>NC_051065.1:80393500-81048709 GCF_004664715.2 Peromyscus leucopus | reverse complement strand
TTACTCTTTAAGAAAATTTGCTAATGAAGTACAATCTGCATGTGCAAACACAAAATTAATATTACAAAGCTCAATAATACTTTTCCAGTGGCTATTTGTGTGTAATGACTGCCCAGATCCAAGAGTAGATTGCTAACAAATCCCATCCTAAATGGAGTGCTCCTCTAGTTAACTACTCTTCTAACAAGTAACCAAACACAATTGTGACAATAGTTCTATAATGTCTGTCTTCTTTATTCCATCATGTGACTGGGAAATCCTACCTCATTGACATTCATATAGCCATGATTCACTCTGATTTGGAATATTCTATTGCATCAGGATTTTATAATCTATATGTTTCATTTCATTTTAATGTAGTGTTTCTTATTAGATTTTTTTACTTCAAAGTATAAAGTTTAAAGTTGCTGTCTTGCAATTTTATGTAAAAAGGATCTTGTTTATTCAAACAGACCATCAAGACAGGACAATCTTTTTCATGCCAAAAGAAACAGGAAACATTTAAGTGGTTTAAAATAATTAGAAATAGTTTAGACTGTGCAGGCAGAGGTTCTTATTCACTTTAAGTGTATAGAACTCTTCTGAAGATCATCTACCAGCTAATTTTAGATTCTGTTGAATTGACACTTAATCCTGACCATTACAGCAACCAAGAATAATCAGTACTACATTTTCTCCAGGCAATTGTTAACTACCATTGTTTCTTGAAGTTAAATGCATTATTTTGATAGTCCACATTCCATGAGTCAACCTATGAAATAAGTGAATTTTTTAATGAGCACCATTAAAGCATTCAAGAGTCAGTGAGATGTCTCAGCTGGTAAAGGCATTTGTTGCTAAGCCCGATAACCCAAATTTGATCCCAGGGACCACATGGTAGATGCAGAGAACCAACTCCTGAAAGTTGTCCCCTTACCTTTACAAATATGCAATGATGTGTGAGAATGTTTGTACACACACACACACACACACACACACACACACACACACACACACTGCTCAGACTGATGTCTCAATTGGTTGTCATAGAGAAAGGGCAGATCTGTTTCTCTCTTCTCCTTTTCCTTATTATTCTATTGGGCATTCTATATATAGTGCTAGACAGCACAATGAAGACAAATATTGACTTTAACAACAACAGCAGCAACAACAACAAAACACAGTAGATCATTTTCAGAAAGAAGTAAAGCCAACATGTTTCTCAGAATTATCAATTAAGATTGCAATAAATAAGATCACTGTCAAAAAATGGACATCTTGTCACAGTAGCATTTTAAAAGTCTTATTTACGATACACTAGAAAATATTTACAAATATAAAGTTGTTAAAGTAGAATCATAAGTAAATGAACATAGTGGAGGAAGAGATGATGCTATAGGTCAGCATTATTGATCCACATGGGAAGGTTCAGAACACTCCTCAGTAATAGAGCATGATGCTGACCTACAGGCAAGAACACTTCTTGCCAATATTTGCCTAAAAAGATTTTGTTGTTCCATCATTCACATTGAGTGAGAAAAATCATCATCAAACAAGACACATTTAAACTAAAACATGATATACTATGTTGAACACAAGATTTGAACTAGTGGACTGTTAAACAACAGGGTAAAATATTGATTTAACACTATAAATGTCTTCTTTCTATGTTTTTGTCTTATGTTATTGATCAAAAGAAAGAAAGTTGAAAACCTATCAAATTTCCTTTTAGGTTTTATGCTTTGTGATACATTACATGGCACTTTTGTTTTTGTTATTTATTCATTTATAACTAAATGCTTGCAGAACCAAATGATATGGCATAACAACAGCAAATCTGAACAGAACTGGTTTATGTGAAATGTAAGTTAACAGGACAAACTTCCTTTCTAACGACCTGTAAGAGAGACTTAAGGAAGAGGACTGAGGTTGACACCCTTGTTATTTCTCCTCTGTGTACTTAGATCAAAGGGTAAGTAGCACCTACAAATTGATGATGCTATGCACATATTTTATATCTTATTTTGTATATAGATCCCAGATAACAAAGGAGGGATGACATGGAGAACAGTGATAGAGTTTTTGTTGTAAGGGCAAGTCTTGAAGTCTTGAAGAAGTTAGTGTTGGCAGGGTGGGTATGGAAAGACTGAGCTCCTATTATGAACAGGGAATAAATGCAGAGATGTCCCAACAAGTCATCCAGTTTAGGAAGACTTAAGCCTGAAACACATGGGCGACTGCTTCAAGCAAGGTGAGTACAAGCCAGCTTCTCCCTGCCTCTGAGCTGAGGGCAGAGGTGGCAAAGTGATTGGGGAGGCTTGAGAACCAGACCAGGGATGCCAAAGCAAGCAAAGCTCTGCCAGGAACACAGTCATAAAGCATAAAAAAGAGGCAAGCCAAGCTGCCTTTCAAGAATCCTGCCCAAGAAAGTTCTTCAGTTTGCATATTGACCAAACCCTGAGAATAATGAAATGTTCACAAATGCTTCTGTATTTGGAATAAATACTATATTTGTTTTTCTAGAATTTTTCGTTGATTCAAAGTAGCCTGTGCTATAGATATACTGAGCACTAACTATTCACCATAAACTCTATACAATTTTTATTCACTCTATACCTGCAGAATCCATTTATCTAGTACGTGTGAACTCAGACACCATAAACCTTGTTTTCCTTCTCTCACTGGGATCTGGGCATCACCAATATACATAGTCAGCTGGACAGCAAACTTCATACATTTGTTTCAAACAAAAATCACCAGCAGAGAATTAATGGGTGACTCAGTTTTCCAGAAGGATCACAGCCAAGTACTTAGCCTAAAGCAAATCAACAGCTAATGTTTGAAAACACCACCATACTTTAGCAAAGTAAAGTTAGATTAATATGCCCTACTATATTTCCTTCCACCAAAATTCATGCTAAGGTCACAAAGCTTTCTTATCACTCCTAAATTACCATATTTATAAGATGACAATTCAAGTCTTCATAGCTCCAAACTGCCTTTCCTTCAACTCATCAGTATTTTCCTCTTTTCACTCAATCCAAATTCATTACTTATTTCAATTAATTCCGTATTATGTCTTGATTTCCTTTTCCTAATTTAATTTTTTAATGTTTTATTGTCTGTAACTTTGTTCCAAACATCTATATAAGTATTATTTTGATGTCTTGCCTAATTATGATTTTCTCCACATTGTTTTCTCTTTGTCTTCTGCAGACTTTCATGACTTCTATATTGGTATCTCCATTGTTGAACTCACCCTGTGGACTTTATGCTTGAGTTGCTAAAAGAATATGTACTCTTTGTGGTAATAAAAGCTATTAATATAATATATAATCTCATAGCACACTATTGAAAGCAAATGTTCCACATCACGTTATTAAGCCAATAATAACTGTAAGTGCAGAACAAATGTCAAGAACATATTTAATTTACAGTTAGTAACAATAAAAGTTATAAAATTATTTTTATCCCTAGTTATATATACATACAAATTATAAAGACATTCATAGAAGCTTAAAATCCTACTTGTACAGAAGTGTGACCAGGCAATATATTGAAAAAAAGTGGAATAGTATATTGATGATACATTATATTTGATTATATTTCTATTTTACTACAACAAATGACTCTAGAGACTGAACAAGGTTCTAGAGACATCTCTAGATGTAAGTTTGTGGATGATCCAGAAAATGCACTGTTCAGAAGGAATTCACCTTGGTGCTTTGCAATCACAGTACTCAGGAGACCAAGATAGTAGGAACACTATGAGTTCAAGGTCACCCTGGGTTATGTACTGCGTCTGAAGCCAACATGGGGTACACAACACACTTCGGCTTCATAATCTGAAATAATTCAAAAGGAAAAATTGAAAGTCAGTTGAGTTAAATGATGGCCATTATTGAATAGAAGTGAAAGATAATGGTTTGTTTTATGTTTTCATGGAAATGGGCTCATTCTCTGTGGCATATCTTTTTCTGTGATTGGGAATATACCTGCAATGTTGGATCTGTGCTCACTGAGGAGGAGACAGGGGGTCACTGGGATTTTATCTCAGATGTCTAAATGCTAGTTGCCCACCCCCTATACTTTATCAAGTTTTCACTCAGATCTACCTTCCTTCCCACCGTTGTCCTCATCACTTTCTTCTGCCATAGGCCTCACCTTCTAGCCAGACATACACAATTTACTTATTCAATAAATTTGTTATTCTTATCATATTTTCTCCTCTAAAATGTGAGGCTCTTCTATGTTTTATTCAGTCATATATAAGAAAAACAAAACAAGCCGGGTGGTGGTGGCGGCGGCGGCGGCGCACGCCTTTAATCCCAGCACTCGGGAGGCAGAGGCAGGCGGAGTTTGAGGCCAGCCTGGTCTACAGAGCGAGATCCAGGACAGGCGCAAAGCTACACAGAGAAACCCTGTCTCGAAAAACCAAAAAAAAAAAAAAAAAAAAAAAAAAAAAAAAAAAAAAAAAAAAAAAAAAAAGAAAAAGAATAAAACAAAACAAAATCTATTTATTGTAGGGTCAGAAACTCACACTTTGTATGGTAGCCTTGTTTTTCCTTAACTTTATATCCACAGAACTGAGCACAGTAGTATTCTACTAGTAGAAAAAAAAGTTAGAGTAAAACAAAATAACCATTTTAGAACTATAAGTACATCTTCATAGAGGCTTAAGAAACTCAGAGCATAACTTAATAGCTGAAACACAAAGGTTTAGCTGAGCTTGCATGATGATCCTGGGTCAAAATTGTTATTAGTTCCCAGAGGTTCAACCACCCATAACAGGTCTTAAAGAACCAACCCAGAATTTCCTTATTTGGAAGTCTATGCCATAGTAAAAATTTTCCAAGATAATAAAACAAAAATATGAAAATAAAACCAAGCTAAGTTGGACAAACTTAAAAGAGGAACATGCAAATAAAACAAAAATAAAAAAATGAAAAATAGAAGGATTCATAAACACAAAATGTGAATTTAACTTATTTGGTAACTGCAAAACTGTTTGTAGATTTTATTCATATTTAAATTATGATTATTGCGCTCAACAATTAGACATCATAGAATTCATGACTTTGGTCTCGCTATGTGTTATTAAGCAGAAATCCAGCCAGTCTTTTTCTCTGACATATTGTTACATTTGCTTATGAAATATTTGCATACTTTATACAAAACGTTAAATTTAATGTATCACACATATGTGATGAGATGGGATAAAATCTACAATTATTTCTAACTGGAAAAAGTACCGTGTACATTTGTAGAGATTATTGCTATTAAATTTTGGCATGGCCCGTTCTCCCATGCCATTTTCTTTATGGTGTATCAGAGGTGAGATGGAGAGATAATGGAGAAACTGCTTTGTAGTTACCATGCAAACCTTCTTTTGGAACCTGTTAAGAGTTACACACTATTTTAAAAAGGATAGAATTTGGTCCATAATGTTCTCAAGATCTAATTTACTGTACACTAAAAGCATTGCATTAGCAATAATACACAAAGCCGAATCTCACAGGGTTGGCAATTTGCTGAAGCATCCAGAATTTTCCCCTCTAAACTGCCCAAACTTTTAAAAGTGCTCTCTTGTTTTACATCCTCCTCTGCAATCTTCCAATTAAAAGAATTTGTTCTTTTGCTGCAAAGCAAGGGAATTTAACAGAAGTTTTGTGCTACATTTAACAGCTCAGGGAGTTCAGCTAATAAAAAAGACTTTGAAGAGACGGGAATATGCAGTGCATGTTTGATGGTGACATGTAATACTTTCTATTATCTTTAGAACAAAATTAAATTGTATTTTATGGTTTGCTGCTTCTAGAATCATTGGGAAAAGTGGTGTTTTCTGTCTCAAGTCTATCTCACAGCTAGGTTCCATACATGGTTTAAGAAACTATTTTAACTACATTCCTTTGTTTTTTTTGGTAATTTAAATCTTTTGATTGGAGGTTTCAAGAGACAAGGTTCAGTTCATATTTCAGATCCCTTCCAAGGGAGGGTGGATACACATTGTTTATTTACTACAGACCCCAAGTTTGCTCAGTTAATTTTTCATATGCTCAGGGTAATGAGAGACCCTGTATCTTTACAGCACATTTAATCAATTGTTAATAACTGGAATGCATGAAGAATAAATGCATTGCCCTGAACTTTTATATAAGTATCCTAGATATTTTATCCATTAAATTTATACAATTTTTAGATTAAATGTATATGAAACTGAAGAGAAGGAGCTCTGCTTATACCTATACTTGTAAGCTTTTTCTACAGTACAGTGGTTTGTCTAGCCCAAGTTTTTGCATCCTAAAACTTCTCAGACTATACCCATCATGCTCATACCCATTATAATCCATCACTATGTGATCATAAGAGAATACTCATTTCAAATTTCTGTGGCATTTCCCCACTTTTGGATGCAGGTATCTGCTTATAAACACTGAGCAACAGAGCTAACAAGGCTTGATTTAAATTTTTTTTTCATTGTATTCTAGCAACAGCTCTTGGATGCTCTGAGAGAGAATATGTTATTTTTTCATAGTTATACACTTGTGTAACTTTTTATCAGTTATGGAAGAACTAATACCAAAGTTTAAATTTGTCAGTAAAAAAGTTTGTGTATATAGTATTCTGAAATGCAAGAAATTATGATTCTTTTATGCATGACTCCATGGAAAGTTTCCTAAATAAAGTAAGATGTATTTAAGATACAGATAAATATTAAGAAACAGAGAAAAAGCTGTGATCCAGATATTACATGTGGGCTGGTGATTCAAACTTGCATTCTCATACTCTCACAGAAAGTAATTTGCCAATGAAGCTATCTATCTCCTGAGCCCTCATTTTGGAAGTAGTGATTTCCAGAATTATTTATTTATTATTTAAAGAGCATGGTTGCCATTTGTGACTGAAACTAGGAAAGTGAAATACAGATGGAAAACCCACACAGTTGAACTGCATTAGTTTTGAGATTATTTCACAGAAGGAAGACAAGTATGGAGAGGGTGTGTCTGGGAAACCAAGGAAGACAACTGCTTTAGAAGGAAATACTTTCACAAGCACAGAAAATTAGGTTACTTACTCTCAGGAATAATATTCTAAAGTATGTTTTAGAATTCACATTTCCAGGTGAGAAGAGAAACCAAAGACAATAAAAGTTCACCTCCTAGACAGCAGGGTCTGCTCTTAAACTATAGTCTCTTTGACTACAAAATTCAGTCTAAAAGACAACATAATGAATGTGTTTCTAATTGTCTTTTTTTTAAATATTTTATAATTTAATTTAACTTTACATATCAGCCACGGATTCCCTTGTTCTCCCCCCTCCCGCCCCACCTTCCCCAAGCCTACCCCGCATTCCTATCTCCTCCATGGCAAAGGCTCTCCTGAGAATTGAGTTCTACTTGCAGGCAGTGAGACCTGGACCTGTCCTCAGTGCATGTGCTGGCTGGCTGTTTGGAACCTGGGGCTTATGCAGGGACACTTGGCTCAGCCTGGGAGGAGGGGACTGGACCTGCCTATACTGAATCTAATTGTCTTTTTAGAAAAGGATTTTGATTCCCAGAAATGGTGTCGTTTGATCATGTAGTAGTCTTACTATTAGCTTTTGTCACACTTTCCATAATCATTTACATAGTGTTACATCCATTTGTATTCCCCTGAGTAGTGTTAAAACATATTCTCCCTCCCCTCCCCCCCCCGCCCCCCCCCCCGACATCTTCACCAGCATTTCCTGTCATTTGTTTTCTTGTCGATCACCACCACTGTGACTGAGATGACTTGGAATCACTCAGGTCATCAGATTACTTGCAGTAATAAAAAAATTTTGGATGATCTTGTAATAATACTTTCTTTACTATCAAATAAAGTCAAAGATAGTGAATTGGCCATGTCATTACCAGTTAAATTTCCTTGGTACACTTTCCACCAGACCTCCTTTACAGCGGTGAGTCTATCCTTTGTCCTTTGTCCACTATTTTTTTAATTCTCTAACAGTTTACATTGACTACTGTTCTTGTAAAGTATTTGGCTATTTAGCCTTTGAAGGCATATTGTCCAGGGCATATTGTTAGAACATTTGTTTTGCCTTTTCATGGCTAATTTTGTTTAGCTTTTCTTTTTTATTATTTATGGAATTATGTAAGCCTCACTGCCTAATTATACATACATAAGCATGGCACCTTTTAGTCGTCATAGAATTTACATACTAAAGTGCTTTTAGTGCATTTTTTAAAGTTCCATAAAACCTTATTGTACATAAATCAAAGGTAATTTAATTTTGGACTGCATTAGTTCATTTTTAAATTGTAAATCATAGCTAAAATCCTGATGAAAGTAGGGGTTTTATAATTGCTTTGAATCCATAAAAACCCAGACACTAAAGAATGTTAGTGGCAAGAACACTCAGTGAGGCATCTTAGGTATGATGTGCACCAGAGCTATATATGAGCTTTTTTGCATTTGAAGATTTATTTTTTCCACCCTGGTTCTTCAATTAGTAACAGCACAAAGTTTCCAGGAAAAACCCAGCATGGAGAGACTCATTGTCACGATTTAGCAACAGCTAATAGTTCATTCAACTGATACTAAATCCTTCACACACAGAATTCTTTGTTAGATCTTATCATTGTAGAAATCAGTTCCTTCCCTTACTGGATACCTCAAATGTAGGATGTTCTTTCATTGTTCTTAAATCTGTCTCCTGGAACCTCAGTCTTTCTGTACCAGAGCATACATTCTTACTTTCTTAATAAGGAAGAAAGAGTGAACACATAGTTTGTTTTCATATATGGTTTATAAGCCAACTACCCTACAGTTTGTGTGTGTTGTTTTGTTTGTATGAGTGTATGTTGGAGAGAGAGGCAGATAGACACATACAGAGATAGATAGAGAGATAGATAGATAGATAGATAGATAGATGATAGATAGATAGATAGATAGATAGATAGATAGATAGAGCATTTTTCTACATGATGTGCCAGGTTGATATGTTTATTTATGGTTAAAGCACATTTCTATTTATTTATTATTTTCTTATTTATTTAATCTATGTATTAACACAGGTCTCCTAGTTTAGGTTTACTATGACCTACAACTTCAAATTAATTTTCTAAAATCCTAAAATCTCCAAATCATGTCTTCTCTTCTACTTATATAGACCTAATACATTGCTTCATGTTACAATATGATAGCTCCAGATATGTGGTCCTTGTGACAGGAAGTCTAGTGGAAAGAGAAAATACTGTCAGCCAGATTGACACTAACAACATCATTGGGTTCTGTGTGGATGGCAAACTATACCAGCACAGGTATGCCTGAGTGTATGCACCAGCCCACCAAAACCAGTACTTCTCAAGAATAACTACTCTGTCTGCAGAGTTATCTACATACTTTATCTTTAACTTAAGAATTCTCTTAACTTTCTCAACAGTAGGTTTCAAAGAGGGAGGGAGGCTCAGCAGAGGAGAGCCCTGTCTCATCAGTTGATTTATGACAGAATTCCATGCTACCATAAATCTAAGAAATAAGAGTAAGAAGAACCTCCATTCTCAGGTGAAAATATAATTACTTATAAAAGTTAGAATGGTTGACTCATTCCAGAGAATGCAAACAAACATGATCTACTACACACAGTTTTGAGAACTGCTTTTGAAACTCTACCTACCTTTTTAGACTTATTTCAATTATTTTTTATTAAACAAGTTTTGTATAGCTAAGCTGTTAGCATGAAGTCTGAGCAATAAAATACAAAATGCCATTTATGTAAAATCTATACTTCCTATCAGTAAAGTCCCACCACTTTGATATCCTTTAATAACTATTGCTAAATTTGTTAGCTTAGCGCTCTGGATTTGAATAGCCTACTTTAAGAAGGTTTTTTGTTTTGTTATGTTTCCTTTGGGTTAAATTTGAAATGATACTCTTGTAAAATTTGATCAGATTAGTTCAATCTATCCTTCTGGCTATTTCACACAACACTGGACATTCATTTAGAAGTCAAGAACTAAATCACCACCTGTAACCTTGAAAATATTACCAGTCATGGAAATATAATAAACAAGCATCAAACATCCAGTACTGAGAAACCAAGATTGAGAATGAGAGAGGACGAGGGGGGAGAGAAAAAAGGAGGAGAGAGAGGAAGGAAGGAAGGAAGGAAGGAGGAAGATGAGAGAGGGAGAGAATCTCAGTAGAAGAGACCCTTGTTTCATCAGTTCATTTATGACAGAATAGCATCCCACATCTCCCTGCCATATGGTAATTTTATAATGAGTGTTTTTTAAAATCATGTATAAATTAACATCCATTACTTTTCTACAGTCACTTGAGTAGATATAAATTATAACTAGAGGGATCATGCTACCTTTTAGTTATTTATTTCCTTGGTGTTCATTATTTATGTAATTAGTCATCAAATTCAGAATTTTGATGCCATACCCACTGGTCTAGAGACTGGAGGATTGATTTTCCCTTTCAAATTTATGATGCTATCTTACTTGACTTCTGCAGAACTTGGAAACTTAAGATTCCAAAATAACACATCATCAACCCTACATTACTCTGAACCTATTATCTGCATTCAGCTTATCTTCATATATCTCATTTTCAAGTTCTGGCTTCTATAATTAAGCAGAGTAGGTGATGAGGTCTTACAGTGATATTGCACTCTTGCTTAATTTCTTTCACCTGTGCCAGCTGTGGCACAGCAGGGAATCTTTTAAATCATAATAATGAATTATGTCTGCACACCTAAGAAAAACATAGTCAGAATTTCTCAACTTTGAAAGACTGAGAGGGGAAAGGGGGTGGGCTACTGTACTGTTAAAACATAAAAGGAGGGTAATTCCAGGATCATTCTCTTCCAGCCCCTTCATTTTTCACCAGATGAAACAGGCTGGGAAAGTTCAGGGACTGTCTAATGGTGACAGTTAAAAAGACTCAGTGCTAGGACTGGAGCTTAGGATGTGTCATCTCAGATCCATTTCTATTTTGCCAGTATCTCTGGTTTGAAAGGCAATATTTCATCTGATAAAGAATAAAGGTCCAGAGGACTATGGAGGAGGTGGTTAACTTGATTTAATCACCTATCTGGCAATGTACTTACTTTACACCAATCACTAAGCAGTCACTTCAGCTAGTCCTTGTTGAAACTCAATGGAGAGTAAATTGAGAAAGATAGGGAATGTTCTCAGGAAGGATTCTACAAGGTGACTTTTAATATGCCTGAAGAATGATCCTATAGTTTCATTTGAGTTTAATAAAAGTTCAAAGTCATAGGGACAATGAAAAAAAAAAACCATAAATATTTAAGTACCGCATCTCCCTGTCCTCCATTTTCAACACATATTGATTTTTTTTCCTACTGCGTGTATCAATTATTTTTCTCTTTGTATAGTCTAATTAGGAACCTTCAACACACACACACACACACACACACACACACACACACACACACACACACACAAATTACATACAATTTTAAAAGTACCACAGCGATACAGCACATGTGTCTATCATGAGCAGGTCCCCTGATCTCCCTTCCTCTCTGACTCTCTTTTTATTGCTTTGTCTCTTCTTTCCATCTCTCTTCTCTCTCTGTATTGTTTCTATCCTCTCTCTCTCTCTCTCTCTCTCTCTCTCTCTCTCTCTCTCTCTCTCTGTCACAAACATACATTTACAAATACTGTCTGTCTCTGTCACAGATAGATTTACAAACACAATCATGTGTGCATTTAATATTATATTTTTATATCATGGGTATGTTAATGCCATTGAACACTTGTACTAAATATAATCTATAGTTTATATTTGGGGTAAATGCAACATTGTTTATATAATCATTATTCCCATGTTGAGCATAAGGACTTTATTAGTTTTCAATTACATATGTGAATGTTGGTAACATGGTGCAGAAAATGTGTGCATGTGTATATACAGGAAGCTCTATCTTGTGTTTTATTTATAGGCTACTTATTTAATCACTATGCTCTGTAATCTTGGCACATATCATCAAATGTATTGTGAGATGCACTTACTCAACAAAATATATGAATTACTGATTTTTCTGCTTTTTAGCAATTTGGAGTAATTAGTTTGTAAATAAACTGTCAATTTTGTTCATTTACCTATAATAGTAACACACACATTATATATAATATATATTATATTACATATAATATTTATATTTAAGGAAAAGGGAGGGATATCAGGGGCTCTGCACATGATAGACACATGTGCTGGATTGCTGTGCTAATTCTGTACTTATGTATCTGAGAGAGAGGTGGGGAGGTAGGAGAGAAAGTAAAAGTGAAAGACCAATGAAATACATAATTTTGTGATTTTAAAATTCACTCAAACTTCTGTTCAATGTTTCTTTCTATGTTCTACCTTTGAAATTTGATTTCTTGTTTTCTATAACTAAATGCGGTATATATTATTTTATCTTATGATACCTGATACATATCCATGAGCAAATAATTTTCATTAACATATGCAATTGTTGATGAAGTCAACCAATAATGTTGCAAAGCTGTGGCAATCTACTGAGCTATAAGCTTTAACCTTGTGTATTTTATAATCACTATCACATTTAAACATTATGCATGTGCAAAAAATGATTTATTTCCAATTATTTTATAAATTATCTTTATCTATTTTATTAATTTATTCACCTACAAGGTCACAAATTTGCATGATTGCATTTACTAATGGATGTGATATCAATGAACTAATATCAGTGACCTAACCTTACTAATCAGTACTTCCAATAACAAATGAAATGCCACATTTTCAGAAAAAAATACTTTTCTTATTATCATAATATAATTATACATCTTCCAGAATGGATTTCTAGCACCAAAAGAAAATATAGAGAAACAAACAAAAATAACAATCAATTATAAAATGTCACAGTTTTTCAAAGAAAATTTCCTGTCTTTTAACAATGTAGTCACAATCAAACTATAATAATAAATCACACCTTGTGTGTATATGTGTGTGCATATCTGAGTATATATCCAACAAAATATAAGAGGTATAGTTCAGAATGAAAAGCAGCAGGACTCTACCAATGCTTGATATGATATCTAAAACCAGAAAGAAATTTAGAATGACCCTATAAGCTCCAGTTATGTGTTTTTTTTTTATTGCTACATCAAACAGAAAATCATTACAAGTGTATATGTAACTTCAGAGGTGGTTAATGATTATGACTTTTAGGATTATGGTACAATAATCACTTTTCAGGAACTCATGTCTACATTCAGGTTGCTAACCTTAGAGCATATATCATATCTATTTGAGGAAATTTTTATATCCTTCCCCACACACTTAATCTATTGAAATGGAAATTTGTATGGTTTCAACCAGTAAATGTATTAAACTTTTCTTTTCTGATCGTCCCTCCCCAAATAGTAACCAAATGTGTAGTAAAACATGCAATAGCAGTAACAGCAGCAGCAACAGCAGGAGGAGAAGAAAGAGGAGGAGGAGGAGGAAGAGGAGGAGAAAGAGGAGGAGGAGAAGAGAAAAGAAAAGAAGAGAAGAGAAAAGAAAAGAAACACAAAAACAAAAACTAATCCAAACAGGTGTGATGGTGCACCACTGTGATCCAGCACTTGGGAGCCTGAGGACAGAGTATCAGGAATTGGGAGAGCAGCTTTGGCTTCAGAGTAACCCTTAGACTGCCTGGGATGAAATAGTGAAAAATTATACTCCTCCCTCTCCTTTCCACAATACCCACAGTTCTTACTCGGTGATTAGGACACTTTTACAGCTCACCCAGCTCTTGTCCTAGCTGTGCTCAATGTTATTGGTAAGTGTCTGATTGCCTGCTCCAGCTGTGTGCATTAGCTCCATTGCAGTGTGTGGCACACACCGGACATCCTCATATTTGTAACAGTGACAATAAGCAGCACTGGATTGCTTCTGTTTCAGAGATTCACATAAATACAATTTCAAGTAAATTTTAGCATCTTCATGTCAACATCACTTTATGTTAAACTATTTTCTACATATGAAAGTGTATATTTATGAATGAGTAACACACACTCCCCTGAGGGTGATGAAAAATCTACTCAGCCCATCTCTTAGCATACTGCTGTGTTTGAGTTACATTAATATGCTGTTTGGATTGCAGAGTTAGGGGAAACAGAAGGCTATGGGAGCCACAGAAAGACAACAGATCATTGCCAAAACAAAGTAAAATTGATCCGTAAAGTGTCCATCTCAGGCACATCCGCAGATGGTATGTAATGAGAAACTGGGGTACATTATTTTCTTGCTAGTTGTCCAAAAAGTAAACAATATACAGAAATGCACTAAAAAGAAATGACAAATTAGTGCATGACTACCAAATGTTAGATTGAAGTTACAAATAAAATATGTAATAAGAACATTGTGACATAAAAATTCAAAGGACAAAAAAATGCTCATCAGAACATCAAAACTGACCCTGCCAGGCACTCATCCTTAAGCAAATCAGCATTTAGCATGAGTGATTATCAATACAACTGTCATGTCACCCTTAGGCTCAGGTGTCAATTAAAAGACAACAGGCTTAGAACATGGCCAAAGAATGAATCAAGAAATGATCTTATGATGTCATTGCTTTTTCTCTGCTGAGTAGTATTCCATTGTGTATATGTACCACATTTTATTTATCCATTCTTCAGTTGAAAGGCATCTAGGTTGTTTTTAGGTTCTGGCTATTTCAAACAGTACTGATATGAACATAGCTGAGCAAGTGCCTTTGTGGTATGACTAAGCATTCCTTGGGTATATGCCCAAGAGTGGTATAGCTGGATCTTGGGGGAGATTGATTCCCAATTTTCTAAGAATGCGCCATATTGATTTCCTAAGTGGTTGTATAAGCTTGCATTCCCACCAGCAGTGGAGGGAGTTCCCTTAGCTCTACATCCTCTCCAGCATAAGGTGTCTTCAGTGTTTTTGATCTTAGCCATTCTGAAAAGTGTAAGGTGGTATCTCAGAGTTGTTTTGATTTGCATTTCCCTGATAATTAGGGATGTTGAGCAATTCCTTAAATGTCTTTCAGCCATTTGAGTTTCCTCTGTTGAGAATTCTCTGTTTAGTTCTATAGCCCATTTCTTAATTGGACTGTTGGGCATTTTGATGTCTAATTTCTTGAGTTCCTTATATATTCTGGATATCAGTTCTCTGTCAGATGTGGGGTTGGTGAAGACCTTTTCCCATTCTGTAGGCTGTCGCTTTGCATTGTTGACAGTATCCTTTGCTCTACAAAAGCTTCTCAGTTTCAAGAGGTCCCATTGATTGATTGTTTCTCTCAGTGTCTGAGCTACTGGTGTTACATTTAGGAAATGATCTCCTATGCCAATGAGTTCAAGACTATTTCCAACTTTCTCTTCTAGCAGGTTCAGAGTAGCTGGATTTATGTTGAGGTCTTTCAGGTTTGCAGGCAAATGGATGGATCTAGAAAAAAATCATCCTGAGTGAGGTAACCCAGACTCAGAAAGACAAACATGGTATGTACTCACTCATAGGAAGATACTAGATGTGGAACAAGGATGATTGGACTGCTACTCACAACACCAGGGAGGCTACCTGGAAAACAGGACCCCAAGAAAGACACATTGGGATCACCCAATGATGGAGAAATGGATGAGATCTACATGAACAGCCTGAACTTGAGTGGGGGTAATGAAGGGCAAGGGTTGAGGGAAAGAAAGCTTGGGGGAGCGGGAGATCCCAGCTGGATCAAGAACAGAGAGGGAGAACAAGGAATAGGAGACCATGGTAAATGAGAACCACATGAGAATAGGAAGAAGCAAAGTCCTACAGAGGCCCACAGAAATCCACAAAGATGCCACCGCAATAGACTGCTGGCAATGGTTGAGAGACTGCCTGAAATGACCTACTCTGGTGATAGGATGGCCAAACACCCTAATTGTCGTCCTAGAAACCCCATCCAATGACTGAGGGAACTGGATGCAGAGATCCACAGCTAGGCCCCAGGTGGAGCTCTGGGAGTCCAATTGGCTAGAAAGAGGAGGGTTTATATGATCGAGAATTTTTGAGACCAAGGTTGGATAAAGCACAGGGACAAATAGCCAAAAGAATGGAAACACATGAACTATGAACCAATGGCTGAGGGGCCCCCAACTGGATCAGGCCCTCTGAATGGGTGAGACAGTTGATTGGCTTGATCTGTTTGGGGGGCATTCAGGCAGTGGGACCAGGTCCTGTGCTCAGTGCATGAGGTGGCTGCTTGAAACCTGGGGCTTATGCAGGGACGCTTGGCTCAGCCTGGGAGGAGGGGGCTGGACCTGTCTGAACTGAGTCTACCAGGTTGATCTCAGTCCTTGGGGGAGTCTTTGCCCTGGAGGAGATGGGAATTGGGGGTGAGCTGGGGCGAAGGGGAGGAGGTGGGGGGGAGAACAAGGGAACCTGTGACTGATATGTACAATTAAATTATATTGTAAAATAAAATTAAATTAAATTAAAAAAAGAAATGATCTTAAGAGATTCAGACTCAGAAAGCAGTCCCTGAAATCTTTCTTCTCTGTGTCATTCTACCCACAAGACTGTATTCATTACATGCTACACCACAATGATCATCAAGCTATAAGCTATGGCTTCACATAGCACTAAAATCACATTCTATCACTTTTATAGAACTGTATTTTTAAATAAGAGAAAAATGTATGTTCAAACACCAACTAATATGTAATTAGAACAATATATTTTATGTTCTAAACTAATTTCTAAAGATCCTTATTTCCTATTATTTTACATATAAACCACATTTGCAGTTAATGTATAAATGTAAAATTGGAATGAAAGATTTATTTTCAGTAATAAATATGAAAAAGGTTAATTCTAAAATTAAATACAAAGAATTCCATAAATTAATAATGTGTTATAAAATTCCATTTTTACACAGAATTTTTCTTATAAAACCATCCTGAATGAGGTAACCCAGACACAAAAAGACAAACATGGTATGTACCCACTCATAAGTGGGTATTAGACATAGAGCAAAGGCTAACCAGGCTAGAATTCACAGCCCCAGAGAAGCTAGGTAACAAGGAGGACCCTAAGAGAGACATGCATAGATTGCCCTAGGAAGCGGAAGTATATTGGGAGCTTGAGGGGAGAAAGGAGAGGAGATAAGTTGAGGTGGCAAGAGAACATGAGGGAACCTGATGGCCAAGCTGGAAGAGGGACAGAGGGGGAGAGCAAGAAAAAAATATATCTTGATAGAGGGAGCCATTGTGGGGTTAGGGAGAAACCTGATGCTAGGGAAAATTCCTAGCAACCCAGCTAAGAATGCAAGAAATAGTGGCGAGGGTGCCTGAACTGGCCTTTCCCTGAATCAGATTGATGACTACCCTAATTGTCATCATAGAACCTTCATCCAGTAACTGATGGAAGCAGATGAAGAGATTCACAGCTAAGCACAGGGTGGAGCTCCCAGAGTCCAGCTGGAGAGAGGGAGGAGGGATTATATGAGAAAAGGGGTCAAGATCATGATGGGGAAATACACGGAGACAGCTGACCCAGGCTAGTTGGAGCTCAGACTCTGGACTGACAGCTGGGGAACTTGCATGAGACCAAACAAGGCCCTTGGAATGTGGGTGACAGTTGTGAGGCTTGGGCAGTATGTTGAGACCCTGGAAGTGGCACCACAATTTATCCCTGGCTTATGAGCTGGCATTTGGAACCCATTTTCTATGGAGAGATACCTTGCTCAGCCTAGATACAGGGGGAAAGGGCTTGTTCCTGCCTCAACTTGAGATGCCAGACTTTGTTGACTCCCCATGAGAGGCCTTACCCTCTCTTAGGAATGGATGGGTAGTGGAGTGGGGGGGGGAAGTTGAGGGGTGAGCAGAAGGAGGGGAACAAGGAGGAAGAGTGGTTGGTATGTAAAATAGAAAAAAAAAACTTTAAATCAAAATAAAAAAAAATATTTTGTTCAATTTTTTCCCCAACCTCAACTCCTCTCCAATCTTCTCCACTTCCCTACCCAGCAAAATTTTATTTTTAAATAATGTAAGACAGTGTGCAGGTGTGGTCTTATACCACAAGTATTGTTAACTTTGGAGCAACTTGTTAAAGCACTGTGCCTGAGTTGGGGAAAAGAGGAAATTAACTTTCATTCTAGGTATAGTCTCTACCACACTCAGGAAAGTTTGGACTTCCAGAAACTGGGAATATAAATAATGATAAGGAGCTAAAAAGGCATCCTGGGTGCATCAAGGTTTCTACCGCCTGTTGTAATAACTATAGATGAGCTTACCTTAGATACAGGAAGATTGAAGACAGATAATTATACAATGGAGGAGATAATGCAAGGATCTGTGATTTGAAAGCTTTTTGTTTCTTTAATTGTTTAATGATAGTGGAGTGAGATATTTCAAATTGAAGGATTCTTTGTGTGTGTGTGTGTGTGTGTGTGTGTGTGTGTGTGTGTGTGTGTGTGTTCATAAGAGGTTAGACCTTAATTTTCTGTGTTGTTTCTTGAGAGCCATATTTTGTGTTTTGGAGAAAGGATCTCTCTCTGGTGCCTAGATCTCAACCATGTAGAGTAGAATGTCTGGCCAGTAAGTTTTACTAATATGTGTGTCTTTGATTTCATACTACTGGTATTACAAGCATATTGTGGTAATTTATCAAGGCAACTCCACATAGTTAAAAAGGTTCATTTTGGGGCAACCTACAGCCAGTAAAGGGGTAGGTTACAGGATCCAGGAGAGGTGAGGTGCAATCCAGCAGGGTTCTTGGGAGAACTCTGACTTGATCTGTCTTCCAGCATCCAGGATCACCAGGAACCAAGAGAGTCAGCACATCCAGATCTTGGGTCTTTTTTTCTTTTTTTTTTAATTTATTTTACAACACCATTCAGTTCAACATAATAGCTACAGATTCCACTGTTCTCCCCCTCTCGCCCACCTCCCTCTTCCCCCAGCCCACCTCCCATTCCCACCTCCTCCAGATCAAGGTCTCCCCCCGAGGACCGGGATCGACCTGGTAGACTCAGTCCAGCCAGGTCCAGTCCCCTCCTCCCAGACCGAGCCAAGCGTCCCTGCATAAGTCCCAGGATTCAAACAGCCAACTCATGCAACGAGCCCAGGACCCGGCACCAACGCACAGCTGCCTCCCAAACAGATCAAGCCATATGACTGTCTCATCCATTCAGGGGGACTGATCCAGTTGGGGGCCCCTCAGTCTTTGGTTCATAGATCCTGTGCTTCCATTCATTTGGTTATTTGTCCCTGTGCTTTATCCAACCTTGGCTTCAACAATTCTCATTCATAGAAACCCTCTTCTTTCTCACTAACTAGACTCCCAGTGCTCCACCAGGGGCCCAGCCGTGGATGTCTGCATCCAGATTCCTCAGTCCCACATGATCATTTCACTAGATGCAGAAAAGGCATTTGACAAAATCCAACACCCCTTCATGATAAAAGTCTTGGAGCGATCAGGAATACAGGGAACATACCTAAACATAATAAAGGCAATATATAGCAAACCAACAGCCAACTTCAAATTAAATGGAGAGAAACTCAAAGCAATTCCACTAAAATCAGGAACGAGGCAAGGCTGTCCACTCTCCCCATACTTATTCAATATAGTACTTGAAGTTCTAGCCAGAGCAATAAGAGAACATAAGGAGATTAAGGGGATACAAATTGGAAAGGAAGAAGTCAAGCTTTCCCTATTTGCAGATGACATGATAGTATACTTGAGTGACCCCAAAGATTCCATCCAGGAATTGATAAAGCTTATAAACACCTTCAGCAACATAGCAGGATACAAGATCAACTCAAAAAAATCAGTAGCCCTCCTATATACAATGGACAAAGAATCTGAGAAGGCAATTAGAGATACATCACCCTTTACAATAGCCAAAAATGACATAAAATACCTTAGGGTAACACTAACCAAGCAAGTGAAGGACCTATATGACAAGAACTTTAAGTCCCTGAAAAAAGAAATTGAAAAAGATCTCAGAAAATGGAAAGATCTCCCATGCTCATGGATAGGCAGGGTTAACATAGTAAAAATGGCAATCTTACCAAAAAGCAATTTACAGATTCAATGCAATCCCCATCAAAATACCAACACAATTCTTCACAGACCTGGAAAGAATAATACTCAACAGATCTTGGGTCTTAAGGGCTCCCATCTCAGCCCTGCCCCAGGTGCAGGTCATAGGTAGGTGTGGCAGTTACCAGAAGCCTCAGTAGGGGTAGTACTTCCAGGTCAAAGCTGGAACAGCTACCCAGTATCCAAGCATGTACCACACATGATTTATTTGATTCCACACTACTGGTATTACAAATATGTACCACATGTGATTGAACTCATATCTTTATGTTTTCATAGCAAGTGCTTTGCTGACTGTGGTATCTTCCTGGACACTAGCCATCTATTTTAAATATAAAATGCAAAATACAGCTCTAGGTATTTTAAAATAAAAGCAAACAAGGTAGCTGCTGACCATTTAACATTGCCTTATATTTTAAGATATTTATCACAATATTCCTTAAAAAACTTGAATAGAATTCCTCACAGAAATTGAAAAAAATACCTTAAATATCAGATGGAAACAAACATAAAGCAGGATAAATCAAAACAATCCTGAACAATAAAAGAAACAAAAGAAGCATTACCATTTCTGATTTTGTTATACTACAGACCTATAGTAATAAAAATAGCATGGTACTGTCATAAAAACCCAACTGAAAAGAGGAGCATGAAACTAAAGAACAAAATCTCTAAAAATAAAACACAAATGGCTAATTACTTAAGCTACAAGAAATCAGAAATCAGAATTGTGAACCCTAATCCCAATGTCTACAATTCTTGGAACTAAAGCTCAGGGACCATTTCAGAAGAAGGGAAAGAAAGATGGCAAAAGCCAGAGTAAAAGAAAGATTGCTGTAAGGTGGAATACCAGAATCTACACCCATAAAGACTTACCAACAAGACTGCTATGACATCAACTGAACATGGACAGTAAGAGATATGCTAATGTAGACAAAGGAAAGACCAGGAGATTTTAACCTTACACCAAAAACTACAGGCAACTAAGAAATACTGAAAGCTGGATAAATAGTCATCCCCAGGGAAGACCACATCCATCAGTTTTTCAATACGAAATGGTCAACCCTGAATACATACAAATAAGTATCATTACACAGACCAAGCAGGTTGTATTTATGATTATATGAATATATAGATGCATATGTATATGTAACAACAATTGATGAAAAAAAACAGGCATGAATTTAAAAGAAATTAGGGAGGCATATCTGGGGCTGTTTGGAGGAAGAAAGGGGGGAGGAAAAGATGTAATTATTTTATAATTTCAAAAAATAAATGAAATATTTTCAAGTGTTTAGCATCTGCAGCCATCAGTGGAATGCAAATTAAAGACATTGTGAGATTTCTTCTTACCTCAATCAGACCAGCTAAGATAAAAAACAAAATAAAACAAAAACAAAAATATCCAGAGAGAGAGAGAGAGAGAGAGAGAGAGAGAGAGAGAGAGAGAGCCGATACTGATGAGGATTTTGGGAGAGGAGCACTTAGCCACTGTTTATGGGAATGTAAACTGGTAGTCACTATGGACATTATTGTGAAAGTTCCTCAAAAAGTCTCAAAAAGTTTAAAATAAATCTACCACAGGATACAGCTTTACCATTCTTGGGTATATACCCAGAGGATTCCATATCTTATTACAGAAATACTTGGTCATCCATATTCATTGATGTATTATTTACTGTTAGGTCCTAAGTAGGTCCCCAAAAATGGCAGTATCATAAACACAAGGACTTTCACTGGGGAAGCAGAAAGATTGTTATTGGATAAACTGAAGCCTGAACTCAGTATTCCCCAGGAATCATGCAAGGTAGGTTTCTGTTTACCAGGAAAGTATCTACACCCTTTATTCTTCCCCAATAGTCAGCTACCTCTGTCAAGGGCATCTAGTTCCCAGTCAAAGTGAACAAACAGCCTGTATCATCTCAAATATCCCACCCTGCTGACTATTATGTAAAATCTAGTTGCTTTCCTTCCAGGTTGCTACTCTATTCTTGGAGGCAGCTTTGGCAATTTGTACCCCCCAAAAGCTTTTCTTCCTACCAGCAGTTTGGTCCAGTTCAATGGTTTCACTTTGCCCTCACTGACATTTACAATAGTCAAGAGACAGAAACAGACTAGATATCTACCAACTGTTGAATGGATAAAGAATATATAGTGAATTTATACAATAGAATATTATTAAGCTGTTAATAAAAGGGAAATTATGAAATATGCAGGTGTGCTGGCTAGTCATTTTGTCAGTTTCATATTAGCTGGAATCATTTTAGAGTAGGGAACCTCAATTGAGAAAAAGTCTCCATAATGTTGTCCTGTGCACAAGCCTGTGGGATATTGTCTTGATTAATGTTTGATATAGGAGTAGACAGCCCAATGTGAGTGGTTCTACCCCTGTCACAGTCTGGATAAGAAAGCAGGCTGAGCAAGCCAGGAGGAGCAAGCTAGTGACCAGTTTTCCTCCATGGCTATTGCTTTAGGTCATGTTTCCAGGTTCCTGCCCTAACTGCACTCACTAATACAGTGTGGTCTGAAAGTTCTAAAATGACTCTTCCATAGCTTCTTTTGATCATGTTTTATCACAGCAATAGAAATCTAGCTTACACACCTGATAAACATATGGACCTAAAAAAATAAGCATACATGACATAAGCCAGACCTAGAATGGCAAATACTGAATATATTCTCTAATATATGGATGTTAACATTGAATCTTCAGATATGTGAGTTTGATTTGAAGTAACCCCAGAAGTTAGGTAACCATGAAGGGACCATTGGGGAAGTATGGAATATTTCACACAAGAAGAAATGAATATAGTGTTATAAAGGGAGAAATGGAAAAATGGAATAGGAAGGATTAAACAGGGTGGGGATGGGAGGGAAGGATAGAAGAGGGAATACTGGAAAAGGTAACTAGCACTAAAGGCCTTTTCAAAAGGCATATGGAAACCTACTACTGTAGAAATTTCAGCACACACACACATCTGTGACACATAAGGGTGTATATTGTATTGTACATACACACACACACACACACACACATATATATGGAGTTAATCTATAATGGGGCACAAAATCCTACCTGACAAAAACTACTGTACCAGGATTGGACCACTTCTATTTGAGTTTTTCAGTGGGATCCCATAGACTCTAGACTATCAAACATTACAGTCTTATTTCCAATGCTATTGGGTACTCTCTAGATCCTAACAGTAAGACTCTGTTGCTGAAGATACCACATACTTGAATCACAGAACACGGAGAAATGATCTAGCTGGTACTCAATTGGAAGCCGTGTCCTTATGTGCTAGTTCCCATCATGTTGTAATTTAACTATGCATCTACCCAAGAGAAAAAAGTAATCGTCTCCAATGTTATGGGAATAAGCAACCACTTTTGGATTCAACAAAAATTGGAATTTAAGAGCTTTTCCATTAGATGGACCTATCCATGGCACTGTCAATGAATCAGGGATATATAAGTATGGGTCATAGGAGAAAATCTATATTATTCTGCTAACTAGGCATAGCATTAAAACAACTTCTAGTGATTTATTGTTATACTTATAGATCGTTGCATCACTCAATCCTCATCAAAGAAGCTTGTTCTTGCAGGCGATGGCACTCGGCATAGAGACTAATCAACAAGTAGAGAGTAAGAGAATTTGGAGTGCTCTGCTCTAAATGGGATGTTTATATTACAATCCTCTCTCCTAAAGGCGTAAGGATGCATGCAGAAAAGGAATAAAGAAGAAAGGTTATATGATCTGAATGTGGTGGAATTGTTCAAGGAAACAGTGTTTTGGAGGAAATGCATATATGAGTTTAGAGCAATTTTGACAATTACAAGAGGGCAGCAAAAGTTCAAGCCAGCATGAAATCCCACATACGGCTAATGAGCTATTGGCATTTGATTGCTGCTAGGAAAATGAAAGTTATTTTTCTTTAGTGGTGTGACACCTGGTATATCAACCACAGTCCAGTAAAGGTCTGATACCTAGGAATAGTAGTAGGCTAACACAAACTGAGCTTGATGGGTTTTGAAAACAGAGAAAGATGAAATTGAGTGGGTAGAGAGGTGGGAGTGGGTCTTGGAGTAGATGATCAAAATATGTTATAGGAAATTCTCAAAGAATTAATTCATTATCAAAATATTTAACAAAAATAAAAAATGTATACACATAGATGAAAATAAATTGTATTGAAGAAATAAGTTTTATTCACAGTATGTACAAACCATGCCTGACTAAATGATATTCTTTTCTGTATTCTTAATATTTAATTGTAACCAAACTAGATTGTAGAATTCAGTTTCTGATTAGAACTCTATGAAACAGCATCACTTAGGGAGACTATTTCAAGATGTAAAATCTCTTTTTGTTTTTAAAAGATCAATGTAAACTACCTGACATATCTGCATAAAATAATTTCAGAAAGATGAACTGATTTGGGGCAATTCTTGAGAATTATTCCTGAGATATTATTTGGCCCAGTGGGCAGTAATCCTTAGTAAAAGAAAGGTTTCCTCAGAATATCACCAGAACATAATGAAAACTGAAAATGTAATAGATATACCGGCTTTTTAAAGATTGATATATAAATAATTCAAATGTCTGTTTTCAACAAATATAAAGAAAACATGTTTCTAACTTACCCCCAGTTTTGTGTTTAAGATGCTTTTAAAGTATTCTTAAAAATATTGGAGTATATGATACTGTTCATTTTATCACATTACAAAAGAATTTAACCTTCATTAGTCAAGCCAGACATCACAGAATTGTAACTCTGGACCTGAAAGGCTAAATGAAGCAAGGCAATCTTAATCTTGAGATCAGGGTGGATTATATAGTGATTTACAAATAGCCTGGATGACACAGCACAATCCTTTCTCATAAAAACAAACCAATAAAAATAATTATGCATGAGAGATTTCAAGATTGTGTTAATTCTGTTATTTTGCCTTTTTACTTGAGAAGTGGGGTTATTCTCAACATACCTTCTCCTAACAAAACACATCAAAATAAGTGTATTATACAGTAACAAAACTTCCACAAGCATTGTAGTTACCTGTTATTTTATTGTGACTTTTGTCCCATTTAATTATTTATTATTTTTGGTGTTAGCATTTGAACTCAAGACTTCACATACACTAAGAAAGGTATCCACTTACCAACCCTAAACCTTCATAAATATTGAATTTCTACTATGTCTTATGTTATAAGGTAGGTTAGAAAAAATTTAGGCTAAATATTTGTTCTTCAGTTTTATGTCCTATTCCAATTCTTCTTGTTGCATTGGCAAGCTCTGAGTCCTCTAGAATTTGAAGGCTCTGAGTGTTCAAAATTATAATTTCTAGATCTGGAGTCAAAGGCACATTCTAAGTCCAGAATAAAGAGAAAACAATGATATCATGAAGAAATGAGCCAGAGGAGAGATCATATGGTCATGCCTCCACAGTGCATGGTAGAGCAGTCTGAGAAGTCCACCATTGTATGGGAAATTGTGGAGGGTTTTTCTAGAATAAAAAATGGTGGAAGAACAGAAAGAAAAAAGGGAGGAAATGATTTGTGGTCCAAGTGATCAAATCAGAACAAGTTTATTAATCTAAGATACATTTAAAACGAATTGCTGTCTTTAAAACCTGGATGTAAAATATATTGAAATGGGAAACGCATTTTCTATGAGATATAATTATGTGACTTAAGCTTCAGCAGTAGGCAGGATCCGATAATTATAATCTTCATTACTGCTGCTTTGTGATGAGAAAAGTGGAAACTATGCATCATGTTTGATCTCTGAACTAGTCACCATGCTTGAGGAGGTTCTTTGAGAAAAAATTTATGGACTGTAACACTTGTGGTCCAAACTGTGCCTCAGAGATAACTAATATGAAAGAATGTTTGCAGGAAAATCACAGGAAACTGAATATGAACCTCCCAAAGGCCAGTTGATATGTCACAAAGAACAAGAGACTCCTAAGGCACTTGCAAATATTTTTTTCCAAATTGAGGCTTTTGTGCCCATCTCTGCATTTCATGATAATCTGCACTCCAGTACACACCTCCTAGGGAGCTGTCCTGCCTGAAATCCTGTATTCCCTGACTGAAAACAGGAATAAGGTGTCTGCCAAGGAATTCTGATCTCTAAATGGAAAATTATTTTTAAAAAGCCCCAGATTAGGATGTCTTTTGGCTTTAAGAGGCAGTGATTATAAACTTCCATTTTCTTTTTACAGTCTTTGCAAGCTACCTATTTCTTCCTACTAGATTCCTCTGATTATTATTTTGAAACCCAACATAGAAGCCCAACTGTGTTTGAATATAAAAAGCCATATCAGCACTGACTCAAGGGGAAAGAGATGCCTATTGAGAATATTCCAGTTTTCACTTATCTCTTCTTTTACCTTGATTTTATAAATTGAGCCACAACTAAAACTTTCCCTTTGTGAGTGAAGATCACTTTTGTTGTGTTCTGAGTTAGAACATGTGAAAATAAATGTGAGCATGAGTCATAATGTTCCCTGAGTGTGTAGAGATGGTGGTTGAGGTTGGTTGGGAGCAGACAATAATTCTGGTTTAAAGATACTTTGAATGTCTTTGAGGGCAGCTTGTATAGGTAAATGCTACTAATAATAGTTTACCTACTGTATATTCATTGGGGGGTTTAACTCTGAAAAAGCCATGTATACACTATATTTTGAGTTTGCAAGTGGGAAAATCAAATCGAGATAAATGTAGTTGTAAGGACAAATTGAGTTTGAATAAGATGAGTTGGCTCAACTTCCAAAAGTCTATAAGTTGGACAAATACTTAATGACCTCCAAGAAGACACATCCATTAGTGGCCACTGAAATCTTGCTTCCAATTCACCTGTGTATGTACTGGAAAATAAAGAAAGGTAGGCTGTGTTTTCTATTACAGTCATGGCTCACATCTTTCCTAAGTGGCATTTCTCCCACTTAAGGGATATAGTCTATTTGATAGTCAGAAATAGCTATTAAATCTGATATTTGCCCTACTATTTTCCATGCCAGATGACAAATAGAAGAACAAACTGAATTTTGCTTTTCCTTCACTCTGTAGGAAACGAGGATCTTAAGGACCAATTAAAAGGACAGGATTTCAAAGATTCCATGAGCCAAATAATGTCAGTAATTATATTAGGACTAACACCTATGACTTTATAAAGTGCCATATCTAATACAATTCAGTTTGTTTCATTTTCATTTTCTAAGTTCAGTACTATACCTATTGAAGTACTGTTTTAGATGTTATTTCATAGTTTCCAAGTCACCACAAATAGGGAGGTTGGAGAAATCAAGGTGTTGAGATATTCATATATTATATCTACTTTTTAAAAAGTACATATTTAGAATGACAAAAATTACCATTAACATTTGACAACAAAATTGCCATAATAACATCTATCCAGCCTTGGTATATGTGTGTACACTAAGTTAAATGGTAAACAGAATACACACACACAATTCTGTTTTTAACAAACTGATTTCCGAGTGAGAGAATGACTTAGAAGCCTTACAGAATCATTATACTAATCAGGAGTAATTCACTTAATATGATGCTATTTTCCTAGGAGTGTGGAGAACAGCAACACACCAAATAACATTTAGGAGATCAACAGAATTTGGAGTCTCATAGGCCCATATAATCAGATTTGGCCTGAACTGGGTTTGCCCTTAGCTGAACTCCTACTGAATATTTTCTTATTCTGTTGTGCCACTTAAACATGCTAATTATTTGTGTATGTGTGATCTCTTTAATAAGATTATAAACTTTGATCTCAGGGAGTATTTCTTATACCAATGTATCTCCCACAAATTAAGAATTCAATAAATATTTGCTAAAAGATTGAATACATGAATATTAAATGGGTTAAAAAAAAACCAAGTGTGATTCTGCAAAAGAAACTTACAGATGTTCAAGACCTCTGGGTCTGATTTGGTTTAAGGTCAGAGAATATAAAGAGGAACACTGTGTAAAAGTAAAACCACCCTGAAATTTCTAATAATAGATAATGCTACAGTTAAAACAAGAGTGAAAGTACTCTGTCATTTCTCCTCACGCCCCGACCATGTCCAACAGATAATGGCCATTAATATCTGCCTAAACAATAAACCTAAATTAACTAAAGTAAATGAAATAAACCTCTGACTACATCATTATAATTTATAAGTGCTTGTGCTGGTCTCTGTTTTCTTTCTGATAATTCCAATACATCACACCCAAAAGACAGCTAAGTGGTAGAGATGTTTGAAGGATGGCTGACTAGAACAGCCTCTAATACTGAATAATAAATGCTTTCAAGAGGAAATTAATGTTGTGCAGACAGGTGGAGGAAGAATTCTCTTTGCTAGAATGACATCCCAGTTAAAATCACCTCCAGTAAGTAGAAGCCTGTCTCTTGAAACACTCCTTTCTCAGTGGCAGAATCTAACCCAGTTACATCAATCAAGACTGCTTTGTTGTGAGCATTTCTTCCTCTGATTTCTGAATTTTAAGTCATCACTTGGAACAATACAAATAAAATATTTGTGCCTCGACTATTAAACTGTTTAAAGATAGTTGATGAACACCAAATGGCAGTTGCTTTTGAGTCCTGGTGTCCTCGATTATAAAATAATCTCAGAAGTGGCTGTATTGAGCGAAGGATTAATATTCTGATCAGAATAGATTGTATTGGCCTGCCCCCAGTCTTGAAATCTTATAATTGTAAGTTACTGTGTAAACTTATGAGCTAACTAAGGAAGCCTGATCCTGGTCCCTGTTGGTGTTACATAATAATTTGCTCTATAAAATGTTTTGCAGAGGTGGTGTATACTAATGGACTTTGTGAAATTCTGGTAAAGATGGAAACTGCCATGCTGTGTTGAATATAGAAGAATTTCTAGGTAAAGTGGGCTGATGAAGACTTGGGAAATGTAAACCTTTTTATCATGCTTTACAGATGAATGTACCTGAACAGCTGGCCAGATGGCTTAGAGGCTAAAAAAGCTTGCCATCAAGCCTGGCATCTAAATTTTAGTCCCCAGAACCTAGGTTGTAGAAGCAGAAAACTAAAACCCACAAGTGTCCTCTTTTTTCCATATCTGTGCTGTGGCATGTACACACACACACACACACACACACACACACACACACACACACACACGAGAACAACACAAAGGGCCATGGGTTCTTATAGAGCTACCATTTTTTGTTGTACACAAATTCTACTACAAATTTAATTTAATAGGACTTCGCTGACTTTAAAACAACAAAATAACTACAACGGAAAAGAACCCCTCAAGGTGGGCAAATGTATCTTGTGTAAATTAAGCAACCTTTTTAACCACAGGCAACCATAGTTATTTCCCTTGAGTGTTTTACAGTAAGAAATTAGAAATGGAACAGGCTTACATGTTCTATTGTGAGGCACCTTTGAGCTGTTCGACTCTGGAACACTGAAATTATGACCTTGAAAAGTTAAGTTCTAAAATATTTCCTATTTTTCTTTACCTGAAGTTAGAGCAAGGAACTCTGAAATATGTAAACAATTCACTTTCCATCGTAGCTTCCTTAGACTGGCTCTTACTCCCCAGTCTCAGTGTCTACACAGACTTCAGTTCAAAAGAAGGCCCACATGAGTTTCGAAACTGCTGAAAACCAATTTGAAACTGATATTAGTCACTCAGTCTGATTACATATAATAGAATCATATAATCTCATCCTGCTAGGAACCGTCTATGACAAGTTTTGACTGTCCATGTGGGAAATAAGATTGAAAACCCAATCCCTGAGTGTGAAGGTCAGCTAACAAGCTAAATGGCCAAGTCAGGATGAGCAGCTGTCCTAGTTAGCTTTATCTTGTTGTGACAAAATGCCATGACCAGAAGCAACTTGGGGTGAAAGGAATGATTCAGTTCACAGTGTTCAGTCCAGCATCAAGGGAAGCGAAGGTGGGAACTCAAAGCAGTAAGCCAGAGGCAAGAAGAACTCAATCCCAGAGCACAGAGGAACACTGTCTCCTAGCTTGCTTGCCCTGGCTCACTCACCTTCCTTTCCTTTACACTGCAGTAGGCAACATCTGCAGTAGGCTGGACGCTCCTGCATCAATCACTAATGAAGGAAAAGCTTCCCAGACAGGGACATAGCCTTGTCTGAGCTAAGCAACCCCTCAACTTATATTCCCATTCACCAGGTGGCCCTAGCTTTGGGTCAAGCTGACAACTGAAACTAACTGACAGAAACTAAACTGCAAAACCCCCAGAAGAACAATTTTATTGCTACCTAATCACTATCATTTCAATTAATGCAGCATGGAAGTTTAAGAAAAATAATAGGTAAAAATACAGGGAGAAAATGTATAGTACCCACTCTTATATTAGGTTTAAACAAATTTATTCATTTTTTTAACAATTATTTAGTGTACACACACACATACAAAGAAAACACCCAGAAGGAAATCCTCTCTCATAGAGGCCCACTTGAGGGGTTGGATCTCTCTTTCCGCCATGTAGGTCATGGTCTTTGATATCAAATTCTACTTGTCAGATTTAGCTGCAAGCAACTTTACAATCCAAGCCATCTTACTGACCCCAGATTTGCTTTGTTTATTTTTTGCTTATATTTAAAATATAATTTTAAAAATTTGTTTGAAAATTTCATACCTTTATATGAAGTATTTGAAAATTTTGAATATTTAAAAAATAGTTTTTAAAGTTCACGCACGCATACAATGTGTTTTAATCAAGCTCAAGCCTATCTCCATTTGCTTCCCCCTGACCTCTCCCCTTTCCCATCTCACCATTTTTTACTCCCAACTTCATGGTTTTGGTCTTCTTCCCCTCTCATTCCTATAAGCTACTTAATGTTGGCTATATATGCATGAGTATAGGATGATCTATTGGAGCAGAGGTACCTCCCAGGTGCCGCATCCCTGAAGAAACCTGATGGCCCATGTAGTCCCAGAAGCAGTGAGTTCCTGTGTGCAACTTTGCTGCCATGTCCTGCCAATGCTGATTCATTATGGACATCTACTTCCTTTGGTTTTTACAGTCTTTCCACTCCCCTTCTGCAATTATCCTTGAGTCTTGGTGTAACGAGTGTGACACTGAGGAATTAGAAGTTAGATTCCTGACAGGCAAATAAGGAAGGGGGCCACAGAAAGGTAATAAAGTTGGAAATCTTCTGGCTTCTTTACCCTCCTGATCTGAGACAAAGATGCAGCAGCTCGTACAAAGGTCTGGTGTGCTTTCTCTACTTCTGGCAGACTCTGCAATACACCCTCTGCCTAGGAACTCAAGCAAGCAGGTCAGACAAGTTCAAGGCTGATGAGGACACTTGCCAACCCTGTGGGCCTGTTACTGTCTCCTTGTTTAACCTGACCAAGGCTGAAGGGGAGGAGGAGGACCTTATTCTATTCCAGAAAAAGACCTTTAAATCCAGAGCCCTCCAAGAGAGGTCAGACAGGTCTTCGTGAGCTCCCTCTGCTTCACAAGAGGCCTTGTCTCGAACCCTTTCTCTGTGGGTCCTGCACTTCTGATGAAAGTTCTTCCTCATTGACTGATTCCGCTGCTTGTGTGAGATTTTCTCTGCTGCCCCTCTGTGCTTGGGATTTTACCTCCTGACTTTTAGTTCCTCCAATACTCTAGCAGGCTCCTGTCCACCTAACATATCCACTGTCATCTTCATGTACTCTCTTCTTTCTCTTTCTTTCTTTGTTTGGGTCTTTCCTTCCTTCCTTCCTTCCTTCCTTCCTTCCTTCCTTCCTTCCTTCCTTCCTTCCTTCCTTCCTTATGTCTTTCTTTCCTTCCTTCCTCCCTCCCTCCCTCTCTCTCTCTCTCTCTCTCTCTCTCTCTTTCTTTCTTTTTTTTTTTTTTTTTTTTTTTTTTTTTCTTTTTTCTTTCTTATTTTTCTTTCTTCTTTCTCTTCATAGGCCAATGAGTTTAGTCAATGCTGTGCATATAGACTCATGGGTACTGAACGATGCGTAACCTCTGAGCCACTCCCCATACCTACTGGAATGTTGACTAGCTTGATCTTGTTGAGTTCAACGGCAGTGTCATATCCAGAAGACAGCATTTCTTCCTATCCTCTCTGGCTATTATGTTCTCTCTGCCTCCTCTACAGTGATATTCCTGAAACCTTGGGGTAACGGTGGGGGGGGGGGGGGTGGTATTTGATAAAGAAGTCCCATTTAAGGATGATCACTCAGAGTTAATTATTTTCAACACTTTGACCACATATGAGTGGCTTTATTAATCACTGCCCAATAAAGAAGGCTTATGACTAATGTTGGGAGAAGCACAAATTTACCGCAAGAATCATTAGCATAGCTGTTTTAAGTGGAAATTTTAAGTTCTCAGCTCTATTCAGTTTCATGTGGTGCTATGTGGTGGAATGTGGAGTAGAAGTTATTGTTCCTACAGCCTCAGTATTCCTGAGGTCTAGTGTGTGGGAAAAAGAATGTGTATTTAATTTCCTTGTAATTCTGTTGAATTTTTTACTCTGCCTTGGCCTCTGCTGGATCCCACATGCACAATGCATCCCGATTTATCCACTACAAGGGGATTTATTTTAATCTGGCATCTTTAAAAAGTGCAAAATGCAGTGCATGAACAAACAAAGTTAAGGGTGATGACATCATGAGTATTTCATGTGATTTTATGTTGTTTACTGTGGCTACATAAAGTGGTAGTAAAAGGTATATAAGTTTAGACATGATTTGCAATTGTTAAATATGTTACAATCCCTCATGTTCCCATCCCTGCTGACCTCCAGTCTACCCAGGGGATCTCTTCTCTTTCCTCTTGCCAAGGAAACTGAGCCTGCATGGGGCTGACCTAGGCCCTCCACATATGTGTGACAGTTGTTTAGCTTGATCTAGTTGAGGGACTCCTAGTCATGGAAGCAAGGCCTGTCCCTAATGCTTTGGCTGGCTCCAGGAAGCTACTACTCATACAGGATTGTCTTACCCAGCCTGAATACATGGGGAGGAGCTTGCTACATGCCATGCTTTGTTGACACCAGTGGGAGGCCTGGCCCTTTCTGAACAGAAACAGAGGAGCAGTGGATGGGGGTGGAAGCTGGGGAATGTGGGAGCAGGCTGGGAATGGGAGGAGAGGAGGGAGGGGAAACTTTGGGCAGGATGTAAAATACATGAATACATTTAATTAACTATAAAAAAGAAAAAAATATATTACAGATAATTTTCCTGTTCTGTGATGGTGTTGACTTTTCTTCCTATTGTATATAATGTGTACAAAAGCTCCTGACTTTTCTTTCTATTGTATATAATGTGTACAATAGCTCCTGAGCAAAAAAAAAAAATATTTCTTCAAAATAAAAAGATTTATAACATGTAAATCAAAAGGCATTTGTTAGTGCTCTTTTCAAACTATTATGATTTATTTCATCTAATTTTCTCTATAGGAATATTCCATGGGATGTCTCTAACAAAGAATTCGTACGATAGTGAGAGCCTGAGAGATGGCACAAGCAAGTTCAGCGCTGGCCTCCGAAGTCTGATGGCTGAGTTCAGTCCTGCTACTAACATGCTGTACGGAGAGAGTTGGCTCTTGCAAGTTGTCTTCTGAGTTCCCCGCCTAAGCTGACATTCCCACTCTCCCCACCACACACACAAGGAATGAACTCATGTAACTTGAATAAAAGACTAACTTAGCTTTATTTATTGCTACAGTATAGTATACATGTATGTACTGTTTAACAAAAAGGGTAAGAACGGGAACAAAAGGCTTAGACTGATGGGTACAGGAAATGTAACTATTCAAGCATATTTTTCAATATGAACGTTCATTATATTATATACATATAAACATATGTCCATTATAGTTGTTGTACAAGTCAGGCAAACAAGTATAGGAGACACTTAAGCTGGAGAGTCAATTTGGTTTGGGGTTATGCACACACTCCTTGTAATAACTGCACTTGCCAGCTAAGCTTCTCCTGCAGAAACTATGCTACCACACTCCTCTCCAAATAATGAACTTGTCAATGTCAGAAGCCTCTGTAGCACACCTCCTAGACCCCCTCCACCTGCACTGGCTTCAGTTTCCCCTTCTCTGAACAATAGTATATGTTTCTTTGACCTTGGTAACATCCAAATCCAGAAAGTTTCTTCTCAAATGCATCCCATTGGACCAGGATATGGAAAACAGAAGCACAGTAGATCTGGTCTAAAATTCTTTTGGGGGATCTGTGTAAAAAGACACTGTCTTTTTGTAAACATTCGAGAACATGCCTTATTTACAGTCTAATGTAGATATGTAATTGAATAGGTATGTGATTAAAATCAGATGTGCTATGTGGAGTAGAGAAATGAGTGTTAGACCTAAAATATCAGTGAAAACAGAGCAACACAAACTACACTCACTAGTAACTGGCTTCTCTTTCTCTTCAACTGCATGGAAGGAAGCTTGGACAATATCAAGGCCCTTGTGTTTGAAGGTGTATACTTCTCTAATCTCTATCTCTCTGTTTCAGCAACAGTTGCCTTGCTTCTTTTATAAACCTGTGTGATCCCATGTTTTAAACTCTTTGTATCAAAATCCAAAAACCTGGATATGCCTGGCCCTGACTCTACCACTGAAAACACAAGGACACAATACATCATTTTGTATGTAGTTGAAAGTTGGAAGGTTGAAAAGATTGTATTGGACAGAGAAACTTGATGGCTTTTTTTCCAATTAGCAAGGGAAGAAAGTTTATGTTGAGATAGACATTTATACAGGGGTGTGAGGGATGGGGAGGAACTTGGCTTATTCAAGGAAGACCAAGATGGCCCATATGTCTGTGTGGTGAGGTGGTGGATGATGTAAGAAAGAGACAAAGTAAAACCAAACACAGGTCTGAGTATTCCTTACTATTTACTTCGTTAACATAGAAATCAAATGTGTGTTCTGCTTTTTTTTCCAGATCCAGGATATAGAGATGGGCTAAGATCACTGTGATGTTCCACACAGGGCATACATGAATGACTGAATTACCAGTTGCTTTGATCATTTAAACAAAGCCCAGGAATCAAAATACTTACCCATTATACAAACCACAACTTGTATACTGCTTTAACTGAAACTAGTTCAAAGTTTTAGGCCACTGTCTCATATATGATAACTTCTGACAGTTTTTTCCCTTAAATTTTATGTTAAGCTTGATCTTAGATCAATATTCATTCATTTGCTATAAATTAAACGTTAGAACTGCTTATGTTAATGTCAGTGTCAATAGTAGGCTGTGATTATTATGGCTAGGCTGAAAACTAATGTTGCTAATCTGTTATAGAAAACATTACCTCTTAAATACAAAGAAAGAAGAGAAATAAGCCAATGAGAACTTACATATAGCTCAGAAATTTTTAATGAAAAAAAATAATTTTTTTCAGAGTTCAGATACAATTTTTTAAAATGTTATTCCTCACATTTAATTTAAATGTCATAAACAGGGACCCCCAAAAAAGTAAAATAATGTAGAATTCCTCGTGCCCATCTCCACACCAGAGTAAAAGAGTATTTTTATGCATCTTTTATGCAAATACTAACAAACATTCCTGTAATATAACTCCTGAAAAATTCACTAGGTCAGCCAGGCGGTAGTGGTGCATGCCTTTAATCCCAGCACTCGGGAGGCAGAGCCAGGCTGTGAGGTTTAGGCCAGCCTGATCTACAAAGCAAGTTCCAGGAAAGGTGCAAAACTACACAGAGAAACCCAGTCTCAGAAAACCAAAGCCAAAACAAAACAAAAAATCCACTAGCTCTCTGATGAGCTATTCTTAGTATTATCTTCGCTAGTTAGCTCATAAAATGAATTGGCAGTTTCACCATAGTTCATTGTGAAATACTAAAGCCATGCACACACATCCAAACCCATCACACAAACACAATTTCCCACTAAAGCTTCTTCTACTTCCAAACACAACTGAGTAAAAGAGAAACAATATAACAAAAAGATTTCACATTTTAGACTCTAGTCAGAAATTACAACAAAAAAATACATTTCCTCTGGTAGTTTAAATTAGCTGTTTTTGTGTTCACATTCCCTTAATCTATTTTACTTGAGTTGAATGTTGGCAGAAGAATCAAACCTTTAGAGGATAAGTATTGTGTAATAGTTTATAATTGCGAGAGAAAAATAAACAAACACTAATAGCTGTAGCTGTCAGAAACAATGTCCCAAAGGAAAACGCACTTACTTTCTCCTGATGTGTGTGAAAGGATTACTAAGAGTACTTTCATTTTAGAACAATTTAGCCAGAGAAAATCATGTATACCCAATCCCCATGGTCCAAAAATCATAGTGTTGTACAACAGCTTTATAGAAAAAATCAGTAGGCTTATCAGAATGTATATTGTTTTAATGTAATTAATACTTACAGAGCAATGGAAATACACTGGGTTATGAAACAGGCTAACAGAGTTCCAAATCAAAAAGCAAACAGCTTTAAGGATCACCTTCCTATGATGCTCCCTTTTCCTTTTTCATCTTTTCATCCTTTTTCAACCAGCTACAAGACTGCAACAAAGGAATCTCAAATTTGCCCCCCTGTTGCTTTCAGGAACCTGAACTTTTAAAACAGTGGTTTACTAACCTGGGTATCATGACCCTTTTGGGGGGTTGAATGACTATCTCACAATGCTCACATATGAGATATCTGACATATCAGATATTTACCACATGATTCATAACAGCATCAAAATTACAGTTACGAAGTAGCAAAGAAAATAATTTTATGCTTAGGGGTTACCACAACATGAGGAACTGTATTAAAGGGTTACAGCATTAGGAAGGTTGAGAACCACTGCTTTAGATGATTCGGTGATTATATTTTATGCCTAGAATATTCTTGAAGATGTGAAACATTTTAAACAATTGATATAAGTATTGTCTTAGTTTGGGTTACTATTGCTATGATGAATCATGATTTCCAAAATGAAGTTTGGGAAGGCAGGGTTTATTTGGCTTATGCTTGCACATCCGAAGTCATCTCTGAAGGAAGTCAGGACAGGAACTCAAATAAGGCAGGGACCTCTGGATACAGAAGCTGATGCAGAGGCTATGCAGAGGTAGGTGCTGCTTATTCACTTGCTCCCCATGGTTTGCTCTGTCTGTTTCCTTATAGAACCCAGGTCACTAGGCCAGGCATATCACCACACCCAATCTTACGAAAACATATTCTTCATTGAGGCCCCTTCCTCTGTAATAACTCCAGATTGTGTCAAGTTGATGCAAAGCTAGTCAGTACAAGTATTTTACTGCATTTTGAACATGTTCCCTCCACAGACCCAGCCTCTCCTTTTCTTGCACCTCACTTTCTATTAGTTTTCTTTTTTCTCTAAACAGTTTTGATACTTGCATGTCATGCATATACAAATACATACATATATGATTTTATGTTTATATATAAAGTCTAGAGACCACTAATGAGAGAAACCAAGATATTTGTCTTTCTGGCTTAATTTGATTAACAGGATTACCCGTAGTTACATCCTCTTTACTTAAGTGATGTATCTTCTTTCTTCCTTAAGGATGAAGATTTGGGTAATGCTCCATTTTAAACATGTTTGAGCAACGTAGGGGGATTTATCAAAATTCTGGATATAGTATGTATGGAAATTCATCTCTTCTTTGTTTAGATACTTGATGTTGGCATTGAATATTCTAAAAACTATAGCACTCTTAGTGGCATTTTCATATTTTACTCCAGGTTTCTTGACTAATTCTAGTGCATAAAGCATTTCCTTTGCCACTGATAGTGAAAATCAATGGCACTTTTCTTTAGTGATTTTGTGCTGATAAACTGCTGGGCCACCACTTAGAACAGCTATTACTTTGAAGGATAAGACACAATGACTAAACCATTGAAGCCTAATATTCAATCTTGTAATAGAAAATTTACCACTTTTAAATCATAAATGGTATCATTACAGGATGAATTTTCTATTTAAAGGTAGAAATCTAACAATAGTGCTCTTAAGTTTCCTAAAGTGTATCTGAAAATCATTTGTATTACTTTTATAAGGCTATAAGAAGTATCTTCAGGAATATGCAAGAAAAACATGGTGACAATGTGTGTCACAGGATAAGTGAATGATTAAAGTTTCATTTTTTTTTAAATCAAAACCTCTTTATTTTGGCTGGATGTAACAACATAAACTATGCTATTATGGAAATTAGATATCACAGAAAATAAAACATCAAATTTGATCCTTTAAATTATTCTTATACAATACTAAGTAGTTATGAAATATGGTGACACCCACTTGGCAATAAAACAACGAAAGGTAGTTGTTATTAAATAAACCCAGTGGATAAAGAGATGCATAGATGATACACTAGATACAATGTAGAAATGACTACAGGTTTTCATAAAATGGTATAGGAGGAGGGACCAGTGGCAAACGCCTGTAATTCCAGAACGTAGGTTTGTGGGATGCAGAGGCAGGAGAACCAGGAGCTCAAGTTCATTCTTAGCTACGTAGTAAATTTCAGATCAGTCTGAATTAAATGCAACCTAATAAAGCAAACCCCAAACAGCAATGGCATATATACTTTCTTGGTGAAACAGATCTTAACAGTCTAAGTGGACCTTAACAGTCTAAGTCTGGCCTAGTGGACCTGGGTTCTATAAGGAAACAGACAGATCTGAGAACTACACAGATCTATGGGTATAGAAACAGGACTTTCTTGGTGAAACAGATCTTAACAGACAAAACAAAACCTTCCAAATCTATATCAGTGACTCAAGTGATAGTGGACTCGAAATTTCTCCGAAGTTCTGACATTTCTACACAATATGGTATTCCACACCTCCAAGTCAAGCCATTTTCTGGAGGAAATGACCTTCCAGAAGACCAGGATTCAAACATCAAATAACCATATCTTGATTTTTGGTTCTGTGACTGAGTAACAGATGCTTGCATTTAATCCTTTAATTTGAAATTGAAATATGATATTTTCATTATTTTTTTGAGAATTACATACATACATGCAATGTATTTTTACCAAGTCCAACTTTTATCTCTCCATTTAACTTTTTTCAGAACCATTTCCCACCTTCTTCCAACATCATGTCTTTTAAAAAGTAATCTCCTAAGTCCAGTTAGTGCTATTCGTATACACTGAGTTCGAGGTTATCTCCTGGGATATCCTGGGTCACAACCTTAAAGAAAATCAACTCTACCTATCCCAGAAGCTATCACCTTGCAGGGTGGTGTCTCAGGAGCCACTTTACTCCATGCTGGAATGTCGACTGGCTTCATCTGCTCCATGTCTTTTGCAGACAACCATAGCTGCTATGAGCTCATGAGGGCAACAACCTGTGATGCCCAGAAGACGCTGTTTTGCTCTGGTCCTCTCTGACCTCTGGATTTTATTTCTTAGTATTTCTGCCCCCCTTTCCTTACTGTTCCCAGAGAAGCTTGATGTTGATGTCTCATTTGTTGGCTGAGCACTGGAGAGATACGTGATTCTCTTCACCTTGACTTGCTCTGAGTTTCTACATTAATTGTTCTCCATTGTCCAAATAAACCTTCCAGGTGAAGTTTGAGAGCTACACAGATCTATGGGTATAGAAACAGGAATAATTAAGGCAGTTTCATATTTGTTCACCAGGTTTACCCCTGGTTAGGTAGTTTCAATATGACTTCTTCAAACATCCATAGTTTTAATTATCTCTCCCTTTACTCTACCTGAATGTGTTATTTTTATCAGTTCACTATTAATGATATCTAGAATTTATTTTTAATTGTATTAAATTTAAGCACTAGATTAATTTTAGCATATGGTTATATTTGTTCAGACTATCTTATTTGGCTTATCCTTTTTTCTTGTTCATAAGCGTGAAGAAAAGTCCTTAGGTCCTTGCCTTCATGCTTTTATGACTAAACAGTTCCAAATATATTAAAACTTAATAATTCACAGTTGGCAGGAGTATATGTAACAAAACAGGTATATTCTAGGCAGAGGGGAAAATGAAAGGTATACATGCCAAAAAAATAAGAAGATAGCTGGGTGTCGTTCATGACAAATAATTAGGGCATTGATATTGTACAATGGGAGCTCTTCTAAGATGTGCACTCCAAAGGAGTCACAGCCTATTTATAGGAGTTTATTCTCTAAGGTGATAGAATAAAGAAATACTGTTCTTCTAGCAATAAAGCATGCATTGATGTAAGTCCCCCAGCTTTACCTAATACTGTGACAAATCATGTAACATTCTGTCAGTACATGATTTACAAACCTGACCATGTGAAGCATCAGGCCTATATTTTTTTACATATTAGTGGTGACTCAATTATTGCTTTTAATATAAGATTATATACTCATAGTATGTCAATGTACATACAATACTTTCTGTAAAACTAGAGTGATTTGGAGAGTTTTTCATAATTCTGTTCATGTCTCATTCTTCCTCATCACAGAGTCTTTGCCTCTGGAACTCCAGACTTCTCTCAACGATGCCACATAGTCAGGGAGCTGTATAAATGCTCTTAAGTTTAAGATCACAGGACCATCACACTGTCCTCCTTTTGTTCTGTTTATCAAATAGTTAAATGTCAGAGTGCAGACTAATAGACTCAGGGCTTATACCATCCAGATGCAATTTTACAAAACAGACACCTGAAGCCAGATTTCACACCTGTTTATAGAGCAGCCAGAAGTTATTCCATGTGCTTGTGACAATTGTGAGAAGGCCAAGAGTAACTTTATATTCCCCTTTACCAACTAACCATTGATATTATTTTATCCATCTCTGTTCCACTTTAATCGATAAGCAAATCTCACATTTTAATATTTGTCAATTCAGCTCATAGCTTCCACTACTTATACATCTTCTCTGAGTGTTGTCTAATGAATTCATATTTGTTACAATTTCTCTGCCACTGCCAGAAGAGATGTGCCCCACTGGTTATCACAGCAAAGGCAGAGAGTTTTTCTTTATTTTTATTTTTTAAATAGAAATAGATTTTCTCTTCATACAATATATTCTGATTATGGATTTCTCTCCCCCAGCCCCTCCCAGATCCTCCCTGCTTCCTTACCCACACAAATACATACCCCGTCTCTCTCTTTAGAATACAAGTAGGTAACTAAAATAACAGTAATAATAAGATAAAAACAAACAAACAAAGCAGAAGAGAACAGAACAAACCTAAATGCCAAAGAAAGAGCACAAAAAACACATCAAGATGCTGAGCCACACATACTCACATACACAGAAAACCCATAAAAACAAAATCAGAAACCATAATGTACAAGCAAAAGATGTTTAAGGTAAAAAACAACAACAACAACAACAAAGTTATGCCCAGACAAAACATTGTGAGACAGAAAACCTCCAAACAGCATTCAGTTTGTTTGGAGGCCATGTATTTCTGGACATGGACCCTGCCCTTAAGTATGGTTTGTATTCCCAGTGAGACTCCCTTTAAAAAAAAAAAAAAAAAAAACAAAAAAAAAAAAAACCTAATTTTTCCTTTGCAAGAAGTTATCAGTTGGAGATAGGATAAATTTGGGGTAACAAATTGTTGGGCCAAATGACCCAAGAAAGAACAAAACAGGGAGAAATGAGAACACAGCTCAAATCACTGATACCTTCACAGTGGCCCACATATACTCTTTGATACATTTTTTCCTATGGATTCTGTATTGATTTAATATCAAAACAAGTCACTGTCAACTTCACAAAATGCTAAAAAACAAAAACAAACAAACAAACAAAACACAACCAATTAATAAAGAAAACTCAACTGGGTAATTGGGAACAAAACATTTCCCAGAGAGGCAGCAGATTAGTTTGTCAATAAACAACACTATTGGGGTGGGTAGAATCAGGGTGTTGTTCTGAGAGGCTCCATTAATGTTTGGGGATCTGGATTGAGATATTTGCTTAGTTTTCCAGGTATTACCATTATCTCTGCCATCTGTGATGTTCCAGGCATGAATGAACTCTTATTTTTTTTTCTTATGATCAATAGCAATGCAAACTCTACACATTAGATGAAAAGCTGAGAACAGTAATGTTTTTCTTATTGAAGATGCTGGAACTTCCCTAATACCTATGAGTACAAGAAAGGCAACTGGGTGTGGTCCATGCAGCTCTCCTCTGTGGGGAAAAAAAAGAAAAAGAAAAGAAAGAAAGAAAGAAAATGCTGCTCTAAAAGTTCTGCTGTCATTGCACGGTCCGGTGGGGAAAAGCCAAAAAAAAAATGAAGGACTGGACACATGATTTGCATGAGTGATCCTTCCAGAAAGGATGTCTGCTGTGAGGAAATTTTGTTATTATTCCAGATGGCAGTACTGTCATCCTGGCCACGCCACATGTAGCATTCAGGAATTATTCACTGTGTCTGGTGGCCTGGAAATGATTTTGCCATTGAAAAGATGTAAGGAAGTGTCAGCACATGCCAAACTAGTCTGCAGTGCCCTCAAAAAGGACTTCTTTTTCCCATGGGAAGTGACTAAAAAGTTTTGGTCAACAATGCAAATTTCTTTCCCAGGACAGTTAAGAAGGAAGATCTCCTGTCTGTTGATCTTTTGTTTGGCTCAGAGTAAGCCAGGATTCTGTCATAGCTGCAAGGGCAGTCATTGTGAAGCACTGAGAGTCAGATATTTTAATTACATTTAAATAATATGTGCATAGAAATGTTAGGCAACTGGTCAACATTGTTTGTCTTACTAAGAGGAAACAAGTTGAGGCTCTCAACAGTTTTCATTTTGAAACAAAGCAACACTTACTGCTGTTAATGCTAAGCTTTCTTATGTGCATTCATTGGTCATTTAAACCCAAAGAAGGAGACTTTTGCTAAGTCTACTTACTTGAAAGATGTACCCATTCTATTCTAATTGACATTAACCTTTGTCATGGAACATTGAGTGTTGAAGTGTCTCCGAGTACCATAACAGCACTGATGGACTTCAAAGTCTCCCTGCCAAAGTACACTAATAAAAGAAAATTATTAAAAACATTCTCTCTCGGTACTTTGGCATCTAATTTCAAATACACCTCTCCATACATCATTCAAGCCATAAGATGTTTTTTCATAACAGTTAAAACAGGTAAGAAAAGCAGTGACTAGCTCTTTGTGCAAAAAGTCTCTTAAAGACCCAGCTCCTTTGAGCTGAATTTTTAATAGAGTTAGGAACATTTAAAGAAGAGAGCAGAGCAGTCTTCTGTGATTTAATCTGGATTGGCAAAATTCTATTATCAGTTATTGAGTTTTGGTCTTATCATTCTACTTTCCTAAATTTACAATTTGGTAGTCAATCTTAGGACTTTTAACAGGCTGTCAGAGAAGGCAAATATGAAGAAATTAATTATGCTTACATTCTACAGGGGCTACATAGACTGAAAAAACAAAATAGATGTACAAACAATAGTGTGAGATTATACTGAGGTCTAATAAGATGGCTCAGCCAGTGAAGTCACCTGTTTCTGTGTCCAAAGACCTGAGTGAGAACCCTGGGTCCACACGAAAGTAACTAGCTTCTATAAGCTGGTTTCTGACCTCTACTTGTGTCTAGCATGTACTTGTTCCTTCAAATAAATAGTGTGTGTGTGTGTGTGTGTGTGTGTGTGTGTGTGTGTGTGTGTGTGTGTGTGTGTAATTAAATAAGAGGTCAGATTTGATAACGTGGCTATCTCATCTTATTCAAAGGGCAGGCATGGAGGGAAAATGTAGATATATCCCTATGTCCAGAGGACATGTAAAATTTTACAATCCTAATACAAAAGAAAAATACAACTCCAGCCAGTTTTCATGAAGCAGGAAAATTCTAAGGCTCTGTTTAACATAATTCCAAGTGAGTGTTGAGGATTTGCTATTTTAGAATAAAAGTGGAATGTTATTCAGTATTAATCAGTTGGTAGCTTAGATGGGAAAGTGTTGACAGATAAGTGAGTAGAAAATAATTGCTGGTAAACAACAGATTTCGAAAAGCCATTGTGCATTTGCAGTCTGTCTCAAGTGCCGCTCTTCGGCAGCTGATTTGATTTTCTACCAAAGCAATGCTGCCAGCACTGAGCCTCCAGGATTTAAAAGAAAATGATGCAAGAACGAATTTCCTTGCAGATATTATTTAAATAATTACATTTTTGGATACCTAAATTTGTGCATTAGGAATTTAGTATACAAGAAACATCCTCATAGCTGCTTACATTTATGCTGAGTAAGGTTTTTTTTTTTTTTTTTTTTCCTAAGAGACCATTTGCTATGTTGCAATGAACCAGGCCCTGTCACTTCCCATTTGAGAGTGGGGATGGGAGGGTACCCCTGGAGTAATAATCTCAAAGATAAAGTGCCCCACAAACACTAATGCATGTCATTCCGTTTTCAGTACGGATTTCCACAGTAAACAGGAAGCATCGCCTAGAAAGAAGCTAGTTAATCACTTTAAAAAAAAAATCAAGAAAACAATAACCAGAACCAACAGATGTTCTCCTATAAATAATCTTGATTCCTAAGTGGATTCACTAGAAGAAAATAGACATCATTAATTTAGAGGGTTTTGTTGTTGTTGTTACTCTTTGGATTGGTGCTGTAACTATTACTACTCCCTATTTGTGTGATGTTTACTTTTTAAGACTTTCCTTACTTCTAGCTATAATTATCTTAACTTCTTAAATAACAAATAGAACATTTCAGATTCTTAGGTAGAGAGTTATTGGTAGACAGCACTGTGGTAACTAAAGTTTATGTATTGTACTTTTACTTAAGATTAACGTAATTGTCCATAAGTGCTTGGACATTTCTGCAATTCAAGCCTGAAGTGGTTTTACAATTTGGGGGGACCTTGTGACATTGAAACATTATAAGCAAGCCAGTCAGAACATATTCCATTCTTTCAGGAATAGTGATCACTCTGTATTATGATAGGCTCTGTGATATATCCACAAACAGGACAGAAAAGTCTGAGAGTGGAATCATATATTTTAATGGGAAACAGAAAATAACAAGTATATTCACAAAAGCAAAGAAATGATTACAGAAAAGGAGACTAAAGCTGGTGGTGGTAACAGGGTATCATAGGTGTTATTTCTGATGTTGCTGTGAGTGGGGCAGGGGAGGTGAGATTTTAGAAGAAACATGATGAGGGGGAGTTTTATGAAAGGAGGACTAGAAGTAATAATTGTGTCTAGAATTTGTTTTCCTTTCACCCCTCAGTACAGTCACATGCTATCTAGTTTATGTGCTCAAGCAAGATTAGGGAAAGAGGTTGTGATGGGATTAGAGCAGGCACTACGATCACCACTATTTTAGAAAGAGGAGCTCCAAATATGTACTGGCAATAAATAGTGATAAGGTTAAAATCATAGTCAAGTACTTTGACAATGATTCCTAACCCTGTCTGGTTCAGTGAGGACTATATTAAAGAAAAAATAGATTAAGAAAGAGAATTTATAGCCAGTCACTGTTTCCCTCCCACAGGAGAGTAGGGCTTATGTAATACACAGCACTGAAAGCTAGATAGGTTGTGTTGTTGTGATTCAGCTGTGGTGCATGACATGCATGACTACCTGCCAGTCAGGAAGACCATTCAGATGGACCTGTCTTAATGACGGGAACTTTTAAAAGTAGAGTTTGCTAGATAAAGATCACTGTTCCATAGTTTGCTTTACAATATCATGACCAGATTAAGCCAGTGTGGACTTCCTCTAAAGGTAAGGCTGGTTTCTAGAAGATAGGAAGTTAGCTAGCAGGGACCTGAGTTCCATAACAGAAGGAAATAATCATTTGAACAGAAAGAATGATCTTGGAAGTTCTTAAATATCCCAGAGATGTATATGATCTTAGAGTAGGCAGTGCTTTGGTCTCAGAATATGGTATCTTCTGATCAGGTAACATGACAATTTTCTCCTAGAGTGGTGATTTAAAAAACAGGTGATTTTAGAACTTTTAGGCTCTATCAGTAACAGTCAAATTATGAATTCCTAAGGAGTAATGGAAATTCAAATTGAGTAGAGTCATATTTTTAATTTTTTCTTTACTAACTTAGAGTAGGCAAGACATATCACAAAACATTTGTTTGCTGACACTTGAATTACTATGCCTATAAATTTATAGTTCTATTTAAACTAAGCAACTTGTCTATTTCAAGTATCAGTATTCATGTCTGCTTTGTAATCCAAAGGCTTTATTTATTTCTAAAGGAAATTATTTCATGTAGCCTATGTATATGTTATGTGTGTGTGTGTGTGTGTGTGTGTGAGAGAGAGAGAGAGAGAGAGAGAGAGACAGACAGACAGACAGACAGAGACAGAGATAGAGATAGAGCTACATACAAAAATAAAACACTTATTCTTCCTATTGCAATGTGGTGGCTTGAATAAAAATGGCCCCTAAAGGGAGTAGCAATACTAGGAGGTGTGTACTTATTGAAGTAGGTGTGGCCTTGTTGGAGGAAGTATGTCACTGTGGGGGCGGGCTTTGAAGTCTCTTTTGTTTCAGTGTGACACTCAGACTACTTCCTGTTGCATGTCAGGTGTAGGACACTCAGCTGCTTCTCCAGTACTATGTCTGCCTGCATACGACCATGTTCCACCATGGTGATAATGGACTGAACCTCTAAACTATGAGAGAGTAACCACAATTAAATTTTTAATTTATCAGAGTTGCCATGGTCATGGTGCCTTTTTACAGCAATAGAAAAACTAAGACACTTTCCATTTGATAAATATTAAAATAATATCAACTACTACCCTACTACTGCATTAGGCTTATGCATTGTGATCTAAAAAAAGCATAAAATAAAAAAATAAAGTCTTTATATTCATGGACATTGTGACTATGAGTGAATGCCTATTAATCCCTCTACTTGTTTATGTAGCAAATGATTAGGTAATCTACTCAATTCTTTTAGTACTTCCAACTTCTACTTTGGACTGTTTCTGCAATTTTTAAATGTTAACATTTCATAGCTAAGTTTCAGGAGAAAAGAAAAAAATGCTGACTGTTTTATAGCTTATCTTTCTGGTTTTGCACACTCTTGCTCTCTTTATTGGCAATGTTTACTTTGAAATGCCATTGAATCTATCACTGTAATAGAAAACTCGGCCTTTTCCCCTGGCTTCAAGTATTTTCACAAATCATGCTCTAACAATCATAATCCAAGCTCTGACTACAAAGTAGGAAATAAACCTAAATCTCTTTTAAATTTCTACACATGGGCCAATATCTTGAGAAAGAAATATATTGTAAAATGTGATGTTACCAAAGGGGATACTAAAGCAGAGCTGACCTTAGCAGAGCCTTTAAGTGGACTCAGTCTATCTTTGTCTTCCTCACCTTTTTGTCAGCTATTCATGGCAGTTGGGGATATTATAAAGTTGAGTCCTCATTTCTGCCACTTGTTGTCTATAAACAAACTCAAGTTTTAAGTTCTAAAGCCTTTCATCCAGTAAATAAATATTACACTGTCATATATGATGACACTCAAAAGATACTTAAAAGCAATCAATGTGATTTTAATCAATCCTTCCTCTTTCTAGTGGTTCTCAACTGGGGCTACTTTGTCGCCAGAGGAGTATGAGGAAGAAACAAAATGTGTGTTAATGGTGCCTCGTGCAAAGGATGACTGTGACTACTGAAAATGCTATAATGCAAAGAATAATACTCCTGTGGAAGACTTGTCTCAGAGGTGTCAAATTAGAAGAAACCTACACTAGTCACCTACGGAAGTCTGTCCTGCCTATCTCAAAGTTTTCTTTCTTTTCTCTCCTCATGACACCAGTTGCTGCCTTTGGGAAGCCATAATTCTAAATTAATGTGTCCTTTAATCTTTCTAGTGTTGCTTCATATTGTTTCTTGAATGTTTTTCTTTTCTTTTCTTTTCTTTTTTTTTTGTAATTGGAATCCAGAAATGAAATCCATGGATGCAGCACTTCCGTTTAGTGACTACAGCCATAGGAGAGGAAGAGGAAGGAGAGAGGAACCCTTTGGAAATCCTTCAATAGCCCAGTGCTGAGAAAAGTTTTTTTTTTTTTTTTTTTTTTAATTTCTTTATTTCATAGAACCTCCTCTATAAAAATGACAGAGAGGAGGAAAGCTGACCCCGTAAGCTGTAACTCAAATATGGTATTCAGAAGAGGAAAGCTTGCTAGTCTTAATATGGATACCCAGAATTGAAATTTCAACAGGGGACTCTTCAGCACTGCCTCATGGAAAATATCCGGCTTAATTGTTCCTGTTTGCATCAATAATAATTTTACAGCTGAGCTTAAAAAAATACTATCAAAGATGTAGGAAAAAATACAGAAAAATTCACTTGCATGTTTAATGAGTTTTACTGTGACATTCACATGCATATGTCTATGGGCACATGAAGATTGTTAAGTCTGACTTTTCCATGCATACCTCTTCCAGGCCACAAGATGCTTTTTATTTTCTAGTCATCATTTCATTGTGCTTTCCACATAAGAGGGAAAATACATGAAATTTGACACTCTGAGTGTGTCTTACTTCACGCAGCAAGATTTTTGAACCCATCTTTCTTTCATAAAGTGTACTCCACAGTGAAAACGTCTGTTTCAACTAGATATCCATTTACACCCAGGCTTTTAGTATGGCATTTATCCTTGGGCATACTGCTCATAAAGAATGAAGTGGCCCAAAATGATGATGAGCCATAGGATGATGGAGAGGGAAGATGGAACCTCTGGCAAAAAAGTAGATGGCGTAAAACAGTATGTAAGGATTCAAAGGAAGAGTAAGGCAAGAATGAAAGTATGATCACAGAGAAAGAGTACACTGAGTATTTGATGATAGAAAAAAGAATAAAGGCTGTTGCTTAGTTCTAGATCCTGAACTCTCTGAGGTCAGTGCTGCTCACACACAACAACCAGCTTCTCAGAATGGAGGCATGAACAAGCAGGAGGGGCTCAGTGGTGAGAAAGTATAGCGTGCAGCAGAGGCTCTGTCCCTTCCACAGATGGCTCAATGCCCTAGCTCTACCTGCGGTCATGCATCACTGTCATACATATCTGAATATACTAAACTCCACTCATCTTTAAAATAAAACTCCCCTCTGAATTAAATAATTTATATTATGCTTATGAAAATATTAATCAGCTAAAAATTATGTCCAGCTCAATAAAAGTCTATTTAAAACAAAATGACTATTTCTTAAATTTCCAATAGGTGATATTTTTACATGACCCACTTTTCTAAGGTCATGATATTAATTTCAAATTTAGATATTTATGAAATTGATTCTAATTTATATCTGGGGAATACATTTGTAATGGTGATGATATATTTTGAATGATTAAAAATAAACCATAGCACATAAGGATAACATATTCAGGGATCATGAAAACCCATGGGCACAGGTGGATCAGAATTCATCAGTACTGTGAGGAATGTATCAATATTTACAATTTTATAATGTGATACTAATACTGGATGACTCATAGTTTTTATCTGATATTATCTTGAAAGAACACTAAGGGGCCATACCCTGTTTTTTTTCCTCCTTACACCATGGTTTCAAATAATTGTCTTATCTATAAAGAGATATACAATTGAAGGAATTGATTTGACAAGTAGGACACAGCTCATTAAGTCAGCCATATTTAACATACAGAGACTAGGACATTCATTTGTCATTCTGTCAATAAGTAGCCTAGATAGTAGCTTCAAAATGCTGGATTTCAGACTCCTAAGAAACTTAGAATTAACTTTGAATGGTTAGAGTCTTCAAATGTCTTCTCACAAAAAAACAATTAGGAACTAGGCATAGTGGAGATGCTGGAACTGCTATGGAGTAAAACTAATTTGGGGAGTATAATTTATATTTTATTTTTTTAATCTCTTAAACCATATGTAGCAAATTTAAAATAATACTGCTTCAAAATAGGCACTCCTGTCTTGTGAATGGCAGAATACTCGATTTCATGATGGCAAATAAGGAGGCAAAAAATAAGGCATTCTATGAAGTCAAAACAAGTCCATATTCAGCACTGATTCCCCACTTATACTACTATTCATATCAGCTTTCAAAACTCACATAATTTTCTAAGTATGTTTTACAATCATATTTCCTACCATTCTATAAAAGTATTTAATAAAGAGTGAGTTTTCTAACAGTACATTTGATTTAATTTTTCTGACTTTCAAATCATCCTATTTCAATAGATAATTTCAACACATGGGCACACATTTTTACACACACACACACACACACACACACACACACACACACACACACTCCCTATTTCCATTTCTTTCCAGAAATGAAATGCTCTACACTTATAACATGAAATTACCTGCTTCCTTAGGGTAAAATTATAAAATATCCAGACTTAATGCATATCCATGGCTTGTTCAGCAGATATCTGTTCTTGCAGTGATTATTTGAAGCATCTTTGTTGGGAAAGGACAAGACAGTTTTATGGTTTTCCTAAGTGCCAAAGCTGTAGTCAAGTCAGGTCTTAAATCATAGTAAATGCCCTCATTTTTCTGATTTAATTAATATGTCAATTCTGATGTTATCCAAGAGATGAGAATACTGCTCATTGTATACTTTAAGATTTCTTTTCCTTGGCCGGGCGGTGGTGGCGCACGCCTTTAATCCCAGCACTTGGGAGGCAGAGCCAGGCGGATCTCTGTGAGTTCGAGGCCAGCCTGGGCTACCAAGTGAGTCCCAGGAAAGGCGCAAAGCTACACAGAGAAACTCTGTCTCGAAAAACCAAAAAAAAAAAAAAAAAAAAAAGATTTCTTTTCCTGTATGTTTTAGGGATAGGCATGCAGAAGAAAGGCTTTATTGCCAGTCTTCCCTTGCAATTAAGGATGACCTTGATAATAGTTGTGTGTGTGTGTGTGTGTGTGTGTGTGTGTGTGTGCTTCTCACCATTTCATCAATGAGACAATGAGAACTTCATTTAATCATAACATCCATCTCTCAGGTTAGCATTGAATGAAATTTCTAAGTGATTGTTGATCCATTTTCTTCTGTAGTCCTTTTATAAGTTAGAATAAAGATGTGATGACTGGATCTCTACCAGGACATAATATGTGAGCTGAGGTCTCATGATGAGAAAAGAGCTCTGAGTCCTGGTCATAAAGATATTGTGCAACCTCACATATGAGCATTTAGAGTCTTACAAGGCTTTCTTTTAAACAAATGAGTGTTGTATGTGGGGGAATGGCAGTAGTTAAATTTGTTCAAATGTATCTTTAAACTAGTTCAACAGCGTGACGGTATTGACATGTATAAAATTCAAAACAATACATACTATTATTTTGTTCAGCCTAGGCTCTGACAACAATTCCTGGTGAAATAAAATATACCAAATAAACATAGAAATTAAACATGAGCAGGTAAATGATAACTATAGGCAAATACTTGAAATGCAGTGAGTGAAAGGGTTTTAATTTTTATGATTATGGGGAAAGTAAGTTTACAAAACGAGATACATAAACTTCACACCCAAAATAGCTCTTGTTTACTCATCTTGCTTCTCAACAAAAATTATAAAGGGCTTCTTGTGTCTGTAACTAGAGTAATCATAGATTTGTTATCTTAGTCATGTATTTACTTGCCATCCCTGTAATAATGCACTATGCCATTTCCTGTGCCATATATTAGGCCTATAATTTTTATAATTCTTAGTGGAGTCATTTTACAGATAAAGAAACTAAAGGTTATTGAGCTTAAACTGTTCCCTAAGATCCTGCAACCACAGGTAGAGAACAAGCCTGGTCTCTGTGTGGTTATTCCTACAGTCTGCACCAATTGCTAAAGAGAGGATGGGCTCCTGTGGGACATAACACCAAGGTGCACACACAACTATATTCCAACACTTGGATGGTAAGATAAACCTCTTCATTGCAGAACAGAGAATGATAGATTTATTTAATGGGTTCCTATGCAAAGTCATAAAGGAGGCTTGCCAAAGAACTGACTAGAATGCTGAATGTCTACAACATTAGAAAACATACCAGGTATCAAATATAATGATAGAAGCTTAAATCAATAGAGGAACATGTGAAGAGGCAACGAGATGTATGTGCAAAGATATGTTAGCATATTTCAGTTGATGCAGAGGTATGTTGTGAAGGACTAGTACCCCAGCAGGAACATCAGAGTAGGAGACTAAAATGGAAATGGGTGAATGTGGAGGCACTGCTATCTCAAATCAGGTGATTTGATTTACATTTGAAGGAAAGTGTCTGCTCCCCATAGGGCTTGGTTGTTATGTTTTTTTTAGGATGGAAATCAGTTTAGCACGTCTAAAAGAAAGGAACTATTAGCCATGAGGAAACAGAATGTTTATTCATGTTTTCTGTGGTAGAAAATGAATGACAGGAATGGAGGAGACAAGAAAGATGACAGGAAAGGTCTCTAAGCAAGAGCACAGCTCCAAGAGAGGAAAATGTAGGGACTGCCTTGTCAAAAGAGAAACTGCAAGTATAGCAAGATCCTGCTGGGACTAGCTGAAGTTCAGGTAGGTGAGTAGAGGAGTAATTGCTACAGGGGATGTAAAGGAGATATTAAGAAATAAGGAAAGGATTACAAATCAGAGTTGAGGATCCAAGCAATGATGTTAAGCAATCACATACCATGTGAACAGTGTTGGACACTCACTAATGTGGAATTTTAGTTTTTTGTTTTTGTATTTCTTTTTTTGTTTTTTGTTTTGTTTTGTTTTGTTTTTGTTTTTGTTTTTGTTTTGTAATAGAAAGGAATACTTCAGTTTCACTGATGTAATAATTAGTAAAAAATGTTCCTCTCCCTGACCTCATCTACAGAGTTTGTGCTCTGAGTCTGAGCTTTCTCGTTCATAGCTTCAATGTTGCAAGGCCAAAGTCAGAAGCTGTCCTCCTATAGATTGTGATGTTCAGCTTGTACTTTGAAAGGTATAAAGATGCAAAGACATAGACCCTTAGAGCCCAAAGGTATGTGAGAAGGGCAGAAAACTGTTGTTCCTTTCTAAAGTGCTCTGTGATGTGGTAAAGTATTATAAATAAGTACAACATTAAGAATTCTTCAGATATTTAAAGTATGATTATCAAAGATATCTGGTATGTGTAAGGGGAAATGGATCCACTATAACCAAGTTTTATCCAATAGAGGTAAGAACACTTAGGGATGAGGATAAAGACTAATAGAGTTACAGGGAGACTAGAATTTACATTGACACCTAGTGGTCTTACAGAAACTCAAAATATTGCATACTAAAGAATGGACATGAGCTCGCCACTCCACCAAGGTTAGCTAGGCTTACACAGGATATATCTTACCTATGATCACAGCAAACAGTGAAATATATGTCCCCCATAATCCAGAAAGCACATAAAACCTCTCTCCAGAGTCTAGGTTATCAGAACAGGGTAAAAGATCTCATGAATATTATCAAATAGAATTTATGGCAACACATGGCAAGGGCAGTACAAGAAGAATAGTATGCTTATAAAACAAAGCATAGGATACCCCCCCCAAGGTTGTGAACCAAATGTATCCTATGACAAATTACGTAAGAACAAATTTCTGTTTTACATATCTCCATCCTTCAATGGATGTTACAAACATACAGCCATTCACTCATCTAAGAATTTCTCTGGTATTGGTTACTGTGCCATCTTTGCATGTTAAAGTCATGTTTTACATTAAACTTATAAAAGCAACAATTGGTTTATCCTTCTCTGAATGTACAAACTGAATTACTCCAAATAACTGATATTCTTTTTAAAGAAATTCCTCTACAAAATCTTCTAATCTACAGAAATTAATTGACTGCAAAGTTTATTGGGTGATATTAAGACCTTTATTTATTGTTTTATAAAAGAAACACTTAGTCATCCATTTGGTAACAGGCACTTCTATAATGTAAAGCAGAAAGTATGAAGATGAAAAATGAAAACTCAACATTACTTCTGTTTGTATAGATTTGTTGAAACACATGAGACTTGGATGAGCACCTGTATTAAGTACTGCACAACAGTATTTTCATCTAATTAAATTTCAGGTATAATTAAGTGAGGTGTGCTCCTTTTTCACTTTAAATGTTGCCTAGTGACTGACTATCCCTTAGTCACATTGTTATAGATCTAATATCTGATAAAATAGACAAATTACTTAAAATCATAACACTGAGCATAACTTTAGAGATTCCGTATCACTAGATAAGGAATATCTACAAAAAAAAAAAATGCAAACTGAATCTTCTCACAGAGAGGAGAGAGGGTTGATATGATCAAAGGAGAATATTTCCAGATGCAGAGGAGTGAGAAAAACACATGGACTCATTCAATCTACACCTCTTCTTCCTAACATTTGTCACAGTAACATTTGTCTTCTTAATATTTGTCACAGTACAAAGAAAGTTCAATGATTTCAATACTTTCTGATCCACCAGGAATTAATTATATTTATCTTACCTCATTCCTGAAGTAAATATTTGTATAGCTAATTTATAATGTTTAACTTATTTAACATGTTATATTTCTTTATTATTTCTATTTTAAAGACATAATTACATATTCGTAAAATACTATTTTGAGTATTTAAGTTGACTGCTTTGTCTGACTTGCTAATGATTTAAGTCTTTCAGCACACAAGTTTATACTGAGCTGTTGTAATGAAGTTACAAAAGGTGAATGATGTACAAATTTCAAGTATTTCCATATAATTAATTAAAAGCCAAATTGCCTTCTAAATGTAGATCTCATCTTTTGTTTCTCCCCCAGGGTTCTGACTTCCATGTTCATTTACCAATGCCTGTATCAAATAAACAGTTGGTTACTAGATGAAACAGCTATGATGCCTTATTATTACTTCCTAATATGAAGTTAGAATAAAATCAATTTTCAAAGGACAGCTATGTCCCTCAAACCTCTGCAACTCCAGAATCAATAGCACACATGGCATTTTGAGCATCCCAATCATCGGAAAGAAGTCATTTACTCTTAGTTGTTGTGGGTCAACATATTCACATTTCAACCTTTTCAACTAGTCTCTGACATCTGCCATCATGTGTTATACCCTAATAAAATTTCTGACCTGTTTATATCTCTTGGAATTCAAATTCAATTTTCTTGGTATTTTTTCAAAGTTGTTAGTTTCTCAGAAGCCAAGCACTGAAATATGTAGGCAGGATGGAATATGATGTGTTAGTAAACACATGAACTCCAACAAGTTCATGTTTAAAAACTACAAATGAACTATATTTGTATAAAGAAGCCCAGGTACACTATCAGTATAGTATTGTTTTAGCCTTTGTAGGAAATGTCTAACATTGGCCAAGAAATACTTATGTAAAAATGGTCTACCATAAATATATAATATTTAATAAAGCCTAAAACAAAGTATACTTCTATTAGAATATTTGTTAGGTACATAATGGAGACTGATCTTAAGATATAACCTGGCTATTAGGAGACTTTTATTTCAACAGATGAATAAAGAAGCTTGTGTCTATAGATTTATGGGTAAGTATGTACTGTATCTACTAAAAATATTATAAGCAAATGCCAATGAATAGAAAAATGAATAGTAGTCTAGAAATAAGACATTTATAAATCCTTTAAATAGCTGAATAGTCTATAGTGAGTCTATAATTCGAATAATTCTTCCAGGTATAAGTAAGGCATTTTAAAAGTACACATCATTCCGAGAATCATAAATGTAATTATTTTTATGAGATTTCAAATTTTTATGTTACGATTGTATTTCCCAAACAGCAGTCTATTTATAAAGACTACAGTATTTGTTTCAGTCATTTTGATTATTATATTTTGCAATTAAATTTACTGTAAAAACTCATTGTAAAGTGTATTTCTCGAAATTACAAATATTTAAAACTTAGGGCATAACCCCAAAAGAGTAATACAAACTATTGAAAATATCTTGATTTTTTTTTTCTCTTTTGAAGTGATTAATTTGGCTCACATCAGAAGGGGCAGTCACACAAAAATGAGAATAAGGTAATGGTTTGACAATAACATAAGAATTAGAATTTTTTATTAGATTGAAATTGGGATTGCATATTATTACTACTACTGGAAAAAGTGGAAGTTAAAAGTGAAGGATGGAGTTGAAGAAATAAATATATGAAATCCTGGAAATTGCTAGATGTTAAGACACAAGGCATAGAAAGGAAAGCAATACACTCTTGTTAAATAGCAAAGACATTGTTATTAAAATATTGAAGTAGCTTATTTTCATCACAGGTCATGAATTATGCTTCCCTTCAGTCCCCTCCCTGGCCACACTTTCCCAACCACACTTTCTTAGAAATAGAACAGATTCTAAGCATAACACAGACCCTACCATCTCTGACAGGTTGATGCAGGCTACCTGACAAACTAAATATCATAAACATGAAGCATACATCCTAAAAATATTTTTAAAACTACTTCATTCCTGCTTCTATCAACTGATGTCACCTGGTTTCAAACTAACGCTGGTGGAGACGCAATTGTTGTGCCATCAAAACTAAAAGAATATGGAAGTTGGTAATGACTTGGGAAATAAAATGGAATCCATGAGAAAGAGAAAAAAAAATATTCAGAGGGATAATGGGAGAGATTTTGATTAAAGTACACCATATATATTTACAATTACATGCATATATATTTATAACTATAATGTTTAGGGTTGAATAATAACAAATAAATCTATAGAAATCTACTTTTATCATTAAAAGATATGAAGACAGCGTATAGGGCTAATAGAAGAAGTAGAGAACAGTGAAGAGTGACAGGAAGATGTGGCTGGAATCACACAAGAGCTATTGGAATGTGTGGTATGGAAAGCTGGCTAAGGAGAACCCCATGAAAGAGAGTGTTGTTCTGTGAGCAAATGCGATGAGTAAGCCATGAGCAAAGGCTGGGCCAGAAGTGCTGGAATCTGAGGGTTCACAGAGTTCGATCTGGCTGTGTCTACCTGATGTTTCAACAAACTTCATGCAAGCTTCCGGGGGAAGTGACAGCCACGACATCTCAGAGGTTACCCCTCTGAGGCCTTTTAGAGCCTGAAATCTCAGCTCTGTGACAAACAATAAAACCTTACATAATGTAGCCAAATATTTTATTAACAAAATGACCCCACATTGACAGGCAATGGCAAAAAGGGAGGGAAATAAGTAGAAACTAAGAATATTTACATTATTAAAATATGGATAGTCTTTAAGAGTCCTGGAAGCAGATAGTATTATATAATGAAGAGTCCTGAGTTTGAAGGTATAATTTTCACATAGCACTTGGGCCTCATCAATGCAATCATGAGGACCTCTGTAATAACAAGTTCTTCCTTTCCAATCAGATCAGTATCTTGGTTATTGTTTTGATTGAATCCACGTAAAGCACATAGAACTGCAAGTTTTCTTTATTTTAAGTGTGTGATTGCATATGTACATGTGTGCATGTGTGTGTGTGTGTGTGTGTGTGTGTGTGTGTGTGTGTGTGTGTGGAAATGTGTAGGTAAGTGTGCATGTGCATTTGTATGTCTGTGCATGTATGTGTGCATGTGTAGGTATATGTGTGCATGTATGTATATGATTGTGTAGAGGAAGAACTGAATGATACTGGAAAACAATCTGAGCAAAAGTATGTACAAAATATTAGTGTCAACTCACTTTTCCAGGAAGAAGTCTGTGGAGGCTATTTTTGGAATGCAAGTGGGCTAGATGAAATATGGATCAGGGTAAATAGTATCGGAAACCTAGATTGGAAATCTCCCTCTGAGAAAGATGCCTGATATGCCCATAGTGAAAAGATCAAAAGTCTATTGAGAGGAAAAAGCTTGAGGCACCAACTCCAAGAATGATGGCAAGCAGGATGAAACCAGACATGAAATCAGTTATAAATACTAAAAGCTTTATTTTAACATTTTAAGAGGAGATGGTTTTTTCAGTTGTTAAAGACAAAGGAACATAAATAATTAAATCATAATTAAAAATAGACAAAATAAATAAATTAAAAAATAAAATACTATTAAAGCAAGAACAAGGACTGTAAATCACTCTGGGATTTGGGAAAGAATGATGCATGAGGAAGAAGAGAAAGGATGGGGTTCAAAATAAGAGATTTTAACTGAACAACAAAAGAGACTGTTGAAACTTGATACTGCGTGGCAAAACAGCAGAGTGAAAAGTCATTGCTGTCATTGAAATATAATTCCTTGCTGGGCAGTGGTGGCACATGCCTTTAATCCCAGCACTCAGGAGGCAGAGGCAGGTGGAGCTCTGTGAGTTCAAGGCCAGCCTGGACTAACAAGTGAGTTCCAGGAAAGGCACAAAGCAACACAGAGAAACTCTGTCTCAAAAAAACAAAAAAACAAAAAAAAATTCCTTTAATTTATGTAATTCTTTCCAAAAAAACTTACATTATCTTTTGGTTTCTCCAAACATTTTGATTATATGTACAAGCTTTACTCTAGCATGTGAATTTTAGATAAACATCTATGCAACAGAACAACACAATTTCTACTCAGTTAAGTAACTACTCCTATTTTGAATATACAGTCCAACATATTCACAGGTATTATCACTGCAAAGAGATGGTAGGTTGAGGAAGGTGGAGATGGGTGGACAGTAGGACGTTATCAGTCACACTGTACACACGGTGGAAAAAAAAGATAAAACCTCGCTAGCCCTTTGTCAACAGTCAGGCATACAAAGAATGGTATAGTTTCTGAAACAATGTTCAGCTCATAGTCTGCCTTAAATAAAAAGCTTTTGAATGTATGAGCAATTTATTTTCATATTTTCAATGTTATGTGTCTTAAAAGTAGACAAATCAAGACAGCTAGTTGTTGCAGCACTACATAGTATGTTCTCCCTGAAAGCAATCAGAAGGAACATCGAGAGCATGAAAAGAAATTCATGGCTTGGTCTATTTTAGGCTATATAGTGCCTCTACAACAGTGGTTTTCAAAGCATGGGATAAGGTCCCTTGGGTCATGATGAGCCCATTATGTGAACCACAAACTCAAAGCAACTTTTATAGTATTATCTGGGATGGTATTTCCATTTTCCCTGGTTAATATTTATACTTATTTGCTGAAACAGTATACTTATTCACATGTAGGTACAGAAGTGTAATTCTGCATCATATCTGGAAATGATTTTTATTTTATAAATATAGCCATTCATAAAATTTACTCATATGAAGGTGATGTTTATTATTTATTATTATAATTTCTTAATAAGAAACATTTAATCATAGCCTAAGTTTTAATTCCTAATATATTAGATATCTATAAAAATAAATCATATATACAAAAGAATCAGAGTGGCCTGGATTCAGAATATTCATGAATCTCTTTTCTAATCCAGGTTGCTGCTGCTGAAGGAGAATCAGTCATGGTACCTCATTTTATTACCTGACCTGATGAACCTCTGTATCATCTCATTTCATATATACCTTACTGACATGTTTATTCCTTCCACATTTTAATTCCTGATCCTATAGACTCTCTTCTCATAGAATACATTTCCTCAGTATCTATGTTTACCACCCCCTTATTCTATCCTGTCCTATTCAAAGGCAATGCAGATGTTGATTGGAGGTCCTGGCTTTGTCTGTTCTTTGCATGAATATGGTATCTGCTTCTGACCATTCTACCTTTGGAAAGACATTTACCACATATCAACACAGCCCAAATGCTAACGCTGTGAGTGTACTGTCTGGAAGAACTACTAGGTAGTTGTTGCAAATGAATGACGTCTTCGAAATTTTAGGAATATCTCTAAGATTTATTTTAATCTCAGTACATAAATTTCACTTTGACATTAAGCACAAGGAATTCCTCCAAATATTATTAAGAAATTTATATCAAATTCAATCTCAAGTTATTAATACTAAAGCAATATTCTACTTCGATGTATTCCTAGCAATTTTATACACAGATTTGGGGACAGACAAGTGAAATGAGGAGGACAACTAGTTCCCTTTTCCAGATTCACTCTGTCTACACTGTATGAAGAATATCTCTGAGAAATCAGTAATCTAAGCATGTAAGCAGAGCCTACATGGAATGTTACAACTCTTCGTGGGGAAATATAGTGCATCTGGAATGCTGTACATCTTGTCACATGACTGGTATTAAATAATATGTAATGCTTAGAAACTAATTCTCCCTGAATGCAAAGAAAATAGTAAAATGGGATGGTAATAAAACAAGCTAATGGTATCAGATGTTCATCGAAAGACATAAATCATTTCCCCAAATAATTGTGCACTCTGCTTCTACATGCACAAAATCACAGCTCTGAAAAGAAGGTAGACTAGAACATCACCTATCCATTACTTTTGGAAAAACTATTTTATCTTTGGGATAAAAACACATATATTTGGTATCAATTAAAAAATGTGCAAGTTTACATATTTTGAGAAACAGGTGAGTACATTTCTGACAAGATAATTTCAGTTGGTCTTAAGTCAGCAAACCTTCCTGACAGATCAGTGAAGAAAAGCTTTGTGATTCACTTGTTCTCTTATGTGTGAAATCAGTAATTAAACACAGCCTAGATTAGTAAGGGGAGAGTTACTCTGAGGATTTTATGATGTCCAGACTTCATCCACACCCACTTCTAATTGACTAGATACAAGTCAGACTGGGACCAGGCTTAGATAAGGAACCTGCTGTTATGGTGCTCATTGGACATCTTGTATGGTTGATTGTAGGAGGAAAAAGAATCTGAGGTGTCATAGAAAATGGAAGTAAGGCCACTTTCTATATACATTAGGCATATAGGGAAGTAGTGTAACAAGATTAGTTACATGCTCCTGTTTTCTCAAATATCTGTGTGTGCAGTAGGAGTTTTTGAAACAATACTTTAATTTGCCCTTGAAAAGATCTGAAAGTGGAGTGAATGCTTTACGCAGTAATTACTTATTCTTCAGAGAAGGGGAAAGAAAGACCTGTGTCTCCATGGAAGGGGCCACTCAATGATGCTGTTCAGCACCTAAGACTCTAAGCAAAAGCATAACCCATTTATGAACAGTAACTGATGAGTTTCTTATGCTTTTTGTAAAGAATTAATATAAGTCACTTGTGTAATTGATGTCATAGCATTTTCCTGGGAAGCTGAGTGTGGCAGATGACTTGTCCAATGACTTTATGAGTATTGCCATATGATCTATATGCATTGTGTCTCATGGACACTTCAAAAAGGACACCTTCCTTGCATGTGATCAGAGGGTCAATTACATGTCTGGAGAGATACCTTGATTACCTGCTACATAACAAAGTGTGAATAATCTATATCCATTTGAGTATCAGGATAAATTATCCTCATATAAGAATAGACTGATACTAGAAAAGAAAGAACTTTGGGAAAGACCATTGCATTTATTAAGAACTGAAATGAAACAGGAAGTGGGCATTTGAACTTGGAGCCACCACTCATTATGGCCTAATGACCCTTGCAATGTTTCCCAGTGTTTTTACAAACGTGGCAGCTGTGATAAGTCATGAGAGTTTACAAATGAATTTCATAACCACTTCCCATGATTCTTCTGCTGTAGGCTAGGAGCCTCTTCAGAGTAAAAGCTATGGTATTACTTTAAAATGCCTCCAACTCCCCTTAACTGCAAAGTGGCAAAGATGCAAAGCTTCCCGAATGTCACTGCTTCATTCTTGTTTATAATGTTTTCATTAATGTCTTCCTACTTGTAACATTTTCATTTTACTCTCTCAAAAAGTGGCAGAAACAAATTTCAGTGCACTAAGAAAACACTAAACAAGAACAACTAATAGAAAAGTGTAAATTACTGTTACCTAAGGATTTTGTATAGGCTACAAATTTAATTCCCATTTATAAAGTGGATGCCAGCACTTTATGGAAGAAATAATGTATCCTTTTAAATTTTGTGCTTTTCATTTACCATCTCTAGTAAGTGTTTGTAGCTCTTTATTTCTATCATATTGCTTGAAGATACATGTTTGCCTGAAGTATTTTAAGGCCGGAAATGCTCATGTCAGCTTCATATGGAGGATTCAAAGGTGAGTTTATTCATCTCAGATTTATTTCTTTTCCTCTTATATTGGGTGACAAATATTAGAGTTGTTTTTTTTTTCTGTGTGAAGCATGTTTTGGGGGTATTGTGTTTGTAGGGTGTGTGTATTATAGTGCTCTCTCTCTCTCTCTCTCTCTCTCTCTCTCTCTCTCTCTCTCTCTCTCTCTCTCCACTATGGCCAGTGCTTTATCCTAGGAGACTTTAAATTATGTATGCTATCAAAAAAGTTGTTTATGGTTTGGCTATGTCATTTTTACACTCTGTCTGCCAATACAGAATGATGGAGAATAATAAAATGTGTTTATTCTTCTAAGCTATCAAAGATACTTAAAACACATATTATGATATAACAAGCAAAGTCACAGCATAACATCAAATTTTACTGAGAAAATTTGTAAATAAAGCACAGCAACCTTACTAAATGACTGGAAGCACTAAAGAGTAGTCCTACATGATCTGCCACAAAATGCAAACAATATATTCACTTGTGTGAGAGACAGAGCATCCACTAAAGACATCGACTCTTGTTCAGAGGACAAGACAAGCCATCATGCCAGACAACAGAGGTGGAAACTATGACAGTAAGTGGCTTGCTTTTGCTGTTTGTACTTGTAGCCTAGACATAGGAATGGGATCTTTAGGTGATATGCCAAAGGCAATGAGAAGGTTAATCCAACTGCCTTGCCCAATCCAATATCAAGAAGAATCTCATCAGACATGACAACCCAACTTTCAACTTCTCAGTCTTCATGATTGGTGACCTTTATAAACTCTTACTTTAATCAGCCATCCCTGTTTATTCATTTATAAAAATAAGAAGGACTATGACAGCCAGGGTTTGTTTTCAATCCTATTTGAGACTCACTCAGCCTGAAAGCATTGCCAAATATTTAATTTTCTTTGAAACAGTTGAAGCAAATTAACAAATGTATGGGATGGTTCCATTGTCTTCAGCTCTGCCCTCATCATTCTGTTATTTGTCCTTTAATCTGGATATTTTTGTTGTCACTATATTTTCCCATTTCTGGTGTAAGCATCTCGTCTTCTCAGAACCTTCTTTTCTGGATCAGGTGCGTTCTGATGCTTCACCACGCACAGAGATTTGCAGGCATATGCTAATGTTGTTATACCTCTAGTGCTACTGGACCAGCAAATGAAACAGTTGACTCTCACTGGAATCATTTCATAGAAGGTGCACACAGGTAATTCTTTGACGTTCTCTTTGCTCTCTATAGAAGCTAAAGGAAAGCTTCAAGCTTAGAGAATCTGGATGCTCTATTTGTACACACACCATCATTTTCACCTATGTCAAAAGGGTGAATAGCTTAGCTGCATTTTCACAATCCATTCCTTATAGACGCTTTGTCTTGGTAGATGGAGTTCTGAGATTATTTTCAATGGACCAACTTTCATGATCTTTATTTCTTTGATATTGTGCTTTAACTAAATGATACTTATAATCATGTTAATTAGTGTTCTCAAGATTCTTAAGCTTGTACTGTTTAAGTGGAAACTTAAAGTATGTTTTGTTGGGGAAAATATTTAAAAACCTGGCAATGGAGAAAATAGGCATCTGTTCTTTCCCAACAGGTATAGAAGTCCTTCACTTCACAGACAGAAAAATGGCAGTACTTTACCACATAAAATGGGCAATAATCCTTAGTATTTTATGCCTTTTAAACAGGGTTTGAATGTGATTTCCTCCATGTTAAAATGAGCATCATAACTGTGTTTTCAAGACTGCAGTTCAGGAGTGAAAATGTACATGAAAGTTTGTCCAAAAATTTTATTTGAAATTAAATAAACAGTGATAAACAGCTCAATTTAATATAATCATCATTCAAATGGATTTTCAATATTAATCTCAATGTTTGAGGCTGGTAGATTTGCTGAAAGCTGGGAAGACTGTGTACAGTACAGAAAATCTGGATCTGTATTGCAAAGGCAGAATAAATTACCTCAAGTGTAGACAATTATCATAAGGGGGATGTTTTAGACTTGTAAAAACACACATCACTTCCATCTGGTAAATGGTTATTGCTAAAATATTTATAAATATCCCATCAGAATTCATATGTCACACACAGTTGTGATTTTCAGATAACATGCCTCTCAATTAATATCCCTCTGTGCTGTATATTACATAGTCAAACATTTGTGTATCTAACAGAAAATAAATTATTTCCTTAATATCTCTACAGGAATTATTGCCCTATTCAACTGTGAAAAAATGTAAATATAGTATCAAAAGAGGTCAAAATGCTTTGGCTCACTGTTTTGCTTACATTATTTTCAGTCACAAAAATGAGTTCTAAAAAAGCACATGTCATAATTGGTGATCTTGACTTTATAAAGTATTCTTAGAGAAGTTGCAGCATTTGGCTATCTTTCATAAGAATAAGGTTTAATTTTAAATATACATAAAAGAATAATTTCACACAAATGCCTGAAAAAGAAGAAATGTATTACGTGGCTCACCTATCAATCACACATTGTTTAAACACATCATCTAGGTTATCATTAATTCATAGTATAGAATACACTTGCACATAGGTAAATAAATAATGAGTGGATCCTATGCTCACTTGGTCATTTTCCTATAGTGAAACTAAAAAGGCCCAGTTGTGGAGTTAGCATGCCAGGACTGCTTTGATTTACTTGTATTTTTAGTTATAATGCATGAAGCCAGACAATCAAATTGAAATGCTTAAAATATTTTACCTCTGGGTACAAATGTAGACTGAGCCAAAAAAAGAATCAAACACTGAGAACGCTTTCTCTAATACTTCCCTGGCACTGGGTCTCCCATTGTTCAACTTCCTCAAGCAACTAGCTTTGATGATTTACTTTTGAAGAAGATTTATAATTCATTATTCCACTTCTTAAAATACCAGATTATCATGTTGTGTTTCCCTTACTATATGGGAACAATACAGTATACTCTGTATAATTATCAAAGATTTGACTAAGTAAGCTAAAAAAATCTTTATATAATCCATTTAAGCTAATGCACACTTCCATAATCCTTTTAATTAGATAATGTCTACCTTTGCCCCAGTTCTCCAAATGTCCTCAGTTGTCTCTTGACCAAGATCCTTTTGACATTACTGCCTAATGTAGTTGATGAAAATATATTCATATTCTGCAGGCTGTTGCTTTGTCTGAAGAATCGCAGTGGTTAGGTATAGAATAAGAGACTAGGGGAGTTAGATTTCCCTAGGAAAAGGAAATAGAACACATCGCTCTATAAGGAAGGGGAGTGGAATGGGAGAGTAAAATAGGGATAGGGAGAATGAGGGCACATGAGGAGAGACAGATAAAATGAAGGGCCATTGGAGGGATCAAATGGAAACTTAATACAGTAGAAGATTCCCAGTTAGGAGCACGTGCACACACACACACACACACACACACACACACACACAGACAATCTAAATGAAACTGCCAAATTATAGGCAAGACTGAGACCCATCTCACCATCCCCTGTCACCAAGTGGAACTTCAAGTCCTGGACATGTGTTACATCTAATTGATGTGACAGCAAGGCCCCATTTTTGAAGATAATACCTATACAAACTAGTGAATGTGGAGAAGTTGAGCTGGTACCTATATAGATCCTTCACCTCTATGGACTGGTGTTCTTAGTATCAGAAGTTACTCTGCACACTATCAAAGGATAACTATAAACACTTAGCTACAAATCCATCAATATACAAAGACAGCCTACAAGCATGATACGTTAAGGCAATGTTAGCACAAAGCTTGTAGGAGTAACCAATCAATATCTAATTTGACTTACAGCCCATTCAATGAGATATAGATACTAGGGCAACCTAGAACCTGAGACTATATAGCCCATGGACCTATGGTAACAAAAAAGACAAAATAACAACAATAAAACATAAACAAACAAACAAAATCTGTTCTACTGAACGAACATAAAATGACTCCTAAGGCTTTGCCCTGGCGGAGGTAGAAATGGGAGGTGGGCTGGGGGCAAGGGGAGGTGAGCAGGAGTGGGGATAACAAGGGAATACGTGGCTGATATGTAGAACTGAATTGTATTGTAAAATAAAATAAAATGACTCCTAAAAGACATTCTGGTATAGCCATAGATCAGTGCCTTGCTCAGACATCATCAGAGTGGCTTCCTCCTACAGCAGATAAGAACAAATTCAGAGACCCACAGCCAGACTTTATGCAGAGAGTGAGAGAACCCTACAGCAAAGGATGTGGAAAGAGGTGCCTTGTCGTAAGAAGCAGAGAATTTAAAGAACACCAAGAAACAAGGTCTTCTGAACACAACAGGACTGTGCACATACGAACTCAGAGGCTGAGCAGCATGCACGGGGCTTGCACAGGTATGCACCAGATAGGACTCTACAGCTGAAAGTAGAAGTGGACATGTTCCCATGCCTAACACAGAAACTATGCCTAATTGATAACCACTTTCAAATGAAAAATTAGTTTCATGGAGTCTCAATGGGGGAAGCAAAGTACTCTTAAAAGTAGGCTGCATGCCCATCTGTCTATGGTCAGCAGAAAACAAATTCAATAGTATCTTTGGAGGTTTTTTTTGCATAATATTATGTCAGAGCTGTTTCTTTTTATCTTTTTGTTTGCTTATTTAGTGTTTACTGTGAAAGAAAATGGCATTCCAATTTTTCCTGAGACATTAACCCATTTTGCCAATGAGACAAATTAAAACAAAACATGGAAAGTATAAACAAAAGTAACATTAAAACACATCATATAACCACTTGTGTTTCTGAGGTAAATTATGGTGATTGCTTCTCACCTACTGATAACACTGTTTCTTGTATAATACTGTAAAGATGAGGACTTGTAGGAAATTCTTCAGGTGTAAAAAAAATGAGGAAAATATTTTCTTAACCAAACTACCTAGCCATTACTCTACAATAATGATATGGTTCAAGTCAGTCATGTAGAGTCATAGATATTTGGCCCTGATTTATTTCAAACAAATCAAACTTGTTCAACAGCTATCTGTCAAAACATCCTATTAAGCATTTATTTTTTGCCATGCTATATGACCTCTTGAAGAAGGCAGAATGTGCTCAGTGGATGTCACTACCACAATGACACTTCTAAAGAAAGTTTCTGGTAAGCCAAGTACATTACAGAAGCCATTGCTACTATCACTAGGCTGAAAGTGTCAGGCTACTACCTACAAATATTGCCTTGTGATACTCTGAATTTGAAGTGTGTTCCATCCCCTATCTATCTATCTATCTATCTATCTATCTATCTATCTATCTATCTATCTATCTATCTATCTATCTATCACCTATCTATCTGAATAAATCTAACAAAGGAAGTGAAAGACATGCACAATGAAAACATAAGACACTGATAAAGGAAATTGAAGAAGATTCTCAAAGATGGAAACTCTTTCTGTGCATATGGATTCTTAGAATTAATATTTTGAAAATGGCCTATCTGACCAAAAGCAACCTAGAGATTCAGCACAACTCCCACCAAAACTACAATATAATTCTTTACAGAAATTGAAAAGATAACCTTAAATTTCATGTGGAAACAAGAAAGACCCAGCATAGGCAAAATGATCTTGAACAATGAAACAGAATCGAAAACAAACAAATGGTAGAGGTATCTCCATCCCAGATTTCAAGTTAAACCACAGCACTATGGTGATGGAAAATAGATGGATTCTGGCACAACAACAGACTCCTTGGTCAATGAAATAGAATTGGACACTCAGCCTATACATGAGTTTTGACAAAAGATTATCAGTAACTACTGTAGAAAACACAGCAACTCTAATAAGTGATGCTGGGAAAACTGAACAGCTGTATAAGGATGAAAGGAACCTTATCTCTCATCTGTCCAAAACTCAACTCCATGTAGGTCAAGGACTTATTAGTAAGGCATGATACCCAGAAACTGATAGAAAAGACAGTAAGAAATAGGCTTTAATTCACTGCTACTACATTTTAAATGCCACTTTTTTAAATATAAAAAGTTTTTTAAATTAGAATTTCATAGACTAGTACTATATTTACATTATTTCCACCCTTTCTTCTCTATACATGCCACTTTAAAAAATCATTTAGGATTGGAGTCAAGATGATAGATATGTAAAAGTTCTTGCAACACAAACTGAGTCTAATCCTAGGGCCCCACATAAAGAGTCAGATGTAGTGTCATGCCTCTATAAGGCCAGCACTTATAAGTTAATACAAAGGCAGGACAGGATAAGAATTGGCTAGAAGCTCATTGACAAGCTGATGGGTATATATTATGCAGTAGACACAACAAAGGACCCTACTCCAACAGGGACGAAGGTAAAATATTCCCAAAATTCTCCTTTGACCTCCATACATATAGAGTAGTGCGTGTGCATGCGTACGTGCGTGCATGTGCGAGCATGTGCAAGCGCGCGCACACACGCGCACACACTCAATTAATGATTTAATTGAGATTATTTTATAGTCCAACATCTTTGAACTTTTTTCTTCAGTGGAAAATATGTGTACTATAATTGTTCAAGTGGTTTTTCTTTAATGATTTTGTGAATATCAGCAAAACTCTAAGTCAACATATATGTTATTTAGATATCAGCATCTACCTTATTCTTTGTGTGTGTGTATATGTCTGTGTGTGTGTATGTGTATGTGTGTGTATGTGTGTGTGTGTGTGTGTGTGTGTGTATACTCCAGGTGAGTGTGCTGCTGTATCATAATTCCTTTAATTCCATTAAGACTGGGTCTCTTATTGAACCTGCACTAGCAGTCAGCAAGCCACTATGATCTTTCTGTCTCTGTTTCTGATGGAGTTCGGGTTACAATGCACATGTAGCTATTCCCAATGTTTTACATGGATGTTGAGTATTTGAACTCTGATTCCCATGCTCTTTAAACTTGTACTCTTAGCCACAGTGCCATCTCACAGCTCCCTTATTTGTTGCCCTGTATAAGTTTTTATTCACAGATTCTGAAGTACTTATCATTGGACCCTTTTAAATGTGCATACAATATAGAAATAGAATTAGTAGCCAAGGTTAAAATGCATTACACTCCAATTACAAACTAATCATTGCTCAGATACTGTTTAATGCAAGAAGTGATGAATTCTCTCAGCAATGTTGATGTGTGGATGCAGATAGATATGCTCATTTGACAAACAAGAAAAAGGAGACACGTTGCTGCACTTGCCCAAGGCCATCTGGAGAGTCAGCAATGAAAGGACCATTTAGATTCTGGTCTTTCTGACATGAGCATACAAGTGTTCCCTCATACTAGCAGCTGCTCTCTGAGGAATGGCTCAGCATATTACCATTTCAATTTAATTGACCTTAGTTTTCCATTTCTTAGACCTAGTTCATCTTTCGGAGATTAGGGGAAGTCTTTACTTTCTGTAAGGCATAGTCCCTCAATCATAAAAAAGACTCACAGCCTCAAGTTCTTTGGGTTTATTCTTAGTTCTTTCTGTAACATAAAATGGAAATTTTTATTTTATGTACTCTCTCTTTTGTTATATCAAATGCAAGTTGAATTTCAGCATGTGCAAAAATCTTAAAATCTTCCTGTTTGCTAACAATTTAAAAACAGACTCACTCCTTTCCTATGTCTCTTCTCTCTTTGTAGCAAAAGGTGCATGTATTTCCATGTCAAGCAGGAAACAGTGGAATGTGGCCCCTTTAGTAGTACTAGAGGAGGAAGGTAGCTTATTCTGTATCCCCTTGAGAGAGACTGGTACAAGCTTGCATTGCCCTCCCACAGGGAGAGATCCAGAGACAGCCATATAATATGTCCCCAAACTACTCAATCAACTGCTGCAATTCACAACTACTTTAGCTATCATTGTAAGGTTTCTAAAGTTATAAAGATTATAGAATAAAGCAGAATCAAGGTTTTTAATTCATTATAAATAATCATAAAAATTCTATGAAGAACCAGGTGGTGGTGGCACACATCTTTAATCCCAGCACTCGGGAGGCAGAGCCAGGAGGATCTCTGTGAGTTTGAGGCCAGCCTGGGCTACAGAGTGTGTTATAGGAAAGGAACAAAGCTACACAGAGAAACCCTGTCTTTCAAAACAAAACAACAACAACAAAAATTCTATGAAGAATCTCATATAATATCCCTTGATATTTTTTCCATGAATTCACAAAAAAATCTGTGCAGAGAACACCTGTGACTAATTAAAATATTTTTAATGAGGAAAAAAAGTATTTTGATAAATAAGATTTGGTTGTTAACATTAAGACATTCCAAACAGTATATTAAAAAGGGCAATTATATAATCATGGGAGTCCATGTGAGGTTGAAGAAGGGCAGTTATGAGTTCAGGCCCAGGCTGAGCCATATAATTAGACTCTGTTTTATTAAACAAACAGAACGAAGCAAAATCAATAAAACCACCTGGAGATGTAGATTAGCGGTGTGATGCTTAAGCAGGAGTGCAAGGCACTATGTTCAATCACCAGCATCAAAACAATAAATAGGTAAATTGTTTTCATCAGTTGCTCAGTGCTGTCTCGAGGGCCCCCACTGTTCAATGCCTCCTTACTACTGTGTACCAGAGGCTGAGTACATTAGCACACAAAACAGAGTAGCCAGGCAGGCACTGCTGAGAGGGTATGAGAACAGTGCTGGTGCAGGTTATACATGGAAAGACGAGGATGTGGCCCTTCACAATTGAATGGGAATGCAGAAAGATTCTGAGGTTGGGTAAAAGAGATTTATTTTTAATTACATTATTAAGGTATTTGTTTCTGTTCATATAATTTCATTGTTTGATGCAAGACTCCCTTTGTAGTCTAGGCTTGCTTTAAAGTCTAGGTGATCCTCCTGCCTCACCTATCCAGTTTTGAAGTCTTGGTTTGTAGTACTTCTCTTGGCTCTAGTAGTTGTGTTTAAAACTAGGAAATTACCTGTCATTTTCTTTTCTGTGTGAAATTTTTTGTCTGAATCTGTCAAATGTTAATGGACTAGACATTGTTAATATAATTATTGACTGTATATATTGTATATAGTTATTGTATATACATTTTCTTATATTAGTTATATTTTTTTTTAAATTTTAAACAAAAAAGGGGGAAATGTGGTTGACATATTGTGCACCCCAATAAACTTACCTGGGGTCAGAGAACAGAACAGCCACTAGATAGACATAGAAGCCAGGCATGGTGGCACACACCTTTAATCCCAGCACTTGAGAGCTCATGTCTTGCTTGAGAAAGACACATGCCTTTAATCCCAGAAAGTGATGACAGGAAGCAGAAAGGTATATAAGGCATGAGAACCAGGAACTAGAGGCCTTTTAAGCTTTAAGGCTTTTAGCAGCAGTTCAGCTGAGATCCATTCAGATGAGGACTCAGAGGCTTCCAGTTTGAGGAAAGAGGATTGGCTGAGGAGTTGGCAAGGTGAGGTTGGATGTAGCTTGTTCTGTTTCTCTGATCTTTCAGCATTCAATACCCAATACCTGGCTCTGCTTTTTTTTTTTTTTTTTTATTAATAAGACCTTTTAAGATTCATGTTTCAGACCCTCAGCCTTGCTTTCTATGCTTAGAATAAAATAAATACTGCTATGAAAATTGAACTAGAAATGATTACTTAAACAAGACCTGAATGACAATAGCATTGAACATGTTAATAAAGCAGGGGAATATCTCATGGGTTCCCATCCCTAAACAAAGAACTATAGGCAGTTGATGACTACTGGAAAAAGTATAATTGCCTCTTCCTGGGATGAGCCTTATTGGTTTTCCAGCCCAGATTGGTCAGTCCTGTGTCTAAACACACAAATGACAAAAGTGGTCTAAACAACTTGTATTTGTATATATTTTTAGACACACACACACACACACATACACACATCACATCACACCACATCACAATAACAAAGAGGAAGAGACTCTAAATGCAAGAGTGAAAACATGGTCTGAAGGAAGGTAGTTGGGAGGGACTGGAGGGAGAATGGGAAGATGGAAAGTGATGTCATTTTCTTTCATTTAAACATTAAAAAATTAACTACAATAAATAAATAAATGTTTTAAGAAAAGGAGAGAACTGCATCATATACCATGTATCTCTGTAGGTGCTTAGAGGGACAATTGTGTCTCTCTCTTTTTATTTATTTTTTATTCTCACTTATGTACACATGTACACAATTACAATATAACCGAGAAGGTCAGAAAAACTTGGAAAAGTGATGTCATTTCTTTTAACCTATTAGACAAATACGTTTAAGAGGAAAAAAAAATGATTCTGAGTTTCTTTAATTAAACTTAATTGCATAAAAGTGCTATCATTGTTGGGTGGTGGTGGTGGTGCACACCTTTAATCCCAGCACTTGGGAAGCAGAGCCAGGCGGAGCTCTGTGAGCTCAAGGCCAGCCTGAGTGAGATTCAGGACAGGCACCAAAACTACACGGAGAAAGCCTGTCTCAAAAAAACCAAAATAAATAAATAAATAAATAAATAAATAAATAAATAAATAAATAAATATGCTATCATTTATCCTAGTTAATTTTTATTTCCAATTTGACACAAATTAGAGTCACCTGGGGGGGGAACTTCTATTGAAGATTTGCATCCATCATATTGGCTTGTGCGCATGTCTTTAGGGAAGTATTTTCATTAATGATAGATATGGGAGTGTCCAGCTCCCTGTGAGTAGCAGCATCCCTAGGCAGCTGGGCTTTATAAGAAAGTTAGCAGTGAGAAGGAGGTAGCCAGTGAGCCACCAATTGATTTACCTAGTGAAAAAATAGCACATAAATTTCTACAGCAAAAACCCACCACAGATTTAAAATGAGAATTAGCGAAAATTAAGAATCTACAACTTTGGCCACAGAATTGAAGTGGATATGTAAAGTGAAGTTTCAGATTCATCCCCTTTTAATTTTAGTAGCACAAAGAAAACAAGCAGGGAAACATACTTCTAGAGATTACAGAGTGTTTGAAGGAGACGCAGCCTCTCGGGCCTCACAATCACAGCTTCAAACCTGGCATGGAGTTCAGTGACTCAGATACCTACCTGGGATTTCTAGATATCTGTTAATGTGATGACTGGGGAAAACATAAGAAAACAGTGTCAGCATTTACTGTCAAAATTGGGTAGTAAGACATCCTCCCCAAATAAATGACTTGATAAAATGTCACTGGAGTCACAAGGAAAAACTCTATAGCCTAGAGAGCCCTATGATAAATAATTTGAAATAATAATGAAAGAATAAAACAGTAACTAAGTTGAAATTTATGTATTATTATATATGGGTCAGTTCATTCAGTTTTTCACTCCTTGGGCATTGACACTGAAAGACCCTAGCCCTTCAGGCTTACACCCCCAAGCCTCAGGAAAAGAGAAACTTCAAGCACCAGGAAATGAGAAACTAAAAATCTAGTTCCAAGGGCAACCTGACTTAGCCATTGTTCAATCTCCCCTGCAACCATATAACAATGTAACGAGATTTCTGTTAAGAGATGTGCTCAACTATGACTGGGATAGTTGCAGGTGTTCCAGGAAGGACCACTGTGACCTTTGTGTAAACTCCACTCCTGCCCTGATAACCCCCTTGAGGTTTCAGGAAGAATGTACCTGTTGACATAACTGTACCCCCTCTGTGATCACTCTGTAACCAGACCATGATCTTGTGAAACGAAACTGTATGGGAATTGTAATCTTATGGGTTTTGTGGGTTTTCCTTTATAAGCCCTTATGGGGCTGCAGTAAGATGCGGCTCTTGCTCTTAGGAGCAGGGTTTGCCCTTCTATATAGAAGCTTTAATAATAAAATCCTCATGCTATTGCATCAACTGGACTGGAGTCTGGGTTCTTGGGGCATCCACTTGAGACCCTAAATTTTGGGGTCCAAAAACACTACTCTGCATCATTCTGTGGATGTCATATACAATGATTAAGTGAGGGTCACCACCATTCTAAACTTTTAAGAAATGTGCTTTTTCATAGATTGTGATACACATGTCAAAGACAATATGATAAAGAGATGTTTTTGAGTTTTTCAACAAATTTCACAGTGAAAGTTAATTCCTACAGCATAGAAAATATATGTACACTGGATGGGAAGTGGGAGTAACAAAAAGAGATACGGGGAAAGTGACATTTAAGACAAATGGTATTTTACTTAACAACAACAACAAAAACCCACAAAGGGCATATAGTCAAACATACTGCCCCTCCAATTTGTGAATGCTAAGTCTTGTTTTTACTCTACAAAACTACAAATGTCACACAGGTTTCTTTTGTTCATGTGAGTTACATCTATTGATACTAATTATATCGAAATATATCTGATAATTAACATAGAGACATAAAATATACTTAATTCATCTAAAATAATAAATGCATTGTTTTTTTACAGAAAAATAACAATTTTAATTTCTAAAGCACAATTATTTACCAATTTTTGCAAATTATGTTTATATTTAACATTTTGGAGCTCAAATTATATTTTTGCATGTGTCGTGTCTTCAGTCACAGTTGAGAAACACATAAATTGAAGAGCATGAAGAAAAGTCCCTTCACCAAGGACTAGAACTGAAGGAGACTGTTCTAGTCCTTTCAGATGATGGTGATATGCGGGTCATTCCAATTTGAGATTATTTTATTTCCTTTCTGGTTTCATAAGGACCCACTCATTATTCAATAGTGTGGTCTTTAATCTCCATGACTGTAAATTTTCTATGATTTGTATTACTGTTGCTATCCACTTTTATTTCATAGTTATCACATAAAACACACACAGGCTACTTCAAGTTTTCCTGATTTGCTAAAAATTTCTTTGTGTCCTTGTTTATGATCAGTTTTAAAGTAAGTCCTTGGGACTACAGAGAAGAATGTGCATTCTACTGTCCATAATCTGCTAAATCCATTTATTTATAGAGTCATTCAATGGCAATTTTTTGTTATTATTTATTTATTTATTATTGATTACATGACCCTTGCATTTGGTGAGAGTCAACTACAATTATTGTCTAGGGGTTAGTTTGTGATTTTGTAATACAATAGTATTTAATCCAAGTGGAACATCTACATTCAGTAAATATATACTTAGGATTATAAATTTCCCAATGAACTATTTACTAGGTTTGAACTGGTCTTTCTTCTCCTTTCTCACTAGTTTTAGTTGAAGTCATTTGGACTGATAGTAACAGAATGATTCTTCCTTTTTCCTGGTTCTACTCACTTGGAATACATTTCATTATCTTTTCACCTTAAGGTGTTGCTGATCTTAGCCGGGCGGTGGTGGCACAAACCTTTAATCCCAGCACTCGGGAGGCAGAGGCAGGCGGATCTCTGTGAGTTCAAGGCCAGCCTAGTCTACAAAGTGAGTTCCAGGAAAGGTGCAAAGCTACACAAAGAAACCCTGTCTTTAAAAAAAAGTGTTGCTGATCTTTAATAGTGAAGTATAATTTTTAGAGGGTGCATAATGGGGGAGGGGTATTGTTTGTTTATCAAGTCTGTTAGTTTGTGTCCTGTGTAGAATCAATACTGTTAATATTCATGGATATTAATGACAGTTGTGCTCAATCCACATTATGTTGGTTTTTAATGCTTGTTATTTTCTTTTCCTTCTTTTGTTTGACAACTGTCGTAGAGTATTGTTTTTATTCTTGTAGTTTCTGCAATGTGTCCTTACTCTCAGTTTGCCATCTTTCTTCCACAGTGGCCATAATTTCCATTCTGGAACTCATGGAAAGTTTCTATTTCTCTACTTATACTTCAAATATGAAAGATATTTTTTTTTAATTTTTCTGGTATCGTCACCCAGATTGACAGCTGTGCTCTTTCAGAATTTGAAATGAAACTTTCTAAGCCATTCTGGCTTTTAGAGGTTCTACTGAAAAGCTGCTTTCTTGTTCAGCTTTTAGCACATGTTTTGTGTTTTATATAGTTAATGTTTAAACTATACTAATATGTGTTAAGTTTCTTCTCTGGGACTGTTTATATGTTTCTTCTAGTGGGATATGAATACTTTTCTCTACTTATGGAAAATTCTCTTCAATGATTTTATTAAGACTAGTTTCTATGCCTTTGGTGTGTAGTTCATCTTGTTCTTTGCCCATATAATCATTTTGTGTTTTCTCAAATGTCTTACTAGGCTCTGCTCTTGTATTTTTAAATCATATATCTTTTTATTTTAATTGCTTCTCCTTTCTCTTTGAGAACGGCATTCTGTCTTCCACACAAGCCATTCTGCTGGTGAATCTTTCCTCATGCAATGACAGACACATCTGATGATTTGTGTGACTGATGATAACACAGGTCTCTTTTGTGTATCTTCCGCTGATGCTCCCTACATTATTTACCAAGACAAGATCTCACACTGAAACTGCACTTGACATGTCAGCTAGACTAACTGGCCACTGAGCTCTGAGGCTTCACGTGTTTCCTTCCAACCATGGCAGGGGGTTCAATTGTGTGCTACAATGTCTAGTTTTTACAAGGGTGTTAGAGATCTGAACTTGGGCTACCATGTTTGTAAAGCAAGGACTTTATATACCAAGATATGTCCCTAGCCCTCAATCTTTTTGTGTTAATCACCAAAACTGTACTTTTTTTCATTCCTTGTAGATTGCAAAACAGTTTATGAAATATCTATAGCTCCTAAATGTCATAGTGATTGGCTATAGACAATTCCTTTGTTCTCTTATTTATCACTTTTGAGCATAGACTAGAGTTTAAACTTACATGAATTATGAAGGATGAAATAAAACTGATTCAACTTGCTCCAGTATATTGTTTAAGTAAACCTTCCTTTTTCCACAATTTCTTTTAGCACACACACTCTGTCTTAGTAAAACTGTTTTCCACATTCAGATGCTGAACTTTTGATGCATTAATATCTTTCTATTTTACATTATTAAAATCCCAAGCAGTAAAACAGAGAAAACATCACTTAAGTGGCTGTAAATATTTTCAACTGTTCGATACTGTTTTGACATTTGTTAAGGTTGAGGTCAGTAAAAGGAAAACCATAAAGAAATCTCTTGCCTTTTGTTATGATGCTTTTGAGGGTATAAGGAAGATATTAGGGAGTATTATGGTTTGGCTGTAAGGAAGGGACATAATTCAATTTGGAATTTCACCAAATTAGGATAATAACTAACTTTATTTAACTAAGATGATGAATGTACGAGGGAGGCCTTCTTGAATGAAAACCATTATCTTAAATTTCAGTTCAGATGCCTCTAAGGGTCTAATTACCTTAAGTTAAACTCAAGTACCTAGTTAAAAAGTCTAATTTAATTCTTTCAACATTATTGTGAAACAACAACAAAATAAGAAAACTGCAAAGAATATTAACCTTTTCTTTATATACAATCAATAATGGCCAACAACAAAAGCTCAGTATTTTTACCTTTTATAAATGAAGGAATTTAAGCACTATAGACAAGGTTATTGAAAATTTTGGTTTTCTCATTGCCACAGGCATCAAAAATATATTTCTACGGTATTTTTCACATTTGTACTTTGCTATGTATAACTGTAATTAAGTTATTTATAAGAAGCACTGATTACTTTAGAAGACAAGAAAGGCTTTTATAAATGACCTAGTTTAAATTGTATGGGGTAAAATACCACAGTTAGATGTTAAATATATTATTTCAGAATACAATATTTAAATTTATCCTCTTCTACCCTTGTGTGTGTGTGTGTGTGTGTGTGTGTGTGTGTGTGTGTGTGTGTGTTTCTGTATTGGGTATATAAATTTGTATGTAGCACACAGAGACCAGAAGAAGGTGTCATATTCCTAGAAACTGTAGTTTCAGCCACTGGCAGGAGCAGGAATTATGTTCTTTCCTCTGAAAGAACAGGAAGCATTTTGAACCACTGAGGCATTTCTCTATCCCCAAATACCTATTTTTAAAGCATAATAAATATCAAATTGGCCACAATTTATGTCCACCAACATTTGTCTGTCCATTTTTATTATTTTTATTATTATCCTGGCAACATATTTACAAAGCATTATGTACATTTTACATGTTAATAGCTGTTCATACTTTGTCAATTTCTATTAAGTATTTATAGTATAAATAATAATATGGGCGCTGCAGTCATCTTTTTCTTTTTCTTTAAGACATAAAACCTGATATTACATTAACAAAACAGGAGGAATTTTTGTAATTTTTGATAAGATGATTAATTACAGTGTGAAAGTTTCATTGAATGATTTTTGCAAAATTGTAACTTGGAAAGTAGTGTTGAAAACTTTTATAAACACACCACTATTTCCTGAAATATTAATTATGTAGTAAGAATGCATTGCACATAAAGCAGAGACATCATAACACCCAGTGCCCCTAGGGCATTGCAGAATCCAAACTTTTATAACTTAAAGCCTTTTTGTAAATTTCTTGGATGCCAAGACCACTCAGATTCCGAGACAGAGCTGAGGTCACAAAATGTTCATTCCTTTCTCCTTCCCATACTTCTGTCCTCAAATCTTGTTTATTGATGACAGTATCTTGAACTGTCCCTGTTTGGTGGTTTGAATCAGAATGTTCCCCATATACTCATATATTTAAATGTTTGTTCCACAGTTCATGAAACTGTTTGGGAAGGATTAGGAGGTGTGGTCCTATTGGTGTAGGTGTGTCACAGGCTGTGCTTTGGAGTGTCAAAAGCCCATGCTATTACACTTAGCTCTTTCTCTGTGTCAGGCTGTAGATCAGATGTGAGCTCTCAGCTACCCTTGCAGCACCATCCCTGCGTGCCTACTGCTATGTTTCCCACCAGAATGGCTGTGCACTCACCCTATGAAATTGTAAGCAAGTGTGTAATTAAATGCTTCATTTATTATTTGCCATTGTCACAGTTTCTTATCATGGCAATAGAACAGTACCTAAGACACCAAAATACTGAAGTGCTTGCTGGAGTGTGGGATTCTGTTCCCTTAAAATTTCTGTCCTTGCTTATAACTACAAGTTATTAGAATGTCCATCAAACTTCACAGTCATGACCACTTATAGTTTAGAGGTTAGTCTCATCATTTTGTATAAAAAGTAATTCTTCATTTCTCGAATTTCCATACACCACATTGCCATGTGTCATTAAAAAAAGCATTATGCTATGGGTTGAAAGAAAGTGCTCTTGTCATGACCTTTACAGAGTATGATACAATACAGATTCATTAATTCCCATTTCTCAAGATGTAATAAAAATCAAAATATTAGTTGAGACAGAATATAAATAGGTAAGAATAAAGCTTTCCTTATTACTTGTCACTTTTAAATTATATCAAGATCATGAATGTCTAAGAGGAGAATGTAAATGGTCCCTTGACACTGGTAGATAACAAAATTACAATCTGTGTATCCTAAAATGATGATACTTAATACAACAAGCACAGTATACATATTATAATTATTTATGTTACGAAAAGTAATGATTATTTTTTCTTCAATTCATTATAGGACACTGAGAATTTATAAACTTGTACAAATAAATATATATTATTTAGTTTGTGACAAGGATTATTCATTGCAGAGATGACATGAGCAGAAAAATTTTATAAGTTTATAAGCACCTTATTAGAAAATAGATCTCTACTGCTATTTTGTTTTGTAATCTACACTATTATGATATCTTTTATGGTATTTAATTTTCATATATTTGATCAACATATATATATTTTGTACACTTTTCCTATTTGTTTTTTATAACTATCATTAATTATGTGTATTCTAAATATGAAACATTTTGTATATCTTTATTTTTTTTTTGTCTTACATGGCAGAAAAACAAAGCCAAGGTTTTCTAATTTAGTCATTACCTAACATCACAGACACACTGACTGAGACAGCTGAAATTTCTTCCTGCATACTTGATTATATTTTTCTATTTTTTTATTTAAAAATATGTTTTTATTCATTTTACATACCAACCACAGATTCCCCTCTCATTGGAGCATGCTGGTAGGATTTGCTGAAGGAGGTTGATGCAGGAGGATTATGAGTTCAAGGCCAGCCTGGGCTACACACTTGATTTTAAAAAAAAAAAATTCTTAGTAATTCTTGAGAATTTTATGCAATGCATTATTTTTTACCATATTCTTTCCTCTTGCCCAAATTCTTCCCAGATCTGTCCCTAACCTCCATACTCATCCAATTCTATGTTGATCACTTGAGATATACAGATTCACATGTTCCTTCCTTCAGTTTAACTTTTTCTAATATTGGCTTCATATGGATAACAAAAAGACACCTGAGACTTTAGATGCTAGGCATCTATCTTTTCTAGCAATCAATATTTGTTAGGTCTGTGGTGGAAGTTGGTGGAGATGTTTGTGCATGTGTTTTTAAATCTTTCTTGGGTGATTTTATAATATAAAGAGCATGAACAATGTGGGTTGGCAAAAAGTGGCAGATATCTGATAAAACTCTAAACCCTTAAGCTTGCGTGCTTTCCTAATGCATATGCCTAGAGCTGCTCAGAAGCATAAGACAGAATAAATATTTGAGAAACCCACATATTATATTATTATTATTATATTATTAATTGGTTATAAAGGGTGAGAAAGACCCCTGTAATTCAAATGTATTCACAAAAATGAGAATAATATAATATGCAATGCAGAATTACTATAAAGCATATACCAGTAAGTATAAACTTATAGATATAATTGTATGGTTAAGATTACAAACATTTATGAAGAAAATATGAATTAAAATACACTGTAAAAAGTGGATGTTGAAAGTCAGAGGGAAAACATTTTATATAAGCTTCCTGTTTGCTTCCTACTACCAGAAGGAGGGTGAAGGATTACTTCCAGGGAACTGTTTTGTTCTGTTGGGTTAAACAGTGCCAGCCAGATAGAGTGACACCAGGTTAATGTGAAGAATTTTCCTCTGATTTCTGCATACATATTTCCATTTGTCCACATACTTAAAACTAAATAAAACTTAATGCTAATTAAATAGCTAATGACTTTGTGAGCAATATAATTTGCAAGTGATTTATCAAGTCAGACTATTAGTTATCCATTTAGAATAAGTAAAATAACTCTTATGAAAATGAGCCTGCTGCCTTTTCTCATTTTACCTCCAGATGTCAAAATTCAGCCGTAACCTCCTAACACCATTGCAAATGCCATTTTACTTTTGAAATGCTGTCTCAATGCAAAAGGTATTAGAAAGCTAATAATACTTCCATCCTGAAATTGAATACGGGATTCATATTTGAGTCTTTTGAATTCAGCCAACTGGAATTGAGAATAGAAGGTAGAAACTACAACACCACATCACTTATGAGTTCATGTGTAATTTATTAATACTAACTCTACCTAGGACGAGAAGATGGGATAATACCAGCTTCACTCATTCACCTTTGTCAGCTTATAGTGACAGGTGACTAGCTGCTATCAGCATCACAACTGAAGTTTGTTATGATAACTAGGTGACTATCAATAAATGGTTAAGTGGTACAGAGAGAGGTAATACAGAAGAAAGTATTATTGGCAATGCAAATTTCCAGACCTAAGAAGAGAGAAAGAAATTGTAGATACTAAGACTCTCTTCCTCTATTTATATGCAGTTCTCAATTTTTAATACAAGCACAGCTTGAAAGCTGTTTCTGAGTTGTTAACTTTATATAGCATATTTTACCAAATCTATAGACATCTTAAGTGAATTGGTAAAATTAGAATTTCACAGGAGAGTCATCTAGTTGTTCGCAGGTGAATTATTTTTCTGCTTAGTGCATGCAGATGTGAGGATGAAATCTAGAATATTTGAGTCATATGCTTTATCTCATGTGTGCCATTTCTTTAGCTATTTGTTTCCTAGAAACTATTTCAATCATTTGCAATTTTTGCATATCCAAATTTCATATGTAAACAATCATTTCTTACAGAAGTTGTTAATGAATCCTAATGTTTATCACACAGAGCCCTATAGTTTGCTTTTTTAACATGGAAGTAAGTAGTAATATCACTAAATAGTAATGTCTTTAGTGAAACTAAACTAAATGACAATTCTTCCATTAGTGCATCAGTTAATAGAAGATGTTACTTTTAGCTCTGAGCAAGACATTTCAGTCATTAATATTTCACATTATTCAAATACAAAAGCTTAATGGACAATTTCCATACTTACCTTTATCTTAAGAGAAAAATCAAACTTTTACATTTTCTTTTCAAAGGTTTAAAAAAAACCAACTGAGATGACATTTGTGTTTCTGATATTTAAAGTAGATTGCAATTTTGTTAGATATATTTTGTTTGTTTTTTGTTTTTCCGAGACAGGGTTTCAGTGTGTAGCTTTGGTGCTTTTCCTTGAATTCACTCTGTAGCCTAGGCTGGACTTGAATTCACAGAGATCCTCTTGTCTCTGTCTCCCGAGTGCTGGGATTAATTTGGAAATCTCTTTGGCATGTTCAGGCTCAACCACACTTAGCTTCTAGAGTAGGCATATCCAGGCTGGCATGGCCACAAAAGAGATCCCTCCATATAGCTACATAACTTTATCCATACATGTGTGAAAATGCTCATATCTACTTGGAGTGAATGAATATAAATTCATAAGACAGTGATTTTGATCCTACATGACTTCAAGTTCCTTTTAATTATTTCTATCTAATCTTCCATTACTTCAATACTAGATTTTATCTATTAACCATTCAGATTATAGCTTCCCTGTTTAGGTTACAGTTTCTTTCTCTTGAGAATTTTCTAGTGACCATGTACTTCAAAACAGCAGCAACTTTCATATAAACATTGCAAATAATAATGCCAAATATTAATGTGGAACATGCCTATACCTTGGCATGAGGGGACAATGAGTACTTCATCAGTGGAACAGAATCCCCTGATGGGGTTAACTCTTCTTGGAGCTCTAATATAAGGAAAAAGAGCTAGCTCCTGGGAAAAGTTTTACAAGAAGACTCCCTTTGCATTTTCAAAGAACAATTGAATAGGCTCTGGAGATTGACAGGATAAACTGAGAAGAATAATTGGGCTACAGACACATGGTGGGGTCAGCTACAAAGAATCCTTCAATGTGAAATGAAGGGTGTTTTGCACATGTCACATAGATACTGCTGAGTTAAACATGATTTTATCTAGAAATCTATACTACCCCTCAGCAATCAGAGTTATATTAGTTATTTTTCCTTCAAACATAGCATATAAGATCCTTTTGTCTGCTTATTATATCATATATTTGCACTTTAAAATGTATGTGTATGTATATGTATATATACCCATTATAATGAACAACTAGGAAAATTCAGAGAAGTCTGAATGGTTATCAATATATATTCAGTTTAAACAATAATATCTAAAAGAACTTTTCAATGATGCTAGTCACTAAAAACTTTGAATCATAAATACAGAAGCTGCCAGGTGGTGGTGGCACATGCCTTTAATCACAGCACTCGGAAGGCAGAGGCAGGTGGATGTCAGTGAGTTCAAGACACAACTGGTCTACAATATGAGTTCCAGGACAGCCAGGACTATTACACAAAGAAATCCTCTCTCAAAAATATCCAAATAAATAAATAAATAAATAAATAAATAAATACAGAAGCTTTGTGCTTGGCCTAAGTTTAGAATGAGTAGGCATTTTGAAGATAATGAGATCCAAATCCACAAAAGCGATGGCATTAAGAGATGGGGATTTAGGAAATGTATTAAGTTATGAGAGTAGAGCACTCATAAGTGGTATTGCTCTCTCTAACTCTTGCTCTGTTCCCATCTTTTTTTCTGTGGTGTTTGTGGGCGTGTGTGTGTGTGTGTGTGTGTGTGTGTGTGTGTGTGTAGTATATGTGTGCATAAGTGTGTATAGAACTCAATTGCCTATAGTAACTAGACAAAATGCTTCTCTGGATCTGCCATGCTGTCACCCATCCCCCAGATGTTGGACTTTCCTTATTCAGACATGTAAGAAATGTCTATGCCTTAAATGACCCATCTGTGATGCTTTGTTTGAGTGCCCAGTGATTACTAATATATGCTGGACTAGATGTATTTTGATGTAAGTACCTTTAAACCCCAATTGGTAATCATCAGCTATGGTTTAAAATACAGAATACAATGATTTGAAAATCAATAGTAATCTGGATAGATAGACACATATTTAAATAAGACATGGATCAAAACAAAAAAAACACACACAAATAGATGCTATTGGAGAAGAGTGTGCAGTGCTAGACACCTTCAAAACCATAAAATGACATCAAATCGATATTCCACAGGGGTTAGACCATGCATTCTTTTCTTATTTTGCTAGGATCTAAGTACTAGGCTCTGTCAGACTTTCCAAGTAGAAGGACAATTCAGCCAACATTTTGATAAGAGTCAAATTACAAGTCAACAAATGGTTGGAAAGAATGGACATATCAAACATGCCAGAGTTATAGACATTGGTATATCAGCTTGAAGGTTTCTATTCATCTGGTGCTAGCATGATTCCCATCACTATATATAATTCCATTGGGTTAAAAAAATAGAAATAGAATTTACCACATAAAGTACTTTATTAAACCAGAGATGCTAGACTCAGTTAATGATTGGTACTGAAATGTTGCATTAAAAATTACAGAATGCTATAATTAAAGCAGTATTTCTGTTTTCATCTTTCTTTTATTTCAATTATTTAATCCAAATGCCTTTTCATTTTCTCAAGATTACCATTTTATCATCAAAACTACCCTCCTTCTGTGGAAAGAAATGCTTTAATTAAATGTTTCACTACATTTGATCTGCTTATTTGAAATACTGTTTTCATTGCTTAAGGAGGTTTACACACATATATGACAGTGGTCATTCAGACTGGCTGATTTGTCAGGATCTGGCTGATATGCATTTTGAAAGTTGAAAGGGAAATGACCACTTCTTTTTCTTGAGACAATGCTGATATTCACATATTAAAGGCATATTCATTTGAAAATCTTCCAACATTATTAGATACTGACACAAGTAATTTTCATTAGAGTTCATATGGAGACAGTACAAGTGTTCCAAGGAGGAGTTTTGCTGCATACATAATTTTCAATGTGGAATATGTTTTCTGTAGCAAAAACATGTTATTTACTTATCTGGAATGCTTATTTTCAGGACATGAAAATTTGACAGATGATCATTAGTGCTTTCTCTGAGATGACTGAGTGTGACAATCTTTAATTACAGATAAAGACATTTTCAAAGTGCATTTACCCATACAAAGCATGTCATTCTTTTTAAATATTTGCTTAACTATTCACAGTTTGAAAAGTTTAATACCTTTGTTCAGCAAATACATATCTTTTATTTAGATGCTGTGGCTCTTTGTAGTGAATATTTTATGTCTTGTGCATGACATCATATTCTAAAGTGATACTTCTCTAATTGAAGTATCATTGTGCAAAAGTCTTGTTGGTAAAATTTTCTGAATCATTCTTCAGTTATAGAAATAATCCTGTATTCTGGGTAAAATAACAGAGTGGGTTTAATTTTTTGAAGGGGGAGTCTAGATATTGGGAATCACTTAGGTAAGTTTTTGTAAGCCAATTAGTTACATTATTTTGGCAAATTTTTGGATTGCATGAATTTCATGTTTTCGTCATGAGGATGATATTAAAAGAGAGACATGCAAATGATCTAACTTTCCCTGCATCACAATTAAATTCAAGGATTGAAAGAAAACTACTTTAAAATGTTAGTGATAATGAAAATTCTAAGAAAATCAGAAATTTAGTTATCAGTTCTATAGAGATCCAGATTCTTTCATTTCCAATACATATATATTAGAACCAGAAGAAATGAATAAGATAAAAACATTTGTTTGATTTATAATGTAAAAAATAACTTAAGCATAGATCTGTATCTCTAGGTATAACAACTCCCAATGTCTGTCGAGGAATACAGTAAGTGATGAGTGTCAGAAAGAGTCTAAATAATTATTTGCACCTCAACTTGTCTCAGGTCACCTTCTGTCCCATGAGCTACAAGTAGTAATCAGTCATAACATGAATGAACTTAGGTATGAGTTTTCACTATGAAATGTTAACAGATATTACCATCTCGTATACATGCTAACACTAGTAAAAATTCACAGCACTGTCTGCAAATGAGATTTATAGACATCTTTGTGTATCTACAATTGTTTCGTGAATTTTATGCTTTATGGGGTAAGAACAACACTGTCAAAGGGATAAAAAAAAAAAAAAAAAAAAAAAAAAAAAAAAAAAAGCCCTAGGTAGACTGACCATCAATCTTGCTGTTAAAGTGCACTGTTGGGTTTTAAAAACAAACGCATAATCCTCAAAAGTCTGAAAACAGAACCTCCATATGATTTATTTCCACTGCTCTTGGGAATCTAAGTACCACACCACGGAAACACTGCACACCTGTGTTTATTGCTACATCGTTCACAGTAGGAAACATGACATCAGCTTACACATCTAACAAGTGACTACATAAAGGAAATGTTTACAGAAAGGGGTTTTATTCAGTCCTTTCAAATTAATTAATTAATTATCATTGAAAATAGAGTCTTCTCTCTTATATTATATCCTGACCACAGTTCCCCTCCCTACACTCCTACCAGCCCTCCCACTTCCTCCTCTATCTCAGATCCACTTCACCTGTTTTCTCTGCAGAAAAGAACAGGCCCCAAAAGAGACAGTCTTAAGAAAGAAGAAAATTATGTCACTTCAAAATAGACAGAATGTGGCAAATCAGCCTGCAAAAGACAAATGTTGCAATTTTCTAGCATATACAGTACCTATATGTAAAATGTCTTTCTCTCCCCCCTCTCCCTCTCCCTCTCTCTCTCCCTCTCTCTCTCTCTCCCTCTCCCTCTCTCTCTCTCTCTCTCTCTCTCTCCTCTCTCTCTCCCTCTCTCTCTCACATACACTCCCTCTCCCTCTGCCTCTCTCTCTCTCTCTCTCTCTCCCTCTCTCTTTCACATACACACACACACACACACTCATACACACACACACTCACACACATAGACACACACTGTGTTACAGTAGAAGAGGGACTGTTTATGGGAAAAAGGCCAGAGGAAGGGTGAGGTAAGTACATGAGAAAGAAATTGGGGAAGTAATAAGAACAATGAATAAAACTACAAAAGGATAAAAATGTCAAAATGCAATATTTCTTTCATATGTTTTCTAAAACTAATTAAAACCTAATGTAATTAATAATGAAACACATACTTTTAAAGAAATGATAATTTTACATTTGCAAATATCCTTCATTCCAACAAGTTAGGTGAATACATAGTTTGATAAATACTCAACAATTACTGCTTTTCAGAAGCATGAAGTTAGAAAAACTGTCTCTAGAATAGCATTTGAAGTGTTATAAATAGTGAACTAACATACTGATTTTTCCCTGTGATTTTACTATGGTGTTAATTTGATATTAAACAGAAAGCAGTTGCACACAATTAAGGAAAATTAAGATATTAAATTTTATTAAAATTATAAATCTAAAATTACTTTTTGATATTGAGTTATCAGACTGACTCTCAGTCATTTTAGCACGAAATATTGAGTGTACACTTTACTTTTAAAGTACTTTCCTTTTTTCTTTTTCCCTTCTTATTAAAAAGATTCTTTTCTCATACAATATATCTGACTACAGTCTCCTCTCTCTACTCCTCCCAGTTCCTCTCCACCTCCCCTTATATCCAGATAAACTTCCTTTCTGTCTCTCATTAGAAAAGAACAGGCTTCTAAGAGTTAACAATTAAACAACAAAGTAACATATAAGTTTGAAAAAAAAAAACTATCACATTGATATTGGACAAAGCAAATAAAGAGAAGGAAAAAGGACCCAAGAGAAGACACAAGCACCAGAGACCTACTTGTTCTAACAATTAATGGCTACTAAAGAAAATGTGCTATATATACAGAAAGGGGTTTTATTCAGTCCTTTCAAACTAATTAAGTAATTAAATTTCATTGAAAATAGATTTTTCTCTCTTACCTTATATCCTGACCACAGCTTCCCCTCCCTCTACTCTTACCAGCTCTCCCATTTCTTCCCTGTTTGCTTTTCAGAAAAGGACAGGCCCCCAAAGGAGACAGTCTTAAGGAAGAAGGAAATTCTGGAGTCCCATAAAAATATTCAAGAATGGCAACTGAACACAATTGATATTTGTTGAAAAGTTACTATTAGTGAAGTCAGAGATTTAAAGGCATGGTTAACTTTATACTTATCATGTCTGGTTATATAATCTACACATTGATGTTATAAGAAACAATAAAATAGGCAGGCAGTGCTGACACACGCCTTTAATTGCAGCACCCAGGAGGCAGAGGCTCGTATCTCTGAGTTTGAGGCCAGCCTGATCTACATAGTGAATTCAAGGACAGCTAGGTCTGCAAAGAGAACCCCCCCTCAAAAAAAATGCAACCAAAAAAAAAAAAAGCAAAAGTAAATGAGCCTATATAGGTATTAACCACAACAGCCTTTGCTATAACACAGTAGATACAGATAATACAGAGCTCAACTTGTCAGTATAGACATGGATTGAGAATCTATTTCTTCTCTAATATTTTCCCAATGAGAGCTAAAAGGACAAAATAGAAACACAAGGACAGCCTGACTGAGGCACTGATTTATTACTTTAAGCTTTGCTTCAAATTCTTTTCTTGTATAAAATGATTTACCACAAACCAAATGACTTAGCATGGCTACTGTCCTTTCAACTTGAGATTTAAGAAACCTACATGATAAAGCACAGGTTGTGTTGGGATGTGTTCTTCTTGAAGGTTTTAAATAAGGTTACCTTTTTTCTCCCACATCTAGAGATTACCTACATGTCTTAGATCATCACCTCCTCCTCCTCCCGAAGCCATGGGTACTTATTTTCCAGTCTACTCCTCTTTGTCTTCATACAAGCATCCTTTTAAATACAATATGCCTGTTTCCTGCAATTCAGGAAAATCTTTGCACTTCTAAAGCTTGGTTATTAAGCTTTAATTATGTGAAAAATCCCTCTTGTGAATAAAGTAACTGCAATGGTCATTTTTTCTTCCACACTTGCATGGATAAGCAAAGGCCACCTTTGACAGCAGTGAGGCCCACATTTGGGTGTATCTGTGAGGGTATTTCCAGAGATTATCTTAGAACCCATACTGGATGCTGGCAGCCTCATGCCATGGGCTTGGTTCCTAGACTGAATTTAGAAGGGAAATGGAGGAAGCTAGCTGAGTGATGACATTCCTCTTCCTCTGCTTCCCAAACCACCTAGGTGTGAGCAGGCTTCCTCCAGCTACCACAGGCAGGAGCTTGTTTGTGATCATGCCTTCCCTGTGTTAACAGACTGCATTTCCTGAGCTGTGAGAGAAGCAAACCATTCAGTGCCCCATATGTGGCTTCTTTTCAGGTGTGTTCGCAACAAAGAGAAGTGAAGTAATACAGCAACACATCAAAGGTTGAGGGTCCAGGATGTAGAAACAATGGGGAGTCTTTGTTTAGCCTGACATAATATGACACTGTTACCAATTTCATATGGATATCCACATCATACACACGTATATTTGTAAGAATTTAAATAATAGAGTAAGATAGAAAAGTTGTCTCTAGTGTATCATTTGAACTGGTATTAATGGTGCAGTGCCATACTGATTTTTTGCCACTATTTTTCTCCTTTTTGCATGTTCTATCGGGATTTTTCCTTTATCAATTAAAGGTTTTTATATATTCTAATTAACTGCTCATTATCTTACATCTGTCCCTTCTGCTAGTGCAGACTTTTTCTTCACATTATAGCTTCCCAGATTAATTATTTGAACAGTCTTCCAGTTGAAACTGCTTGTGTTCTCTGCTGCTTTATTTTCCTTGATGAAACCCTCATGCTGAAATTCATTTTGATAATTTTTGTAGGGTTTTGCATATCACACTTAAATAGTGATTAAGGATAGAGAATATATTTAAATATATGAGTGGATGCTGGCTTAAATCAAGGAATATGTTACCAAAAGAATTCTATTTATTATGAGTGTCCTGAAGATAAATAAAAAAGGCACACATTTTATATCAGATTACATAAATAAGAAAGAAAGAAAAAGTAGTTAAGAAACTTCGGTGGTAGACGAAAGATAATCACTCTATGGGGTCAAGAAAAATGAAGGTAAATGCAATATTTTAAATATTTAAGGGAATACAAATAAATATTCAGGCACAATCCAGTGATCTGTAATCTTGAGATTTGTTCGAAAAGAAACAAAAACCTGATCCCCAATCTGTGAAAGAGACATTTGGCTGCTAGTCTTCCCTTCACTGTGTAGTTAGTAGATTAAAAGGTTATTTTGTACTCCATCAAAACAGAGTTGCTGCTTGCATCCCAGACTTTTCTTAACTGACTTGGCCTTTTGTTTCTGCCTGTCTAAATATTATACATTCTTCTGCTTCAGTTATAATAATGACTTCCTCCACTTTGGTGAGTCATTTAATGTCCATTGCTTTTTAACTGCAAATTGCAAGTAATAATTTCAGCTAATAGCAGGAGTATTAAAAGATCAAACTAAGATGGCCCAATTTTCCCTCAATCCCTATCTCCCATCTTGCTCTCAGCTTTGGTGTAAGACATGCCCCCCTACCCCCGCAGTGGACAATAATCAATGAACAGCATGTGACAACAGTAGGAAGAGATTCAATGCTCAGCCAAATGGGACATCTGTACCAATAATATCATTACCAAGATTAAGGAGACACTGGGGAAGAGGAGGTTCAAAGAAAGTAAGAGCTAGAGAATGGGCAGTGATGCTGCAAAATGCTGTGTTCTAGGCATCACATGGCTATGGAAATCATGAATCCACAGCAAATATCCTTACATGTACAAGACTTACACAAAATCAAGCCAGTTAAAATCTCTGCATAAAAAGAGTACATGTCACTCAGGCCTGTCTATACTAAGGAGCCTTTGGCAGTGGATAGTTGCTATGGAGGGATAATTATTCTTTGTAATATTTGGTAAATGGTGAGTTTCTCATTATCCAGTGGCCCACACTCATGCACATGTGGGTCATGCAAACTGGACTTGATGGGTTGTCAATAGCAACAACAGAACGAGAACAAATGAAGTTGGGAAGCATTGAACTGGAGAAAATGGGGGACTTAGGTGGGGACAGATATAATCATATTTCATTTTATACATTTATAAAATTCTCAAAAATAAAAATAATTAAAAACCAAAAGCATATTAGAGTTAATAGCATTTTAAAAAGCTCAAACATACTATAAATTGTAAAAAAAAAATGCTGCCACCCAAATCATCAGTAGTGTCATATAATGGTGTTCAAAATAACCATTATTAATACCTAGTCAATGAAATAGATATAAGAGATGTGAATAGGCAATAGTTAAACAAGACATGCACTTACAAAGAACTCATCTAAAGGATAACAGAAATTATAAGCAAAGGGAGCACCAAAGTCATGTGGGGAACAATAAATGAAATTAATGTTGCTATTGCTTTTGTTTCACTCGGTTCAACCCCTTCAGTAGACACAAATGGCAGGACAATTAGCAATTCTACAGTATCCAAAGATTGCAACATGCTTTGAATCCGAATGACTCAGATTCAAAGTGCATATAACATAAGACAGAAGAGAGGAGAATGGAGTGAGAGTGAATGGGAAAGACTGGGAAAAATCAAGCACACACTCTGCAGTCTACTTCCTAACAGATTTGACATCTTCTAAGGATAGTGAAATAACTCCTACTCACAATAAATGTAAGAAAATCAAGAGTGAAAAAGGATGACAGAATAATATTTTACAAACCTCGGGTTTTGGTGAATTAATATGTATTTGAGTATACAAGTAAGATAAATACAAAGTATTATTTCTTTGAGTATTTCATGATACTAGAGTAGTTCGTGTACGTGTATGTGTCTATGTGAGTGTGCATGTATGTGTGTGTTAGTGTATAAATGTTTCTACACATGTGTGTGGTGGTATATTAGCATGTGTTCATGTGCATGTTTATGAGTATATGTGCATGTGTATGTGCATAGCAATCTGATTTGCACATTTTTGAAAGATAAAAAGAATTTGAACACTTAAAAAGAAATTTTATTAAACTTTTTAATATTTGAAATAATATAGTTACAACATTTTATCTTTCCCTTTCCTTTCTCTTAACTTATAACCCTCTTTGCCTGCATTCAAAATCATGGCCTCTCTTTTGATTGTTATTGCATGAATATTTGTACATGTATTTACATACATATTCCCAATTATAATCTTCTCAGTCTGTATAATACTACTGGCATGTATGTTTTCATGGATGATCCTATACTACAACCAATCAAAATGTCAAGTTATAGAGCTCAATCCCAGAGAGATACATCCGACAAAATGCTCCCACACATAAGGCTTGGGGAACAGTGAAGAAGAGAGGGTGGAAAAGTTGTAAGAACCAGAGGATCAGGTAGTTTGCTGTAAGATTGTGTCTTTTAGGAATGTCAGAAGCTACACATATAACATCTCACTATCATGACCTCTAAACAGTACCTGAACAAGAACACCACCAATAGATGTGTCTAAGTAGACAGGGAAAACCCCTGAGACCTAAATCCAATGCATTTTACTACAGCCTCTAAGGAAAGCTGAGAGCAGCAGAGAAATGAATTAACAAATCACTTGTGGCTATACAGAGGAGCATTAAAAGAAAACTTCTTTTTAAAAAATAAAAGGTAAAACAGTCTCAAAAAATAAAAGAAATAATAAAAAAAACTAAAATAAATAAAAGGTTGGTGGACATTTGGTGAGTAAGAAAACTTTAGAAATTCTCCTCTTAGAATTCCTGAAGCATCTTCAGCATAAGCATTATTAGAAAGCATTCTTTTCAAAAGTGCTGATCAAATAGAGAGATAACCTTGAACATATTAGAGTTTTGGCAACAGGAATTTCCACATTCAATGTTCATGTGAATTGAAATCTCAAAGGAAAGCATATTTTGTTTCCCAAACTGTGTGTGTTCTCTTTATCTACTGAATCCTATGCTATTATAAAGAAAAAGATATAGTTTGGAGGGAAAACTAAAATGTCAATTTAATATATTGCCATGAATGTGTCCCCTACTATGTTGGTGGTATAGATCATGTGAGATAAATAAAGAACTAAAATCATACTGTGCCTTGTCGGGGGAAAAAGGAATGACCAGTGTTTGTAAACTATGGGGACACAAGCATCTCTCTTAACAGCTCTGCATGTTTTCTTATATTAGAAAATGTAGATGATAGTGTGGCTATCTCACAGAGATGTTTTGAGGAAGAATTGGTAGTGTAATTCTCTGGCTATTTTGGTGCACAATGGATCACAGACTTCATCACGTACTAGAGGGGTTAGTGACAGAGTAGAGGCAAGAGCACAGGACTAAATGAATTTGAGTAAAGTAAGCTGTTCTTGACAGTGTTCTCCAAGAGGTGAGCAATACAGGTAAGCATCTTATAAAATTTATTTTGACCTGCTTCACAGCAGGCTTAGACCAGCATGCTTGTGGATAAGCATGAGCACCTCCTACATGCAGTGGACTCTGGAGATTTGCGAAGCAATGGCGATTTAAGTCATTTGACACTTGCTAGTTTTGAGTTCTCAGTTTTCCAATGCTCATTTTAGTAATGCCTAGAGATTAGTAAATTGTAACAGCCTTAGAGGGGAATACTAATCAGGTAAACAATTTCTTAGGCTCAAATGATTCATTAAAATTTATAACCTACATTTGTCTGCTGTAGTTAGACTAGGCACCCATATACAGACATTTAATGAATTAACCTTTGAATTTTTATCTTATAATCAAGCTAGGTAGCAATATCCTCTGCAGCAATTTATTTCAAAGATATATTATAAATAATTTGGCACTCAAGTTACAAGTTGTCAATATTAATATCTAATATAAATTTCATCCTTGTAATTGTGATTTTGTGTTAATGTAAAATTTCCTAATGTTTATCAACCAATCAAATTTATTCTGAGAAGTCTTACAAAAAATGGAATGATTTAGGAAGAAAACTTTGGTTTACTTTAATTTGATGACAAAATCATTGACAAAGAAAGAAATGTGAGGTAAGTGTTAGGAGCTGAACAGATACCATAAATTCACTCACTGAAATTCTTACTTCTCCTCTGTGTTGCATTACTTTGATATAGTCTGGGCAGGTATTTTCATTGTTAAAATGTAGTGACCTGGGTGGTCACTAGAGAACAGTCATTAGACAATGAAACAATGTGTGTGGTGTCCTCAGAAGAAGAGTTAAATCAGTCCACACAGAAGACAGCCTGGGAAGGCATCAGTGCTGAATCAATGAAGCCACTGAGCCAGATGTAGAGATACAGAGGAGAGACTGTAGTTATGCTGCTGTCAAAAGGTAGGGAGCAGCAGGGGCTACCAGAACTGGAGGGAGTAAAAAATTAATAAGTAAGACAACTCTACCAAAATCTTCATTTCAAATTTCTTGCCTTCAGAACTGAGAGAACCAAGCATCTTTCTTGTTTGAAATTACCCGGATGTGGTGACACAATGCTACTGCAGTGTGAGACTCTCATACTCAAAAATTTTTTTTTTAAGTAATTATTTTCATCAAGCGAGTCCCTTTAAATATACCACAAACACATATAGGTGGCTTATAAATTAGAACGGAGAAACGTCCTAGAGTTTTTCACTGCTTTTAATATGATTTGACAGAGATTAAAGATGATTATGAAGGGGGGCCAGTAGCTGGCTAGGTGGATTCCTGAAGTTCTAGATTCACATTTTAAAATTTTCGCATTATCATTATTTTTTCTGTATGTGCATGGGTGTTTTATTTGAATGCATTTCTGTTCACCACATGTGTGCCAGGTGCTCATGGAGTCCAGGCAGTCTTCTGACACCTTACAACTGCAGTTCCAGATGGTTTTTAGCTACCATGTGGGTGCCAGGAATCAAGCCATAGTGCTTTTAAAGAGCACCCAGTACTCTAATCCTACACCATTGAGCTATTTCTCCTGCCCTCATACATTATTTTTATAAGTATAATTTACTACTAGGGTAATTTATTCACTGTTAGAAAAAAAGATTTTCAAAGGTAATAGAAAATAATGAATTTCCTTTTGTATCTTTCTATATTTACCATTACATCTGTATTATTATGAGACATACAATTAAACTTGTGCTAGAATTCAATGAGACAACAAAGTATATACTGTGTATAATTGTGACCCTGTAATTAAGAATTACACTAGATTATTGGACCAATGAAAGAATGATGGTTGCTTAGAATTGTAATCTCTGCATCTTAGTGTGTCATGATTATTCTGGCTTTGGGTAACAGCCACCATTTTTTTTCTCCCCTCTTCCTTGAATTTTAAAAGGAGATTGGCATTGCATCTGGAAGAATTCAGCATCAATTCACAACATCCATGAAGGGTAAAAGCAAATATCTCATTTCTAAAACTGACCTTCTTAATACTTAGACAACTAATTTTACCATCAGAACAGAAATAAGTCAAAACTTTTATTTCTTAGATCTAGTTTTCTCATCTAAACTAAGGTCCCATTTGGACTCATGTAGCTTTTATACACCTGTGGACCAGGCACATTGTGTATCTTTGTTCCTAGGGTCCTGAGACTGTAATGAAAAAGGCTGGTAAATAGCACCAGTATCAGACAGTTAAAGAACTTGGGCGAAAGTGATTTGAAGTAGTTGTCTAATGTCTTCACTAGTTCTTTGTCTTGCTGGTGGAAAGCATTATAGATCTTTCTCCTCCCATTAATATATGTAAGAAAATTATTAGGAGAGAATTATGACATAGCCAACTCTGCCTCCATTAAGGGGTGTGTTGGCTAGAACCTGGATGTGGTTTTGAACTTAATGGAGACAAAGCTTTTGAGATGAAAATGTACAAACAGATATGGCAAAGGAGCATGACACTCCACAGAGGGTTAGGAAGGCCTTCATTCTTGTGCCAAACAGTGAAAGCAGAGAACAGCACCTCAGCGAGCATGCTTGGCTCCCCTACTAAGCTTTAGTGACAGTAGACCAGGACTACAGGGTAGACTGTAGAAGCCCTCCACATTCTTACCTGGAGAACCAAGGACACTGGTCTTTGACCTCCTCCATCCCTAACCTCAGCAGGTTCCTGACTTCTGGAGTCTATCTGCTGGGCTCATTTTTACACAATTGTCCCCTTGCTAACCATCCCCACAGCGATCCTGGCTGCAAAAGGAGATTCTTGTATACAATTTTTAGGTTGAGGTTCAAGCCAAAATCAAAAGAACACATTAACTGAGAGAAATGGAAATAAAACTGCAAATATAATTGCAACAAACTACAAAGCATTGTACAGGAACCAGGGCATGGGTATCTCACAGGCCTGAAAACACAGTAGAGTAGTAGTTTCTGGAACCTAGAAAGAGATAGCTGTGTACACTGGCATCTGGTGTGTTATAATCTTCACTTCAAAGATTTAGCATCCTACAGTGACCCCACAGGTAAAGAGTTAAGAGATGAAATATCTTTAGTTCATGCTTATCCTTTGGCCTGAACCTTCACCTAATCAAAGGACAAACTTTCATTGATATAGTCCATATAATGCAACTTCCAAAAGCTCAGAACAGAGGGACAGCAGTAAAAGGTGGTAGGTGTTATTCATAATGGAAAATGGCACAAAAGACACTCAGTTCACAATAAAGATGGGCTACTTTTTATATTTACTGATTACACAATGACAACTTTTCGCTTCCTTTTAAAGATGATTAAACCAGCACTATTTCTAGTGCATACAAAATGGACAAATATAAAGAAAAAAAAGAAGAATACATAAAACCTAGTGAGCAACAAATTGCATATATACTTAGCTAACTGCAAATGAGTTATAATATTTTGATATCATACCAAATATTAAGGAACAATTTATATAAATATTGTACATATTAAGGTTTCAGGGAAGACTTACAGCTGTATTTTAAAATGAAGCAATAGGACAAGTAAGGGTAGGCTCAGAATCAAAACATCCACCTCTTTTACTTGAACAATTAGAATATTATTAGACAGCAAACCAGCTGGAGGTGGAGGATGGCTACAGGGAAGGGGAATACAACAGTCCAGGCAGTGGATTTTCTCATCCTGGGGCCTGGGGGAGTTACTGAGGAATAATGCCTAAAGTTGGGGGTCATGAGTATGCCAAACTGGAGAATAGTTCCACATTTGAAAAGATGCACAAAAGAATCCTTCGGGTGAGATGAAAAGGAAGAGGATCCTGCTTCGCCCAGGTATTCACTTCATCCTGTCTGTGCAAGAGGTCACAATCGTCTTCCTTTGTCATCCTACTGGTAGAAAAGAACAACACCAGATTCTTCCTCAACAAGAATGACGACGATTTGGTGGTGGTGGTGGGGGGGGCAGGGGGCACTGGATGTAAGAGCATTTTCAGTTATTCATGAGGGCCCAGTGTCCAGTGTCAAATCACCTGCACTCACATGAAAATGCCAGGCATGGCTTCAAATGCCTGTATCTCCAGTTTTATATGGTGGAGACATGTAGTTACTGGGAGCCTCCTAGACACCTTGTCTAGTGGAAACAGTGTAATTCGGACTCAAGGAGAGACCCTGACTCAAGGCAGGATGCGGACAGTGGTAGAGAAAGGTAGAGGAAGACATGGAACATCTTGCTCTGGCTCCACACACTCATCCACAGCCCTAATATAAAGCATAGATTTTGGTGCTAATGGTGTGTTAATTCAGGCTCATCCATTTCAGCAAATATCTCACTCTGGACCAGGATATAGGTGTTGAGTGCATTGTGGCAGGTAGTAAATAGGAATTCTGAATTTAGTATTCATGTTTTCAATTTTTATGTAAACCTGAAGCTGCTTCAAAAATAAAGCCTGTATATTTTTTTTAAATAAAGCCAGTACTGTAATGAAATATTTGTCATATTTGATAGTACCAAAAGTATAAGAAATATGCAATGTCATAGATTATGATATAGTATTAAATGTGGGAAGATAGAATTTCACTGACCATATATTTTCAGGGGCACTGCTGACTCACAGCCCAGGTTCAAATATTGGCATCTTGGGAGAGCTATATTATATATGGCTAGCTACTTAATATTCTTGGGGTTTGGTTGACTGATATAAAGAATGAGGAGTATAAAAAAAAAAACTCTCCTGAGAGTGTATTAATTAATATGTATATGAAGTCTACCTGTGAGGCATTGGCAAAAACACTATATGATGTTATTCCATATAATTACTACAGTAAATGTACCATGTGCTTAAATGACTTTGTTCTGCAAAAAAGCACTGGTAATTAAGTACTTTCCTTACAATTGGTCAAAGTAATAACTTAAGTGGAAAAGATCAGTTGAATAAAATTATAATAAACACTGTGAAAGGAAACACAGAAAGATGAATTCTAAAATGTAGGTTTATATTATATATAAATTATATATATATTATATATATATTATTGTAAATCAGGATGCTGAGAATGAAGAAAGAGAAAGAGAGGGAGGAGGGAGAGAGAGACTGAAGTACTGAAACAAACAAAAGAGTTTTTAGAAATTGTTGAACTATCAGCTACTTGCATAAAGAAAATAACAAAAGCACCGATATGGTTAATGTGCAATAAATTTTGTACAATATTACGAACTTACGCTACATTTTTATGACAAGTCATAACAACAGACTGGAAGTTATCCACAACACAAATGACTGACAAAGTAATGATTCTTTGGAAAAAACTTTCAATGCTCCAATAAGCCTGTAGGTGCTCTTTGGTTCTCACGTGGTAGGAACAGCACAGCATTTCTGTGAAAAAATTACACATGGTAACTATGTCCTGCAAGTAATTACAATATAGTAGGAGCAAAATGTTAATGCTTAACATTAATATGTTACTCCTGGATAACAATAATTAAAACCAGTTACTAGGACAGGATTTAGCACACAATATATACAATAAGAAATCTCACATTTTTTAGGTGGATAATGTGTGTGCTGGTTAAATTTAATTGTCATATTGACACAACCCAGAGTCACTTGGGAAGAGCATCTTAATTATTCGGATCAGGCTTGCCTGTAGGATGTCTTTGAGGGATTGTCCTTATTGTTTGTTGATATATAACAACCCTGCACATTGTGGGAGGTATCATACATACAATATGCGGAGGGCTTCCTGAGCAGTGAAGGAGTGAAACAAGCTGACTGAGAGTAATCAAACAGACATACATGTGTTTGTGCTTTCTTTCCTTTCGACTAGTGGGAAGTGACAAGCTCCTTGACTTCCTGCCATGACTTCCTCAAAATGATGGATTGCAAGTTGGAATTGTAAGTCAAATAAAAATTTTCTCCCCAGGTTGCTTTTATTTCAGGGTGTTTTATCACAGCAACACAAACAGAAATAGAGCACAAAGGTGATTACTTTTTCCAGACAGAGAGAGGAAAACCTAAAGCCAAGAGAGTGATTAACTGCACAGGCTCCAGGTAACACCCTGTCTAATTAACACATCATGGGGGTGAGTTTTCAGACTGCAGTAACTTGTATGATCTCAGATTACAACTGAGAAATGTAATTCTCATGCCACTATATGAAGAGTGACCCAAGCATATCAAAGCTCCATCCACACTTTGCTTTTCTGTTCTGTATTGACGAGGTGTTTCTTCCTCTGACATGCACAATTACCACCTGAAGTTACTTGACAAGCCAGACTACCCATTCCCTTCAATGTTTTACTAGTTTGTTTAGCTTTATTTTTGTTAACTTTTGCTACTGACATTTAGTTTTGTTCCCCATGCAATTTCCTTGTTAGTACAACTAAAAAATTTTAAATCATGTTTTAAAAATTATATTTTGTGGATCAAATTTAGTAAAACCAATCATTATTTTTCTGAATTTATATATCTATCAGGTGATACAATTTCCTAGTCAAAGTCTTGCTTAAAGATATAGTGCTGAGGAAATGACCATTAAAATCAATTCAAATAAAATGTTATTTTAGTTAATATAGTTTACTCAATGACCAGGATTTATAGAGTTTTGTTTTTATCGTAAGGAGCATGAGAAACATCGGTATTGAATGAAGGGAGGTTCTTTAAACATTTAAAATCTAAGCACGGTGCTTAACTACAGTAATACTAAGTGCCAACAGAAGCAGTGTTTACTTAACATATAGCAGAACATCACAGTGGCCCATTGTTATGGCCATGTTACAAGCACTCCAAAGTTTCATGCTGACATCTTCCTACACCTGGGGCTGTGATGGGATTTGGAGACAGAGTCTTTAAAAGAGAGGATAAAGTCTTTAAGCACATATAAATGATACCAGCCCTTGATGTGTTCCCTAGTTTAGTAAAACTGGGGTTCTTATAAAAGAAGAAATTGGGGAAATCAAAGAATAACCATGCTTGCATTTACACAGAAGACCACAGGAGAGTGCAGTTAAGTAGGAGGCCCCAAAATGCAACAGAGCTGCTGCTTTGAGGGTGGAATTCTTTAAGTCACTCAAGTGTGTGGTATTTTTAATAGCAGCCCTAGCCAAGTGATATGTTTATATCATTTGAAAAGTAATCATTTCAATTTCAATTTCCCTTAGCTCTACCTCACGTTATTTGCACCGAAACTGCGTGTTTATTACTGAGTTAGTGACTGAGTGTAGCCTGAGCACCTGGGAAGGGAATGCCTAGTTGGAAGTCCTTTATCTATTAGTACAGAAGCAGTAAGTATTCAGTGATTGCACATATTCATTAATAAATCAACAGTCAGTGTTGCATCGTACACAGCAGTTGATGGGATCAGGTTTATTAGGAAACAGGCTTCATGGGACGCTCCTTCTGAGGAATACAGATTTAAGAAGGAAGGAGGAGCAAAGGGTAACCAGCTTGCAACAGTCACATTTCTCCTTTCCTGAAAACCGTCTCTGAACAGTCTCTTATTGGCATGCATATCAAACTCACTCTCTCCCTCTTGGCAGTCTTCTCTTTCAATTGTTGATGCTTTTTATTGATAGTCCTGGGAAGACATCGCAGGGGGCCCTGATTGACTTCCCTGCCCTCAGCAGTGGATCCAAGAGCCACACTTAGCAAGGCTGATTTGTCTACATCACCTCTTTTTCAGCACAACTTGATCTAAAGCTTATTTGATTTATAACCTTGTAATAGCTCATCAGGCACAATTGTAATCAAATGCTGCTTGAAATTAAAATGCAGCAATTAGGTATTAACTAGGATCTTGTAAAATATGACTTACTCTCTCATATAAATGTAATAATATTTCTGAAATCATAACCTCCACCTGCTTCAAAAAATATGAGTAATGTTACATCTGTGGACCTAAACCCATCTAGCAGGAAAAAAAAAAAAAGAAAAAAACTATTAAAAATGGTCTTGAAATTTTACAATTGTAATATCTTCTATGTGTTTCAGGGATTTAGAGGGCTAAATTCAAACAATTGAGTTGTCTTCTTTATCAAAATAATTACTTTAATTAGAATATCAGGTGATACTCTCTATTTTTGTGTCACGTCTGCACACTGGTCTGTCTATAAACACTAATGTAATTATTGAGACAACATGATACCTTCAGCACTATTCAATCTAGTCTTTCATGAAGGCAGTCACTTTGGGTGTGTATTTATACAAATCTAAAGATCCTTTTTCATATTAGATAAAGCTTATATATTGTGCATTGAGCCTTGAAGTGTGATGTGCTGCGACTTTGATGCCAAACGGTAGCAGCCTGTGTCCCTACCTGTTGATTATGTTTTGTATGCAACAAAAGCTTTCAAGTGATATTTGCACAGACACGTTTCCTCTATTTTTCTCACAACATATCTCCTTATTTAACACTAGTTTGATTATAATAAATATGGTTTAACTACCTAATAATTCTTGCTGCCTCTACTTCCCCACCCATAACACACCGATGGAAAGTATTTCATTATTGTTTAAGAATTTGCATAGTAAGTGACTTCATTTTCTTACTCGTCTCTGTCTAATGAAATACACAAGCCCTCGTTACCTACAAAATGCTTGTTTGAAGTTATTTTTCCTTTTATTTTGCAATATTTACTTCAAGAATTGAAGTAATTTTTGTTTTGCTTTCTAGCCTTCATATGTTTGACTTTCTTTTTTTATAGTTTTTTCTTTATCAAGAAATTTTTTATTCATGTTACATACCAACCACAGATGCCCCTCCCTTCCCTCCTCCAGCTCCCCCTCTGCAGCCTTCAGCCCCAACTCCGAACCCACCTGAATCAGCAAAGCCTGGTACATTCAGTTGAAACAGGTCCAAGCCCTTCCCCCTACATTAAGCCTGTGCAAAGTGTCCCAACAAGAATCCACAAGGATGATCCCAGTTTAGACCACTAGCAATAGTGGAGAGGATGCCTGAACTGGCCTACCCTGGTAATCAGTATGGTGAATACCCTAACTGTCATCATAGAACCTCATCCAGTACCTCATAGAAGCAGATGCAGAGATTCAGCCAAGCACCAGGCTGAGCTCCAGGGATCCAGTCGAAGAGAGGGAAGAGGGATTCTATGAGCTAGGGCCATCAAGATCACGAGGGGGAAACTTACAGAAAATACGTCCGACTTTTACTATAGAAAAGTAGCAAAGATTACAGACATGTGGAGGGTGATGCTTCAGAAATGATCAGAATTTACTTTAATCCCTTTAACAAGAAAACCTAAATTCCAAGAATGGCACTGGATGCCCAAAGCTGGAAAATTATATTTCCTTTCTCATGTATAGATATATAAAAATAAGGTTTAATTTATAATTTTCTCATGGTAAGTAACATATTAACATAAGCCCTACCTACATAAATGCATAATGAATTTTCCTTTGTTATTACATGTAGGACTTTCACTGTTTGACTTAAAGAAAGCAAAAAGGCCAGGTGGTAGTGGCTCACGCCTTTAATCCCAGCACGTGGGAGGCAGAGGCAGGCAGATTTTTGTGAGTTCAAGGCCAGCCTGGTCTACAGAGCGAGTTCTAGGACAGGCTCCAAAGCTATACAGAGAAACCCTGTCTCAAAAACAAAACAAACAAACAAAAAAGAAAGTAAAAAGGGGATAGAATGGAATTACTGAATTTTGGAGAAAGTCTATATGAAATTCAAGATGGTGATGCAGGGACTAGACAGTGGGCAGCATACATATGGAGGGTACATTTGATGGTTCTCTACTCAGGCAGCATAAAGCAGCATGGTGTGAGATTTATGTAACTCAAAACACAAGTAAAAACATATTATTTCTGAAACTTTCATGTAGCATTTCTGACTATAGTTGATTTTGTCCAGCTAAGGTTGCAGATAATGAGACTGCTGCTATAGAAAGCCAATTATCACCTCAAACATTTGTGCATCAGACATTTTACTAATAGAAGTTTGTTTTAACTACTAAAAAAATAACCCTTTTTATGAACACAACTTTAATGTAAGTCATATCTCAAATGTAGATTATTAAAAAAGTGAAATAGTTCTATGTGGGTGCTTATAGAAGGGAGAGTTCACTTAGGATAATAGAGCAAGAAAGAAACATTCAAGGCCAAACGTTTCCTTTAGGAAAGATGCAGCCATACATCATAAGTAGTAGAGAGAGGGGTGGGGGTGGAAGGGCTTCAAGACTTGAAATCAAGCAAGGAGGTTCAGTGGTCAGAGCAACAACTGACATGGATGTGAAACTCACATAGGAAACTATTTTCTTCACCGTAGAGCAAAAGTCCTGCTTCCTGTGACTTTTACCACCATCAATAAGAAGCAGTGGTAAGACTATGACAGTGAAAGAAAAACAAAAACTAACAGAAGAAGAAGAAGAGGAAGAAGAAGAAAGGAGAAAGAAACGAAAAATGGAAATAGTGGAGTTAAGCAACAAGTATGCCCAGGAATTTCAAGCCCACATCAAAATAATACAGAATGCTATGTATTGTTTCTGCCTGAATTCAACATTTCAGGCCTTTTTATTTTCTTACAGACTGTAGATTTGGATCATTGTATAGCCAGTAGATCCTCTCGAAACAAATTAAGGTTAATCATCTCAACATCACTAGGCAGAAGTTCATATGTGAAGGATAGGACTCAGTTCTGCTCTGTAATTCTTTAATGGTGTAAAGAACCAGTCACTAACATTCTAGTTACACTTTCAGACCATATTTGCATAAAACATATGAGTCCACAGGTCTAACCCTAAATCTCTGTCACTGTACATAAAGGACACATGTACGTGCTTCCCTCTCCTGTTCCCTGATTATGAAATTATTTCCAGGCTCCCAGGGACTGAGGAGTGAATGGCACACGGAGAGCAGTACCTCACACCAGATGGTAGTGACAGTAATGGGAAGAGGCAAGCTCAAAGACAGCATCTTTCCCCAGCAGCTGTGAACTCCACATAACCTCACAGTGATGCGAATGGCTGGCTCAGGGTCCACGGGAGTCTTCATGTAAGTGGTGTGAGATAATATTGAACAGCAGGTAATAAGACAACAATGCATTCAGGGAAGGGCTCAGTGCTGCTCAGTGAATGCATGATGCCCAGAAAAGGCAGGGATGGATTTTTTAGCTCTAACTCTGACAAGAAAAATAACTCTGGTCACTAAGCATCTAAGACAGACTCCATGTCACAGCAATAACTGTGACATAAATACCAACATTACAGAAACAGAACAGCATGGAAATTGTTTGTGATATCCATGAAGATACATATTCCTTACTAGGGCATTATTCTCAACAGGCATGCCCAAAGTCCTACAGTGTGAAAACTCTCCAGGCATGCTAATTAGCTCAGGTAAAACTCAGTGTTGACTACGAGTTTGAGTCAGGAACTGTGAGGTTTAATGCTATAAACCCATAGAGCTGCATATAGTGTTCTGCCCAATCAAGGGATATTTCTGGCTCAGTGAAGGACACATCATACCTATAAACTCCCCACATACTGTTCTCACTTCAGTGATGATTTAGCACTTACATTATGGTTACAAAATAGCAGACCCTACTCTGTCACCTTAGTATTAATTAACGGCACCCTTGAATTTTGTGAATATATTGTCTCAGTCATTTAAATTGGATTATTCATTTGTCTGCAGCTTAGGTAAGTGAAGCAAGAGGTGAAGCAATATAACTGTTCACTTGATAAACAATTTATTAACATGAAACTTAGCTGTGTTTAGTAAGACTAAATGATAAATTTTATCTGATATTTACCCTTAATGGTTGTGTGCTCCAATATTTCACACATATTTTTGCAATATTATCTTTGTAATCTGCCAAATCAGCCCCATGAATAAGTCATTTCAAATTTCTATAATTTGTAGGTAAATAAACTGAACTTAGAACAATTAAAATTACTTATTCAGGTAAAAGTGGTGTTGGGCTAGTATGAACTACATAAGAAAGAGATTATGGACGCAAAACTTAGCAGTGATTTAGAAAAGGTGAGCAATTATCTCACTGCCACTCTGGCTTACTGAAAGATTTAACTACATCAGAAAAAAGGTTGTTGTTCTAAAGCAGAGAGATGGAGAAGAAATAACATGTAGAACACATCTAAAAACATTATATCCAATGTGAGTTTTAATACCATTTCCAGAATTGAAACCTAAGTATGTACTATTTTCCATTTATATCTGTGACCATAAAATATTTACTACATAGATACCTTTTCATTCATTTACAGCATATAGCTAAGTAAATAAATAAAAATGAATTGGTTAATTTATATGAATTACAGGGTCGACAATCCATATTTGCTGTTTTCAATGTAGAAAATTCTGTACTCTCATTCAATGATGACATGCTTTCCCCTTGTAGCCACTTGGTGCCCACCCTAGATTATTTCCAATAGTAAATACAATCAAGATTAGATACAAAAATGAGAAAACTCCCTATAATTGGTGTCAGTATAAAGTGATAACACATTAAATCAGGACAAATCACATGAAAATGTTAGAGTTGTAATGTTCAAGAAGGCAGAGGAAGCCTGATGCCATGGAGGTGACTTTAGCCAAAGACTCAACATACAGTAGAAAGACAAGTTCTGTTCTCAAAGACACTGTGTCCCACTACAAGCTGGATTGAAAGTCATGGATTTCAAACCATTTTTCCTTTCAGTGGTAGTACATTGAATAAGATATAAAGACCTATTTTATAAAGATAAAAAATAGCTGAATATATTTTAATATATATTTAATGTATTGATGAGAGAAACATAAAGACAATGACAGAACATTGAAATAAAACAAGTCAAATGCCAGTATAAAAGTGTACAACTCTCAAAGTTAAGAAAATTTAATTTCAAAAGCCAGAGGATGTGGTATAACTAACACATCCTAACTAATAAATACCAAAATAAGATTTGAACTAGGGAAGATGTTAACAAAATATAAATATTCTGCATATTAATCTTGGTTACTGCAGGGGACTGAGAAATTATACCTGATTTCACCATGGTAAACCATATCTCTATAATTACTGATGATTGACAGCTTGCTATGCCTAAGAGAGGACATACATACTGGAATTTCTAAACTAAATGAGCCTTGTAGGACTTTTGTATTTCATGTAATCTTCTACCAAATATAGCCTCACAAGGAAAAATAAAAATTATCAAGATACAAAGAAATAATTGTGCCCTCTGGTATTTGACAAAGATGCACAACACATATACTGGAGACAGGACAGCATCTTCTACAAAAGTTGTTGAGAAAATTAAGGTCCACATGTGGAAGAATGAAATTAACCCATATCTATCACCCTGCAAGAAATTAGAACCAAGTACAGCAAAGACCTCAACTTGAAATCTAAAGTACTAAAACTGCCAGGAGAAAAGATAAGCACTAACCCACAAAATATAGGTTCAGGAAAGGGCTTTCTGAATAGAACTCCATTTGTCCAGGAATTGAATATAACAATTGACAACTGAGACCTAAAAAAAAAAACTATTGGGCATCTGCATAATCAATTGAGTGAAGAAGAGCCCCACAGAATGATAGAGCTAATTACTTCTGAGAAAGAGAGAATTAGCTACACAAAAAACAGGAATAAAATGCGGGAAAAAGGACAAATAACAGCATGGTTGTTTTATGAAGCCTCATTAAATCATATTATTTTATATTTATAAGATATAAAAAATATATAAATACACAATATTATATTAGAATATAAATATAATATATATTAAAATGAAATAAATATGTATATTATTTATTCACAAATATTTATAAACAAATATAAAATATTTATATATAAATTTATAAATAATATATATTCTTAAAGAAGTTATGCCACTTGAGTTGATAATGCTCCCATCAAGAACTATAGAGTAACAAAAACCTTGTACCATGAATGAGAAATCTTATTTTGAATGGCTGATCAGGGTAGTCTAAGTGATTTCCAAAACAATATAGATTATTGGTGTAGCCCTTGATGGGCTTTTGGGGTTGAAGGGTTGGTTCCTATTGATGGAGATACTATACACTTAGGACTCAGTGATCTCAGTCAGATCTAACCTGGAATCCCTGTTTATGTTGTTTATTTTCCATGATGTCATAAAATATTATGCAAACTGCTAAGAGAAGGAAGCCATAAATAGTCCTACCCACCCATCTGTAAGACCTATAAACTATAACAATGGCCATCATGGCATAATATCTATAAAGGTGCAGTAAGTGACATTCACATGTTGGTGGTAAGTAACAACTGTCTAGCTGAAATTAAGGCCAACTCACCGAGAGGGAAATCATGCCTGCTACTTGAAATCTAATCAATATCCTGGGACTAGTGAGGCTGTAGAGCTTAGAAAAGAGTCTGCTATTGCCACTCGGCTAGAACAGTATAATTCCTTAGTACATTTTAAATTTTTTTTCTTATACCCAAAGGTAAATGTAGCCACCACCCTTCATCAAATAAGCTTCTCCTATAGAAAGTGTAGACAATCACAAAAAACTGGACACAATACAATGATCAATAATAGACTGCAGGGAACCTAGCCCCAGTGGAAACATATACATCATAGCTCTTGCATTTATAGTTCAGGAAACATTACAGAACAGGAGGCAGAAAGGCTGTAAGAGCCAGAATACCAGGAATTCTGCTGTGAAAAAGTCTCTCCAGGAAACAACTACATAAAAAACTGGAACAATGGTGATATGAATAAACATGTCAACATGGGAGGAGGAAAAATTGTACCACTCTCAGGCCTAAACAGGGAACTATGGGGAGCTAATTACTTCTGAGAAAGAGAGAATTAGCCTATCTCAGGGATGGGCCCTCCCGTTATTAGTTATCAAATACATAGTGATCAGCCCTGAAACCATATGAATGCCAAAAACATAAACTAATTCAGCATATTGTATTTCGAAATTTGTAAATACACATACATACATATATGTATGTAACAATAATAATCAAAAAAGAGAGGCAATAAATTTGAGAGGGACATGAGAAGGATTGGAGGGATTGGAGGAAGAAAAGGAAAAGTGGAAAGCATTGCAATTCTATTTTAATTGAATTATGTTAAAAACAAAAATGACAAATATACAAAAAAACTGATTATATGATACAATCAACAGAAAAATACTAATAGTAATACATATGTATGTATACCATACATAAGAATACATATATATTTATAAGGACTTTCAATAATACTTATCAATAACATAAAATAAATATGTAAAACTGCTTAGTGATCTGAAGAATAGAAATGTATAGGAACAATAAATTATAAATGAATAAATGTAAAATAATAGAAGAATGTTTAAAGGGCTATTACAGTGAATCTGGGAGGTGAGAGATTTAATGTGAAGAAAGCCTAATCAAAGGAGGACAGGTTTTGTCACAGCAACATATACAGAGAATATAAGTGACATGGAAAGAAAATCAAGTGATATAATCTACGTGCAGCAGAAATCCCAGAGGGAGATGATAAAGCACAGACTGCTTTCCAAAGGGGGAAACCTGAAATTTTCTATGGCTAATCACAAACAAAACAGTTCATGTCATAGCATTATGAATATGCATTATTCTAATAAAGCAGTGCTTAGACACTCGTGTTTAATTACTAATCACCGAAAAACCAATGTTACCAGCATGTGTGATGGGATACATAGCTCAGGTGTAGGACTTAAAAATTAGCAATGACTGGTCTAACACTAGACTGCTCAGTAGCCACAGTCGAGGTTAGGACACATACACACAAAAACATGCCACTAATCATACAGACTTAAAAATGGATTATTCAGAAGTGGGTGACAATATGACTTTAAAAAGACATACATTTTAGTGAGAAGAAAATCTGAGTCTTCTATATGTTATGGGCTCAAAGAATTACTAAATAATACTTTATAGGAAAAGAATTCTATAATTTAACAAAGAATAATTTAAAGAGTCCCATAGGTAAGGAGATTAGTGGTGGTGCATATAATTGACAAATAATTGTATTGACTTATATGCAGATAATAAAAACAAAACTTCCAAGTTAAATATATGCTGTTTGAAAGTAAACATTTCAAAATTAATGTAAATATCCAATGAGTATATTAAAAAGTGTTTAATATGAATAACAATTTTCCTCATTCAGGAATAATGTTATGATTATATAAAAATAATTTACACTGAAATTTGATAGAAACATTGAGGACAAAGAACATAAGTGTAAACAAGGATGTGGATTAGAGGTTTTCTCATTGCTGAGAGGAATATGAATCATGAAAAACCATGGCAGATGTACATTTTTCAGTGATGAGTGTGGTGATAAATTGTGTACCCTAATAAAATCTACCTGAAGATCAGAGAACAAAACAAACCACTAAATTAAACGTAGAGGCCAGGCAGTGGTGGCACACACCTTTAATCCTAGCACTGAGGAGGCAGAGATCTGTCTGGATCCCTGTGAGTTCAAAGCCACCCTGGGCTACATGAGGCACACACCTTTAATCCTAGTACTGGGAAGCACACACATCTTTAATCCCAGGAGGCGATGTCTGGGTGGAGAAAGGTACATAAGGTGTGAGAAGACAGGAACTAAAGGGTTTTCAGCAGAAGCGTCCCTTTTAGCTGGAGGACTTTCAGGTAGGAAGCCTTTTCAGGCTGAGGAGTCCTATAGATAAGCAGCAGCTTGTTCCTTTGTCTCTCTGATCTTTTGGTAAATTTTATTAGTGTACACAATATATCATCAGAGACGAGCATGTGTACTGTACAAGGAAACCACTTTATTCCTTTACCATTACCATTTTGAAGCAAAGTCCCTTGAGTGAAGTGCTATCCACATCCCTTTTGCCAATTTCCCTCTATATACTCTGTTTCTACCACTGTAACTGAGTTTTGTTTGCACAACTTTCTATGGCTACCTTTGTCAAAGAGAACAAAACTGCGTTATTAATGAACTGAAGAGTTGACTCTGTCTTCCTTTATTTGACTTATGAACAAATTTATTTTTCCTCATTATTCAGTAGCCACTTAGCAGACTCTATGAGCTTCTCTCCCTTCTAACTTTTTAAGTATGTCTTCAATTTTAATTTTGTGTATGTGTGTTGGGTAGATGATCATGAGTGCAGGTGTCAAGAGGGCCAAAGATACTGAATTTATATGTAGATGGAGTTGTAGGCAACTTATAGCCAGCAGACATTTGTGCTGGAAATCAAACTTGGGTCCTCTACATAAACAATATGCTCCTGCAGCTACTGAGCCATCTTTTCGGCTCTGTTTAGTATTTATGCATTTGCATAATTTTATGTGTCATGTGTGTTCAGGTGCCCATAGACAGCAGAAGGTATTCTTTATAGGCAGGGGATCTGTCTAGCTTTCACACTTCTTAATGTTACCGGAAAATAACAGAATATCCTTTGTCCCTTCCCCCTCTTATCCTCTCCTCTCCTCTCCTCTCCTCTCCTCTCTCTCCTCTCCTCTCCTCTCCTCTCCTCTCCTCTCCTCTCCTCTCCTCTCCTCTCCTCTCCTCTCCTCATCCCCCCAGTCCCCTCTTCTCTCCTCTCCTCCCCTCTCCTCTCCCCTTCCCTCTCCCTTTCCCTCTCCCCCCCCTCTCCTCTCTGCCCCCTCCCTGCTTTCCTACTCTCATTCCTTTTCTCTATCTTCATACTCTTGGTGATTTGATACATTTTATTTAAAGATCCATCCAGATATCCACAATCACACTAAGTCTCAGAAAACACATTGACATTCTAGTTTAAAGATCTGTCTGTTTGTTGTCTTGAAAATCTGTCATCAACCTTTCTAATATATGTCCCAAATACAACGGTGAAAACCTGTGGGGTTTTATATGCCATGGCCATAACCATATGTCCATCACTTTTCATTCTCCCATATTGCACATTGATCTAGCCAACCACTGATTACCCCCTCTTTTGCTGTCATCAAGGACATTGTCACAATTATCTTTCATTATAACTGTAATATGTCCCTCAAATCATGTTTTCTACTTCCAACTTGCCTCTCTTCTCTGTTTTTTTCTAAGCATCCAAAAGACATTTCTAATATATGAAGAATAGAACATCTATATGTCAGTATCTTAGATTGTTATTAATGTTAATTCCACTTAAAGTAAATACTAAAGTCCCCATTTTAAGAGTTTACATGATGGAATCATACAGAGTCTACCTACATTAACTTTCTTGACCAAGTGTTCTCTAAATGTGTGATTGTTGGGGCATTCTATGTCTGTCTCTACTGTAGGTTTTCTAATTTCTGTCTCTCTACAAAATTCTTACTTTGGATGTCCACATGGATAGCTCATTACCTTCTCCATATGTCTATTTATGACTGTTTGTTTGTTTGTTTGTTTGTATGATTTAACTATTTCCAGGAGAGCAAGCTCTTTTTTAAAAGTCCTTAATTTTCTCTCGTTTCTGGCACCCCACTACCTCCTATCCCCATGTCTAATTACTATTTATTTTTTAAAACCCCAAACTAATATTCAAACATGTTATTTAGATCTTCTTGTTACACTATAACTCACCAGCTAGAACCCATCTTATGATGCCTAAGACCCTTGTCTTTTTATGTTTAATCAAGTAAATGGAACATTTTGGTAGTCTGTGCTATTATGTATATTTCTTGGATAGACTTCCTTTAATATTGAACAATAATGATAGCAATCTTGTTGGCAGTATCACTCACATATATAGTTTCAGGAAATCTGTACCCAAAGGTGTCTACTCTTTGTCAGTATCTAATCAGCACACATTGACATCCATTAAAACATCATTCCTCTTCTTCTTCTGAAGACATGTGGATTAGTTACTTTTCCATTGTTGTGTTGAAGTTCTACAGCCAAAAGTAGTCTATAGATGAAGAATGTATTTAGGCTTTTGGTTCTAGAGTGAAAGTCCATCATGGCAAGGGGGACAGGGTAACAGGTCAATTTAACCAGAACTAGGCTAAACACATATTCATGTGCAGGTGCAGAAAGCAGAGAGAGCAAATTAGAAATGGAAGAAGTCTATAAACTCTCAAGACTAGTCTGAGCAACAGAAATCCTCCACCAAGACTGCATATTTTAAAGGTCCCATAGCCTCACCAAATGGAATCACCAACTGTAGACCAAGCGCTCAAGTGCATGTGTCTATGTGGGGTATTCATAATTTAAACCATCAGACTCTGAACTTAACAATCATTAAATTTAATATCTGCTTAAAATCTACCTAATAAACATGGAAACTTTGTCACCTATTTCCACAATACAATTGTTCAGCTGAAATCCAGTTTAAGCCGAAGACATGTGAATATCTCCAACCTCTTTGAGGTATCTAATAATAATTGCTAGTTTAGTCACATTAAAGGTGTTTCCCTCTCTTCTTCCATCATTTTTTCCATCATTCCATGCCTCCCCCTCCTTTGTCTTCCTTTGCTCTTTATATCAAATCCTTTGAATAATGTATTTCAACAGTGTCAGGAAACTAAGACCTACCTTGACTTTCACATTTATCTTTATTTCAACTTGTCTGTTTTGCTGAGTGTGAGTCATTATCATGAATTTAAACATGCCTTACTGATGTGTCATATCTTCAAATGCTTATAACAATCACTGTATAGTCAGAAAAGAGGCTACAAATTTCTTAGTTTTACAAACAACTCATGAGATAAATAAAACTGTAAGATAAATTTGAAACACAACAAAAGAAGATTCAAACACATCCCATTTCAAAGAAATATATTAAGTGCATTAAACTACTATTGCCTAAATTCTCAAACCTAAAAATAAGAAAGAATACAATATTATTTATTAGATATATTCAAAATTAGACTCTGTGACACACAGGAATAAAGACGTCGTTATGAAACCACTTTATACAACTTATACATATGAATACAATCTAAATAGTAAAAATGAGTAAGTACATAAAACTGTGGGCTAAGTTATCCACTATTCATATAGCTGGTTTACATAGGGAAGGAATATGCTAGAGTCAGAAAGCCCATGGAGAGGGAAAGGACATGTAGTTTTAATAGTTCAAACAATCTCAAGAAGACATAATTCTAAGCCTAGGTGCAGAAAACAGGCTAACTAGCATACATACTTCATTCTTTGTTTGTTTTTTGATGAAGTATAATTATCTTTTTTTTAAAAAAAAAGATTCTTCAAGTCCCTTCCCCAGTCTTTAATACTTCTCCATTTGTTTAGTTAAACATCTTTGGATTTGTGTTGATGCACTGCAGGATCTGACAACTCTGGTGTTATACGTAAAACACATGCCCCAACCCTGTCATTTCCAAAATAAGCAATTCTTCTATGATCAGGCATTGAAGTATCGTAGTACAACTTTCAGTTCTTAAAAGCTAAAATACACAAAGGTATTTCTTAAAATATGGTAACGACTGTTGCTTGTCACTAACTTTTTTTTTTTAGTTTGACAGCATTTCTCAGAAAAAAATTCAACAAAAAGCATGATATGAAACATAACAAAACTATAGGCTATAAGAAAATCTCTATTGTAACATCGTTTTCTTTTAATGATAAAAGAAATGAAGGCAGAATAAATATCAATTCTTTCAGCTGTCTTTAAACAGAGTCTATCGTTTCTAAATATAGCACTCAAAATAGAGAATTTCATTTTTGGTCAGAACACTGAATTAGACTTTAAAAGAAATTCTCAATTTTCTTTCCTCTCCATGTTAATTACTACAAAATATAACTTAAGAAAAATAAATGAAGTTGTAATCCCGATAAGGTGAAATACTCAATGTAATTCTAATCCTAAATCTCTGTAGATTCATGCAGTGATTGTGAGCATGCCACTCTGCAGTCTGGTTCTGGTGTTTTCAGTTCTAAGAATACCAGGGAATGTTACTATCAGGCTTCCCTCTCAGATAATCTGGCAGTAATCAGTGTCGCAGTTCCACTTTGGGGATAAATCTGTCTGCCTGTCTCTATTTAAAGAACACCCTGTCCATATGCTAGCATCATCATCAGTGATGTTTGAACTTTGGTTTCATGGGCAGTGCTGACAGATTTTTGGTGGATTGTGTCAGTAGTAGAGAGAAAAAAAAAGCAACATAGTAAAAACTACCTCTAGCTTGAAATTAGAGCAGTGATTTGAAAAGGAGCTTTTGGGCCTGCCCTTTCCACATCAAGAAGGATACATGCCATGTTTCATGGTGCACTGTGGCTCCAGGTGCCATGTAATTCACTCTCCTAGCAAGGTGAATGGCATCTAAACTATCTCTAAAAAAGATGACACAACTTAAGCCCCCATATCAAAGTGTCACTATTTCACCTAAAGACAGAAAAATACTCCTCTGGGAAACAGCCTTCTACAGGAATCATATTTGGAACTTGGTTTGTTATTGTCTCCTGCATTTGAATCAAATGAACATTAAAATGATATCTTGCTGTGCGATAATGCTTTTACACTGGTTTAATAAAATGCTGATTGGCCAATGGCCAGGCAAGAAGTATAGGCAGGATAAGCAGACAAAGAGAATTCTAGGAAGAGGAAGGCTGAGTCAGGAGATAGCAGCCTGCTGTCCAGGGAGCAGTATGTGATGGCACACATGTAAAGCCACAGAAAATGTGACAATGTATAGAATAACAGAAATGGGATGAGTTTATGTGTAAGAGCTAGCCAATAATGGCTGAGCAGTTTTAATTAATATAAGCCTCTGTGTGTGTGTTTACTTGGGTCTGAGTGACTGTGGACCAGGCAAGACACAGGAAAACTTCCAGCTACAATATCTGGACTTTTAAAAATTAATCTCATACACAAACAAATACTAAATGTTTTCTATAGTATTTAAAATATTCACAGTGCTATAATTTTTATTATTTTTAAAAATATGTAATTTGAAATTTTAAATGCTGACCTCATATTTTTATATCTGAAAGGTTAAGTATTTTAAAAATCTAACTCTACCAGAGTATTTTAGAATATAAGTTATTAAGTGATTGTTGTTAAAATCAAGAAGCATTTGGAAGGAAAAGGTAATGATTCAGTGGCAAATAAAAATTAAGTAATTTTCCCCTGTAATCAAAACATCTCACAACAAGAGAAATGACTTTAGTTATATATTTAATATAATGACATTGAGTTAAGTAAACAGATATTTGAATTGATGATGAAATAACTTATTACAGACATTGTATTTGGTAATCAGTATTTAAACTGATTCAGAATTCAAACTCTCCCTTAACACCATAGGTTATTTGTTCAGATATTGAAATAGAGACTCCTGGGGAGAAAGCTGCTGACTTCTTGTTTTGCTAAGTAGCAACTTTGGAACACATTCTTTGATAAAATTTTGCTTAAAAACTCTAACATCACACACCTGAAATTGCCATTTCTGTAGGTCATACATGTCTTAACTCAATGTTCATTTTATGACTAATGCACTTTGCATTCAGAGTACTGTCTGTGGAGTGACTTAAAGTTCAGTTCACTAGAAATCACCATGAATATAATTTTAGATATACCTACACCAATTTGTGTATTAAAGGTCTTATATAAGCTAAAATATGAGTAATAACATGTTATTTATCTTCATAATTTTACAATAGACTCTAGGGGATGAGCTTGTCTAGCATAGGCTAGCACCAGACTCTAGTGCCACATGCTGTTACTCACACACACTGGAAACAGATTTCACCTATCACATGGAAATAAAATCAAATCATCTGATTGATGCTAATGTTTATATCACTTCAGGTTTTCAAACTATTTTGTAAATATTATCATATTTTGCCTATGATAATCTCAAAAACACACATGGCTTTCTATTGTACTGTACCACTGATGACATTTCTTTCATATCTATGCATTTAACTCTTCTTTCAATACTCATCCATATACTGAGTAGGACAGATATGTGCCTATACCTAACCACTTCCACTTCCTGTAGCACCCTGACTCTGTTTGGAAGTTAGCTTCCACAATGTTCCCTTTGCACATATTATGTGTCACCACACTAATGTCTATAACTTGTAAATCAACTTTCCATCCTTGACAATGTATGTCTAGGGGTGCTTGGAGATCATACTTATTATGTAATAACATAGTCTTGAAGCACATAGTAATTAGAGTTCTGTAAATTATGACAAGTAGTGAATAAGGTTTTATTTTAAAAATTGGAGTATTTTAAAACAGTCAACAAACATGGGCTTTAATGAGCAATTGTGAAGAGACACCTCTTAATTCTCATACAAAAATTTATAGTTAAATTAAGTAAAAAGAGAAATAAAATACAGATAAGCAAATGGATGTGAATACAGTTTGTTTTGATTTTAAAATGTTGGTATTCTATTAAAATTCCTGTGTTTAAAATAATTATGATGATGATGAATGAGAGCATCCTAATAGCATTAAGTATCAGTAATGATATTCTTTCAAAAACAGTATGCATGACAATTGTCTTCCTGGTTAAAGGAGCTTTCTGACAATCTTTATAACTTTACTTCAATCCATGAACTCACATGGTTGAAGAAAAAAGTCAATTTTTGCAGATTATTCTCTAATTTATATCCATGTGTATGTATGTATGGATGTACACTGTAGAGCTCCTAGCCAATACAAAATAAATAAATGTTAGGAAAAAGAAATAATATTTATTAAAAATGGGCAACTTTGAAGCATCAAAAAGCCAAAATATCTCAAGGGAATTTGCCAAGAAGACAAACAACATCAAAATGTATACGTAGTATTAATATATATATATACCAGAACCAGGGATTAAATATGAAGAATTGTCACAAATACTTTGGTAACAAATACCACTTTTCTCTTTCAGTAAACTTTTCATTGTTTCAGTTATCAAACATTTATAACCTCCCAATTAGCACCCACATGCAAAACTTGAGTGTAGAAAAGCCTTAATATTTACATATAAAATATAACAAATGGTATTTTTGTAATACAGGCAAACTGTACAAGAAATAGTGCATAATATATATTTTAATTGACTGTCAAGATATAACATGCACATATGACTCAGGACAATATATAACACATATCTAGGTCTTCAAAACTTTCTTTTTGATATATTACTTATAAATTAGAAGGTTGATTTCTTTAATAAAAGTCCAGTTGTAAATACTATGACCTAATGGAAAGGTGACCTGTTATTGCATGAAAGAGTATAGACAGAATGATCTATTTAAAAATTGTAGTATAACCTGGCCATTGGTGGCTCATGCCTTTAATCTCAGCACTCAGGAGGCAGAGTCAGGAGGATCTCTGAGTTTGAGGCCAGTCTAGGCTCCAGAGTGAGTTCCATTCCAGGAAAAGGCACAAAGCTACACAGAGAAACCCTGTCTTGAAAATCCAAAAAAAATTGTAATATAAATTATAAAAGTGTATAAAGGGGAGAAATGGTGAATATATAGTGCAGAATATGTTCAAAGTAGGTTATACATCACTATAAAAAAACAATGCTATGTAACCATCTGCAATTAAAATAAATAAAAATACAGATTGGGGCAAAAATTTTAACATACTTAAATACCTTGGAAATTTTAAGCTTTTTGAACTTAAAAGTGATTAAATTTAAATACAGCATAGAATTATAGTTTAAATGACTGTTTCTATTGAATCTGTATAGATGTTTCATAAGAATAAATTACTCTATGTTATCCACATATTTGGTAGTGTATAAGTTACTAGATTTCCTTGACTGTCAATGTAAAATATTGTTGTAACACTTCTTCATAAAAAGAAAATAAAGCAAAACAAAACTCTTTATAGGACTACACTGGCCATTTATCAATGCTTAGGAAAAACAATGATGTTTAGTGAAATATATGGATGAGTGAAATACATAATTAGAATCAGAAAGCATAACATATTTAATCTTTTTAGCTTTCTACTATCATGCATTAGCACTCTAACTGTGAGAGTTTAAAGAGCCCCAGAAATTTGCCATTTTGAATAAAGAGATTACCAGGGAGGTATAGGACCACTGCATGTCACCCGTCTGAAATAAACTATTATCTGCCTTTGCTTCACAGAGGTCAGAGACCCTCAGGGCAGCATGTGGTAAGGCTCTTCAAAGTATTCTCCACTTCTTTCGAGACACTTTTCTGTTGTTCATTTCATCCCTCACATATAACTACACATATAAAGATTAGAATCTTGATCCACAGAAGAGAAACAACACACTGTATTTGTTTATTTGTGGCTTCATTAACTATTTTTAATGTATTTTCCAGTTCCATTTTGCTCCAAGTTTCATAATGTTATTTTTTCTTTACAACGGAATGAAAGTCCATTGTGTAGATACAGCACATTTCTATTACCCATTCATCAGTTGATGGATATATAGATTCATTCCACATCCTAGCTAAGTAGTATGGCAACAGCATGGATATGAAAGTCTCTCTGTGGTAGCATCAAGTCCTTTGTCTATGTATCCAGGACTGGTATAGATGTGTCTACACCAGCCCATTTTCCCCATTCCCTATATCCTCTTGCCAATTCAAAATGAGAATGTCACATTTGGAGTTTTAGATTTTCTTTGGCTTAGAGAATAAAAGCCCCAGCTAAGGCTCTAAGTTCAGAATAGAAAAAGTCTACTGTCTGACACTGTTGTGAAGATGGAAGTGCTTCTAAAACTCGGGTTACTTAAGAGAACAGACTTTGCTCTGTTTAAGGTTTTTTGATGGTTACAGAAATAAACTAAAATAGTTATATGACTTTAATAGAGAATGTAAACTTATGACGGTATCAGGACATTGGAATTAGAAACATAAAGATTGTATAGGGCCTGGAAAAGTTTGCAAACAAACATAAATCATACCCAACACACCTGATTGAAAACAGTCAATAAATATAAACATATTTATCAAATCAGCATATGCATCAAAATAGCCAACAGATATATGAAAACATAGCAGACAGCATTGCTCATCAGACACCTGCCAACCAAAAGCAACATGAGTTATCATCTCATCCCCAATAAAGGAAATGGACATAGTATTTCAAATGAACATCTTTATTCCTCTGGTAGTTACAGAACAGTTTACAACAGCTAACAAAGGGAATCTAAGCCAGTATCTGGCTCTGATGTGTCCATAAAGAAATGTGATGCATAGAATAAATACTATGCAGTCTTAAATATGAAAATATTTATACATATATGTAACAAAATTTAATGTTAATTTATATGTAATTATAAATATGTAATGTTAATTTAATTTAATTTATATGTAACAAAAATTAATAAATGAACAGCCCATGAGTTTGAAAGAGAGTTAGTAGGGGCATATACAAGGGTTTGGAGGAAAGAAGTTGGAGGAGGAAATGATGTAATACCACTATGATATCAAAAATAAAAGAGACAATAAAAAATAAGAAAATCCTAATATTTGGCACTGGATAATTATGCTTGTGAAACAGGCAGGAAAAGACTAGTATTGTGTGATCACATTGCAGTGTCCACTATTTAAAGGGAAAAATATTTTTGAAATATTTCTACATAAAGATTTAAGACTATAAATATGTTTTGCAATACTAAAACATAAAATGTAGTAATGCTCACCAAATGTATGATACCACATTTTCTTTCTGAAATTTTCAGTTAGTGGCAAGTATATATAAACTTAAAGAATCCGAAGAATTCAAAATTGATACACAGAGAAATGAAGTTGGAGTTTTTCCAAACCCGCTCAGGCCCACAGCCGCTCAGATTCAATTAAACACACAGAGACTTACATTACTTATAAACTGTATAGCCATGGCAGTCTTCTTGCTATCTAGTTTTTATATCTTAAATTACCCCATTTCTATAAATCTATAACTTGCCATGTGGTTTGTGGCTTACCGGTATCTTTACATCTTACTTTGCATGGTGGCAGCGGTGAGCAGTGGCAAGCAGTGTCTCCTGACTCAGCCTTCCACTTCCCAGACTTCTCCTTCTGCTTATCCCACCTATACTACACTTCGTGCCTGGCTACTGGCCAATCAGAGTTTTATTTATCAACCAATCAGAGCAACACATTCACAGCATACAGAAAGACATCCCCAGCAGAGAAATGAGGATGTTTAAGATTCATTGAAAACATCACTGAAAGATAAAAATTGTATGAAAAATGTCAAGTAAAAGTGAAAACATTTTTGTCAGAGAATCTCCATGAATGATTTAATAGGGGCATCAACAGTAAAAGAGTTCCCAACCCTGGCTTTATTACAGACAGGCCACCAGTTCAAATATATAGATATACACACACACAAACATACATACACACACATGAACACACACATGCACACGCACAAAAACATACACACATATACATTTGTACACACCATACACACATGCATAGATATACATGGGTATACACACACATATATGCACACATATATAAACACACATACAAAGGCCTATTTAAGAACCTGTAGGAATCCAGTGTTCTGACTCTATTCCAGTTGTCACACTTAGAGTTGGCTAGCTTTTCAATTCATTACATATCTTTGTGGGATAGGTTTTATTATAAAATAAGAAATCAGATTTTCTTTAAGAAAGGACTGGCATTAAATTCCTATGATATCTAAAGAAGCATCCACATGAAAAGGGTTATTGAGCACAAGATAAATCAGAGATGGTATCTAAATGTGCAAGGCTACAATTTTTTTGTTTTTGTTTGTTTTTTTCAAGACAGGGTTTCTATGTGTAGCTTTGAGCCTTTCCTGGAACTTACTTTGTAGACCAGGCTGGGCTCTGCCTCCCGAATGCTGGGATTAAAGGTGTGCGCCACCACCGCCCGGCCCAAGGCTACAATTCTTAAATATAATTTTCATGTATTCTAAATGAAATAGCAGCTTAGCTCTACTATTCTATAATTGTAGAGAGCTGTGATTGCCAAAGTCTTCATTTGCCTATAAAAGTAGTTTTTTTAGACATTGCTGGCATACTTGTTATTTACAACTCCAAGTCTGAATACATCTTCCATTTTTTTAGGTTGACCATCCATATCCCTTAACCTTCCGTGTTTTCTTGGAGCTACTCAGGGAGAATATGTGTGAGTAGAAGCTAAGAGCTCTATTTTTAACTATCGAGGAAATAGCAATGAGTTCAAGAAAAAATACTAGACAGAATCATACACATTCTGTGTAAAGATGTAAGGAGCATAGTTTTAACAGTTCATGAAATCATCTTTTCAGAATGTGCACAAGCAGTAGAGGAGATTGGAAGGCAATCTGAAGTGATGAAAATGTTGTCAACCAGATGGGAGTGTGAGTCGAATGTTTGTTCACTGCTACACTGCAAGTTGAAGAGGTAGAGATGGGGTGGGGTGGGAAATTGCATGAAGTGTTCCTGTATTAGGATGTTTAAGTATTTCCCTGGCCTCTACTCACAGAATATCAGTGGCATCAGTGGCACTAATGGATCTGTGACAATAAAGCACATTTGTACTCTACATGGTAGATATGGTAGTTTGAATAACAATGGCCCCAAGGAGTGGTACTATTTGAAAGGAGTAGAGGATTAAGAGATGTGGCCTTAATGGAGGGGGTATGTCACTGGGGGTGGACTTTGAGGTTACAAAAACTCATGCCAGGCCCAGTCTCTATCTTGGCTTGTAGATCAGGATGTAGCTCTCAGTTCCTTCTCTAGCACCACGCCTGCCTGCTGCCATGCTCCCTGCCAAGATGATAACAGACCAAGCCTCTGAAACTGTAAGCAAGCCCCAGTTAAATCCTTTCTTTTATAAGAGTTTCTGTGGTCATGGTGTCTCTACACAGCAATAGGACAGTGACCAAGAAAGCATAGAATAGGTTGCCTGAAACTGTCTGCTAGTGCTACCATGAGACTACCACAGAATACTGACATAAACAACATAAGTACATTGCCTTACAGCCTAGAGAACGGAGGTCCAAGATGAACTTGACAGATCTGGCTTTGGCTTGCAGAATACCCACTCTTACAAAGTCCTCCTGTGCCCTTTTCTCACCACAGCAGTTCTGGCTTCCCTTCCTCCTCTAGCACTGTTCATATTGGGGAATAACATAATATTTGTGACCTTGTCATCTCAATTATTGCCCCCCAAAATCATCAGAAGTGTCATAAGGGGTCACCACACAGCTTCTGGAAATCCCTTAAAAGGTAATGTATCCAATAATCTTTTGAATAACAAAATTAAAATAAGAAAAAGAAGCAGGGACTCATGTCTTCAATCCTCTACTCAGAGTTTTATATTTTCAAGTGAGGCATATAGGAGACACTGATGATCTTTAAGCAAATGGGGATGAACAAGGAAGCTCTGACATAAGGTGACTACTATGTAGTTCCCGTTTTACACATACTTAAACAAAATGTCTAGCAGAAATAAGGAAATGGGCATGCAAAATGGAGAAAAATTCTCTTTTAGTATTAAAATTCAATACTCTAGTTCAAGAAAATAACCAAGAAATGAGAATGTTGAAAACATTATGCAAAGTTTTGTGTGTAAATTCTTAAACCACAGAACTTTAGTATGACAAATTCTCTCTTTAGTATGATAAAAGCCTTTCCCAGTCCCTGAGAAAGCAGAAGTCTCCTTCACTATCACTGATGGTGAAATACCCAGTCACTCTAAAAGCTCTTCTATTTAACTGGAATTTACCTCTACACAGATATCTACTCAACTTTAAACAGATACTGGTTGAGCAAAACTTTCACTTGCTGCAATCATCTTTAAACCCCTCTCTACAGAGCTTCGGGGAACCCTGCAGAAGAGGAGGCAGAAAGAGTGTAAAGTCCAGAAAGGATGGAGGGCACCACGTGAAGCATACATAAGCTACAAAGACGCTGCTGAAATGAAGTTAGCTCGAGTTCTTTAAGCTGAGATAAGACACAAAGATCAGAAGATGATGTCAGTGCATAAACAACTGGTAAACAACATATAGGGTGACCTTTGAAATGATTGGTTGGTTCCTTCCTTCCACCCCCTCCTAGGGTGCTGAGGTTTTTGCTATAGAAGAGGCTTACTGCCTAACAATAAACAAGTTCTGCTTGACTTGACTTTGCATCTGATTGTCTCCTGGTAAGAGGAAGGCTGGGAAATGTGCTAGCAGTGCACTTACCTTTCCTAGGTTCCAGGCCACCTCTTCAGAGGTGACCTAAGTTCCTGATGGGGCAGGACCTCACAGCACCAGAGAACAAGGTCCTCTAAATCAACTGAGCAAAGAAAGCTCAAATGAACTCACAGAGACTGAAGCAGCAAGTATGGCACCAACACAGATCTGCCTCAGGTCCTTGGCATATACATTATAGTTTTCAGCTTAGTATTTTTGTGGGATTCTTGAGTGTGTGAGCACGTGGGTCTCAGATTCTTGTGTCTGCTCTTGGAGCTCTTTTCCTTCTGTTGGGTTGCCTTGTCCACTATAGTGTGCTTCTTTTTAATCTTACTGTATTTAATTTCTTGTCATTTGTTGCTATCTCTTAGAAGCCTGTTCTTTTCTAATGAGAAACAGAAAGAGAGTGGATCAAGATCGGAAATGCAGTGGGAATGAACAGAGAGGAGCGGGGGGAGGGGGGACCATAAACAGGATATATTGTATGAGAAAATAATCTAGTTTCAATAAAAGGAATACATACATAATAAAAATGTTTCAGTTATTTCCTCATTCAGCATTTGGATCATTCACTCTTACTATTTTTGCTTATTATGTTTCATAATTATATTATACAGGACTTAGGACAATTATTTAGCTCCTGATAAGGGACATACTGGCACATAAACTTCATTCATGTACATTATAGTAAATTCAGTTCATACATACTTCAGTATCAGAAAGAACTGTTTAAGGATGATGTAGCAGAGACATTTTTCCTTTTAATTGTCTATCCAAAATAAATAGGGAGTACAATTTTTGCAAAAGGATGAAAAGACATTTCAAGTGGAGGTGACAGTATTTCTTTATGCCATATTTACACTCCAGGCTGTGTATAGTAAATCACTAATTTAAAAAGAAATAAAAGCAAGAACAGGAAAGCATCTACTTGTCAGTGTTAGCACTCAGGAGATGCTCGCCTACAACCTGCCAGAGACACTTGCACTCCTCCTGCCATGTCCCCCTCTCTCTAAGTGAGGCTTGCTCTGGCTTTCTGTGCACCTGGGTAGGTATCTCTTTCTAATACACCAGTTTTTTTTTTTTTTATTAAAGAAAGATCACTACTATAGATTGTATGAATAATATTGAGTAAACACTACTCACTATCCAGTTCATATCCATTTGGCCATGACATGATCTATAACACAAAATACAGTATTTCTTTGCTGGTATCATCATAGTATCTTGGACAAAGCACTTAATTATTCACAAAATTATATATTTTGTGTTATATTTATTATATAATATAAATTGTACTTAGATCACAGAGTGCTGAATGCATTCCGAATGTTATTATTCACAGCAATGAAAGATTAAGCACACATAGCATTTATTTCTCCTTCAAACTAAGGGAAATGAATAAAGGCTTTTGTGCAGATTATCAAAATCTGTTAATGTTACAGAATTGTATGCCATCTCCACATCATATCACAGATTAATTTTCTTAAATTATTTTCAATATGACACTACACCTGCAGTTATTCCTTTCCTAAACACAATCTTGTATTAGCAATATCCTTTATGTGTTACAACATTAGTTGCTTTAAAAATAAATTTCATTTCTGTTGTGAACATTAATCATCTTCTAGATGTAGACACAAGAAATGAATGGTGTAAAAGTTGACAGTTATGACAGAAGAGGCCATGTGTTGAGACCAATGATTAATCTGACAATTAAATGAAGTCCCTTCATTGGTTTATTACTTTAATATTAAAAAAAAGTGCTAGGTACAAAAAAAGAAAATTAGTTAGAATCTTGCCAGGCTGTTTTGGTAATTTAATCACATTTTGTTTCAGCAAATTTTGGGTATCTGGAAGAAGCCTGAGCTCATCTACACTGAAAAGGAAGCGTACCTTTGGAAGGACTGACAGAAAGAATGAAGTTTTAGTTATGCTTAAGAAACTGTTGTTTCTTTTATTATATGAGAAAATCCATTCAAGGTACAGACTCCTCAGAAGGGCCAGCCATACAGTTAACTCTGATGATGATCAAAGTTCTTGTTATTATTATCATTATTATGTTTTTATTAATTTTTAAAATGTATTTTACATACCAGCCAGTTTACCCTCTCTTCTTTCCTCCTATTTCCCCCTGCCTCCCATCTACCTCCCTCCCCATCTACCCCTCCTCTATCATCTCCATTCAGAAAGGGGTAGGTTTCCCATGGGCATGAACAAAGCATGGCACATCAAGTTGAGGCAGGACCAAGCTCCTCCCCCTGCATCGAGGCTGGGTAAGGCAATTGACAGAAGCAGAGGCAGAGATTAACAGGCAAGCACTGGGCAAAGATCCAGGAGTCCTGTTGACATGAGGAGAATCAGGACCTGTCCCTGGTGCTTGAGCTGGCTTTTGAAAACCTATTCCCTCTTCCACTGCTGGTGGGAATGCAAGCTTATACAACCACTTTGAAAATCAATATGGCGCTTTCTTTGTAAATTGGGAATAAATCTCCCCCAAGATCCAGCTATATCACTCTTGGGCATATACCCAAGGAATGCTCAATCATACCACAAGGGTACTTGCTCAGCTATGTTCATATCAGCATTGTTTGTAATAGCCAGAACCTGGAAACAACCTAGATGCCCTTCAACTGAAAAATGGATAAATAAAATGTGGTACATATACACAATGGAATACTACTCAGCAGAGAAAAACAATGGCATCATGAGGTTTGCAGGCAAATGGATGGATCTAGAAAAAATCATCCTAAGTGAGGTAACCCAGACTCAGAAATACAAACATGGTATGTACTCACTCATAGGAGGATGCTAGATGTGGAACAAGGATGACTGGATTGCGACTCATAACATCAGGGAGGCTACCTGGAAAATAGGACCCCAAGAAAGACACAGAGATCGCCCAATGATGAAGAAATGGATGAGATCTACATGAACAGCCTGGACATGAGTGGGGTAATGAAGGGCAAGTGTCTCTTCAAGAGAGCTTGGGGGAGCGGGAGATTCCAGCTGGATCAAGAACAGAGAGGGAGAACAAGGAATAGGAGACCATGGTAAATGAAGATCACATGATAATAGGAAGAAGCAAAGTGCTAGAGAGGCCCACAGAAATCCACAAAGATACCCCCACAATAGACTGCTGGCAATGGTCAAGAGACAGCCCGAATTGACCTACTCTGGTGATGGTATGGCCAAACACCCTAATTGCCGTGCTAGAAACCCCATCCAATGACTGAGGGAACTGGGTGCAGAGATCCATGGCTAGGCCCCAGGTGGAGCTCCTAGAGTCCAATTACCGAGAAAGAGGAGGGTTTATATGAGCAAGAATTGTTGAAACCAAGGTTGGTTAAAGCACAAGGACAAATAGCCAAATGAATGGAAACACATGAACTATGAACCAATGGCTGAGGGGCCCCCAACTGGATAAGGCTGTGATGGTATTGTGTTCCCCAAAATATTGTGTACCTTAATAAACTTATCTGGGGTCAGAGAACAGAAAAGCCACTAGTTAGGCAGTGATAGCACATGCCTTTAATCCTAGCATTCCAGAGGCAGAAATCCATCTGGGATCTCTGTGAGTTCAAGGCCACATTGGAAAGAGCCAGACATGGTGACTCACGCCTTTAATCCCAGGAAGCAAGCCTTTAATCCTTGGAGTGATGGTAGAAAGCAGAAAGATATATAAGGTGTGAGGGCCAGAAACTAGAAGCATTTGGCTGGTTAAGCATGTGGCTGGTTAAGCATTCAGCTGGTTAAGCTTTCATGCTTTGAAGCAGCACAGTTCAGCTGGGATTCATTCTGGATGAGGACTCAGAAGCTTCCAGTCTGAGGAAACAGGACCAGCTGAGGAACTGGTGAGGTAAGATAGCTGTTGCTTGTTCTGTCTCTCTGACCTTCCTGTATTCACCCCAATAACTGGGCTCGGGTTTGATTTTAATAAGAACTTTTAAGATTCCTGCTACATCAGGCCCTCTGAATAGGTGAAACTGTTGATTGGCTTGATCTGTTTGGGAGGCATCCAGGCAGTGGGACCGGGTCCTGTGCTCAGTGCATGAGTTGGCTGTTTGAAACCTGGGGCTTATGCAGGGACTCTTGGCTCAACCTGGGAGGAGGGGACTGGACCTGCCTGGACTGAGTCTACCAGGTTGATCTCAGTCCTCAGGAAGTGTTTGCCCTGGAGAAGATGGGAATGGGTGGTGGGTTGGGGGGAAGGGGGAGGGAATCTGTGGCTGATATGTAGAATTAAATTATATTGTAAAATAAAATAATAATAATAACAATGATAATAAAAAGAAAACCTATTCCCCATGCTAGGTTGCCTTGCCCAGCCTTGATGCAAGGGGATGATATGTGTGAGTGTGTGTGTGTGTGTGTGTGTGTGTGTGTGTGTGTGTGTGTGTGTAGCGGCCTCACAGACACAAGTAGCAGTTGTGTGGTTATGCTGTTTTAAGGCAGATAAACCTAGTAAAGTTAAAATAGTAAGGCTTTTGAAATTCCTCATTTAGTTTATAAAGACTGTTAGAACTCATAATGTCCACTCTTTCACACCATGAACTGAAAACATATGGTATATCTTCCTTATTAGGAATAAACTCAAAGTTAGAAATAAATCTTGGTCTTCAAAAGAAGCCATAAAGGCTTTCATAGTCTATTTCACATGTAATTATCTAGTAAGTATCTTCAAATGATTAAATTTCACCAGAAGTTTATTTTTGCTCTCTCTATATCTTTGTTTTCATTACATTTATGTGACTATATTTCTGATCAAGTTACCACATTATGAGTAAAGAGTCTGTAATGAGAAATACAATAAAGTGAAAACATATACTGGACTTGTTCAATGATTTCCAAACCTTGGTATTCTTGAGAACTAAACCTGATCTGTTAAAATGGGATTGAATCTTGAAAAAGATTTTTTCTGCATCCAACTGATCCCAGAGGGCATTCAAAGGAAAATGCAGTGCATTATCTGCAATTCAATATTTATTGTTCCGGTGTTTAGTAAAATTCAGACATGTAAAGAAATAGGTTCATAGTACAACAAATTGTAGTAGGAGGCTTCGCACTAATCTATTTTTATCACACAGAGTGGACATTCACAACCAAGAGCATCACAAGTGAAAACTGAAAGTACGGTCTTTTGAGGGATTGTCTCTGTGTAGAACTAATGAGTAAGTCATCTTTCCAGTCGGACTCGGCAGAGATCTAACTCAGTCAATGAAATAGAGCCTTACAGGGTAAGCAATCAAAATGGCAGTGGATGCTGCCTCTCAATAAGGTAAGAATTGATCTCTCTGCGTCCAAGAAACTATACTGTTCACCGTAAAACAGATCCTATTGCAGAAATATGGATACCCTCTACTTTTATTCTCCAGACAAATTCTGTGTGTATGAAGCTGTGTTTGATTCACATTGGCAGTTATTGTACTACCCAATATTAAAAAAAATAACTCAAAAATCTAAATTTAAAGACTATTTGAACTTCACATGTTCTCTCTCTCTCTCTCTCCCTCTCTCTCTCTCTCTCTCTCTCTCTCTCTCTCTCTCTCCCCTTCACATATGATACTCTACATATGGAGTTAGTTAGTTGTGAGTTGCTCAACATGGGTACTGGAAACCTGAACTCAGGACTTCCATGTGTTTTCTGATGTCCTTAACAGTAGATTGCACTTTTGTGGACTACTTCAGAAGTACAATAATGAAAAACACTTAAAATGAGATAGAGGATAAAAATTCTTGGGGGAAAAATGACCATCTTTTTTGTAATGTGTTGCCAAATATCAGCCCATGGTAAAGGTTCATTGTTACATAACTATTTTGTAGCTAAATCTATGCATGTTAGAATATATATTAAGAAAGTTAGACAACATACTACAGTCAGAGGCAGGGAATCCTATTCTTTGTAAAAGATATTGAGGGACACAGAACCACGGTTACTAACATTGACATTAAGGGGATGGAGAGCACTGGTTGGATCACAGTTTGGCAGCACTTCTTTCTCAACGGCTTTGGAGTAATAGATTCAATATAATCTCAGAAAAAGCGCTCTACAGAACACATGCATATGTCCACATGTGCACAAACAAGAGGACATGTGTACAGAAAGCTGTGTCTGTTCATCAGTTTTTTTTAATAACAATCTTGAGGCAATCACCTCAGTGACTTTCTTGAAAATGATTTGGGGTTAATAAATGTGCTCTGATCAAGTGGCACTTTTTTCTGCATTAGAGCTGATTAAGTATAAAATATATATCCAATTTTAATTTGAAAAAGCTCTCAAGATTAGGAAAAGTCAATGAAATAAGGCCTGAAAAAATAGGCCAGAGGTTGACACTCCTGGTGCAAGCAAGTAGACTAGATGGCTGCCCACCTACAATTCCTGCTTAAGAAGGATTTGGCAGAGACTCCTCCTTGACATGAAGCAATCTGGATAACACAGCTATCTATATCGAGCATACCTAGTCATACGTGTTTCTTATGGTTTGAAAGAGAGACCCAACTCCAATGAATAAGGTGGGAATGCAATAGAGAAAGATTTCCAACATCAACTGCTTTAGACCTCCATATTCATGCACATGTGTGCACCATAAGAATGTGCATATATAGGCATGCACACCACACATGTACATGAACAAGAAAAGAAAAATAAGTATGCTTTATGTGCCATGTGCTATTTTAAGTGATTTCAACATGGAAATCTTTTGTTCCAAAAAAGCCACCACTAGTTGACTAAGGTCACTTATTCTAAGAACAGAGGTAAAAATACAGTGACTTGAATAATAATGAAGTTCCTTTCTATTACAGAGGTACTGGCCAGTTAGGAGAAAAGCTTTATTCCATGAAACTAGCTGTGTATACTTAAGGTGTGCTCTCTTAATGGTTCATCTTTATTTGCCTGGGCGGTGTTAGCTTTTCAAGACTTTGTCTATGTACAATCCCACCAGCAAAGAAGAAGAGCAAGAGAGAGCAATGCAATATAGTAAAGGGGTAAGAATACCACATGGTACAATATTCATACACCTTTGAACATAATTTAAACCATATCACTGGGTCTGTCTCCAAGGAGACTCTGATATTATCAAAAGGTTATAAGATTGAATGCATACTGGAGAGAATTGAGAATCTAACCCACAGACACTGATTAATTGCTCGGGGTCTAATCTACTAATTAATAGATCTGAAATAAAAACCAAGTTCTATCTAAATCAGTAGCTATATATTATTAGCAATACCAATCTATAGTAGATATTGATAGTCTCACTGATATGAGTACTTACTTGAAATGAAGATTAAGTGACGATTCGGGCAACTCTCTGCTATTTAAAACTTCCATTGAATGCATTGTTCTGTGATTGACAATACATGTGCTTTAAATTATGCATATTATTATAGAAATCCTTACAATATATATCACTCCATTCAATTTATTTATTGACATTTTCATTCTCCAATAAAATTGTCTTGCTATCTGCACAGGGTTGAATATCATATCTTCAAAGACATTCTGCTTTTGTGACTTTCTCTGAGACAAAATTTAATTTGACTGATGTTATTTTAACTTACAATAGCTTTTCCAGTAAAATGTACCTCTATAAATCAGAAGATCACCTGTATTGACAGTAGGCTCTAAAACCTGTCTCCTGGAGCTTACCAGGCAAATGGTGAACCTGCTTTTGTTGAGAATCTGTATGCAAATCAGAGACTTTATATGTAATAGCACAGTCTCATTCTAGGTCAGTTTCTATAGGAGGGCATATCAAAATAAAAGCCCTTCTTGAATCCAACTAAATTTAAGTCTCAGCAGAGAGGTAAGGATCAAACAGAGAGGGCCACGATCAAATTGAGAATAAAGTAATCTTGCTTGTTCCTTGTGCTTTCACTAAAAATGCTGGCAATCAGGAGAAGCCTCTCTGCAGCAGAGTCACAGTGGAGGAAGTGACAGCTGAGTCTCCAGTGTTCCATGTCAAGTCCTTTCATAACTACTTAAACGCTTGGAACATTTTAGGTACATTAGTGGTACTGTAGGGAGCTGGAGTTTTCTTTTCATGCCACTTTAGCAGTCATTTGGCTACATCACAGGTCACTGTTTCCTGTAAGCTGCAATAAACCTTCCTGAGACTGTCAATCTGCCTGTGAGAATTTATCAACTATCTGCATGGTTCATAGGACTCAAATAATAATAATAGTAATACTTTATCTCCTATACCAGGCAGACTCAGTATCAAAATGTATCTATTTGTCCTTACACATGCATGTGCACAGCAACAAATATGTGAATGTTAAACAGAGATTGCAGTGAAATAATGAAGAGGTTTATCTATGGGATCCTCTTATGATCCTATCATAAAAAGTTATGTGTAATATTAAATTGTAAATGGGCAATGTTTCTCAGTACCATAGAAATTATTATTTATATCTATAAATTAGTTCATGATTTTTTTATTTCCTTTACTTTAAAATATATTATAAAGAGATAATGAGCTATTATCATGATCATTTTATATCCAAGCAGAGATAGCATGGGTAAATTATTTAACAAATTTGATAAACTTATAATGATCCTGGAAACTTATAGTCTCCTTAACTAAAGAATAGTATTGTAGATCTAGTGTCCAATGCTTGGTTTCTACTGAAAAATGCTATATGAGCTCCTCATTCAGATAATCATTTACTCAACATATATTCAGCCATCAATGGCATTCCAAACTCTGTGTTGACACTGAGAACACAAGGATTCTATTCTTATCTTTAGTGCCTAACAAGACAGATAAATATTAATGAAATGCTTAATTATATAAAATATAAATTCTATCAAGTCTAAACAAAAAACAGACAGTATTGAGAGGATAATGCACTGTAAAATTTTAATCTGTTACTAAAGAAGTAAGTGAAGCCCTAACGTTTTCAAGGGTGTAGTGTGTGAGGGGTTGAAGCTGATGGAAGAGAATGAGAGAAGACCAGATCTGCCAGATGAAGGAAGACAAGCTCTCCATATGCTTACCCTGCAAATGCTACATACTAAGTTACTGAGCTAAGTAAATAGAGAGTATCATAGCTTGAATTTCAGATTCTTTGTACTGCTCTAGGATGCTTCACTAAACATCAGTATGAGAAATACTTAAAAAATCTTTTTAAATTTTTTTAAATTCACTTTACATACCAACTAAAGTTCCCCCTCCCTTCCCTCCTCCTGCTCTCCCCATCCCCCGACCCCACCCTCCATCCATTCCCCAGAAAGGGTAAGGCCTCCCATTGTGAGTCAGCAAAGCTTGGCATATCAAGTTGAGGTAGGATCAAGCCCCTCTCCCTTTGTCAAGGCTGAACAAGGCATCCCACCATAGGAAATGGGCTCCAAGAAGCCAGCTCATGTGCTAGAGATAGATAGTGGTCTCACTGCCAGAGGCCCCACAAACAGGTCAAGCCACACAATTAAAACCCACATTCAAAAGGCATAGTTAGGACCCATACAGGCTCCCCAGCTCTCAGTCCAGAGTCTGTGAGTTCCCATGAGCTCAGGCCAGTTCTTTAATTAAAAAAAAAAAAAATTGACCAAGCAAATAAATAGTTGGACAAAGGGTAAATTGTCTACCCTCTTTATAATTAGGCAAGGGCACTAAACTAAATTTTGTTCAAAGTAGTGGTATAGAAGGGTCAGGAGTAAATTCATATCGAGCCTTCAAAAATTGTTCAACATTGAAATCATTCTTCCCGCTGCCTTAAAGCTTTAAAGATACAAATGTGTAATTCCAGATGAGTCCACTCCTCAAGTTCTACTTCCTGTTTTTTTTTTTGCTTCCATTATTGTTTTCTTCTGTCTCTCTGTCTTTGTTTCTGTCTCTCTCTATCTCTCTGTCTGTGGTCTATCTTTTTATCTCTCTCTATCTATCTATCATCTATCTATCTATCTATCTATCTATCTATATCTATCTATCTATCTATCTCTCTATCATCTCTTTCTCTTTTTTCTTTCTGTGTTCAGTAACTATCAGTGACAACATCTACTATAGCTATTACTACTCCATTTAGAACCCAAACTATTTCCTATCTTTAGAGTAAAATTTTAAAACCTTTTGACCTTCAAACACATGTTTGATATATCTTCCTTTGTGGGTTTCCTTTGTCTTTCATTTATTACAATGCTTCTGGTTCTTTATATGGACCATAGCAAAAGGCAAGCATGCTCCTACATCAGGATTTTGGTTTGTATTACTTCTCTTGAAATACTGACCCTGTAAACAACCTACCAGCTAACTCCCCTATGTCATTCAATTTAAAAAATCATAAGCACATTCTTTGACCATCCTAAATAAAATTACACCATATTAATTACCTCTATTTAATTAACTTTTCTTAATCTTCATAGTACCTATCACTCACTCAAACATATACCTGATACATATATCTATATTGATAGAGATAGGATGTGTCTATACAAAATATATAATATTTAATTAATGTTAGTTATATAACATATATTTTCCATGTTACTAAGTTGTAAGTTTCATGAGGACAAGCAATTCACATATTTTTTATTATTATTTTGTATTTGTTCTCTGACAATGTCCTACATTATATAATATACTCTGATGACTCTTATACTCTCTTTTTTCTCTCTTCTTCTGTTGCCCCTCTCTTCTTATAAGTATTTTTCCAACAATCATGTCTTTTTATCTGTTACATATTATATAACCAAGGCCATTTGTGTAAATATGGATTTAGAACTGTCCAGCGGAAACGGGGAGCTCACCAGCACACAGTGACAAAATGGTGAGCGTGAATTAGAGGTTGATAAGACATTCAATGTATTCATTTAATATATTATTATAATTAATTAATAATTAATATACAAATAAAATTTCTCTATAAAGTTTACTATAGTTCACTATATATTATTATAACCACAAAAATACATACTTGATTATTTCCTTGTTGTTTTATTTTATCAAAATCTACTGATGCTGTTTTCAAGCTACACATTGTTCTCCCTCCATTCACTTTCCAAAGCCAATCCCTATATCACTGAAGCTAACCTAGCATCACTGGATAAAAGGAGCATACTTGAGAAGTCCTAAACATGAATTAAGGACATAGGCAAAAAGGAGGAGGAAGTACAGAAACATGTCTTAGACTGGACATAATTTTTGTTTCTTTAAGAAACAGCATAAGGCATCAGAGAATAAAAGCAATTCAGATATAATTGCATCACAATTTAATATGCACTATCAAGTCTATCCCTTTGAAAATTCTTAATTAAATCTAAAAGCATGAACTGAGCTCTTGCAGTGAAGAACAAAAATGCCATGGACTCAGCACAAGACTTCTCTGGAAAATTAAGCAAAGCAAAATGTTATGTCCTGTGATTTATGATTTGATTCCTTCAGAAGACAAGCTGTCAATATCTAAACTGTACTAGACAAAGATATACAAGTAATTGAGGTTAATTTTAATAAGTGAATTTTCTAATATCACTAATTTAATAAGTGATTTCTTTCAATTTTAACAAGACTATTGAATTAAGTGAAAGTAAAATATGTACAGGTTCCATTTTGTTTAAAATAATAGTCACTAAAGTCTATATTTAAGATGCATTACTTTCCTATCTGTACACTATTTTCTTCTATTCTCAGCTTGCCCAGTACAAAACATGCAATGACAACAATATTTGTTCTGTAGAAATCCTACAATTGACTTTACTTCTGTAAATAAATGAAGGAATCTGTTATTTTCTTGATTTTAATAACATGATGCCTCTGTTTAGAACCTTTGGTTGGAGAGATTTGTGGTTTCCAGTTCCACATTGTATTTTATCTCCCATTTGCCTGCACATTCTAATAGACAGAGAAGAGTGAGGGGAGAGTGGAGGCAGCAGAGGAGCCAGGCATTTACACCTCATTTACTGTCTTTATGAGCCCAGCCATTTCTATCAGCACACAAACCTTCAAGAAGAGTCTCTTACACTCAGGTACTGCAGATAGAGAAACAGGGTTACAATATGCAGACAGGAAAACACTTTAGTCTGCATTTTGGAGGCATTTAGTCAAAACATATTTTGGTATTTTTGTTTATAACATTTTAGGCCACAAAAAGCATCTTGCATGTGGATTGTCTAACATCTCCATGAATCCTGTATTCTAGAAATCTCAATTACTCGTTCTCACAGTAGACTGAAATGAACTGTGAAGAACCCAGTGCACACATCAGAAATCTGATCACAAGTTAGAGCAATAGAAACATCAGCCTGTTTCTTTCCCACTCTAATGTAATCAGTGGTTTGCTACAGTAATAACCCACGCAGGAGAAATTAATCAAAATATGTAACATATGGAGTAGAGGCAAGTGAGAATTTAAGTAATGTAAGATTTCTTTTCCATGGATAAACTCTAACGCAAAGCAGACTGAAAGCCTTTCTAGAAAAGAGAAAAAGTAAAAACAAATAAACAAAAAAACCTTTTTGTCAGTAAGGATCAGAATGATCAAGGTTTGGGGAAAAAATTGTTGATCCAGCAAAGCATGCAACGCAAATGGGCATTGATTTAATCATCAGATGCAGAGATTTATGTGGCATGTTAGAGTAACACCCTGTCTCTTTAGTGACTGCTAGTCACAACTGAACTTGACTATCTAGAACACTATGATCAGGTGCACTCACAGAAAACTCTATATACTGGGATCAGATTAATCTCAAAACATTCATTTTTAAAAGTAGTGTGATTTCTATTTAAAAGCTGGCACACTCTAATACATGTGTTAGTGTGTCCTGATTCTTCCTGACTGCCACAGGCTGAAGGTCCCTGAATGGCCTTTGAACTTAGAGAGGGAAGCAAGGGTGACACCAAACCAGGGCAAGTGAAGAGGAAGGTGCTGGCAGAAGTTTGACTAGGCTGTCACATCAACATCAGGCCTCTGCTAACCCAGAAGGAATCCTGAAGCTGGACAGAACTACGAAGTGATTTTTTGTGAGTCGACAAATGTCACTTGAGACTCCTGAGAGACAAGTCATGAGAGTCCTCCTGTCCACAAACAGTAGATTATCTTCAGTGGTGGACATCTTCAAGCAAAGCATTTCAGACTGAAAGATTTTAGTAAATATCCTCAGTACTTCGGGAAAGGAATGCTGGCATTATGACTACAAGGCTGGTTGGCATAGTGCACCAGTGATTTCTTCAAAGAATTAACAACAGTTTCAAGTAGGAATTACTACAACCCCAAAGCTTCTCCTCTCTCTGAGCTTGGTGACACGGACAATGCATTATACATATGGAATATACTTACTATTGCTCTCTGGTTTGCTGACTGTAGGTAGTCAGCGGTAAAGGCAATAACAACAGACTCTCACACAGTAAAGAGCACACTAGTAGTTGGGAAACTGATGGATAATTTTGTGTCAACTTGGCACAAGCTCGAGTTATCTGAAAGGAGGAAACCTCAATGGAGAAAATGCCTGCTTTAGATACACCACTTTGTTATTTAGTAATTGATGGTGGAGGGCCCAGACCATTGTAGGTGGTGTCATCTCTGGGCTGGTGGTTGTGGGTTCTATGAGAAAGCAGGCTGAACAAACCATGGAGAGCATGTCAGCAAGCAGCACCACTCCGTGGCCTCTGCTTCAGCTCCTGCCTCCAGGTTCCTGCCCTGTTTGAGCTCCTGTCCTGACTTCTTTGATGATGAACAATGACGGGGAAGCATAAGCAAAATAATCCCTTTCCTTCTCACGTCATCACAGCCACAGTAACCCTAATAAGACAGAAACATGTGAAACATTTCCTTCCGTCAGGACTAGGCCTATAGAAATAGATGCTTAGGAGACAGAGAAGATGGCTCAGTCAATAAAGTCCTTGCCACACAAGCATCAAGACTTGAATTGGAATGGCCAGTGGCCATGTAAAAAGCCAATAGGGTGGCACCAGCCCATGATCCTGATGCTGAGGAGGCAAAGGAGAGCCCCTGGGATTCGATGGTCAGGCAGCCTATTTGGTTAAGTGAGCTCCCGATTCAGTGGAAGACCTCTCTCATAACACACTGTGGAGAACAATTAAAGAAGACATGGTGTCAATCCTCGGCTTCCACATGCAAACATATGGACAGAGGTGCATGCACACATGCACATGTACACATATAAACAGATATGAAAAAACACATGTATGAGTTAATGAACAAATTGGAATAGACCTTTTAAATGGGGTTGTGAAGAAATACATATTTAAGATATCAGGAACAGTTTCTTAAAAGTATGGTAGTCAAAGTGGGGCCTGAAGAAGCATAAGCAGATAGGCAAATTAATAGGCCATAGGTTGAATAAAATAAAATTAGAGAGGTAAAGTCAAAAGCAATATTGGAGCACAATTGAGAGCTGAAAGTTCATTAGAAACCTGATATGCACTGAGAGCCTCCCTGAGTGTTTGTCAGTGGGTGGAAGGAATGACATTTTAAGTTAAGTCCTTCTGTCTTACTGGCATACACTACTGACCTTTCCCTTAATTCTACTTTGCCCGCTCTGGAATCCTGTACTTAAAATAGGTATTCTCAACATCTATTTTATCTTTCTTTGTAGTAGACCTGCTGACCAAATACAATTTAAATGAACCATTTTTTTTAAAGTCGAATGAAACACCTTTTAACAGGTCTTTCTGGAGAAACTATTTACCCTGAATATTCCATGCTGCTTCGAGTTGAGATTTTATATCAAATGTTCTCACACCTTTGTGCGCTTGACACAAAGTTTTAAAATAATATTCTAACATTCACACTTGATCTAAGTATAAGCCACTTCTCCTATCTATGTAGCTTAAGTCTTTTTATGGATTCAACGGATATTGAAAGGGAAAACACTGTGACTGAAACATAGTAGGGAAGTGAACACCTGTAGCCTTCCACACATTCTTCCTTCCTTCCTTCCTTCCTTCCTTCCTTCCTTCCTTCCTTCCTTCCTTCCTTCCTTCCTTCCTTCCTTCTTTCCTTCCTTCCTTTTTACTAGGGAATTTTTTTAAATTCATTTTGCATACCAATCACAGATCCCCCTCTCCTCCCTCCTCCCACTCCTCCCAGCTTCCCTGGCAACCCCCCTCCCAAATTCCCTCCTCCAAAAAGGCAAGTTCTCCCATGGGGAGTCCGCAGAGCCTGATGGAGCCAGTAGAGGCAGATCCAAGCCCTTTCCCCTGCATGAAGGCTGTACAAGATGTCCCACCATAGATAGTGGGCTCCAAAAAGCCAGCTCATGCACCAGGGATAGATCCTGATCCTACTGCCAGGTGGCCCTAAGCAGATCAAGCTACACAACTGTTCCATTTATGCAGAGTTCCTAGTCAAGTCCTTTGGAGGCTCCACGGGTGTTGCTCTAAATTTCATGAGTTCCCACTAGCTTGGTTTAGTTGTCGCTGTAGGTTTCCCCATCATGATCCTGACATCCCTTGTTCATATAATCACTCTTACCTCTCTTTGACTGGACTCCTAGAGCTCAACCTGATGCTTGGCTGTGGATCTCTGCATCTGCTTCCATCAGTTACTGGATGAAGGCTCTATGATGACAGGGTATTCATCGATCTGATTACTAGGGTAAGCCATCTCGGGTATCCTCTCCACTATTGCTAGTAGTCTAAGCTGGGACCATTCTTGTGGATTCCTGGTAACTTCACCAGCACCCAGCCTCTCCCCATCCCCATGATGTCTTTCTCCTTTATAGTATCTCCCTCACTGTTCCTCCACTTCCTCCATGCCAGCTCAACCATCCCATTTCCTCATATTCTCATCCTCTACCCCCAACTTTCATCCCCCAGTGGCTCTAAGCATAACTTTTAAATTGAAGACTTTTAGTTTTATATAGTCTGAAAAGTTTTTTTCCCATGCCCTAATTCCTATACATATTTCCTCTTCTCCTTTCTCCCACTCCTCCCTGTCTTCTATTCTTTCTTCCTTTTTGTTATCAGATTTTCAGTGAAAATGACCTCTGACATCTGGAATATTTCTCATTTTCTTAAAATTCACAAACATATCATCAATAATTAGTTCCAATAAAAGTCTGATTTTTTTCTCTTTCTTAATCATTACAGCATACAACCCTTCTTTTACCAATCATCACAGTTTTTCAACCAGATAACAAAATGCACTATCCAGGAATGTTGATTAAAAACCTGTGCATACCAGAAGGTTTTTCCATGGAAACTTGAATCATCTTATAGAGATGTAAGCTTTGGTTGATGCACTGATTTATATTCAGAATATAAATATTCTGAATTTGTGTGTGTGTGTATGTGTGTATGTATGTGTTTCTGTGTGTTTGTTTGTGTGTATATGCATACACATGCATGTTTATGCCAAAACAAGCATGTGGACATCAGAAGACAACTTTGATGAATCAGGTCTTTCCTTGTACTATGTGAATTCGAGTGATCAAACTCAATTCATTATACTTCATAGCAAGAGCCTTTATTCATTAAACCATTTCACTGAAACTTCTAAAAATTTTCTTAATGCTTCATAGATTACAATCATACTAAAATACTGCATGATAGACTTTCTTATTTTCTTTAGTTCTTATTTGAATATCACTGTAAAGATCATTTTTTTCGACTCAAAACAGTGTAGCTTTTGCAGCCCAGCTTTTGTGTAGATGGATAAATAATATCTAGATAAACAGATAAAGTAGTACTTAGGAAATATAAGTAGTATTTAGAAAATATAAAACTGTCTCCACTAATTACTTGTTTGTTCATAATTACAAGCATAGCTTTTAGAGGATTATCTTCTTGACTCTTCACTGAATATTCTGTGAATATGTTCTCAGTTTTAGAGAACAGCCTGGCGTGAAAATGAATGCTTCTTTTATCTTAGAATTGTATAGTAGACACAGAGTGTCTCCAAGTGTAAGAAATAAAGTTCAACATTCATATTTGTGTTCTTCACATTGGCTCACATAAGGGCTAGAAGGCCAATGAGAAGCCAAGAATGCTAAGAAGGACCAGTGTCAATGGCTGCTAATCATTATGGGCTCTGCCTATGGCCCATGTCCTAGCCTTAGGTAACAAAGGGTATCCTGGTCTCTAGTGTGAAGTGAACATTAAGTCAAAGAAAGAGAATGTGATTTGAACACAGACACATACAAGGAACTGCATCAGAACTGATGCAAACAGGAAAAGCTAATCCTTTTCTGTTTGTTTGCTTTTGTTTTACCTTGATAGCAAATGCCAAAGAAAGTGAGTTATAAATCATATGTGTGATGAAGCACCTACACTTAAGAAAATTCTCTTCAAAAATCTAAAAATGAACACAATATTTAGCTCATATAACTAAATCTAGGCAGTCACTATCTTTTCTTAAATAGTCTTTTGAAGACTAGATATTAAAATAGCATTGCTAAATATACTGATTGAAAAAAAAGATGCTCAAGTATGTTCAGGTTTTATGAATTAATTCTCTGTGGCCTTTACCAAGTGCTATAATTACAGCAATATATTTAATTCCACAACAGCCCAAGGGCTTGATAACATCTATATTACTTACATTTTACAAAACAAAAGCTCAAGGTCCAAAGAATCTAAGTATGATTCACTTTCCCTCCTATCATTTTCCTTACAAAGAAGTCTTTTTTTTTCTCCCAACCTGTTTTTAAATTGATCTCTTCTTCCTTTTTATTGAGAAAGTATTATCTAATACAATATATCCTGATCAGAGTTTCCTCTCCCTCCATTTCTTTGAGTTTCTCTCCATCTCCTCCCCTCCAGATTCACTCCCTCCTGACTCTCAATAGAAAAGAAGAGGCTTCTAAGAAATAACAACCCAACAAGACAAAATAAAAACATATGATAAGATGAAGCAAAAACTTTCATATCAAAAGCTCTACACAGCAGCCCAGCTGAAGAAAAAGAGTTCCAAGAGAAGGCAAGAAAGTCAGAGACACACTTGTTCTCAAAGTCAGGAAATCCCCCCAAAATACTAAGCTAATAGCTATGATATGTAAGCAGAAGACCAGGTGTAGACCCATGTAGGTTCCGTGCTTGCTGCTTCACTCTGGGAGCTCATATACACCCTGCATAGTTGAGTTAGAGGGCCTTGTTCTCATGATGTCCTCCATCTCCTCTTACTAGTACAGTCTTTCTTCCTCCTCTTCTGCAAGGCTCCCTGAACTCTGAAAGGAGGGATTTGATGGAGGCCTCCAACTCATATTGTGTCTCTGCATAAAATTTGGCTGTGGGTCTCTGACATCTGCTGCCAGAGAAGCCTCTCTGTTGATGAGTGGAGAAGGCGCTGATCTACAAGTATAGCAGAATATCATTAGAAATCATTTTAGTTTTGTTTTGCTTTGGCAGTTTTTGTTTTTTCAACCCGTTGTCTGTTTGCTTTTACCCTAGGTCTTTTGGCTATGTAGTATCTGGATCTTAATTACCCAAGCAGTGTCAGGCATGGGTTCCTCCTCTCAGAGTGAGTATAAGTCAAATCAGACATTGTTTGCCTACTCCCTCAAGTTCTGTGCCACCTCCACCCAGCATATTTTGCAGGCAGGGCAGATTTTAGGTCAAAGGTTTTGTGGCTGGGTTTTTGCCAACATTTCTCTTTCAGTAGGTGGCAGAGTACCTTCCTGCACCAAAGACACTACAACATAGGGATGAAGTTTCCATGTATGAACAGCTCAACTTCTCCATGTTCAAGGAGTTATGTCAATATTGTCCTTGGTAACAGAACCCATCTGTCAGTTTGTGAAGAACAACCTTTTGTGCTAGCATTACCCTGGGTTGTTTGGGGATTTCCATGCAACCCCCTTGGTCAACAACCCAATTTAATGCAACCTAGAGCTACCACTGGAAAATTTTCCTGGCTACAAGAGGTGGCCTCCATATGCCCCATTAATAGGAGTCTTAGTTAGGATCACCTTCATAGTTTCCAGGACATTTATACTACAGTAGGTTTCTACTACTCCCCAAATGCCTTCCAATTCCAGCCAACTCTCCCCACACTGTTGCCCTCAACCTCTCCCACCTAATCCCTCCTGTTGCCTTACTCACTGGTCCACAGTCAATCCATAAAAATCTATTCTATTTCCCCTTCACAGGGAGATTCATGCATTCCCCCACCGCCAGACCTCTCTATTCTTATTAAACTCTGTGGGTCTATAGATTGTAGCTTGGCTATAATTTACTTAATGGTTAATACCCACTTATAAGGGAATATATACCATATTTGTCTTTTCAGGTATGGGTTATCTCATTCAAGATGAGTTTTTTTCTAGTTTTATCCATTTGTCTGAAAATTTCATTATGTCATTTTTAAAAATTGGTGAGTAATAGTCCATTGTATAAGTGGACTATATTTTGTTTACCCATTTTTTTCAGTTGAGGTAAATCTAGGTTGTTCCCCATTTCTGGCTATTTTGAGTAAGGAGCAATACCATTGCTGATCAAGAGTCCTTATAGTAGGATGGAGCATCCTTTGGGTATATGCCCAAGAGTGATATAGCTGGGTCTTGAGGTAGAAACATTCTGGTTTTCTGAGGACCTTCCATATTGATTTTCATTGTAGCTATATGTTTTCACTACCACCAACAAAGGAGGAGTGTTCCCCTTGCTCTATATCCTCACCATCATGAATTGTCACTTGTGTTAGTGAGCTTAGTCACTCTGACAAGTATAGGATGGAATCTCAAAGTATGTTTGATTTACATTTCCCTGGTGGCTAAGGCTGTTGAACATGTCTTTAAGTGTTTCTCAGCCATATGAGATTCTTCTATTTCAAATTTTCTGTTTAGATATGTACCCCATTTTCAAAATTGAATTTTTTTTTAATATTCAAATTCTTGTGTTGTTTATATGTCTTCTATCAGATGTGGAGTTGGTAAAAATCTTTCCCTATTCTCTAGGCTGCCTCTTTGTTCAATTGATGGTGTCCTTTAACTTTCAGAAGCTTTTCAGTTTCATGAGGTCCCATTTATTAAATATTGTTCTTCGTGCCTGTGCTTTTGGTGTCAGGTTCAGAAAGTTATCTCCTGTTCCATGTGTTCAAGGCTATTCACCACTTTCTCTTCTTTCAGGCTCAGTGTATCTGGCTTTATGCTGAGGTCTTTGATCTACTTGGATTTTAGTTTTGTACAGGGTATTAAATATGAGACTATTTTCATTTTTCTATATGCGGACATCCAGTTTGACCAGCCCCATTTGTTAAAGATGATGTTTTTTTCCAGTGTGTATTTCTGGTTTCTTTATAAAAAATCAGGTGTCCATATGTGTTTGGGTTTATGTCTGGGTCTTCAATGTGATTCCATTGATCAACTTGTCTGTCAAATTTATTTCTGAACCATTCTCTGAAGAATAATAAATCAGCCATCTGTGCCCTTGGCATTTTCAGGTATATGACATATCTGGGAATGCTGGTCATATTAGTTGTTTAACATATAAATTTTAATCTTTTTTAATGATAAATGCTACATGATGTATTAAGGAGTTTGTATATTCATTTGCTTACATTTTTGAGTAATGACTTTACAATGGTATTATTATTTTTCATTTGCTTAGAGTTTGAAAATACTTCAAAAATTTTCCACACATTGCCATTTATTTATATTTTTAGTTTCAGTTTTCAGGAGGCATTTCTTAATTATGGAATTAGTTAAGTTATTTAATCATGAACCTCATTTTGAACCTTAGTATGATGTAAGTCAATGGAAGGGTGATTGCCTAGCATGCCAAGGGTGATGGGCTCCACCTACAGATTTGAAAAACCAAACCACAAAGAAGACAACTATGATGCTAATACAAAAGTCATTTTTGCAGTCTTATTTTTTTTCTGAAGCTCAAGCTTTTTGGATCTCACATATTTGTTATTATCACAGCTTTCTATGCACAGAATTTGTATTCTTTCCACAAACTGACAGTAAGTAACTCCCTCAAGCTATCTTCAGAGGTCTCAGCTTATAGTCTGCTTATCAGTTTTAGCTGCCATCACTAAGACTTACACCTGTCAGTCTCGTCAAGGCTGAAGCATGGATACTAAACTACACACTCATTTTCCTCACCCCAGCTACATTTTCCAATAGTAACAGTCATTGAAGTGTGAAGAAATTCAACATTTCTTTTTGCTTTGTTTTGTTTTTAAGCAATATAAATGCCGATGTATCACAACAGTTGTATTGGATACCAGTTTTGAGAACAATCACCTTGTTCACATACAGTCTTTACTTTGATATCAACATTTTTTTTTTTCTGGAAAGCTATTCATTTTGTTTATCACTTGAAAAGGTGCCATTTATTGTCTGATGTTTCTCCAGAGATGAACAATAGATTTTAACCCTGTCACTTTCTAGAGGTTGGCAGGTGCTTTCAAGGATCATCCTAGAGCAATCATTATAGAATCCATTGAAGACCTCATGGGGAGAAATATCAGTAAAAATTGTTCAAAGTCTCCTTTGGACAAAGAAGAGTAACACCTAATACTCCCACAAGCTATAATATTCATCATCCATAGTTATATTTTTGTTTGTTTGCTTGTTTGATTTTTTTTTTAGAGAGAGTTTCTCTGTGTAACCTTGGCTGTCCTAGAACTCAGAGATTATCTTGCCACTGCCTTCAGAGTGCTGGGATTAATGGCATGTGCCACTACCATCCACTTTCAAATAAATTGATTTAAGAGTCACCTAATTACCTTTGAAAATAAGATAATTACTTACATTTAAAAAAATTAACTATATTATCAATCAATAGCATACATAATAAAAATTAGGTATCTTATTGCTATAAATTTTTTCATTCATTTATCTGTTCATCATTAAATGCATTAACTGTAAATGTTTATGCTTAGCAGTTTACTAAATGTAACATACACATTCACTTCTAATTTTTATGTTTGGTTCATATTTTAGTGCAATTTTATCAAACAAAAGATCCCATAGGACACTATTATAATAAATTGCCAATTCAGTATCACACTGTTTCTGGGATAAGTTGAGTAGCAAACAAAACAATCCAAACAACCTCAAATGACCCTCTAAAAATGCACAGAAGTAGAAACAAATTATATTTACTTCTGTGAATGTGCTGACATATTCCTTCATACCAACTTTTCACTTGTTAGAGCCTTCTAAACTGTATGAGAATTATTGGTCAGCTGTCTGAACTGGCAACTTCTGTCCAAATATTTCTTTTGATAACAGTTCATTCTCACATTTGATTTTTATCACTCTGGGGAATAAGCTTTTCACAGACCAAAAAAAAAAAAAAAATACTGAAATTGATGATTCCTCTAAGGCTGATACATAAGCATAGGGGTATGCTTGCTGTATTATTCTCTCTCTCCTCCTCCTCCTCCTCCTCCTAAAGATGAAGGAAAATGTCTTCCAAAGAAAGAAGTAAAAGAATATTGGAGTTGCACAAACCCACTTCACTTAGAAAGCATTTCTTACATGTGAAAAGGATATGCTGTATCTAAGTCTGATATTATATGCAGCACCCTTCTGTGACCTTTAGAGTAAGGATATTGTTTGGAGCAACATGGATTTACCACTCATTACAGCCTTTGTGGTGTGCTTACTTAATCACAGAACTGCCTGTCTGAGGCAGAGACATTTGCACCTTGGCAAAATTCATTCCAATGTCAATGGCATCCTTTAGAACATTGGCTCATCTGGCTGTTATCCAAACTGTAGGGCAGCAGTGAAAGTCTCCTCATTTCACAGGTTATTATGAAGACTATTTCAGAGGTGATTCCTCAGGATTTACAGCATCAAAACCAAGTTACAAACAGATTTTTTTTGCGTGTGTGTGTGTGTGTGTGTGTGTGTGTACTGGCACACATACTTCTATGAACATTAACTTAGTCACTGGAATAGTGAAGGATGAGTGTGATAAGTCATACAGTAGAGTCTAACTTTAAATTTGAATGTGTCAAAGCCGCTATCTACATATCATGATTGACATTAAAGTCAAAGAAAGGTCAGAATAAGTGTTAAAATGGCCATAAAACTGAGTCATGGCCCATGCAATTTACTTTTCAACACTAAAAATAAAGTTATTAAAAATCATTAATCTTCTTTGTATCTAAATAACATTTCTCTGTAACTGCTTCAGTGTGTGAACTTCAAGGATCTACAGATCATAAATGAAATACACTATGTTAATTTGGTTTTTATTTTTCTCTAGTTCAGTTTTAATTAAAATATAACTATATTATTTCCTCCTTCTTTTTCTTTATTCCAACATGTTATGTGTTTTCTTTCTCCAGTGCCTCCCCTATCTGCCTTCTCTTACAATGCTCAACTTCATGGCCTCCTTTTCTTTAATTATTATTGTTATTCTTGAGAGCAGTATGGAAAATAATTTCATTTTAAAGTTGAAGGGGGCTCCTCAGTTTTAACTGATTCAAGAAGATAAACTCTTCCACAAATTATTCAGTTAATTAAGCATTCCAAATGCAATATTTAATGATCAACTTTCATTCAGGCAAATATATGAAACACTTGGCAAATTGACAAAAATTTTATAAGTGGTTTTTATAAAGCCCACAAATAGCTCTTGCATTTTACTGTGGATGAACATTTAGGTAATTGTATTTTAATAATTCTCAGACAATAATTATACGATGAACTAGCTGACATTTTCTTTCAAAATTTGCTATTTCTAAAATAAATGTTGCAACAAGACATAACAAGTCTTTTGTGCTTTGTCTAATGTGACATACATTTTCTTAATTGTAATTCAGATACTTGAAACCTCTTCTGGGTTTGTTCAAGCTTGGGTCTATTACAACCTACCCAAGATGGCTTCACCAGGCGACTTAGAGTGACACACACTCAGGTTGACGACTCAGAAGATATACAGGGACAGCACAAGAAACGTTGAAGGAAAGTCAAATTACTGTAAGTGGCTCTTGAATGTCTAGATTTACAATAATCAGAAGCAGCTGGGTGAAGATTTACTGCATTCCTGTTTATTTCTGCAGTGAAAGCCTAAGAAAAATTTAAAACCAGATACTTGATACATGAGTGAAAAACTGAAAGCCGAGTTCAAGAGGATGAACTTTCTGGACATCAATACCCAGAAAAAAAAAAAAAAAGGATTTCAATAAAAGGATTACTTATAATAGCATAAATAAGGAAAAGAATAATAACTATAGTAATAATCAAGAAATGGTGAATTCTATCCATTAGATTATGAAACACATATAAGACTAGTATAGAATATGCCAATCACATGACAGGACAGAAAGAGTAACACAAAACTAAGCAGAGCAATTATGGTCTTGCTACACTTAATATTTTGTCTGCAGCATGTTTGAGTTCTTAATTTTTCATCTAGAGACAATTTTAATTGCAAAGAAAATTTTGTATACAAAGCTTTGGTGATAATGAGAGTTATTGTGAGAACAGTATATGTAAAATTACTTCAATAAATAAGAAAGAAAGAAAGAAAGAAAGAAAGAAAAAAGAAAGAAAGAAAGAAAGAAAGAAAGAAAGAAAGAAAGAAAGAAAGAAAGAAAGAAAAAAAGAAAGAAAGAGGGCCACTTTCTGTTTGTGAGTTTCCCTACTGTAGAAGTTAAAGGTGTTTTTACTATGCTATAGCCACATTGCCTAATGAAGATGTCAAACGGCCTGCTGAACGTAGAACTGAAGGTACAACACACTGACTTCTGCAGGACTTCTGGAAGAATTTAGAAAATATGTGGCACAGAGATTAAGAAAATGTATCATAGAGAAAAAAAAAATCTCCTGGGAGTGATGGTTAGAAGTACAGAAGAAGGAGAAGCTGTTTGCAGATGGGTACTAGCTGTACAAGAAAAATGCACAAGAAGAGTTAGGCACAGGAAAAGAAATCCTTAAATATGTCCACAGAATAACTAGGAAGTGAAACTAGATGATTGGTTAGGATCAGGGGAATAGTATCGATGCTTTCATTTGGTAGCCAGGAGAATTTGTCAACTCAGTTTTAAATTATCTCATGGAAATTGTGTTAACTCTATGTTGATGTTAGGAAGAACCAACCAATATATTACATACATTTCAAAAGTTTTGAGCTGGTTTTGGTGGTGCATGCTGGTAGGATTTGCTGAAGGAGGCAGTGTAGCATGAATTTTAAAAGGACTTATTAATAAAAACAAACCTGGAGCCAGGTATTGGGGTGAATGCTGGAAGATCAGAGGAGCAGAACAAGCCACAGCCACCTCACCTTACCAGTTCCTCAGCTGATCCTGTTTCCTCAGGCTAGATGCCTCTGAATCCTCATCCAGAATGAATCTCAGCTGAACTGTTGCTCAAAAGCCTAAAAGCTTAACCAGCTCTAGTTCCTGGTTTTCATGCCTTATATACCTTTCTGTTTTGTGCCATCACTTCCAAATTGGTGTCCCAGGAATGTACCCCAACAGGGGCCATGCTAATCTAAGAGGCTTGCACTGTTACCCAGAACTCTGGTGACATCTGGGCCCAGACTGATGCCAGAGGCCATGTCTCGTTGTGTGTCCCTAATCTGTCCAGGCTCTGAATTGACATCAGTGGTTCTATTGGCACCATGCTGAGGCCCACAGTCTGGGCCAACACCTGAGGCTATGTTGGTCTTAGAGGGTCAAACTGCTGCTTGGGCCATACAGACTTGACAGACTTGAGTTGCCACCTGGGGCCATGATATCCTCTGGAACCAAAGCGTAGCCACGGGCCATGTCTGAGTCCATGTTCCTGCAGCTGGGTCTGTGTTGTCCATGGCTGTGGTTACCACTGAAGGATGAGCAGATGCCCAGTGTCTTGGCTGCCACCTAGGGACATGTTGGCATTTGAGGACCATGCTGCAACTTGGGCCATGCCACTGAGGCCATTGCCACCTGCAATGTCAACTAGGACCATGATGACATCTGGACCTAGATGCTGCCAAGGATCATGCCTGGATCTATCGTTCTATAGCAGCCTGAGTCTGAGATCTGAGCTACCTCCTGTGGCTAGGTTGCTGTCAGAGGATTGTGCCACTTTGGGGCCCAAAGAGACCTGAGTGACATCCATTGCCACCTGGGGGGCAATAGTGTTCTACTGGGAGAGCCGCAGGTAAATCCAGGCATCTGGCTATACAGTTAATCATATCCCATCCAGGATTTAGAAAGTAAAAATGAAGGTAACAGGTACATATAAAGCCACAAAATCATGCTTAAACAAAAGTTATGAATTATCAAAATGAGATTTCTTTAAGATCTTAACTCAGAAATTTTCTAAATTATATTAACATGAAATGCACAAATTCTATTCTCACCAAAAATCACATACACACAAAATGATAAAATGATTTCCATGATTGTAATAAAGTGCACCTTAAGATATTTTCATTAGCCATTCAGAAGTAAAGTCTATCATACTTCAAAAGTAGATAAATGTTATTTTTAATGTTGAGACTTATAAAACAAGAACTTCCACATTTTTTAACTTTATGTTTTTATACTCTAAAATGTACATGTTAATATTCTATAGAAAATCAATATAGCATGGCTTACAAGTGAGAAACTTTGAACTACAGCTCCCTACCCAATACAATTATTAATTTTATTTTTTGTTCAATCAAATAAGGAACTTAGGGGAGAACCCACTACTGCTACTTTCCTAAACCAATACGATCTCTAAATATACTTAGGATACTTATCCTAATACAGACAAATAAGTGTAGCTCTCACAAAATAACCTTATCATTTGCAGTAGATGGAGGCTACTACAGAGATCTACATCTGGTCGAAAAATGAAGAGAATAAGTTCTTGTGCACAGCCCCCATGGCTATACCTACAATGCAACCCCTACATATAAGGGTCACAGGACACTTCTGAAAGGGCAGAAAGATTACAAGAGCAAGAAGGCCAGGGCAGTACTGCTAGATGGTGTCTTGTAGACATAACAGGGATACCACAGTCATGAAATCTTACAATATGGTTGCTTAAACAAGACCTGCACAAGGAAAACATCAATGCACATGTAATAGGGGCTGTCCCTAGGTCTTTACACCTAAATGAAGAAATACAGGCAATTAATGTTTGCTAAGAGGGCTGAGCTTCTACATAGGTGATAAGGTGTATGCACACTTGTATAAGAGCAGCATCAAAAGTCTCAGCAAGTTGTATTTTTGAACAGCAATAATAATGAAAAACAGACCATGTGTTTGAAAGGGAGTGAGGGAGACATAGGAGGAGATAGAGGGAGGGATGAAGGGAAGGAAGAGATGAGGTAGTAAGGAAAAAGTTACAGCTGTGAAAATAAAGTAAATATACATGAATAAACATTAACAAAAACTTAAAATAAAAACCAAGTATTTGGGCATCTCGATCCAATCTTTTCCTACGTTCCTTGTGATCACTGCCAATCACACCTACTGCCATACCTTTGTCTGTCTACCATACTTTGTCAAAGTTGGCATCCTTCCCAGTTCACCTTGATCTTCTCTGTCCAATCTATTCCATTTACCAAATATATCATATATAATTCTGTTATTTTTAGTTTTAGCATCAAATGTTAAAGTTATCATATTGATAAGTTATGGCACTTATAACAATAATTATTTTATGAGCACTCTAGGGTGTTTATATGTTAGATTGAAAGATGAGCAAATAATTGCTGTCTAGTACAGAGATAAAGTAAATTTTTAATATCCCTAGGTGTTTAAACTCTAAGCACGTGTCTGTGGTTACTGAGGGCTCTAGAGCTATATTTTTTAATGGTATTCAGCCAGTTACAAGAATAAAAGTGTGAAATTTGTGAATGCACATTCAGTTGTTGGGACACATTCAATGATCTTCTTCCTTTTCACCATTGGAACTGTATTGCTTCCCACTGGTGATATACACTATCACAAACTCAGAGGCTATTACACATAGCATCATGACACAGCTCTGTGGGGCAGAATGAATGAGTTGAGGGACTTTAACTGAAGCTTTCTGCAAGACTTTATGTTTTTTTAAAGAAAGTTTACTATCAAATTAATTCTTTTTTTCCCCCCTCAAGCATCTAGAGGCTTCTTGAATGCCTTTTGCCTGTCCATATTCAAACCAAGAAATCACATCATTGGGACTTCTGCTCCCACTATCTCCCCTGCCCTGGGGTTCTGATGCTTCCTTTCTATCTCTTACTCACAAGGGTCCTTTGTTTACCAAGAATCCCCACAGATTATCAAAATAATCTTTTTATTTTAAATCTCTAAGTGAACCACATCTACTAAGTCAGTTTGTAGCGTGCTGTACCATATTTTCAGGTTTAGAAAGTGAATCTAACTCAGGAGGAAGAGCCAGGAGGGTCTCTGTGAGTTTGAGGCCAGCCTGGTCTGGTCTACATAGTTCCAGGACAGGGTCCAAAGCCACACAGAGAAACCCTGTCTGGAAAAACCAAAAAAAAAAAAAAAAAAAAAAAAAAAAAAAAAAAAAAAAAAAAAAAAAACAAGGTGAATGTATTAGTGGCCCTTCACCAGTGGTCACATGAGAGAAGTCCTCAGTTGTGCACCATCCATGTAATTGCCCTCAGTCCCCTGTGACAGGTCTCAAGCTAGGAAATTATTAATATATTCCATCTTTTAAATGTACACTTATTCATATGATTCATGTAATATTGTGATGCAAGTTGATACTTCATTGATTAAGAAAAATTCACAATCAGATGAGCTACTAGACCCTGGTGTACTTTAAAAGCTTTTAACACCTAATTAGAAAATGGAAAAGGGCATAATTATATTATAATCTCAAAAATACTTATTGAAAATGAAGAGAGGACGTTTCCCTTGGCTGGGACAAAGAAGGAAAATGATAGTAAGTTTTTCTTTAAAATAGAATTTTGTAAGAAATATTAACATGATTTTAAAAGGGAATTGAGAGAGTCTGAGTAGCACTTTCTGAGCTGTTGTGATAGAAATTTCAAGTCAAAAAGTGTAATTATGTTACTTATATAAGGTTCCTAACTACATTATAATAGTAATACATTAGAATCCCTATTATAAATTGATATATAAAATATATTAAAAACAGATTCGGCTTATATTAAATTGAATAGTTTTATTACATATTAATTGTATAATATCATCACTTAAAATTGAATATGAGATGATAAAATGTGAAAAGTGACATTTCAAGCAAATATATAACTAAAGTGTATAAAAGATTAGTGTATTTTATTAATTCAAATATTCATGAATGTCAAAATTATTTCTTATGGAATTTGTTAAAATAAATAGAAATAAACTATACAAATTTAACTTTTAATGTTATTTAAATTTAGAAAATTTACTACTTTAAATGCATTTAAATAATTTTAATTATAAAATTAAGTTAATTTGAGACTTTTTGTGCTTCTGACTTGTAAATATTGGAAGAATAACTAGAAAGTTTGCAAGGAAATAGTCACTTTCTATTTCTTTGGTAAGAAGAATAAAATCAACATACATTATTGCGGGTTCAGAAGCAGATGTTTCTTTTTCCTTGGAAACTGGCTTATAGGGCTTTTCTTCCTGATCTATTCAGCAGTAAGAATGGTCTGAAGGACTTTTTTCTTTGCTGTTGGAGAGCATTCTTTTGGCTGTTGGAATATTTCTGTTTTTCCCTAAGCTGTTAAACTTGGGCTATCACAACCTTGTAGAAGCTACATAAACATTCATGTCATTTCTAAAGGCTGAAGGCTAGGACCAGCACTTCCAAGATCTTACTTAATTTCATTGGTCACAGTAATATACTCTCCAATAACCTGATTGGATGGAAATTTTCCATTGCACTCAACCTTTTACAAAGTGTTGAGGAATCAAAGAGAACACATGTCAAATAGATCCGGCAAACAGGCAGGTTAGACACTGCTTTATATCAACTTCCATAAGACTGAGTAACTGATGGTTCCTAAAATGTAGCTCTTATTTGACAGTTGCTAACTTTTCAGTATAGTCATGCCATCTGTCCTCTTAACACATACCAGCTCCAGTGCCAGAATGAAGAGGGCTGCTGAAGTGAAAGCCCATCTTTGAGGAACTTAGACAATGACAGGTACATGTACTACTTGTTAAGACCAAGGAGAGCACTAAAGGCAACAGAAATAATTGTTAAACTTAAATAAGAAACTGAGGAAAAGATGGAGTCCATAAATCAGTTTGCACCAAAGAATAAGAGATATTTGTGGTTTGGGGGAATTTCTGTTTGTATAGAAACAGAAACTATAATCATCTTTGAAATGAATGTACTGTGAGATGTTGGCACTATTATGTCTTTATCATGTATGTGCCTGACACTGAAAGAGAGAGAGAGAGAGAGAGAGAGAGAGAGAGAGAGAGAGAGAGAGAGAGAGAGAGAACTTTTTCAACCATTTTGTAAAGTATGTCTCTGATGTCTCTGCTTTAAACGAATCTTACATATGTATATAAAACCACAGACACACACACACATAATCCATCTACTTATCCTATTCATTTATCTATCTTTCTTTCTTTACATCTATCTATCTATCTATCTATCTATCTATCTATCTATCTCTCTATCATCTATCTATCTATTTATCTATGTATCTATCAATATCATCTATCTATATATAAGAATTATGTTGAGTGCTTCTTGTTACAAATAAGTTCCTAATATAGAAAGTCTCTGTGGAGTCTCTTGCAGCTACAAGTTGGGAGCAAGTGCACAACTATGAGTGCATAGACATACAGAACATCAAGAACAAGAGCTTTTACTACAGTTTATACTTTCACAGTGGAGATAAGCATGCAAAACATAAAAGCTGTGTTTCGTGTTGTGTCAATACATGCAATGTGGTTCTGACTTAATTGTGCATGAAATCTGGCCAAATAGCTGAAGACTATGAAACCATATCAAATTTTTTTTTTAGAAAGGTTTCAATAGGTGAATAAAGACTACAGTCATTTGTCACAGGAATGAACTGAAGCCATCAAAGGTTCTGCCTCTATTGTCAGATCTCTCAGTCTACCATAAAACAATGCTTCACAGAGAGTCTTATTTACCTGGAAATTCTTTGTTGCCAAGGACTTGATATATTATTCACCATTGTTACTCCAGCATACATTTTACCCAAACTTATCAAAGATTCACTAAAAATTAAGATAGACATAAATGGATAAATACATTTTAATTGTTACTTAATTGATTGTAATATAAAATCTACTTTAATATACAATTGACTTCTTTATTATTTAAAATTCAATGTTTATATATATATGATAATTATAAAATACTAAAAAAAAATGCTCCCAATTCCTCAATTCTCAAGTGCATTCATACTATTGGTCCAACTCACTTTTGTAAGTGGTGGTGTCTTGCACAATATGCAGTACTGATGGTAATTCACTGAGCATGGTTGGTCACACACATTTCCCTGTGAGTTGTGTCTGTTGGAGTCTGTCCAAAGGGGCAGAGTCATTTTTTTTTTTTTACCTTCTTCATTTTTAAAACTTTTCTCTCCCACTAAAGGGGAAGGATGACTCACTCCAGTAGCTTCTAGGACAACATTGTTTTAAATTATAAATAATAAAATAAAATTTTACTTTTGCTTCTTTTCTGAATTCCCAATTTGTGAAATTGTGACTATCAGAGTTGACAAAATATATTATTGATTGCTTTAAAATTTTGCCTAGGAAGAGATTGTTGAATTAAGAGGCCTCCTTTTTAAATTTCAAATAAATAAATTTATCTATCTATCTATCTATCTATCTATCTATCTATCTATCTATCTATATCATCTATTTATTTTACATCCTGGCTGCAGTTTCCCCTCCCTCCTCTCCTCCCAGCCTCCTTCCCTGCCACTCCTCTCTGTTCTCATCCCAAATCCACTTCTACTCTATTTCTGTCTAGGAAAGGGCAGGTCTTCCATGAGTAACAACAAAACATGGCATATCAAATTGTAGTGAGACTAAGCACCTCCTCAAAGATTAAGACTAGGCAAGGTGACCCAGAATGAGGAGTAGAGTTCCAAAAGCCTGTAATAGAGCCAGAGACAGCCCCTGTTCCCACTGTTAGGATTCCCTCAGGAGGACCAAGCTACGCAACTGAAACATATATGCAGAGTGCCTAGGTTAGTCTTATGCAGTCTCCTTGCTTGTCAGTTCAGTCTCTGTAAGTTCCTATGAGGCCAAGATAGTTGATTATGTATTTTTTGTTTCTTTATTGCTTTTTCTTTTCTTTTCTTTCCTTTTCTTTTCTTTTCTTTCTTTCGTTTTTTTTTTTTTTTTTTTTTTTTTTTTTTTTTTTTTTTTTTTTTTGGTGGTGTTCTTGACCACTCTGGCTCCTACAATCCTTTCTCCTCCTCTTCTGCAGGATTCTATGAACTCCTCCTAATGTTTGGCTGAGGGTCTGCATCCAGGCAGGCCTTCTTAGTATTTCCTACATGTTTACATATTTTCCCAAAAGAACAGATGTGTCCAAGAAAGACCAGTTTACATATAATTGCACCCTCATTGTAGTTTATTAAAAAATTAACTAGACTCTTTCTAAGGTCACCAAACCTCTAAGAAAATGGAAGATTAACATGAATAGGATGTGTAGAAATAGCACAGTGAAATAAATGTGCTATTAATCTTTTTCCGTAAACATACATTTTTTTAATATATTGCATTAAGACATTTCCTATGTTTTAGAGAGATAAGGAAGGTTCTGCAAAGTATCTCCATAAACACTAAATTATAACAAAGCCAAGAACAGGTTTTCCTAAAGATGGTAGCCTTCATACAAAGAAAAAAAAAAGGTGTCTGAAGAAAACACTTGTTTTCTAAAATAAACCAATTTGATGGGTTTGTTCAGTCTCAAAATTTCATAGTGTTATGTATTTTCCAAAATTTTGAGTTATATTAAATATAAACAACACAATCCATGTTCCTTTAAAACTGGGGATTGCTTCAGAGAAATGGAAACATCCAACTGTGCATCATCTGAAAGCTTGAGCTGTGACATAAATTATAACCTCCAAAGTTGGAAATTGAGCTTTTATTTACTTGCTCACCACATCTCCTCCAATTTTCACCACATTCAGTTGATTTAAATGGTGTAATTCTTTCTATTATTGCATAATATATTAGTATTCAAGCCCACCTTTTTACACAGTGCAAATTTTGATAGATGAGTTAGGCTTCTGAATAATTTACTATCTGCAGCAAGGAGCTGAAATCACAGCTTTGTGCTCTGATTTAACAGATTGTTTATTCACTTACACCAGCCAAATGCTGGCCATCTCTGCTGGCACCTTGGTGTTATACAAACATCAGTAATGAGCAGGGGAACATTTTCTTCTGCTCTGCTAAAAGACCCCATGTTATTACCACCCTGGAACTGTTTTATGCCAATTGCTAAAATACCCTGGCACCTCTTCTAAAGAAACACCTTTACTCATTCTGCAGAGACTGAGTCACATTGGCTCTAAATCTGCACAAGGGAAAATGATTTTTTTTTAAAGTTTGAGGACATATTGGAAGAAATGGTTACAAAGTGAAGTGAATTTAGCTCCATGATAATCTTTTAATTTTTGTATGCTTAGTAGTAGTAGAAGATGGATCCAATAATCTCTTTTCTGAAAAGGAAAACAAAATTGATGCAACTTCATAGTACTGTTCCTAGGGTGAGAGTCAAATAACTTTTTGTTTGGAAAGGAAAAAAATAGTTTCATATAAAAATAGTCTAGATTACAAGTGCTGTGATATTTTTGTTCACCTATGCTGCTTTCAATAACATTTGGGTGACTCTAGTTCTTAGCAGAGTTAATGTTTCACAGCACCTCGTTTGTTTATTGATTATGACAATAAACTATTAGTATCTAAATGAACCAAATAAAACTTTTAACCTGAAATAAAAACTGAAGTTCTGTTTGAAATTATCCTTTTTTTTCTTCTTAAAGGAAGATAATAGAGCAATAGTACAGCTCATTAAAATATGTTATGCTCATCTTAACACAGCACAAGTCAAAGTACTTGTTATAATAACTCATTAAAATTCCGTTGAATATTGTCGTGAGTTAAAAATTACAAGAGGTCAGCTAAATTTCTCTTGATCATTGGTGCTGTTGTTATAGTTTTGACTTTTAATACATGGGGCTCTATAGAGATGAACCTCATGGTATTAAATCCACTAAGAGGAGGCAGTTTGCAAAGAATGAAACACAAATGGCTAATAAACATTGGGAAACATGTTCCACCTACTAACCACCAGAGAAGTGGGGGGTGGGTGTTTTTCTTTTTACTTTTTTTTTTTTTTTCTCTCTCTTTCTTTTTGGTTTTTCCAGACAAGGTTTCTCTGTGTAACAGTCCTGGCTGTCCTGGAACTCACTTTGTAGACCAGGCTGGCTTCAAATTCACAGAGATCCACTTGCCTCTGCCTCCCAAGTGCTTGGATTAAAGGCGTGTGCCATCACCACCCAGCTGTGTGGTAAAACTACAGCCATGAAGAAGGAATGAAAATAATTTTATGGTTGGGGATCATCATAACATGAAAGACTGTATTAAAAGTTTGCTGCATTAGGAAGGTTGAGAACTTAAATAAAGCATATTTCAATATGTCAGAAGATGAATTATATGATAAAGCAGCTAGAGTATTTTTGCTGCATATAGTTAAGTCTAGAATGTAGATAATAAAGTTGAGGCCACTGGTAGTATAGTTTTCAAACGACAAGACCCCTCAATGATCTCTTCCTTCTGTTATTTATAACTTTTTTTTGTAACTGTACCACTGCAGGTATGTGGAATGATTGTTTCACTCTTCAAACACACGAAGAGAACACAACAGGGTTTACTTCTAAGGTCACACCCTAATCAATTGTTCTTGATTTCATATTTCTTATCCTGACGTAAATCAGTTCCTGGGTCTGTCATTGTCCCAAGGAGCTGCTCACGGTCTTTGAAAAAGAGGATTGTCATCAGTTACTTGGGTAAACTTTCAAGAGGGAATGGGGGGGGGTTAGGGATGGAGGCTGGAGGGATTGGAGGAGGGAAGAGGGGATCTTTGATTGGTATGTAAAATGACTAAAAAGTTTTTCTTAATAAAAAGAATCCTCTTTTTTTGCAGACATATCTTCACATAAGAGCATTGGACTTCAACCCTGGGCCATGGGTACTCAGACGAGAGGAGTAGCTTCAAGGTTCCTGAACCAAATAAATTAAAATATATGATGTGCTTGTTTTAAGCTAATTGGGGTGTTATCACTTAGTAATAGAAAAGAGCAGAAATAGGCAAGGGACTCTTGCAATTACAAAGCTTTTATACAGAAAAGATACATTTCCTGAATGAAGAGAGGCCACATTATTGCAGGAAAAAAATTGTTAGCACTGCATGTGGCATAGGATTAGTAAGAAGACTATATGAATATATAAACAAAACAAACAAAAATCAGTGTGAAAGAAAACAACTTGAAGGATGTCAGGGTAACATCACACAGAGATCCTTGCACATCCAAGAACTTGAAGCACGGCTCACAATATTTAAGTTATGAAACCAAGCTAGATGTTCAGTAATATAGGAAAAGATAGGTAAAATATGGTATAGATGCATGGTGAACTAGTTTTCAGCCATAAAAAAGAAAGATGTCTTTGCAGAGAAATTGATACTAAAATTCATCATAGGACATGAATCTGTCTAGTTTTGTTTTGTTGGTTTTCTGAGACAGGGTTTCTCAGTGTAGTTTTGGTGCCTGTCCTGGATCTCACTCTGTAGACCAGGCTGGCCTCAAACTTACAGAGATCCATCTGGCTTGGCCTCCCAAGTGCTGGAAGAAGGAAAAAAATATCAGATGCTATCTATTTTTGGTTCTTAGACTTTAGACAGACTCAGAAAGTCATGCATGTAAATATGGCATGAAATAGAAGTAAACTAGATAGGGACAAGATCAGGTAACTCAGAGGAGAGTGAACATGGAGGGGTTATGGGAGTAAATATGTTCACTATTTAATACTTATGTTTGAAATGGGGACTGGAAAGATGGCTCAGCAGTTACATATACTTGTTGCTTTTCTAGGAAACCAGAGTTTGGTTCCCAGAACCTATATTGACAAGTAAACAATCATCTATAATTACAATAACAGGGAGATCTACTGTCTTTGACTTTTGAGGACACCTACAGTCACATGCCCATATACCAAAATGTACAAATATATGTCATTAAAGATAAAACACATTTTAAAAAGTAAACGAAAACAACATTGCAGTTAGGAATGTGTTAGCCTCAGTACAGAAGCCTGTAAGGACTCACAACATACAGACTATCAAAAAATTTAAAGGCTCTCTTTATCAGTAAAGTATATTTATCCATCAAATATTTTCAGATTTTGTCATGTCTTTGATCTATGTCTCATAATTTCATTTCTTCCTGATGTCTATTGAATACTGATCAACTCAAACCAACTTGTACCTGTTCATTACCTTCATCCTTCCACATATTTGTTTATCTGTTTCTGCCTTTCCATCTTCAACAAGTCAAAAATAATTTTAAATCAAGAGATGGAGGAGATGGACAAACCAAAGGATGAGTTGATAAAAAATCTTATTGATAAAATATGCCTACTTTATAACAAACTTTATTTTTAAGGAGGAAATGTTAAGCTAAGTTGTCCCAATTTATTTTGAACTAACTCTGAAGCTCGGGCATGTCTTGAATTTGAAATCCTCCTGCCTCAACATCCTAAACAGCTGTGATTATGTAGCTGAGATTTAGATTTATCCCACATGGGAAAAGCCCTAGATTCAAAAGTTCATACAGAAAGGAGGGGAGGAAGGTGGGAAGGCAGGAAGGAAAGAAGGAAGGAAGGAAGAAAGGAGTGAGTTCCAGGAAAGGCGCAAAGCTACACAGAGAAACCCTGTCTCGAAAAACCAAAAAAAAAAAAAAAAAAAAAAAGATTTATTTAGTGTTCTTGGTGGTATTATAAATGCTACTTTTAAATTTTTAATTTCTAATTTTTATTTGCCAATATAATTGTATCATTGTATAGAAGTTCTACTCTGCAGCTTGTTACATTTACTACTTCTGGTAACTTTTCATATGAATTTATATATTCCAGAGAATGAATATATATATATATATATATATATATATATTACCACACACTTCCTCTTTTATGGCTAGTTTTCATTGTACTGGAAAGTGCATTGTGTACTGAAGAAGAAAAGCCATCAGTACATCAATCAATACATCAATAGTCTTACCTAGTACTGGCCCTGGTGTGCTTTAATATCAGCTTGCCAGCAAGAGGTAGCAAGTGTGCAATGGTGGCATGTTTTTTATGGGTTAACTATCTACGTTCTGATTGGACTTTTGTAGCAGGAATCTTAAAAGTTCTTAATAAAATCAAACCCGAGGCCAGTTATTGGGGTCAAAGCTGGTAGATCAGAGAGACAGAACAAGCCACAGCTAACCTCACCTGGCCAGTTCCTCAGTTGGTCTTGTCTCCTCAGACTGGAGGCCTCTGTGTCCTCATCCCGAATGGGTCTCAGCTGAATTACTGCTCAAAAGCCTGAATGCTTAACCAGCCAAAATCTTAACCAGCCAAATGCCTCTAGTTTCTGGTCCTCACGCCTTATATATCTTTTTGCTTTCTACCACCACTCCCTGGGATTAAAGGCTGGCTTTCTGGGATTAAAGGCGTGTCTCACCATGCTTGGCTGTTTCCAATGTGGCCTTGAACTCACTGAGATCCAGAGGGATTTCTATCTCTGGAATGCTAGGATTAAAGGTGTGAGTGCCACCATTTTCTAGCCTTTGTATCTAGTGGCTGTCTGTTCTCTGACCCCCAGATAAATTTATTAGAGTACACAATATTTTGGGGAACACAATACCACCACAGACTTTAGTCCTTCCTTCATAAGAAGGAATTTCCACTGAAGACAGCTTATGTTGGAGAGGATGTAGAGCAAGGGGAACACTCCTCCATTGTTGGTGGAAATGCAAACTTGTACAACCACTCTGGAAATCAGTATGGTGGTTTCTCAAAAAATTGGGAATAAGTCTTCCTCAAGACTCAGTTATACCAATCTTAGGCATATACCCAAGGAATGCTCAATCTTACCACAAGGACATATGCTCAACTATGTTCATATCAGAATTATTTGTAATAGCAAGAACCTGGAAACGACCTAGATGCCCCTCAACTGAAGAATGGATAAAGAAAATATGGCACGTATGCACAGTGGAGTACTACTCAGTAGGAAAAAAAAACAATGATATCATGAAATTTGAAGGCAAATGGATGAATCTAGAAAATGTCATCTTGAGTGAGGTAACCTAGACTCAGAAGGACAAACATAGTACATACTCACTAACAAGTGGATACTAAATGGGAGGGAAGAGATGGCCAGATGGCAACCTACAAATCCAGAGAGCCTAGCTAACAGGAAAAGACCCTAGGAGGGACACATGGATGACCCTGTGAAGGAGAAGTGGATGAGATCTACATGAGTGGACTGGATGTGGAGGTCTGGCAGAGGGTAAGCAGTGGGGGATGAGAATATAGGAAATGGGAGGGTCAAGCTGGAACAGGGCAGAGTGGGAGGGCAGGGAGAAAGATACCATGATAGATGAAGACACCATGGGAATAGGAAGAGGCAAGGAGCTGAGGAGGCTCTCTGGAATCCACAAGGTTGACCCTACCTTGGTCTGCTGGCAGTGGTCCAGAGGGTACCTAGATAGGTCTACTCTAGTGACCAGCCTAGCAAATAACCTAACTGTCATCATAGAGCCTTTGTCCAGTGACTGATGGAGGCAGATACAGGGATCCATGGCCAGGCACCAGGCTCAGCTCGGGAATCCAGTTGATGAGAGAGGAGAGATACTGCAGGTGAGAGACTTTGAGATCATGATGGAAAGATGTGCAGAGATAATGGACCACACTAGTAGAAACCAATAAACTGTGGACTGGTGGCTGTGGAGCCCCCATGGGACTGGACTAGGCCCTCTGGGTACGGAAGACAGTTGTTTGGCTCAAACTGTTTGAGGGGCACCCAGGCAAGGGGATCGGGATCTGTCCCTGTTCTATGGGCAGGCTTCTAGAATCTGGTGCCTGTGGTGTGACACCTTGCATAGCCTTGGTGTAGTGGGAAGGGGCTTGGGACTGTCTAGGCTCAGTGTGCTGGGCTCTGCTGACTCCCCTTGAGAGACCTCTATTTGGGGGATGTGGGGAGGCAGGGTGGCTTGGGAAAGAGGGCTGGGGGATGGAAGGAGGGGACATCTGTGGATAGTATGTGGAGTGAGTAGAAAATTTCTTAATAAAGAAAAATGAAAGAAGAAATTAAGAGGGAATTTCATGTTTATAATACTGTATTTCTAGTTAAAACCTCACGGTTGGACAGTTCATAGGTCCTTGGGTAGAACCTGCTACTGTTGTGCTAAATGGTCCCTGTTGTTAAATTACCTTTAAAATACTTTAAATATGGGCTGCTCTCAACCTTGTTCAGAAATCCTTCTTTTTGTAGTGGGCAGCAGTCAATGCAGACATAGGCCAAAGGAAAGAAAGGGCTCTGCCTTAAATGAGATATCTATGTTATTACTCTCCCAACATTGAAATCTGAGAACATCACCGAAGATAAAGCATAAGGTTTCTCTAAGTACCTGAGGGTTAAAAACCAGCACTGAGAAATGTTGTCTTCTGGGCCTGACCTGGTTATGGCAGGCATGAACTCATAGCTGCTATGGATGCTTGCAGAAGTTCTGCACAAGATCAAATCAGAAAAAAAATATTCTGGCATTAATGGGGTGGATATCTATAGGACCAATCATCAACTGAGATGCTGCTAACAGTGGACAGCTGCTGGGGAAAGACCATCGTTCTTTTAGGTTGCCACATCCATGCACATATGGGAAGCATTAACTGGACTTAGTGGGTTATCAATCAAAACAAAACAGACATTAAGTTAGGTGTGGGGTACATTGAGGGGATATGTGGGAAGTTAGAAGGCAGCAAAGAGTTTGGACAATTCATTTCATTGCACACCTAAAGGATATTCTCAATAATAAAGACTATTTTTTTTTAAGATGGAAAGTCCTCCCTAGCCCTCAAAAAATAAATAAATAAAATAAAAATTAGGCTATCCAATTGGTATATTGATAGTCTTTGAGTCACACAAATTTACTTCTTTATGGATAAGGGCACTCCAAATCTTCAGCTGTATAATGGACATATTAATAAATACTCCTACATGGTTCAGTTAAATGAGTACGGAATGACCACCATTCTATGAATTGTTTTCAGAACAAAGTATTTTCTTTCTCTTTCTCCTGTATTCTATACTAACCACCTGTCTTAGTCCAAACTAGAATCCACTCTTTTTCCAACAGTAGAAATCTGTAGAATAGCAATCACAGTCACATGTACCTCCAATTCTAGAGGATTTCATGGTCTCTTTTGGCATCCCTAGAGATGAGTATGATATATATATATATATATATATATATATATATATATATATGGTATATAGAGATAAATATGAGCTATACATACATTACAGATGATAAAATTTACCATTTCATAATATGCTTTCTTTATATATGAAAATATTATTTGTTAAATAAATGTAAGTTTTAAATTAGTTATGGGTATATGAATCCAATGATATAGGCTATTTTTACTTAATTATACTGTACACATACATTCAGGGATTCACACATGTACATAAATCAAAAATAAAACTTTTATATATCTAAGAGGAATTTAATGATAGATCATTATAATGCTTAATATCTGTAACTCAGACTTCAGCCAGCTTCCATACATTGTTATGGCTCATATGAGCTGGTGGGCTTTCTGTATATGGAGGATGTTTTCATTGTTTTGTTTTGTACATTTCTAGAGTAATAATTAGCAGTATACATCAATACTAAGATATATTAGAAGTTATATCAACAACTTACAAATCTTTTCTGAACTGAAATTATTTCACTTTTATATAACCTTTCTACCAATTTATTTGAAATTCCTATGGATTTGAGGTAAATACTGAAAAATAGAATTTTGTGTATACAAATAGACAATTAAAAGATTAATCACCAACTGCTTCAGGTAATAACTCTATCACTAAAATAGGCTATTAGATAACTAGATAGCAAATATTACTAATATTATATAGATAATATAGATACAATATCATAGAATATTATGGATATTATTATTAATAAATATTTGAAAACTGACTTTTTAGAGGTAATATTCTCATTTACCAAAGGCAATGTTAATTTATTTGACTCTTTCTTCAATGAATTAGAAGAACTCTTCAGTTTAACTTATGATGAACACTTTTCCTGAAGATTCTCTGGGGATTTAAACAAAGTTGCAGCTTCATACTGTGAGACTTAAGAATCAATACTCAGTGATCCCAGACCAAGGCAACAAATTATTTCATTGGCACCAACCCCATCTTATGGGAGGCAGAATTGATTTTCAACCTTAGTCTTTTTTAGCTTAACCATTATGGATTAACTACTTCAGTGACTACCAAGACAGGCTACCTGACTCAATATGCTTGTCACAAATCACTTTGTGATTACAAAAGTTAATTATATTCAACTGTATGCATTTCATATAGTATAATTTAGTAAAAAAGTAGCCTATTAAGCTGTACACTTACAGACATAACTGAGTTAAGAAATTATACATATATTTACCAATTAAATAATATTCTCATATATAAAGAAAACAAACTATCTGTGATTCTTTTTTTTTTTTTTCCAGACAGGGTTTCTCTATGTAGTTTTGGTGCCTGTCCTGGATCTTGCTCTGTAGATCAGGCTGGCCTCGATCTCACAGAGATCCACCTGTCTCTGCTTCCTGAGTGCTGGGACTAAAGGTGTGTGCCACCACTACCTGGCTTATTGTTATTTTTAAACCAGGAAATTTTCCTATTCAGCTATAACAGGAAAATACTTTTCAATGTTCTTCTAAAACATAATTAAATAGTTAAAGAAATTAAAAAAATATAGAACATACCATAAACCTGAATGTCATTTATAGTTTCTGGTTAATGTCAGGTTGAAGGCAGGTTAATTTTGGACAAGAATAGATGAGGTACATCTCTGATGCAGGTGTGAGAGAGGATGCCGGTGTATTTAAGTAAGTGAGTTCATAAAAAAGGTGGCAACAATGGAACTTGCTGATATTTGAGCACTTTTGATCCACAAGTAAGAGTTATCATATACTAAATATCACTGAAGGAGATGAATGATGCACCTACAGCTTTCATACTTACTCACCTGTCACTTTAGGAATCAAGAATCTCGGTCTGGGAGGGGGGGACTGGACCTGGCTGGACTGAGTCTACCAGGTCGATCCAGGTCCTCAGGGGAGACCTTGATCTGGAGGAGGTGGGAATGGGGGGTGGGCTGGGGGAGGGGGAGGGGGGCGAGAGTGGGAGAACAGGGGAATCTGTGGCTATTATGTTGAACTGAATGGTGTTGTAAAATAAAAAAAAAAAATAGCAAATACAGTAAATAACAAAATATGGTAATGCTTTCTGATAATAGGTCATCTGTTTTTGTTATAAGAATTTATATTAGTTTTCAATACTATGTCATACTTAATTTTTACTAAAAATTTACCATGTGTGCAATCATATAATTAAAATTATAAACTCCAAAAAAAAAAAAAAAAGAATCTAATCAAACACAAGTTACAGTATAAGTTCCTTATATCAAGTGATTCTAAAAGACTGGATTTCCCAGGGTGACTCCCAATAACCTGGCAACACCTCTATCATTCATTAATTCTACTAAATGTTTTGTCAAGTACAGTTGTGACATACATTGTTATTTGAGTGATATGTGAAAATAAACAAAGAACAACATAATCCCTTTTCTTATGAAATAATTGTTTTTTAGAAATTACAGTCCTGTTCTTTCCAAATAGTAGCCCTTATTATCTACTGCCTAAATGAGCACATACTTTACAGTTAATCTTTCTTTGCTTGGAATTTGGGTATTTCAGTTAACATCCTAGCCCCTGTCTCTCGCTGTTCCAATGCTGCCCATTTTATAGGCCAAAAGCTAGTCTTAGCTCTCAATGGAACACAAATTGATCTTTTTTAGGGAGAAATTATCTCATTTCTTTCTGTATACAAAGGGTGAATTTATGTATTTATTGGACATCGGTTGTGTGCCAAGGACCTGCACTGCTGGAACCACTCACTTAATGCATTTGGTCTTCAAAGCACCATAGTTGTTTTGCTGGCTGAAGATAACCTGTCTGAATGTACACACTTGAGAGCAAAAGCAGATATTCATTATTAGGTTGAATTATTAGTTTCACAGTTTTCTCTACCTCAAAACCATTGTCTTGTGTTGCTGCACTAGTAAAGTTAATTGTATTATCAATATGAGGGACCACAGATAATTTATTATTCCGACTAAATTCTTGTTACTTCATTTTGAGCTATTTATTATTGCTTTGTATTTGTGTCATTTAATTTCAGTGTGTGTGTGTGTGTGTGTGTGTGTGTGTGTGTGTGTGTGTGTGTGTGTGTACTTATGCCAAGGACCCCATGGGGAGGTTGGAAGACAATTTGAAGGAATCATTTCTCTGTTTCTACCATTTGTGTCCTTGGGATTAAATCCAGGACATCAGGCTTGACAAGTGCTTGTATTTCAGAAATGTACTAAAATAATCATTTAATGGTGGAGTCCATGGAATGCTATTGTAGAAACTCAGCTTTTGTAATGCATTCAAAAAAAATGTTTTCTTTGTCTTTATTTCAAAAGAAATGTTTCTGAAATGAAGTTTGTTCACATTCAGTTTTACATATTTTTCAGTAACTAGTATAAGAGAACATACTATCGGAATTTTATGATTTGAAAATATGAATATAGCATGTCTCCATAGATCAATGTGAAATTCTAAGAGGGATAATGGAATATAGGAGAATGGAGGCAAATTTAGTTGTATAGTTCTATGTGTGAGATGTTTGTGAAACACAGAGATAGAAATGTGTCTTGGCCAATAGAGATTAGGTAAGGGCACCAGTCTCAAAATATGGATAGAAAAAAGATTCACAAACTATGTGTTGCAACACACATTTCTCTATATTACAGACAAAAACAAAATAAAAGACATTTATATAAATCAGTTCAATGGAGATGTGTCACTAACAGTATTTTTAATAAAACCTGTAAGTATTTAATCATATTATGAAAAGCAAAATGGCAGAGTAAATAATTGCTTCTCCTGTCAGTCTGTAATCTTTCTCAGGATTTCCTCTTTTTATCATTATAACTAACAAACTTCCTTGAACTGTTGAATTTTACTTCTCCTTAGAAAATATTAACAATTATGTATTTTAATAAATTATTAACCTGAAGCAACAAGACACTCTAGTGTCCAATATGGTAGTGACCACTTTGTTGTTCAATACAGTAGTGACTGCTCTGGTGTCCAATACAGTAGTGACTACTTTAGTGTGCAATATAGTACTGACCACTCTGTGTGCAATATAGAAGTGAGGGCTCTGGTGTGCAATATGCTGGTGACCATTCTAGTATTCAATATGGTATTGGTATTGACTGCTCTGGTTTCTGTCTTCATGTAACACTTATAGCTCATCCCAACACCATTCTATCATGCGACTTTTCATGCCTGTGCACAGGCTTTATATTTTTATGTTGAGAGTCAGAGAAAGCTCTTAGCTTAGAGTCCAGTTTCTCCTGACCTGACTTATATTTCATTTCCAACTCTTTACCAGGTCTGCTTCATTTCTTAGCTAAACATGAAATCTGTTCTCTATCTCAAGGTATTGAAGATGTAAATTTTGTTCCCAGTCCTTGAAAAACAAACAACATTGTACTGAATATTTAGGTCTATTTCTCTTTATAAATTTGAGAGTTTTTCCTACCTTTTTTTTTTACAATTTAGTCCCATTTTATACTTTCTTTATGCTTTTTGTGTATTCTGCTATAAAAGTTCTGCCCAAAAGAAAGCTGTCTCTATAAAACTATGCTATTTTATTAGATATTTCTTCAGTTTTTTCTCATTAGAAATCTGCAAGGATCTAATAAAGATTTCATTTTTTTCAAATCTATCTTTATTTGAGCACACATGTCTTTGTGAACTTCCTCAATTCAGAAGATTTTCTTAAAATCTGGAGAAGATATAATACTTTATAAAGCATTCATCTTCTTGGCTTTATGTCATCTGAGATGATATGATCATCTTCTCTGAAGATTCTTGTGATTCTCCTACCAACTGATGCTCCTGGATGAAATCAGATCTATAATAGCATCCCTGATTCAAATCCTTTACAGTAAAATGCTCAGCAAGCCAAATTTCATCCAATGCTCTAACTTTCAGGTGACTGAGCCTGCCAAAACAGGCAGCAGTTTGTGTTGACAGTGCCACTTAATTTACTCTTTTGCAAATTATAATTATGATACTTCTCAGTTTGACTATCATAAATTAAATAATAATATGGAATTTATGGTTTCTTATCATACTAACTTATTGTTAATAAGTATTTAATTGGAGATTACTCCCAGCTGAATATAATGAGAGAATTTATGTTCATTGAACATAATGTGAGAAGTTACATAGATCCAAGAAAATCATAGAGCAGTGTTATTGATGAGCATGCAGTGTCCTTAAAACTGTTCATATGTTGAAGACCTCTTCTCAGATGTAAGACTCATTCATTGAGAAGTGATTGAATCACAATGGATCTTACCTAAAGGTGGATTAATCAACTGAGATATGCATAATTTGATGGCTTATTGGGAGGTGTGTAGACTTGCAGAGGAATGTCTGTTACTGAAAGCGGGCCACATAGGACCCCCTGGGGGAAGAATAGCTTTTATGCCTCTCTGATCCCTGTGCATGATGAAGTGATCTAGCTTGTTCCACCATGTGACCCATGCTGGAATCTACAGAGTAACCTCCATCCCAGAAGCAATGTGGGTACTCAAACATATGTTGACACCTTTGATATCACAAGCCAAAAAAAAAAAAAAAAAAAAAAAAAAAAATCGGTCTCTGATTATTTCCTTAAAAGACTGACTACCATAAGCACCTAACATGAAAGACTATAACAAATTGTTCTTCAAGTTCTATAACTTAATTTAAAGAATGCACTTTACCTTCAGGAATGTTAAATAATATATGCTAAAATTTATATAGGATTCAATATTCAAACTTCCCATGTGTTACCTTGCTTACACTTTTCACAGCAGTCCTACATTTCATTATCATTTGTCCTCCACTGTACAAGTAAGAAAATTAAAGCACATAGATTATGTATCAGTCATTCACTTAGTAGAGCCAATAAAATTCTACCCCTCTTTTCTGAGAGGACCATAAATTTCAATTGTGGAGTCCAATAACCACATCTTTTTTCTAGTGTGGATTTTAAATGTCAGCTACTGTAGGAGGTTAGTGGCAATTCTTCAGTATCTTCCGTAACTGTGGTTGAAAATATAAAGATATGGTAGATAGTGGGATAGAGATAGTGAGAAATAGGTAAGTTGTTTTAAAGAGATATGTTAGCAAGTGAGGTAGCCCAACAAGTTAAAAGCTCTTGCCAATAAGCCTGACATCTGAGTTTGTTCCCTAGGACCAACAAGATAGAAGAAGAAAACTGATTCCTACATGTTCTCTATTGATGTACACACACACACACACACACACACACACACACACACACAATGTAAAAACATACACAAAATAAAATTCTAAGGGGGTAAATGCAATTTAGAGTATGAAAATATTCTGATATAAAATAGGTCATCTTTAAAACCTATACTCTGTACAGTTTATCTTAGGTTATCAATATGATAAACTTCATCTTTTTATTTACTTATTTATTTATTTAGGTTTTTTTTTTTGAGACAGGCTTTCTCTGTGTAGTTTTGGTGCCTATCCTGGATCTCACTTTGTAGACAAGGCTGGCCTCAGACTCACAGAGATTTGCCAGGCTCTGCCTCCCAAGTTCTAGGATTAAAGTCATGCACAACCACTGCATGGCTGAACTTCATCTTCTAATTTCTTTTTGATCTAAGCTTTTGGGGTTCATAAACATCCTTTAAAACTAATGTTTTAAGTGTTATGAAACCATAACATGTTAAATTGATTCTAACTTATGAATAGCCATGTGGTAATATTTTATTTGTACTGAAATATGGTGATATTTTTTTGTGCTTCAGTAAGTAAAGCTTGCCTGGAAATCAGAGGAAAAAGGCCAGCCATTATAAGTTGCTGTGGGATGGTCTGTATGTCAAATTTCTCTGATTTGTCAATAAATCAAACACTGATTGGCCAATGGCCAGGAAGGAAGTATAGACGGGACTAACAGAGAGGAAAACAGAGAAAACAGGAAGGCGGAGCGAGTCACTGCCAGCCACCCCCATGATAAGCAGCATGTGAAGATGCCGGTAAGCCATGAGCCACATGGCATGGTATAGATTTATGGAAATGGATTAATTTAAGTTATAAGAACAGTTAGCAAGAAGCTTGCCACGGCCATACAGTTTGTAAGCAATATAAGTCTCTGTGTTTACTTGGTTGGGTCTGAGTGGCTGTGGGACTGGCGAGTGACAGAGATTTGTCCTGCGTGGAAAACCCTAGCTACAATAAGTAAACAAAGAAGTCAGGCATTGATAACACATGCCCTTAATCCTATCACTAAGCAGGCAGGATCTCTGTGTTCAAGGCCACACTTGGGAATAGATCCAAGCATGGTGACACATACCTTTAATCCCAGTACCAACCATAGAGGCCTGGAGGTTTGTACAGACAGACAGAAAGTGACAGAGCTGTATAGGAAGAAGTGATATAGCCTGGCTAAGAGAACCAATGAGAGAACAGAACAGAAAAGGCATATAAATGTGAGTATACAGGAAGAAGCTCTCTTTGGAATCTGTGGAGTTGTTAAGGTGAGGTTAACTTGTGGTTTGTCTTATTCCTTTGATCTTTCTCTTGGGCTTTAACCCAAATTTCAGGTTCCATGTTTTTTATTTATTAAGATGATTTAGAAATTCATCTCCAATATGCGTCCAGCTTGTGGGGCAGAAATTCACAAAAAGCTATTTGCCTGTGGCCTTGCGGACCCCAGCTCGGCTAGAGCTGCAAGTTGCCAGAGCTGCATGTGGCTGGACCCTCACATGGATGGAATATTTCTGGCTTTCTTTTTCTCCTGATGGGTGGTGGGCTCTCTCTGGATTCCCATTTCAAACTGCCACCACACTAGGTAGCTGCTTTGAAATTCCCTTGGACTTCTACTGTTTTACACAGTCACAGTCAATAGACCTGGTAAGTCAATTAAGATATCTTAAAGAGTGAAATTAGATAAAAGATAATTTCTTTTCCTACATTAAAAAATGGGGAACATTTTTACCATAGAAGGAATTTGGTCTCTGTTTGATAACACATTAAGTGGTCTGAAAAATGGAATGATTAAATCAGAGAATAATTAATGTTGATGGGATATATGTAATATCAATTATAAATATTATTTGCTTAATCATTTTTACTTTAGCATTAAAAATGTTGGTCAATTTAAATACCAAGATAAAAGCTTTAGAAAAACCTGTTAAAATGAATCATGGAGAAATTCAGACCCAGCCAGGAGAATTTAAAGGTAAACCTAACTCAGGATTGACTTTAGAAAAATCTGTTAAAATGAATTATAGAGAAATTCAGACCCAGACAGAGGAATTTAAAGGTGAAATTATTTCAGGATTGAATTATACTGTTACAGAGAGACAGCCTGTTTTCAAACAAACAAACTTAATCTATCTGGTAACCTTACATGAACTACCCACTTAAGAGCATGTAAAAGCTAATTGGACTCCAGTGGAAATGTTATATTTAAGGAGGTTTAAAGAAGCTGTAGTATCATGTGGCATGCATTCTCCATTTGTAAATCAGATGTTAAACTCCTGGTTAACTTGTAATAGAATTATCCCTCAGTACTAGAAAGAATTAAATACAGCTGTCCTAGAGGCTGGGGCACAATTACAATGAAGAACTTGGTTTAAAGAGGAAACTAAAACAATAGAACGACAATGTAGAGCTAGAGGTGTGGAAATCTCCTAGTTTCAGCTTCATGGAGAAGGTGATTATAATGATATAAAAAGACAATGTTTATATGATTACCAAACTTTAATTCTATGCCATATGACAGCCATGAATACATGGGACAAAATTGAGGAAGCAGGGAGGATAATTGAATCATTTACAAGTTATACAAGGCTCAGAAGAATCCTTCACAGACTTTTTACAAAGGCAGTAAATAGAATGATACCAAATTCAGAAGCTAGACAGATAATAATTGAATCTTTGGCTTTTAAGAACTCAAATGCAGCATACAAAAGAATAATCAGCCATTAAAGGCCAGATAAGCACCTTTGGTGGATTGGATCAGGGACACAATACTGAGTCTCATGACCATGAGGATATGTGGATAAGAGAGGTGATATCAAAAGCTTTGAGGAAAAATAATAATGTCAGATATTTTAGTTGCAGTAAACAAGGTCAATTGAAAAGAGAGTGTAAACAGGGTGTTCCTAGAAACAATGTTTATTCAAGGAACAATATCAACAGAATGCCCCTCCCTTCTGGATTATGCAGAAGGTGTGGTAAGGGTAAACATTGAAACAACAAATGTAGATCAACAAGGGGCAGACAAGGTAATCCTTTGCCTCTATCCCTGGAAAACTCCCAGAGTGGCCTCATGCAGCCCCCATGGCAAATTCAGTTCAGACTTTTCCTTTCATAGTAGAAGAAACCCCTTATCAGAACAATTAAATAACCAAATGCCAATTTGAATAAACCAGGCTGCTTCAGGTGATAGAAAAACTGTAGAAGAGAGGATAGGAAATTCAGGATAAACCATAAAGTAAATTTTTTGGCAAACTTCTATAAATGAACAAAAACCAAAATTAAAAATACAATTAAATGACTTTCTCTTAGAAGGTTTGGTAGATACAGATGTGGATGTTACATAATTGCACCAGAATTTTGGCATACAAATTGGACTCTTCAGGAAGTAAACATTCAGCTGTTAGGAATTGTAACATTATCTCAAGTGAAACAGAGCTAAAGATGGCTCAAATGTATAGGGCCAGAAAAACATACAGGAAAATTAAAGTTATATGTGGCTAAAATAGCTATGAATTTATGGGAACATTATCTATTACAACAATGGGACACTCAGGTTAACATTCCTCTAACCTCAGAAACAAACCATAAACTAACACATATTTCTAAGAAAAATATTCAGAGGTATTATAAAGAACAGTCACTGTGCAAGAAAAGGGCATAACAATGGCTAATCTTTGAAAGACACCAACAGCTCTACTTTTAAAATGATCAACAGATATGCCTGTATGGGTTCAGCAATGGCCTTTAACAACAGAGAAACTGCAGGCTTTGAAAGAGCTGGGATAAGAGCAGTTAAACACTCAGCAAATTGAAGAATCAACCAGCCCTTGGAATTCTTCTATATTTGTTATTAAAAAGAAATCTGGTAAATGGAGAATGGTAACAGACCTAGGAGCAATTAACAAAGTAATTCTGCCAATGGGCTCTCTACAATCTGGAATTTCTTTGCCTACTTTATTACCTAAAGAATGGCCTCTTATTGTCATCAATTTAAAAGACTGTTTCTTCTCAATACCTATATAAGAAAAAGACAGAGAAAGATTTGCCTTCACAGTGTCTACTTATAATAATTCTCAGCTGATCATGAGATATCAATGGAGGATTCTCCCACAGGGAATGTTAAATAGCCCAACCCTGTACCAATATTTTGTATGACAGCCATTGGAAGTAATGCATATTTCCTAAATCTATAAGTTGTGATTACATGGATGATATTTTACTAGCTGATTCAAATGCAGATAACTTAGAAAGAATGTGAAAATTTTGCCCTGTTGGGGAATATAAATTGCTCCTGAAATGATACAAACAGGAGATTCTATTAATTATTAATGATATAAAATAGGTCTACACAACGTTAGACTCCAAAAGGTGCAATAGAAGAGATCAGTTATGGACTCTTAATGACTTTCAAAAATTATTTGGAGACATTTCCTATCTATGAACTGTTGTTGGGGAAAAAATGATGAACTGAGTGATTCGTTCAAAACCTTAGATAATGACAAGCACTTAAATAGTCCAAGAGAATTATTAGCTAAAGCTGAGAGAGAATTGGCCTTAGTGGAAATGGAAGTACAGGAAGGACATGTGGATTCAAAGCTTGATTGCATTTCGGTTATTTTTACCCTCTAAGTATTCTCCTACAGGAATTTTAATGCGGAGTGAAGATATTATATTGGAATGGATATTTCTACCAAATAAACCGAGTAAAAAGTTAAAAAAAAACTTATGTAGGAAAGATCTCTGACTTGATTTTAAAAAGAAAATTGAGACTTCATCAATTAGCAGGAATAGACCCAGCAGAAATTGGGTTCATCCTTTAACTAAGGATGAACTTGACAAATTATAGGCAGAAAGTAAACCTTGGCAAAGATCTTGCAGTAATTTTTTGGGAAAGATTAACAGCAAATATCCTAAAAGTGATAGAATTGAATTTATAAAGACAGTTGATTGGATTCTGCCTCACATTGTTTGGGAAACACTCATATCTGGTAACATACATTTTATACAGATGCAAACAAATAAGGCAAGGCAGGTTACAAGTCAGAGAATTTAAGTAAAGTGGTTCAAAGTCCTTACAATGTGGGACAAAAATCAGAATTATATGCTATTCTGTTGGTATTAATGAATTTTTCTGAACCTCTCAACATAGTTACTGACTCTCAGTATGTTGAAAGGGGGATGGTACATATTGAGAGTGCCAAATTTATCCCTTATGAGTCAGAATTAACTTTGTTATTTATTCACTTACAAGATAAAATCAGGAATAGGACACATTCTTTATAAATCACATCCTATTCCATACAGGTCTGCTAGGCCCTCTAGCACAATGTAATATGAGATTGATAAACTATTGATAGGTAATGTGCTAGAAGCCTCAGAATTTCATAAAAAAATCATGTCAATTGTAAAGGTTTAAAAAAGGATTTTTCTGTAACCTGGCAACAAGCCAAAGAAATTGTAAGGAAATGTCTTCCTACTTCTTTTTATAATCAGGCTCCAGTACCGGCAGGATGTAACCCAAAGGGTACTCAGAGGAATGAAATCTGGCAGATGGATGTTTTTCACTCTTCAGAATTTGGAAAATTGAAATACATACACCACACCATTGATAGTTATTCAGGACTTCTCTTGGCAACTGCTCTGACTTCTGAAAAAGCTGATTTGGTAATCACAGATTTGCTAGAATTTATGGCCATCATGGGTATACTTGCACAAATTAAAACTGACAATGCTCCAGCATATGTCTCTGGTAAAATGAAACAGTTTCTTTCTTATTACAATATAAAGCATATTACAGGTATAGCTCATAATCCTACAGGCCAAGTGGTCATAGAAAGATCAAATATAACTCTAAAGGATATGCTAAAAAACATAAAGGGGTAAAAAAAACCCTCAGCAATAAATTACATAATGCTCTATTCACTTTGAATTTTCTCAATGCTAATGAGAAAGGAACAACAGCTGTGGAGAGAAATTGGATTTAGAAAACAAACTACAGAATTAAATCAGCCTATATACTTTAAAGATTTGCTGACCTTAAGCAGTAACCAGGACATGTGTTATGTTGGGGATGAGGTTTTGCTTTTGTTTCTACAGGAGAAGAAAATCTATGGAAACCATCCAAATTGACAAAGGTTTCAATTTGAACAAGAGAGACCTCTTAATTAGAAAAGGTGATAGTTCATCAACCTGCATGACCATCCAATTTAAACTAACTTATATCACTAACAAATGTTTTTCATTTAATCAGATATAACTTTCCAAAAAAGGAAACTCCCCAAAGTTAGGCTTGGGGAAGGGTTTTTGTTTTTGTCTTTCAGGAGAATGAAGGCTAAGGAATCTGAAGAACACTGGAAAAATGAGACATCTAAAGAAAAAGGACAAATCATTCGAAAAAAAATGTCTCAAGGACATGTAAATTGGCCTATTGGTATATCACATATAAAATTTTAAAAGTTTTCTTAAATGTTTGTTTCTACTCTTCTCTACAGACACTTAACCAATTGGTCTTTATGTAGTCCCAATTCAATTAAAAATTAAAGCTGACTTTGGAGTTGGAGAATGGCTCTCTTCTTCTCTAAACCCAAGCATATTTATTAAAAGGAAAATGTAAAATCTCTGTATCTTGTCAGAAAAAAGAGCCTTCTGATATGGGACAGAAGAAAACCAAAATTAAGGGACTATTCTGTTGTCATTAATTTCAGTTCCTTGGTTCTATTTTGATTCTTTAAACTCTTCTTAAGGTATGAATTTTATATCAAAATTTATAAGATATATATATATATATATATATGTATATATATTAAACTTTTTTTATGATACTAATGGTCATATAGAGTGCTAAATAATTCTAGAGAGAAGGCTTCATTTAGGTGCCTGTACACGTTTTTGTGTTGTACTCATTACCAGTTTTCTGCAGGGAATCATGACCTGGCCTAACAGAGAACTGGAAGTATCAGGAAAGATGGTAGGGCCCCACAGTGACAATTCTATATGGGAAATAATAGTACCACTAAGCTGACAACCATTACCCAAGCTTTGTAATAAAAACTGCTCAGGACAATTTCAAGATAGCTAGCTGAGATGATCCAGCCTCACAAATTATTCCAGTGAGGTCTTGAGTTAAGTCCTGTACTTTTGCATTATGCAGAGACTGGAAAACAAATGATATAGCTACCTCTCTCAGGACTTGACAATTAACCCAAAATTTTTCTTTTCCTGACCCCCTAAAGATACCTTTGCCCACAAATAGCAGGAATTAATTTTAAGAACATGATGCCCACATTCCCAAGAGGTGGGGAGGCTGGATTATGGTCTTTCAATGAGTTTTGGGTTTGGGATTATTGTCATTGTTTAGGATGGTTGGTTACAAGTTGTTATTGTTAATGGTCAGGAAAAAGACTAAACAAAGGAGATTAGATTTAAGGTTCTTGTTTGAAAAAAAAGAAAAGAAAAGAAAAAAGAGGATATAGAAAAGAGGTAGATTACTGAATCTACTAAAAAAGATATACAAATGATAGAATAAAGGGTAGATTATTGAATCTACTCTGAAATGAAGAAAAGAGAGGATATAGACATGATATAGATAAAAAGGTAGATTGTTGAATCTACTTTTAAAAGGCAACCACTAGTTTTAAGTATTTTACATTGGATTGGATATTTGTATATTGTATATAAATTATACGTATTGATACACATTTGAGATTGATTTTGTTAGAAAATACTGCACATATTTTTCTAATCTTGTTCAAGATATTGTACCTATACAGTTCATTTAACAATGTAATGCAATTTGCTAATCCTTGAATGTTATTATTACCAACTACTAGGATATAAATAAATGAAAGTTAATGTTAGACATTACAGTTGAACTTGTAGCTATACTAGATATTTTTCAAGTCAAGTAGAGATATATATTTTAGATAGATTGTCATCTTCAAACCCTTCAGCGATCTACAGAATATGACATTTAAAATGTTTTAATAACATAGATTTTTTTCTTTTTTATGACTATGATACATATCTGCTTCTTGCATCACTAATCTACTTCTGAGAAGATATGGGCATTAAGGAAAATGTATATGGAGCTAAGTTTTTTTGTGGCAAAAGTTAGCCACTGGGCAACAAAGTGCCCTTGCATCAACTGCTGACAGTATGCTATCCAAAACGGACAAACAGGACACAAAACAAAGGACTACCAATCATTGCCAAGACAAGTGTGATTGCAGTTTTGGCAACAGGTATCCTCTGATGCCAGGACAATATGGCACCATTGCTGAAGTGGTTTTGCAATATTGGAATTTTGTACTGGAAAAGGTACAGTGCCTCTTTCTTCAAATGCAGCTGAACATGCAGTGGACTGATGGCTTCTAGTGTGCAGTGAACAGTAGCTGAAACAATTATTCTTGAAAGAGTAACTAGGCTGATGGAGTCTAACCTCTTAGTGGTACACTGGCATTTAATAAAGGAGATGAAGCCACCCACAAGTCGAGAATAATGGGAAGCTGAATTCCAAAAATGTCAACAATTTTCAGAGTTTAAAATCCTGAATCATGACAGGACACTGGCAGAATTCAAGTTTATCTGGTACATGGAATACTTACACTGAATATGAGGTTGAACCATAGGCCTTGTGTACATCCTACTTCACAAATGAAACTGTCAGATACGCTAAGTCTGTAGGCCAAAGATGATGCCCCAAGGTGCAGTGAAACCTTGGTTGACTGTCCAGGTAGCTGGCTGTTTCTGTCATAACTAATTTTTTGAAAGTCACTTGTTTGAACTTTTTTTTTTGGTAGGTAATATTTCCTTCTCGGGTCTCTGGGGAGTTGAAGATTAGGTAGTTGTAGTTAGAGTTTTCCTTCTTAAGAAATTCAGAAAGGAAACTCACTAAGAGGTGTTAAGTGTATAAATTTGAAAGACATCATAAGTTAGTTTTCTGTTAGTAATATAAGTTAAGATAGAAACTGAATTGGGTACATTTTGGACTCAACAAAATAGGATAGATAATGGAATATTTTCTCTGAATTTGTCAAGTACAAATGGACTAGACATTGTTAATGTATTTATTGCTTGTATACATTTTATATAGTTATTGTATTTATTGTATATATTTTTTTCTTATATTGATTATAACTTTTATTTTATTCGACAAAAAAGGGGAAATGTGGTGATATTTTATTTGTGCTTTACTAAATAAAACTTGCCTAGAGATAAAAAAAAACAAAAAACAAAAACAAAAACAAACAAAAACAGCCATTATACCATTATAAGTAACCAAAGAAGTCAGGCACTCGTAACACACATGCTTAATCCTATCACTTAGCAGGCAGGATCTCTGTGTTCAAGGCCACACTAGGGAACAGAGCCAAGCGTGGTGACACATGCTTTTAATACCAGTATCAAACATAGAAGTCAGGAGGTTTGGACAGACAGACAGAAAGTGACAGAGCTCTGTAGGAAGAGGAAGTGATGTAGCTGGGCTAAGAGAACCAATGAGAGAACAGAAGAGAAAAGGTCTATAAACATGAGTGTATAGGAAGAAGCTCTCTTTGAAAGCTGTGGAGTTGGTGAGTAGAGGTTATCTTGTGGTTTGTTCTATTCCTCTGATCTTTCTCTCAGATTTTAACCCAAATTTCTGGCTCTGTGTTTTTTTTATTTATTAAGACAATTTAGAAATTCATCTACATAACCTTTTATAATTTTAAAGATTTTAACTTTGTCATTGAAATTGATTGTTTACTTTGGCTTAAAAACACATGTAACTAGCAGTAATGGAAAAATAACCCTACAGATATATAATGATGAAACATATTGAATATCCATAATCACTGTCTTAATAGCTATTGGATTAGGCTCATTTAACAGAGTTTATAAATAAGAAACAATAAAAAAGTAGTTTGTTTTGACAAGTACATGAAATCACAATGACTTTGTGGAACTAGTCTTAAAAAGAATTATCTACACCATTTCATCTATTCTCCCACACATGTTATATTAGCTTAAATTAATCATAGTCTTGCCCCTTCCTGAATACTCTTCATAATGTGAATAATTTTATCATGATAGACTGTAATTTTTCAAGAAACCAATTTTGACACACTAATGTTTCTTTTTAATATACAAAAAATAGCTGCTGAATGCCTCCAAGTACAGACTGACTGACTAACTGCCCATTAGAGGTGGAAATGGTGATTTTAGATTTCAAAGAAAAAGGTACATTTCCATCAAATTTTGAGCTGTCCTCACAAGACAGATATCCAAGCAAATGCTTCAAAGAAAACTACCTTTAATGTTTCTTTGTTTTCCCTTACTCATGGCTAAATAGTGACACATACACAACTCTCTGACAATACATGCAATTACCAAACACAATTTAACATGTGCACAGAATGTAATGCTTCATCACCAAGATTTCAAAATACAGTTTGTGCAAAGGATACAAAATGTTTATTTGTAAGATTATTTAAAACAAAAAAGTACCAGAAATTGGCATAATTTTAACACGTTTAAAATTCTAATTTCATTAATATTCATAGTCATCTAATTAAAGAAAATCTATGTTCTTACAATAATTAAAATTCAGCCATCCAATAGACTCTGGGAAATATTTCAATACCTGCCATTACAGTTTTAACCATTGGCTATAGTCAGGAAATTGCTCATAAACAGATAGTGGAAAAATGCACAGGAAGATAGGAGTTGAATGACAATGGAGATACTCTTATACCTTTATTGACTATTTTAATAAGTATTTAATAAGTTATAAAATACAGAAAATATATGACAGTATATTTTATACTTTTATTCTTATATTCTTATTATAAATATTTAATTGAGAAGTAGTGATGCTCGTGGGAAGTAGAATCCTGTGTCACACTCCCGATAGGTTAATTGATTCTGCAAAGACAGAGCAGTTTCTGAGAATGTCACTACTGTCCTTTTACGAATAGTCATTTCAGTAACTGTGAAACCCAGTGGTGCTAATACTCCACGTTAGTAGTTCACTTCATCTCATCTGAAGGAGTACTTCCTGGATAAACATAGCAATCTGAATATGTATTTGGGCACATGTTCCTGTATGTCTAAGGTATATTTCTTGCATCCTAACTTAGTAGAGTGCAGCTAAAACTTTTCCTCCACTTCACTGTTTTCATAGTAACTCCTAGTCCATAACAGAAGTTCTTAAAGTTAAATATTTCGTTCCACTCATGGTACTCCCTGCTTTATTCTTTTTCTTTTCCAGCAGTAAGCTAAATTCCTGGGTATTGTCCACCCATTTTCTTTGCTTCCAATGAAGAGCCTTACTCATGTTTCCTGCTCTCTGTTGTCTAGCCTTTGGTAAGATGGTTGATGCTTCCTTGGATGTGAGCCCAGATCCCTCTTCCTGTGGTTTTCTGACATTTTTAAATATTCTGAGGCAATGGTTGGTCCCGAACATCTAGATTTTCTCCCGCTTTCTTTCCTAATCCAGAGATATTTTTAAGAATAAAGACTTCTGCAGCTGTCTCGGCTCACTCTTTTTGCAGAGCTGCATTCTTCTGGTTGTTCTGCCCTGGGGCAGCCCTTAGAGTCATTTCACTTAGTCATTCCTTATCGACAGTTCAGAGGTCATGCTGACTAGCAAATATCACAATGAACCCTCATGATGCATGGGCTACAGTTTTCACTGTGGGTGTCTATAGTGGGTAGCCATTCCAGCTTTGATCTGGAAGTTCCAATTCCCATTGAGGTTTCTGTCACACCTACAAGGCAGGGCCAAGAGAGGACCCTGAAGACCCGAGATCCGGATGCGCCAGCTGGCTCTCTTGGTTTCTGGACCCTGGACGCTGGAGATAGGCCGAGCAGAGTTCTCCAGAGAACACTGCTGGACTGTGCTACACCTTTCCCAGACCCTGTAAACTATCGCTTCACTTGTAAGTAACCCACAAAATAAACCTCCCTTTTAACTATGTGGAGTGGCCTTAATAATTTCACCAATAGTTGTCCTCTAAGATTTAAAGAACTCTCTAGGCTTTGACCTGCTAGGACACATCTGAACTCTGCCCTGCTAGCCAATCACAGCCTTATTCTCTTTTAGGAAGGAAGATGACTTGTGGCATAACAGAATCTAATGATGTAGCTTAAAGAATAATTGTGTTTCACTCAGGTCTCCAAGCTTTGGTTCCTGATTTTCAGTATTTACCTTTAAGTTTCCATAAAATACACTAATTTCCAATATTTAGACAAAGGGGATCCTTGGAAAGAGTAACTGCATTTTGCAAACAGATGCCCTTCTATTTTTTGGTATGTAATAGTGCTACAATTCTACTTCATAGATAGCTACTTAGTGTTTGAATTGCTTTGTTTTAATGCTTTCCTTTGCTTTCTGACATATTCTATATGCTAGATGTAATCAGTTGTTAGCTAATTCAAAATAAAAATTATACTTCCTTAAAATTTCACTGTTTTATTTCTAAATTCCAATGATCACTGGGATGATATTCAGAAAGTAAAATGTCTTATAGTTATTTCCACTATTAACTTTTTTATCTATTTACTAATCAGATAGATGTCCATTATCAACTCTTATTAAAATTAATAACCTGTAATAAAATATATATGAAATTTACAACTTTAAACATTTTACTGGTACAAATAAGTGGAATAGACACAAACATACCCATGCATGTGCACGTGCATGCGTGCACACACACATGCACATGCACACCTGCACGTGTGCAAAAGTGCAAATACACATGCTGTTGTGGAGTCCTCATGACCATTTATCTCCAGAGCTTATTCATCCTATCAGACTGCAAGGTTCCACCTGTTAACCATAGCCAATTGTTGTTTGCCCACACTGCAAGCCCCATAAACAGTCTCCTTTGTGTTAACTGACTAATCTGGAACCCTCAGAGAAGCATTATCATACTGTTTTCATTAAATTGTTTCACCCAGGAAATGTCACAAAGTTCCTTTCATATTGGACTATATGCAAGAACTCCCCATCTTTAGGCTGAAAACATCCCATTGCATCTACACAACACATTTTTGTTGATGTATTTATGAATTAATAAAAATCTTCTTATTGATAACAACAGTATTATATGCATGAGCATACCAAACTCGTCAAGATGTGTTGTCAGTTATTTGTGGTAATTACACACATTAGATTTATTGTCTTCCTCTTCTGAAGTGGACACCCAATAGATGAGTAAAAAGGTGGCATAGATTGCAAAACTTTTCCACTTGTTTTATAATATATTTAAAGTGATTATTTGTGTTTGTACAAAATATATTTCTTAAACAAAGTCTGTCCTATCTATTTTAAAAACTCTTGTATGAAATAAATAGGATAAAAGAAAGAGCTTTGAGCACTGTGGATTTCTAAACATATTTAGATAGAATAAAGTACACACTGGGCAAAGTGTAAATTCAAATAAAGATTTTGAGAGTCACTTTTAAAAGTTAACGTTAGCCTATATATTTACCTGGAAAAGAGTCTATGATAGACTTTTTGTGAAAATAAATATAAGAGAAAAATAACATAAGATATATTAAAATTTAGATAGAATGGAAAATAAACTAGAATAACATCATATTGTATACCATATTTAAGAGGGCATACAGAAAACCTTGGGTCTGAGAACCAGAAATGAAGAAGCAATTTTTAAGTCATTTGCTTCAAAAGTCATTTCAAATATGTGGTTCTGTATTCTAAAGACATTTTAGCACAGAAACATCAAGTGGGAGTACGATGTTCATTCATAGCAAGAAGAATATAAACACCCATTACAGTACACTTGTACTTAACACTCTCCGAAATGAGACTGTGACACACCAATAATTGGCTAAAACGAACTATTAGTTGATCATCTCCTAATTAGAGTACCTCAATGGTATCATTGTGAGCTTCTCTTCTAAAAGACATCTTTCTTCATTTCTCCTACCCATTCCATTCCTCCAGCTCAGCATCCTCTCCTCTGTTTTTGAGATAAAGGTCTGAGCTATCTTGTTTCTGTGACACACACAAATTCACAGGCACAGCCTTTCAGTACCACTTCTCAACTTTCTTTAATTTTACAACTTTGTGACCTTGCTACCAACCAACCTTACCCACTAATTCTTTGAATGTAATATAATATGCTTCAAAACAAAGATAAAATTAAAGATGTAATTGTCATTATTTAAACTATTAGAACAACTTGCATTAAGCAAGAAACAATCATAAGCCACCAAGAAAGTGCATTTGACAATCAATGGTGATGGATCCACGAACATATGATTTCTCAAATACAAATTGATAATGGTCTTACATGTCTTTTTGAGAAGGTTTTCAATATGGAATCATGAATATGGCCACAAACAGAAAAGGTTAATAGGTCTTTGAGATTATTTGTTGTCTACATTTCTTTACTAAAATATTCTTTACATGTATAAAATAATAAAGTAACAATGAGTATAAAAGATGATCCTTTTTCCTGTATCATAATGCTGTTTCAGTAGCTTTAAAGGCAAATTCTATTTGAGAGCTGCTATATTTGTATAGTTATATGAAACTGTATTTAAGATGTGTGTAATTTTGTAATCTACATCATAGAGCCCTTATGTGTACCCCCATGTTCACTTTATGAACACAAAACTAAGCAAATAACATATCCCACTATTTTTTAAATGTACAACAGTTTGGATTTCTAAAACATTTCTTATTTTTTTCTGTGGGTGATTTTTCTCGGTGCAATGTGTCCTTTATTTTATACATGGAAGGGTGTAAAAGATGTCCTCAGTTTTAGTTATTATTTCAAATACAATTATTTTTAAGACAGACTGTACCTATTAATGAATTTTCTTCCATTTATGCTGTCATGAAATACAAGTTTATTTATAACATTTTCTTTTTCTTTGTTTTTTTTTTTTTTTTTTTTTTTTTTTTTTTTTTTTTTTTTTTTTTTTTTTTTGAGACAGGGTTTCTCAGTGTAGCTTTGGGCCTTTCCTGGAAATTGCTTTGGAGACCAGGCTGGCCTTGAACTCCCAGAGATCCACCTGCCTCTGCCTCCTGAGTGCTGGGATTAAAGGCATGTGCCACTATAACATTTTCTAAAAGGATGTAACGTATTTTAAAATAAGCATACTGCTTTAGTACTTTATAGTTACTAATATCGAGAGGCAGATTACTAGTTTTTGAAAATTTTGCTAATATAAAACCTGATAATTTACTGGAATTCATATATTGTAAATTGACTGTTAGTATATAATTTGATATGTAGATACATCAGTAATTCCAGCCGGTAGAACATAGTAGCAACTGGATGACAGACAATTATAAGTTAGCTGTGCAGTTTTAAGCTAACTTGTTTCAATGAAGTTACTTAATAAAATATGAATTTATTGTAGTTCAGTTTACTATACCATTAAATGAATTGTGTTTTTGTGAAAAGTGGTTTTGATTGATTTTAGTGCAATTAAATATAAATTTGAATGGACATATGTAGCTGGAAGTTTTCCTGTGTCCTGACATAAAAAGCCAAAACCCATAGACTATCCATCTCTTCACTCTCATTTTTGTGCTGGGTGTGTTTACTTTGAAAAGCTGGCATTGTTAGGAAGTTAGAACTGGAAACAATTATATGACACACAGGCTGTAAAAATGTCATCTTTTTTGTGTAAAGAACTTGAAGGACTCCTTGAGGACATTAAACTTTTAAGTGAATTGAGCAACACAAATTGCTTTCTTTGGGGCAATTGTGGATGAGCTGCCCCAGTGAGTATAACAGCGTTTTCTCATGAGAGCAAACTACTGAAGCAGCTTGCTCCATTGTCAGATGAAAGGAAGGACCTGATGCTTTGTGGAGCAGTAGATAAAGCTCTGAGACAGGTGACCAAGCTTTCATTTTTAGTAGATGGGGAAATAAATGACTGTGAAGAGTATCATACTTCAGTGAACAAGGAGAGTAGGTGACACACAGGACTTACATACCTAAGTATTCAGTTTTTTCTGTAATATGCAATTGAAAGCTGCCCTTCCCTGCCTCATTTCTTAATGGTTGTATCTCAAAGGCTGTGAAGACAGTGCACTGGGCAACCATCGGGCCCGGCAGCTCTGAACTAAAGCACAGTGTGTCTGCTAATAATAACACAGGCCTACCCACGCTCAAAACTGTCTACATCTTATTCTTTACTGTGAGGAAATTGGCTAAAAGTATAAAAGACTTTGTAGACAGTCAAAGAGGAAGGGGAAGGAAAGTAGTGTGTGATATAATTTTATTGAAAAATGTATTGAATTTTTGACAAGTAAAAGAAAATGTGTTGAATTCATAGTGAATTCAAATGTAATCAGTCCACTAAGAGGAAAATGCAGAGTTATAACTGTCTCACAGTTAATGACTTTCTTGTATCTTGTATACATGTTTGATACTCCAATAGGGCATGCATGCTCCAATATCTTTCAAATGATTCAACTGGTTTCACTAAGTTGTGTACTGACAAAAAAACCTCTCAAGTATAATGAAGTTTCATTTGGTGCCAGTTTCTCACAAATGTCTCCCATCCTCATTATTTTTTTTTTTTTTTACTAAAATTCACCTAATCTAGAAAAGCCATCTGCATTTGTTCTAATTTTTTGTTTCCTTTTAATTTTTTGAGACTTTTACACATGAATCTAATGAAACACTTTTACACTGACTTTCCATTTTCCTCATCTAAATCCTCTGCATCCATCATGAGTATTTCCTTTTTTTCCCCTCCAACCTGTAAGACTAATTAGTACTGTCCATATGTTCATGAGTCTTTCTTGGGGAATAGGATGGAGCATGGGCATTCCCTCAATGATAAAAGGATTTTCTCTTGCTCAGCAAAGGGTAGGTCAAATGTTTTAACACAGTAAAAGTCAATTGACTCATGTTGTCGTAGTCTATGACTACTTGTTTTTTACCTTTGCATATTTATTTACATTTCAGTGAATTTCTGTGAGCACACACCTATCATGGCACACATATGGAAGTCAGAAAATAGCTTGAAGGAACTGGGTTCTGGGTATTAAATTCAGGTCATCAGATTTGTTAGCAGGTTTCTTTCCTAGCTGAGCCATCTGTTGACCATAGACCTGATTTTTTTATATTTCCATAATATGTGTTTTCTTATTGATCTAAACTTGTGTAAATGTACACACACACACACCACATGTATGTATAAACATTTAATTTATTATATTTCTAGGTAATAGCCTTTATGAGTACAGGAGTCTGAACTGAAATACTTTCAATCCTCTCATTCTTAGTGCCAATAGGTAACTTAAGATATCTATTCTCATAAGTTCGAACAGTAAAATACACTTTATGCTACTTTACTAACAAAAAATTAGAAATAAAGATATGGAAACACCTTAAACTTAACAGGAAAAAGAAAGGTATGTGTCAGAAATTTTAGCATGTCTCTATCCCTGAGAACACTATATATTTGCTAGATCTCAAGCATCTAAAATCTCATTTTGATATCAAAGTCTCATTGCAAATGGTTTTTAAATGAAGCTTAGCACTATTTTTGCTATGACGTTATAGAATCTACAACATACAGGAAGGCAGTGCTATCACAGATTCAGATTTCTATTATGGTATGGTTTCATCTTTTGTATAATGAAACAGGTGGAGAATGATGTAAGCCATAAAGATATTACAAAACCCATGGAAGTATTATTTGAAAGATTTTTTTTTTTTTGCAAATTAACGATTCCCCGACTTAATATAGCTGTAAAAAGGTTCCAAGGTTTTATATTTCCTAAAACTGAAAATAAGGATGGTTAATGCTAATCTGTTAGATTGTGCTATAGCAAAAAAACAGTAATTACATTTTGTGAAATATAAATAAATACAAATATACCTAAAATGTTACTGTGACATTAATTAGTATAATTTATAGTAAAATATTGTACAATTTTTATGCACAATCTTGCCAACACAGCATCTATATTTAACAATTTATTAAAACAATAAAGGAAATGTTTTATGTGATTCATTAAATAACTAATGCTCTTTTAAAGCACATGATTTAAACAGGACTAACTCAAAGAAATATCTTCAAGGGTAAGTATAAAATAAGTCAATACAAAATATGTGTCAGTCATAAGTAACATTTTTAAATACAATGCTAAATAAATTATATAAAAATACAATGCATTTTAAATGGCATTTTATTTAAAAATATGAACAGTTAATCCAGCCAGATTGCTACTTTTACATACTTCAGAAGTTGGTCTTTCATACTGATCATATTAAAGTAGGCAGCTGAGTTCCAGGCTGACCCCATTGTCATGCACTGGTCAGGAATACTATGGCTCTGTTTCTTAAGAACAGGCAGTCTGCAGATGTATTGAGTACTCCAGCTGAATCTAAGAAATAAAATCATTTAAGTTAAACTTCTCATGTGCAGCTTTTCAAGGCAGAAGGATTCTCTGTTAGGTTGCAAATCCATATATTTGTAATGTGAGAGGCAGGTTCTATATCATTGAAAATATGGGGTATAGTGTTCAAGGCCCCCTTGCTGGCATCTAGAAGCTGTGAACTGATCTTATAACAGCTGGCAAAACACAGCAGAATGAGGAGATGGCTCAGTCAGCAAGTTGCTTTTTTTTTTTTTGCAAGCTTGAGGATTTGAGTTCAGATCCTTAGCATCTGCATAAAAGCTGGATGCAGTGAAATGTGACTGTGATCCCAGGCAGGAGCATACCTGGGCTGTGCTGGCTGGTCATTCTAGTCAATTGGTAAGCTACAGGTTCAATCAGGGACTTTGTTTTAGGAAATCAGGTAGAAGAGCATTTGAGGAAAATACGTGATGTGGCCATCTGTCCTCCACTTAAATGTGCAGGCACACCCACCAAAAATAAACATACTAATGTCCTCCACCCCCAACACAAACACACACAAAAGGAAGAGGGGACTTCAGTCCTACTGTTGCAGAAATACACTTTCTAGATCAAAGGAGCATAGAAATCAGTAGGCGACGGTGCAAGCTTCCAGGTTAGAGTACGCACAGGTGATTCCTGCGCTTCCTTAATTTTGATTCAAGAGAATCTCAACAGTGGATTACACTGACACACCCTTAACATATTGATATACTTGAGGAGCAATCTTACTTCAGTAGGAAATAAGGAATGAATTGCCATTAAGAGATGAAAACACTCTTCATTCAAAATTTTAATTATGAAATGCTTTTTTTTTGTCTATGTCAGCTCATAAAAATAGAAAATTTTTGAAATTAGTATGAAGTATACTGTTAACAGATTAAAAGTTCTTAGCAGTATTTTATTAGGGAGATAATCACTTAATGACATTTTGATTTTTTAAATTTCTTTGGAAATTTTAAATTTATTGACAGCATACTATAAGCAAAAAAATAATATAGCTACTTCTATAAAATAGCTTAACATTTTTCAGTAATAAAAACATACTTCTATATGACTGAAACATTGATAGAATTTTTTATCTTGTGAACAATAAACTATAAATACTTCCTTATTAATCATAATGAAAGCATAGATATTATAATCTGTTTCTTTGTTGTTTTGCTTGGAAGCTTATCATATTGTAGTCTTAGAAACGTCCTTGGGAATATAACTCTGAGAAAAAGAATATACATCGTGGTTGGCTCAGTCTTATGGTGCATTAGCAGAGCTCACCCTAACTTCAATTTTCTACTACAGTCAGACAACAAGGCATTTATGAGAGAATACATTAAGAAAACTGTAATAATCAGTTGGTGTGCTCTTCCCTGGGGAATACTATTTCTCTCACTCTCAGCGTTCCTTAGGTGCCTGTAGATCTTTGTGTAAGGGTTCCTGTCCACTTTGGCATGTCTATTGTTGTGCTTGTTTAGCCCAGGTTTAGTTAGCAAATGTGATGAGACTTTGTGGATGTAGCTACTAAAATGACTAGGATTCAATTCTCACAGCATAGAAAATAATAAAGAAAACTTTAATATATTTCAATAAATTAAATGCTTAAGGTTTGTCAACCCACACAAGAAATCCAAAACACCATGAAATATGAAAAAAAATTAGATAATGTCATTTTTCTATATTATTCTATAGTAATTCAAAAATAGCCTCCACCAGTAAGATGCAGATGCATAAAATTAGCATGTTTTTCTCCAAACTTTCACTTGGAACATCACTTGGAGAATTGTACTGTAGTTATCGATTCAGTGTGATATGGTAAGTTAAACCATAACTACTGAAGTACACAGTTGTATACATTTACATATTGGAAACTATAGTAGTGACTATGACTACTATTGAATACTAGCTAAATATTTAAAGATATTTTAATACAATTTCCAGGAATTATTGTTATCTAATGAGTGATTCAGTATGTCATACACTTTTTTGTACGTCACTTTTCATTTATTCATTGGTCAGTAATTTAAGCTCACCACATTGCCGTGTTATCTAGCTATAAACTCTTCTTCAATTACTCCTAAAACTGGTCTTTTCAATGTATACAGTTTATGGGAAGTCTGGAGCCATTATAGACCCTGTGAACTCCAAGACTTTACAATATCACTTATCATTCTTTCCCATGCCAGACAGATTTACATTTCCTGTTTATTTTCTATGCTCTTTCCTCTTCTACTACCACAAAAATCAATATACTTGCCATCACAGGATTGTGAATGATGAGGTATTAAACATATTGGTTGTTGCATTATATTTTAAAACTCCCTTATACTAACTTCAGTATTTATTTTCAGTATTTCATCTCAAAATTTTTGCTTTTATGTACTGGTCTGAATTTGCCAGTCATGCTGTTTAGAATCGACATATATCCCCAAAATATTGTCCCCTCATTTCAGCACTTACTTCATCTGTGACAGGATATCAACTTATTGAAATTTTGAGAAACTCTGTTTCTCTTAACAACATACATAGGTTTTTCTCTTTGTTAACTTTCATGCAATTTATAGGAATATAATTTGACCTATTATAAGAAAATTTATATATTTCCAGATCTAATGCATATGAGTTAAGAGAAAACTAAGTTAAAATATTTCTTTAAGGTTTTGATTTTGTATAGTATATAATGAAGCAATAATATATATGTAAATGTGCATAGATTCAAATAGGAGTTCAAACAGGAATGTTACAGCACATTGGATTTCTGATGAAGAACTGTGATTCAAACATTGGTATTAGTAATAAGGACAGCATTGACAGCACTAACTAGACTTAAGAGTTATGGAAAAAAGGAGAAAACATGAAACTGGGACAAAGATATTTGGGGGGACAGGGATGTAGGTGGAGGGAGTAAGGAATAGCTCTTAACAAGATCCATTGCATATTTTCAAAGCATATTTTTAATTGAAAAAAAACTGTTTGAAAAAGGAAAAAATACTAAACATTTTTCCATAGAACCTCAAATAATGTAGTACACAAGTTTTGCACTTTAAATAATAAGTCTGATTGTGGAAAATTCACCTATGTTGAAATCTATGCAACATACACTCTGGTGTATAATTTGTGTAATGACTGGTTAAAGTATAATTTCAGATAATAAAATAGTTTTCTTGTTTCCTAAGAGGCATAGAAAATATAACTATTGTCCGGAGTGGAATCCTTTTTATTGCACCGATTACCTGGTTTGTTTCACCCATATGAACTAATAGCATCCTTTACAGTGAGAACCAAAATGAATCCTCAGCTGTCAATATGACCATAGAGGGAATAGTATATAATTAATAGAACCATCAGTGTAAAAGCATGTTCCCCACAACTACCAGCATGAAACTTGCTTTTCAAAGACTGTCCATACATCTGGCATACTGAAATAGAAACATCAATAGCTATTGGCTTTCCCTTTGAGAATAAATGTCTCATGCATTGAACTTTCTTTCTCTTGTTATGACTGTGGCCTTTTCCTTATATAATGCTATCATTCACACATACAATCAACTAGAAAAACCTTCTTGACCACCTATATGAATTCATGAATTCATACTTAAATTTGACTGTAGAATTTCAGGGCTTTTTGAAAGCTGATTATGGTCTCCAAATGTAAGTTATTCTCAATTTTTCATGGACAGAGATTCAGACATACATTTAATACCTGTCAAGACCTTAACATATTTAAAACTTCCTCTTTACTTCACACTGCAATGCCCTGCTTTGATGAGGTGTCTAGACTGTCATAGCTCATTTGTCTCCAACATCTTTAACAAGTAATAGAGTACTTTTAGATACTCAGAGTCATATTTTTCAGAGACTCCTGGTATTAGGTAGGGTTTCAATTGCTGTAAAAAGACACCATGCCACTCTTATGAAGGAAAATATTTAATTGGAGGTAGCTTACAGTTCAAAGGTTTAGTCTATTATGGTCATGGTAGGAGGCATGGTAGCACACAAGTAGACCTGGTACCTAAGAAAACCTGGTACATCTGGATCAGTAGGTGTCAGGATGAGCAAAGGACACTGGGCCCGACTTGACAATTTGAAACCTCAAAGTCTGCCCCCAGTGATATACTTCCTCCAAGGCTATGTCTACTCTAAGAAAGCCACACCTCCTAATAGTGCCACTCTCTATGAGTCTATGGGGGCCATTTTCACTCAAACTACCACGTCTCCTAAACGACTTATTTAACTATCTAAATCCGAGGCTCTAGTCATAGATATTATTACAGGGACCATTGCTAGGATGGAAAGAAACACAACAGGACAAAGATCATCCAGTAAGGTCCCATAATGAATTATTGACAACATTCTCATAAGGACAATAGAAAGGCCAGCATGGATGTATGAGCTTAGTGACTATTTCAATCCGGTAGACATAAGCTGATTGAAAAAGTAATAGCTGGAGGAGTTGAACAAAAGAGCCACAATGAAAACATTTAAATAAAGTTATCATTGGTAACCAGAGGGAGATGGTCCGTCAGCAAAATAAATGTGGCATTGAACTTTTCTAATCCAACATGTTTTCTAATTTTTATTTTTAGCATTGAATCAAAGGAAATTTGAACATATTTGAATATGAGGCCTATAAAGAAAATGTGATCAGGAGTTTTAGGAATGGATATGATTTATGCAGGGATTAGTGAATTATGGTGACTAATCCTTACCTGTCAGCACTCATAAAGACTATTAACAAAAGAGAAAATTTCTTTTGTCTAATTCACACTAATATTTGGAGCTAAAATTCAAGGGTCATGATTAATAAAAAAATATGAGCATACTATGAAATATACTTATAGCTTGTTAGGACGGAAAGAACTTCTACAGCTTCTATAAAGTGATGTTCTAATTTGGAAAACTTCAAACAGGAAGTCAAAGAGTACCACTTATGGATGGGACAGTGAAGGTGAATTCTGAAGAGATCCCTGTTCTGACCCAGTGTCTTATCAGGAAGCTTTGGTCTGCTCACTCACTGTTTTTTTGTACTTTCAACAATGCCTCCAACTTCGTAAACTCTCAGTCAGTATGTGTTCAAGAAGACAGAGATCAGGGGATCATGGAGAACCCAACCCTACCTGACATATCCACATCAGAGTTCCTGCTATGCCTCAGGGAGGGTTAGAAAGATTGTAAGAGTCAGAATACTAGGGACTCATCTGTGAAACAGTGTCTCTTAGGAAGGGCTGCATAAACAGGACCAGAACAAAACCAAAACAATGGACATGATAATGTGGAAGAAGGAAAATTTTATGAGTCCTAGAAAAAGATTTACAGGCAACTATTGACTACTGGAAGCCTTTCACCAGGCTGGAACCCTTATTAGTCATCCAATACAGATTGCTTACCCTTCAACCATATATAGAAGACAAAAACATAAATGGACTCAGCAGATTCTACTTATTTTTATGTACCACACATGTATATGTATATGTGTGTATGTGCATGGGCATATGTAGATATACATATATTTGCTATACATATAATCAAAGCAAAAGGTTCTATGAACTTGGGAGTTTCACATGGTGAAAATAAATAAGATATAGAATCAGGTGAGAGAGTTATTCCTATGTGAACCTAAAATCTACTTTCAATTTCAACTTGTCCTATAACAAATGCAATTGAAATGCTCAGATATCAGAATGGATTAGGAAAAGTGGAGCCAGGAGGAACTTAATAGGAAAGAAAAGAACCTTTCTAATGTGGGTAAGATGTTCTTGAGTCTAAGAAACCCTGCACAGGAGGGAAAAACCAAATCCAGTCACTCACCAAGAGTGCAGTCCCCTAGAATTACTCCATGTGACAATCACGGTGTCCTTATTTCAACAAGACAAAATACAATCACAAGTAATGTCCCCTGTGTCCAAGCCATAGCATCAATAATAGTGATCTTTTAAAACTCAGTAACTCTTCTTTAAACCACATTACCCTCATATACTTCAAAGTATAGTGCAGCTTTACAAAATGTTCCACAGATATTTATGAAGTATTTGATAAATTTCCCATTCTGTCTGTGTTTCCGTAACTGCAGTAATTGCAAAATAGGTCAGTAGTGTTGGCTACTTAACTTAAATATGTTAGTTACTTTAAACCACTTAGAAGATGACATCTAATTAATGTATTCTGTTGAAATAATGTTTACAATATTTTTCTTATTTAATACCATTAGTTATACATTAATGAAAAGGACATAAAGAATTTGTATTCATTACTAATTTCATGTTAACAAGCCTCCGTGCTATACAAAAGGCTCTTTTTTTTGTTATTGTTTAAATTAGCAAGCTGAGGAGCTTAGTGCAGTAACTGTGGAGCTGGAATTCTATCCATTTCTGAAGCCCACCATCCAGCACCAGGCCACAAAGGCATTCAAAGAGTTTTTTAAAAGTCTTTCCTTCATCTTGGACAGAATCTTTTCTAAGATTTTAATATTCCACATTTCCATGGTGTGCTTTAAAGCCTGCATTTTCTAATTGTACCGTTTCTTGTATTTTCCCTTTGAACTATTTCCAATTTCCAATATTTGATTTCAATCTTCATCCTAAGTAGGGGCTTTGATTTTCAGCAACAGTATCTCTTTGTACGTGTCATTGTCCCAGGCTCTGTTCAACATAAAGGAGTGTACATGTTTCTGAACAGAATGGGCAGACTACATAGATTACACTTAATTATGGGTAATTTATTATTGAATTTGAAAAACATTCCTAGCTGTTTCCACCTTGATTGTACTACAATGCAATCATCTTGCTAAACTTAACTCTTTTCACCTATGGTAATACTTTCAAAGTAGTGAATTCACAGAAATGACAATTAAAACAAGGACCAAATAGTTGGGGATACTTATACAAGCTTAACGGTTGTAAGTCAGCTGAAAGACCACCCACTGGAGAGCGCTAAGGAACTGGAAGATGCATCCTCATGGCAATTACTATTTCATGGGGAAACACTATGGGAAAGTAGTTGAACTTTAGATAAGCAGAACAGTGCTTTTTCACAAAATTTAAAAAGTATGTAAAAGCTGCACTGGAAATTACAAGCTTTTGACCTATCTGGAATAAGTGAAAAGGTTATATTCTGATATATTTTTTAAACTTTATTAACATTCTCCCTTATTTAGATTAACAGTAGCAAAATGTTTCTTAGCAGGAAACACAGATTGTCAAAAATAATGTGCCAAGTGCATCCGTTTTCCTTTGATAATAGTATGCAGTTGAAATAAGAAAATATTTTTAGATAAAGTCATTGGGTTCTTTGTTTTCTTTTTTATTGCTTTGTTTTAATTTTTATAAAATCACTTTATTGCAAGGAGCTCGCGAATAAAAACCATCACATAGCTAGATTAATGTGTTCTCTACCAAAAGCACTTGCCCAGAGTCAGAGCCTGCCTGTACTTCTCTACTAGCTTCTGTTAAGCAGAAACAGCCATTCTGAAAATTTTGGATCCTACACTTTCACTATCAATTACATTTTTAGGAACTTATGCAACAAAATTCTACAGAAACTCCATTACACACTTAAAAATAGAAAAACAATTAATTACATACATGCTTTCACAATTCATCTTCCTTTATTTGTATTCCATCCTTGCCAATCATCTAAATCTATCCTTTTTTTGATTTCCTTTCTACATGTTACAAAGGAACACACATATATTTGTTTATATATTTTACATATATCATGTATATATTGTATTCTAGGATCCATATATAAAAAAGAATAGTTGTTTGCTTGTTTTTTTCTTTTTAATATTAGATGATCGAACTCAATATTACACAAGACTTTCCAATTTCATGATGTCATTGTTTATTCTCTGCTGAGTAGTACTCCATTGTGTGTGTATGTGTAAATGTTCTTAATTCATTCTTCACTTGAGGGGCATCCAGGTTGTTTCCAGGTTCTGGCTCTTACAAATAATGCTGCTATGAATATAATTGATGTGTGTCCAATTTCACTTTTCATTAGAGTTGAATATTATTCCATTTTATAGATACCAGATTTCCCTTTTCCATTCACCTATTGATGGACATTGAGGCTATCTCTGTTTACTTTTTACATGAACAGACAAGGAAGTACAAGTATGTCTAATTAGGGTACATAAGTTAGCTAGTTAAATGCTCAAGAGTGCAATAGATAGGTATATGGTAGTTTAATTTTCAATTTTTTGAAGAATATTCAAACTGATTTCCATAATGGGTATATTAATTTGCACCCCCCACCAGTGAATGAGAGCCACATTTTTCTTTGTATCATCTCCAACACTTGTTGGCTTTCTTGAATTTAGACATTCTGAATAGGTAAGTTGGTATCCCAAAGTAGTTTTAATTTGCATTTTTCTAGTGGCTAGGGATGTTGAACACTTTTTAAAATAGTTATGTGGCCATTTATGATTTATTTATTTTTTTGAAAATTATTCATCTTTTGAAGTCATCAGCTCATTTGTTGATTAACATTTTTACTTCTTTTATATTCAAATTCTACAATTCACTGTACATTCTAGATAATAGCCCAATGCTGAAATATAGCAATAGTAAAGGTTTACTCCCATTCTGTGGCATGTCTGTTTACTCTGCTGATGACTTCTATAAACAGAAAAGTTTTAATTTCAGGTAGTCCTGTGTGCTTATACTTTGGACTAGTTCCTGTTCTATTGATGTTAAACAGTTATTGCAGACCCATATGGCTTGAAGGGTATTACCTCTGTTTTTGTTTATAATTTTCAAAATTCAGGTTTTACACCAAGGCTTTTTTTAAATTTTCTTTGCACTGACTTTTGGAAAAGGGAAAGAAAGATATGGATATCATGTCATTCTTCTGAAGTTGAGCATCCAGTTTAAGCAGTGCCAGTTCTTATTACAGTCTCTTTTCTCCAATATGTATTTTCCTCGTTTTTCAAATATTAGGTGGGCATAGCTTTGTTAGTTAATTTACAGGCCTTCTATTCTATGTCTATCTGACAGTTTTTGTGCCAACACCAACTGTTTTTTTTAAAATCACTATGTCTCTATAATGTAATTTAAAGTCAGGATTTTAATATCTCAAGGAAGAGTTCTCACTACCTAGGATTGTTCTTTGGCTATTTATGAGCATTTTGGTTCCATATGGATTATTACTTTTCTAACTCTGTGAAATATGACATCAGAATTTTAATCGGTATTGCATTAAATTGTAAATTAACTTGAGTTGTATAGCCAATTTTTATTTCCAATCCAGGAATACGGGAAGTCACTCTGTCATCTAATATCTCTATATTTTATTTTCAATGTCTAAATATTTTTATTTTAGAGGCTGTTATCTTCTTTGGTTTGGTATATACTTAGATACTTATCTTTAGGGAAATTATTTAAGTAAGTTTTTTTTCTAAAATGCATTATTAGTTTAAATAAAGACTATTCTTATAGATAGTTTATACTGTGTAAAAACTTACTTAAGTATTTATAATGTCCGAGAGCTTCCTAGTGGATTCTATAGAGTACTTAAAGTAAAGAATCATGTCAAGTTCAAATAGGGATAGTTTTATTTCTTCCTTTGCTATTTGTAATCCCTTATATATTTTTCTCATAAGTAATTGTTATTCTTAAGAGTTCAATCTGGGAGGAGGGGACTGGACCTGCCTGGACTGAGTCTACCAGGTTGATCTCAGTCCTCGGGGGAGGCTTTGCCCTGGAGGAGGTGGGAATGGGGGGTGGGCTGGGGTGAAGGGGGGGCAGGAAGGGGGAGAACAAGGGAATCTGTGGCTGTTATGTAGAACTGAATGGTGTTGTGAAATAAAATAAAATTAAATTAAAAAAAAAGAAAAAAAAGAGTTCAAGCACCATATCAAATAAAGAGAGCAGAGAGTGGGAATCCTCATATCACTTCTGATTTTACCAGAAATGCTCTCTGGTTGTTTCCACTTAATATAATGTTAGCTAGAGGTTGATTGTATTTAGTCCTTATTATTTTGAGATATGCTACATTGATTCAGAAAGTTTCAATAGCCGTTATCATGAAAGCTAGTAGAACTTTACCAAAGTCCTTTTTTTTTTTTGCATCAATCTAAATGGTTCTATTGTTTCTGTCCTTACGTTCATTATATGGTTTATGACATTTAGTCATGTATATTGAACCAAGTTTGTCTTTCTGAAATGAAGTCAACTTGATTATAATGTGTAATCTTAATGTATTCCTAAATTTGGTTTGTAAGTATGTTGTTGATAACTTTCATCTATTTTTCATAGAAGAAATTGATCTGTAGTTTTACTTTCTGTTGTATAATTACCTATGATTTTTATCTGTGATTTCATAATAAAACTGGCCTTGGTAAGTGCATCTGATAATGTCCCTTTACTTTCTATTTCATGGAAAAAATTAAGAAAAATTGGTTTGAAACCTTCCTTGAAAGTCTGTTAGAATTCAGCTGTGAATTCAGCCAGTTCTGGGCTTATCTTTGAGTGAAGGCTTTAGAATACAGCTGTGATTTCATTGTAGTCATAAGTCTAAGTTATTTACATCTTCCAGACTTAATTTTGATGATAATATACACTTAGTAATTCTTCTGTTTTATTCAGAGTATTTGTTTTCATAGCAATCTTTGATAAAATTTTGTGTTTCATCTGAATCTGTGGTAATAACATCTTTTTGATCTCTAGGTGCTCTGATAATGTTCTTTGAACTGAAGATAATTTCACTGAACCTGGAATTTTTAGGGTTAAACCACCAGACATATGTTACTAGTACTGATCAGAACAGAAACATTTAGGCAAATGAGATGTTTATATTAATATAAATTCAGAATAAGGCAAATTGTTCATAAATGTCACTCATCTTTCTAACTCCTTAGTTATTATAAGACAGTAATGAACTCTGGATAAAGACTGACTGGTCAGTCACATAGAACACAAAGTAGAATCCTCAGGACAGTGTAAGAGAACCAAAAAAGATAGAAATTTGTTATTCCTTAGATACAATAGTAGCATGTTTAAAAAACATAACTCATTTAATTTCACAAATAACAAATAGATCACCTTCATTTCACAGGTGTCAAAAATTAAGACAAAGGAAACTAAGGAGATGGTCAACAGCTAAATGTGAAATGCTAAAATATTTGCAAGAGGTTTTTCTGCATAATGATTTTTGATGAGCATCTTCCTCTATCTCAAATGAATTTCCTCTTTCAAACTAGATATAACATCTTCAATTCAAATTAGGCCTCTTACTTTCAGCAAATAGTCTATAGAGCCCAACAATTTCTCTAGGTTTATCAAGGGCACTTGATTTGGACTCCAACACCACATATGAATTAGGCACTAGGAGTTTTCACAACAGAAAAGGTGTCTCTATAACAGCCTCTTTACTAAATCATGACTTCCATTATCAACAGAACTATCATATCAAAATCCATATGCAGGAGCTGCTTATTCATTTTTAATGAGTCAATTAATAAGTGAGCATATAGAATGAAATTAATTGGACTGCTCTCAAGCAGAATTGGATTTCAGTGGTTGTCATGCACTTCTCTAATGATTTAGTCAATCTCATGATGGAAGTTTTGTTGCATATACCCATGATAGACTTAGGGAAAAATTAAAGGATTTTAAACTAAAACATGTACATATTTAAAGATAAGAATCCTGACTGATATGTAATGCAAGTTATTTTTGGTACATGGCTTACCTGAAAAATGTAATGAGACCTCTTAAAGCACATGATTGGTCATCTTGGTACAGTGTCAACCATTGGCGACAGTACACAAACAATGAAGTGCTGTTGACTGGAGCTGTTTATCAAGGCTACTTGGTTGGGAGACAAAACTCTAAGCCTTCTCCACTTGTATTTGTGACTATATGAGACATTCTAATGTTTTCCAAACTATTTTCACTAATCTTTGTTAACAGCAGAGATCTGATGATCACTAGACCCTGTAGATATTGGCTTATGTACAGATAACCAGCCAAAAGAGAAAATTACTATGCTTTACTTTCATAATTTACACAGAGTCATATTCTAACAGATATATTTGCACTATAACTCTGGTTACATTTTTTCCCAACTAGTGAAATTTTAAATTTACTCCTGCAATGCAAGAATTTGTGAACAGAATCTGTGGGCTTTATCTTAATTTTAAATCAGTAGAATTATATGAGTCTATTCTAAAGAGGTATATGTTATGCCATTATGTTAAGGCTAGTTTTAGACATATGGAAGAAAGCAAACAATTATGTCAAAAACCATTGTGTTGAACAAATAAACGGAAGTGTAGTGAGTATTCAGAAAATTTGCATGTCCACAAAGAACACAAATTGTAATTGTGACTATAATTATGGTGGATTTTGTGCTAATGTACTCTAGCTGTCTATAAAGATTATTTTCACACTCAAAAGAGGCTTGCAACTGAAACTTTACACTTTCTAGTACAAAACAATATTGTTTGGGATAGATTCCCCTTGAGAATTATCTGTACAAACTACTGCCCAATCTTACTTCACATTACCAGATCTGAGTAGTTGGAAATTATAGAAGTTAAAGAGTAAGACATAGTATGACACAACTAGTCATCTTCAGGGAATAGGTAATTCAATGGACCATGCAACTTCCCAATAAGGGAAACATACTGGGGAATTTTAAATTAATATCATTATAGTTTTACCAATTTGTTTTCCTTTCCAGTGAAGGTTGTATGCATGGTCACTCCAAGGTAGCTACTACCTAAGCACCTTTTGAGCTAGATATCATACAGAAAAGAATATTCTAAGAGTTGATTGTCATAGTCTGCCATTATTATTATATATGAGAATTCCACTTTCTTAAAGAAAGAGCATTTTGAAACATGTAATAACAATGACATTACTGACTCTGTTTACACATTTTTTCCATATTTATAGAGTGATTTGAGGATGGAGTAAGAGTGATAGAGGAAAAAAACACAATTTTACTCAGGCAAAACAAGAAAAGAATTAGTTGAAAGGAAAAAAAAGTGAAGGTTTAAAGGAACCACAGGATCTAAGTGCCCCTAGCAATAAATGAGCAACATCATGATAATAATTTTCCCAATATTCTATGCACAGATTTTGAGCATGAACTTTGTGTGTGTGTGGGGGGGGGCATGTCACAGGCACTTTCACGGTTTGACCCATGCAGGTTATTTTGATAAGTTTAAGGAATACTGCTCATTTTAGTCATGAAACTTTAGTGATGTTAGCTCATCACATGGTATTTCTTCAGTGGTCAATTTATAATACATTGTTTTTATAACTTAATAGTTAGGAATTATTTCAAAGAAGGCATCTTAGTCTCTCCTTTTCTATAAGGTGAACTCCTTTAGAAATATGACACACAGTATTTAACAACTCAATTTTTGGAAGTGATTGAATGACACAGAGAAAAGAAATAACAGGCACACTGAAGTTACTGTCATTTAATTTGAAAACCACAATCAATATTTGTTCACACTATGAGCAGGTTTCAGTGGATTATTCAAATCCAGAGGCCAGGAAGTACTAGAGGCTAGACCTTGATTTCCATTTCATGGAGGGCTAGAAACAGACAGGGAGGATTTAAACTGTTTTTATGACAATTTTATTTGTCCACCAGATTTTCTTATTGTTTTATTCTTCTTTAAAAATGTAAATAACATGTACTTGCCAACAACCAAAAGAGCACTGAAGTCAAGCTAGGAACTTTTGAACCCCTGAATCTTATACCTGTGGCAACTGTCAAACCAACTGCATCAAACAGCACACAAGCAGAAAAAAAAAAAAAAAATCACAGAAATATGTTACTCACTTGATATCTCCATGCTTGCTTCTGACATTCCTGGTATTTATTCTACTTTTATCGAGCAGGTCTTTCCAGAAGAAATGGGTACCTCATCACTGGATGAACAACTAGTACATTTACTATTGAAACAAACTCAGCACCTGCTCTAGGGTCGTCGCTTAAAGCTCTTCTCTCAGCAACTCAGGTCATATGTTTAACTCCTTCATGGCATGTCTCCTTGCATGCCTTGCTCATTTGGGTGCTGAAGCTGGACCCTCATCTTTAAATCCTTCAATATAATGGCCCCTGACTCCAATTGCTACACTAAACAGTTTTTCATCAAATGTATTTGTTCTTTATTTCTTGCCTTAGAAAAATCTGAGGACAGCAGCACATATTGCTTTGTTAAATTACTTAAATAGCTGTCTCAGTTGCAGACAAATAATTCAGAATTGCAGTACTAGAGAAGACTACCATGTAGGATTTAAATACCACTTGAGTCGTCTTCTCAAAGGGTGAAATTCAAACTTTTTGGTTTATTTTCTAGGGTATTTTACAATTAAAATCCAATAATATAGTCATTTAGTAGAACTACCCATTGCCATATAAACCTCTAACTTAGATCAAATCAACTGGCCTTCAGAACAAATTATACCTCATTAGCCAAACACTGAAAAATTCATATTATACCCTGTCTCTTGCACACTCGTACAACTCCACAAAACCTTCTTCAAATATTAAACAACAAATATATGTAAACTCTAAAGATATTCTTCACAAAACTCGGAAAATCATCTTAAAATTTTTTTAGCAATACAATTCTTTTTATTATTAATTTTTCTTTTTGAGGGAAAAACATTATTTAATTTCCTTTTTTTAAACAGCACCTCTAGAAACATTAATATACTATTCTGAGATTATATATATATGCATATATACAAGCATATATATGCATATATATGTGGATTTTGGAATGTTAGATTGTTAAAGTGCATCACATTAATAGTAACATCTTAAATTTTATATGAAAACACATAAGTCCACAAATTGAAGAAACAAACTTAATCATAAAGACCACAGCAATATGTTCTCTCTCTCATTTATATATATCACAATATCTCATCTCAAACTATACTAGATACCTATAGTAACAAAAACAGTGTGCTACTGGCCTGAAAGCTCACATGCAGTCCAATGGAACCTACTAGAGTATAAAGATAAGTCTACACAGATAGGGTCACCTAATTTTAAAAGGTGTCAACAACATACACTGGAAAATGTTTTTTTTTTTTTAAATGAGTTCCAAAAACTAGACATCCACTTACAGAAGAATCAAATTAGATACTTATCTCTCTCTTTGTATACAAACCAACTCAAAATGGGTCAAAGGCATTAATTTAAAACCAGAAATGCAAAATCTACTGAATAAAAGCACTTAGGATATGCACACATGAAACAAACCTCTGACTAGAATAGAAAGCATCTCCACAGAGGGCTCAATAGTACTGTAGAAATTTAAAAATCTATGCAGCAAAATAAACCATTAATAGAATGAACATAAAACCTCAGAATGGGAAAAAAATGTTACCAACTATGCTGAAGAGAAGAAATCTAGACTATACAATTACTGCAAAAAGTAAATAAAAATCAGAAATGCCTATCTATAAATGAAACAATGTTCTGAACAGATTGTTCACACAAGAAGAAATACAAATTGCCAAAAATATATTGAAGAGTGTACATGCCCAGACAGCAAATAAATGTACTAAAACTGCTTTGAGCCTCAGGTCATCCATCAGAATGGCCTCCATCAGAAAACAAGACAATATAGGCTGGCAAAAATTTATAAAAAGAACAATCTATATCCATTGTTGTTGGGAGTATAAACTAGTGCAACAATTTTGGTAATCAGAGTTTAGGTTTCTTAAAATCCTGAAATCAGCTGAGACATCCAGGCAGTGGGACTGGGACCTGTCCTCAGTACATGAGCTGACTGTTTGGAACCTGGGGCTTATACAGGGACACTTGGCTCAGCCTGGGAGGAGGGGACTGGAACTGCCTAGACTGAATCTACCAGGTTGAACTCAATCCCCAGGGGAGTCTTTGCCCTGGAGGAGATGAGAATGGGGGGTGGGCTCAAGGGAAGGTGGGGGAGGGGGCGGGGGAGAACAAGGGAATCCGTGGCTGATATGTAAAATTAAATTAAATTTAAAAAAAAAAAAAAAAAAAAAAACTAAACTCAGAATTTCCATCTGACCTGGCTATGCACCCCTGGGCACATACCCCAAACCTCCACATACTACTTCAGAGTTAGTTACACATTTTTGATCTTTTAAAGTACTGAGAACAGAATTAGTGTAGATGATCATCAACAGACAAATGATTAATGAAACCATGGAGTATACACACAATGGAATTCTATTCAGCCATAAATAAAAGTAAAATCATAAAGAAAAGGGATATAGTGAATAATGGGATCCAGGTACAAAAATACAATATTTAATGTTCATTCTCATGAGCAGATTATATAGTCATTTCTTGCTCATTAAAAGCGCATAGCCAAGTGGGACTAAATAGGGGTAGAGGTCAGAAAGGAAGAGAGAGGAGAAGTAGTGATGGGCCTGGGAGGAGTGGAGGATGGGAAACTGTGGTCGGGATGTACTGTATAAGAGAGGAATGAATAAAAAGCAAGAGTACTGGGACCAAAAATATACAGCAGGGACTCAGGGAGGGACTTCAGTACACACTGGAGTTAGAAAAGACAACAGAATTAAATTTGTATGAAATTCCCACATGGAAGTCTGATACTCTGTAAATAATTTAAAAAGATAAAACAATTTAAACCTCAAATTTACTCTTACTTAACACAGGAAAGTCAAGTAACGTTAAATTCACCAGAAGATGAACTTAAAAAAACAACAACAAAAAAAAAAAAAAAAAAAAAACCGATTGGCTGCTGGACAACTGTGGCTCACACCTTTAACCCCAGCACTCAGAAGGCAGAGACAGGTGGATCTCTCAGTTAGAGGCCAGCCTGTTCTATAGAGCCAGTCCCAGGACAGCCAAGGCTACACAGAGAAACTCTGTCTCAAAAACACAAACAAACAATCAAATCTTCTGGCAAGAAAGATCTATTTTATAAACAAATGTACAAATTTAAGCTACATCATATGATACAGTATGTGTTTAAAAATAGAAGAAACAGACACTGAAATACAACAGGGTCCTGATGGGAAGGTCCAAGACATCAGAGGAAGGGGACATTCCAAGTGCTACAATATATACTGAGAATTCTTATTCAAATCTAGGAGTGTAGGATTTATCAGAATAGTATCAAAGACAATTCAACAACATGGGAAGGAAGGAAGATCCTGTCTCAAAAGGGAAATAACAAAAACAACAAAGAAAGAAAAGTCAAACAAAATGAAATGGGTCCTAAGAATGCCACTCAAGATTTTTCCTTGGACCTCTACGTGCTGTGTGTGTGTGTGTGTGTGTGTGTGTGTGTGTGAATACATATGTGTGTGCATATACATCCAAATATGAATGTTAATGACACATATACAATCTATCAATCAATCAAAACAATCATTTCTTGCTATTGCATGGCAACCAAAAATTCAGTTTAATGGTAGTAGAATACTGTGTGGTTTCTCATGAATAATAGGTACTATTGCTTAAAGTCCTTTCAACGAGGATGTAAATCCTTATACTTGAATAACATCCTTGAACACTAATTTTTAAATTTCTTTTAACTGTGCAAATAACATTTTTATTTATTTTAATGAATATCTCAGAGGTGTTTGTAGCTTGAGAGATTTTGTTTTGCTGTTGTCATATATTTAGTATTAGGATAAATACCTTTCATCAAAAAAATCAGAAAATTAGCTTTAATGACTGAAATAAAAAATTACTGGTAAAAGTTTTGTATAATTAGAAAAAGAACTAAAGGAAAAACTAATTAATGTCAAGGTAAAAATAAAATGATGAAAGTTTATGTTCATAGTTAAGCCAATTAATCAATAGAATACAATAATCCATTGCCTTTAAACAAAATAAAGTCTGGATAACAGGGCCAAATTATTTGACTTAACAGAAAGCAGCCACAGTTCCATGTTTACTACCCCTTCTTGTTCTCTTTGACTCCGAAGGAAACAGAAACAGGTGCCTGATGTCTTTCTCCTGGATGCTGGTTGAGCTTGTAAAAAAAGCAGCAGAGAAAAGTGAGGTTTCTTCATTGTTTTCAAGACAGAAAGCAACCATCTTCATAACAATGTTTGCTTGTGTAGTTTTTTTTCAATCCTGTCTTAATTAATAACAAATTAGAAACTATGAGTGAAATAGATTTATTCACACCAGGCAAAAAATCTGGCAATCATTCCTAAATGCAACTGTGCCAAATGCAGATTCTACATTGAGTTAGTTTTTTTTTTTTTTTTTTTTTTTTTTTTTTTTTCATTAATAGGCCAACATGCCTGAAAAAAGCAACCTAAGGACATGAATTATTTTGTTGCCCAGTTTATAAGTAGAGTACACCATGGCTAGGAATTCATGGCAGCAGGATTTTGAGGAAGCTGCGACATTCGTCCTGTATTCAGGAAGTAGAAATGGATGCTCATCTCCTTTTCCTTTTTATTTAGTCTGGACTCCACCTCAAAAAGTGCTGCCACCAACCTCCACAGTGCTTCTTCCCATGCCAATTTAATGAATTTGAAGTTTGAAACTCCCTCATCAACATTCCCAGAGGTTTGTCTCCTACACAATTCCAGATCCTGTTGAGGGGACAGTCAATATTGATCACCACAGATGTCAAATCTTAAAGAACAACAGTTGTAAATCATTGAAACATATGGATTCTCAGGCTTGATGCTATAAAATCATGTTTTGGATTTGATGTATTTTCAACCCAGCATGTTTATTTCTAAATGTAAAACAACCTTAAAACCATGCTGATTGTGCAGAGATGAATGTGATAGTGTACAAGGCATATGCAGGTCAAACAGAATACATAACTCTGTAGTCATTTCTTTCCAGAATTTCTTCATGGTTACATTTATACTTTGATTCCAAAGTATGTTCCTATGTTTTCTATGTTGGTAATAGAATTAAAAATTTTTCTTCCTCCATCTCTAAATTCTGCAAACACAGACACGTGCTGCCATAACTTAAAAATAAAAATTCTGAACTGCCATTTAATTTATAGAAGTATAATGGTTTCTAAATTAAACTCCTTATAAACATATAGATTTATGTATGTATTTAAGTGACAAGAGTCAAGGAAGAAAGCAAGCATTATTGACAGTATTGTTCAGAGTCTTTCAGCCACTTTTAAGGTATGAATTTCGTTTTCAACCTGCCCTTTCCCTTTGCTAAGCCCCTAGGTTCAGTGGCACCCAGCTGAGTTATGACCTGATTTGGACAATACCTACCAGCTTCATTCTAGATTCTGGGCTCCCAGTACTATAACTTCATCTCTGTGATTATGGCATAAGTTGGGTACTGAATTTTTCTCTTTCATTTTACATACCAACTACTGCTCCCCCCCTTCTCATGTTTCTTCCCCCAACTCCCCCCCATCTCATCCCCCCATTCACTCCTCATAGTGGATAAGACCTCCCTTGGGTAGTCAACACAGGCTGGCATACCAAATTGGGGCAGGACTAAGCCCCTCCCCGACTACATCAAGGCTGAATAAGGCATCCCATCATAGGGAATGGGATCTAAAAAGCAAGTTCTAATCCAGGGATGGGTCCTGGTCCCATTACCAGGGGCCTATAAACAGATAAGCCACACAACTGTCACCCACATTCAGAAGGCCAAGTCCCATAAAGGCTCCCCAGCTGTCAGTCCAAAGAACACGAGCTTCCACTAGCCTAGGTAAGCTGCCTCTGTAGTTTTTCCCATCATAATCTTGACCTCCTTTGCTCCTATAGTCCCTCCTCCCTCTCTTCAACTGAACTCCAGGAGCTTGGCCAATTGCTTGGCTGTGAGTCTCTGCATCTGCTTCCATCAGTCACTGGATGAAGTATGTATGATAACTATTAGGGTAGTCACTAATCTGAGTACAGGGGAAGGTTTCTTCTATCTACTTTCATGATGATATCATTGACCACAATTCTCCCAACTCTATTGTGTATTCAGTTAACCATCTAATTCAAAATGTGGCATTAGGCAAATAATCAAATACCATGCTGGCAATGCTTAAGGTATCCAACTAAATGCTTTCACAGTTTGAATTTTGAACTTTTTAATCAGATAAACTTAACAGTATAATTTTAAAATGAGATTTAGATAACATGTATGTAATCTCAGTCTTGTTCAGTGTTACAGCTCAACTTGCTATTTCTTTTCCTTAAAATAAAAACAAAACAAAAAGGAACAGGAAGTAATCATGAAATGTGAGAAAACTAACTTTTCATTTCTCATGGCACAGCAAATAATTATGAACACTTGTCATGTAAACTTATATTTGCTTACGACTTTACAAAAACAGTTTAGAGGAGTCTCAAAGGCATCCTAAACAAAGATGTCATCTCATGGAGGATGTCCTGACTCTAGTGACTGACAGCATGAGGATGATGGAAGTAGGTGGAAATGTGGGTGTGGGCTCTATATCAGGAGGATTTAGAAATCATCTTTATCACCTATCTTTAACATTAAAATTTTATATTCATCAATGCATTCATAATCATATGAAATAAAAAGATAACAGCATATAAAAACTAAACTACTAACATAAACTATCTTGTTTAAAATTAAGACATTTTGACAGCTAACATGAGGTTACACTTTATATTTTCCCACATTTTATGTATATGCAAAAACACCACTTTCTACCCTTTACCTTGAGTTCACATGCATTTGCCAAGGGACAACACACATGTCACTCTACCTTTCACAGCTTCTCTCAGAAAGTGAGTATGCCTTTACTGGTGGATTTTTCCTTTTATCTGTTCTGTCTGTCATAGCCCCCTCTTCCAAAGCAGATGTTCTATCATTCACATAGGACAAATATGTGCAAAGTGTTCTCTACTCCAGCCACTCAGTTGCACAACCTTTGCCCAGAGCACACAGACAATGAATATTTTCTCTCTATAATGCCAAAACATTAGGACTAAAATATTAAACTCTAACAATTATTGATTAATCACATAATAGCTTCTCAGAATAAGCTTTTGTAAAATCATTTCATCACTTTATGGAAGAAGGAAATGATGCCTACATGTGTAACTATTATTCACATGTCAGCAATTGAATACATGATTCTGTTTAACCATTTTCAGTTGGAGACTATTATTGTGATTATAAAGCTGAAGACATTCATACCACATAGCACAAATCTATTAAACAATATTGCATGAGTAAATAAGAACAAGCACAGAGTATAAGTCTCTATTCAATTCCAAATATATTGGTGAAATTAAAGGTGTAAGATGAGATTTTCCATATTTTTTTAAATTTCTGAGAGCCACAGACTTTAGGTTATGATAATTTCTATATGATATGTCACCAATTTGCAGTGGATACAGGTGTTTTGTTTTGTAAATTCCTCCAGTGTTCGCAGACAGCTGACAGGCATGTTACCCATGTTGATTATATAGTGTTTACAACAACTTTTGTTCATGAATACCTTTTTCTCTAAATACATACGATGGAAATGCTATCTGTTGTAATGCAGTCTGTTCCCAGTTATTCACAAATGCACACGAGTTTCATTCAAGGTAATCTAAACACAGAATCTGTCCTGATAAAGGCAGAAGCTAGAGTGAAAAGGATAAAATAGGAAGAAGATAAAATACCTTACTTTATTAACAAGTGTCTATTAAATGTCTTTTACGATACAATTTCCTTTATATGTTTGTTTAGTAATTTAATAAAAGCATGTTTCTGATAATGAATTATCATGAGACCATCAGTGAGTAATCCTTCAGGGTCTAATCTTTTAATATTAAAAATCTGTATTATAGCTATGCTGAAACATATTCTGAAAATCTATTTTTTAGTTGTTTTATTTTCATTGTTTCTATATCATGTCTAATTTTTGTGCTTCATTACTATTTGGAATATTTACAATATTCCACTTGATGATTTATTTTTATTTTTCCATGCAATCATACCATTATTTATTTTATCGATTTTTAAATTAGTATTTCAATGTGCATCTCTCTTTATTTTATCCTTTTGAAAAATATTTTCCTTTTTAGTATTTTACAGATTTGCTCCATTGTTATGTTTGGTTTTAATTGACATTTTATATGGTAAAATCATTACATTTATATCCTAGTTTTTGTATTTTTTATGATACTTCCCTAGTATCTTAGTTTTTTTCTATTAAGTGGTATTAGCAATTTTACATTTTACAATAAAAATTTAAATTCATGAACAGATAATGGAATTCATCATCATTTAAAAATTATATAATGTCTGAGACTAAAAGTAAGCATTCTTTACATTAGTGCAATGGTTTTCAGAATTGAATAGGGCTGAGAAATTCATGCAACAATTGTCAAGCAAAGATTTCCAGCTGTATTCACAGATCTGTGCTTTATTGTGTTTAAGTACAACTTCATATTTATACTATTGACAGCCTCAGTTGGTGGGGGTATTTTTGCTGTGTACACCACACAGTTAAAGTCACTGTTTAAAGCAAACAACACAGAGTTGCAGGGAAGCAGGTAAGAGGAATTCAAATAACTGATAGGATAACCTGAGAATCCACACACTGTTAAAGAAGGTGAGCAGCTAAACAACTTTTGCCACATTTTTGTTAAATGTTCTAATGAACAACATTTTACCATCATTTACGGTGAGGCAGTACTCCACTGAATTGGTATTTTCTATCTAGTTTCTCTATTTTATTCATTTTAGAAAATCTACTGTTCTCTTCATTACCTCCTATGGCCTCAAAGTATTCTCTCTTCAAATAACAAACTTCATTTAATCAATCCAGAGAGTCCAGAAGGAAAAAGTATCCATTGCTTTTGTATTTGCTTTCCTTTAACTTTCTATTATTCATCATATATTCCTCAGCAAGCACATTGAGAATCTATTCTGCTTAAGCAACTGATCAATATTATTGCTTGCCTCATTTTATTTTCCTTTTATTCAATTTATAATGAGAAAAAATTACTCTTATCTCTAAAGATCTCTGGTATGGTAAAAGTACATCTATTTGCACAACTCTTAAATAGGTCAGTTTCATCAGTTCAAATGTTATAGTCAAGCCATGTTATAGTCAATCATTACCTTCCAAAGTCCAGATCCAAGTGAACACTACCCCTCTGCTGTTCTGTATTATTATGTAAATTGATTTACCTAAAATGTTTCTTAATTCACAATGTGATATCCTCTTTATTTGAAGTTGCTCTTTTATTTTTATTTTTTCTTTTTTAAACTTATTTATTTTATTAAGAAAATTTTTATTCATTTTACATACCAATCATAGATCCCCCTCTTCCCTCCTCCTACCCCTCTAGCCTTCCCCAACCCACCCACCCCGACTCCCTCCTACAAGAAGGTAAGGCCTCCCATGAGGAGTCAGCAGAGCCTGGTACATTCAGTAGAAGCAGGTCCAAGCCCCTGCCTCAAGGCTGTGCTTGGTGTCCCACCATAGGTGCTCTTTTCAATGGACTCCATCACACTGTCAGTACAGGATCATTCCCAATTTGTCTGAGCATTCTTTCATTACATCCTTTAGCTTCTTCAGCTCTTTGTTTATAAAGGTTCTCATTTCCTCTTTGAACTCACTACCTATTTACTCCTTGGCGTACAGCTGTCAATTTTGAATGCAGCCTCATATTTCCAATTGTCTACATTTGGCACAACAATCATTATCTTATTATCTTGGGCTCAAAATCCTTCTCCTTTTGAGATTCCATTTGTGCTACAAATTCATAGACTTCACCATTGACATGGGTTTCAGTAATCAGGTCTGAGTGTTGGGAATGTGGTATCCTCTCATTACTGACACTATGACATTGTTCTCCCTTTAGCTATTCTTCTGTGAACATGTTTGTGACACGTTCATATGAGTGGAAGGATTCTTTGTTTTCTTTCACATTTTTGGAGATCTTCTACTGAAATGCCTTTAGAGCATACATCTATAAATATTTAATACAATTATATCAAGTTTTAATGCACATTCTTCATAACACATCTCTAACACATAACATCTAAGCAAAAGTATACTTTTTTTCTAACCCATATTTTTCTGAACTTCTGTTTTGAAATACATTATTTTTCAGTTTTCAAGATTGTTTTCCGATCTCTATTTAGGTTACAAAAATAGATAAGCAAATAAATTGATTAAGATCTGTTTTCTAAAACTGTTAAGATATCTCTTTCATTACTCTCCCTCCCCATCTCTCCCCCAACTCAGTCATCTGGAGCCCTCATGTTCCCCCCTCCCAGTTTACCCATGAGATCTTTTTTTTTTTTTTTTGGTTTTTTCGAGACAGGTTTTCTCTGTGTAGCTTTGCGCCTTTCCTGGAGCTCACTTGGTAGCCCAGGCTGGCCTCGAACTCACAGAGATCCGCCTGGCTCTGCCTCCCGAGTGCTGGGATTAAAGGCGTGCGCCACCAACGCCCGGCTTTACCCATGAGATCTTAATCCTTTCCCTTTCCTGGAGTGATCCATGGGATTCTCTCTTAGTGTCCTCTGCTTTACCAAGCTTTTCTGGGGTTGTGAGTTGTAGCCTGGTTATCCTTTGCTTTGTGTCTATTATTCACTTATGAGTGAGTACATATGAGGAGGGGATGGGGGTGAGTATGGGGGGAGAAGGAGAAGGGGAGGGAGGAGGAACAGGGATTGGTATGTAAAAGGAAAGACATTTTTTAATAAAAAAATTACAAAATTTAAAGAAAGATTTGTTTTATAAAACTCATATGATAGTACATTTTTGAAAATATACTGCTCCATTGACTATATATTATGGCTTGCAGTTTAGCATTTTTGTGGGATTATTGAGTTGGAAAAGAGTAGATCTTTGTTTCTTGTGCATTCCCTTGGACTCTTTTTCTTGTTTGTTTCTTTTGTCCTATTTGTATGTGTAATTTTAGTTTTCTCATTTCACATTATTATATTTTATACTATTACACACAATCACAATCTTCTTTGTTTTCTAATGAGAGACAGAAAGTGGGTGGATCCAGATTTGCAGTAAGTTGGGATCAACTGGAAGGAAAATAGGGAGCAGAAACCATAATTCAATATATAATACAAAAAAACTATTTTCAATAAAAGGAATACTTAAAGGAAGTGTATTTCTTATGCATGTGAATGTGAAAACTAAATTGTGAGATTCTATAACACAAATTATAGCTATGTATTTATTTATAAAATGCATGTTTCAATATGACAAGTCAAAATTACAAATTCACTGAATTATTGAAGTAGTATAAGATCAGAATTCAACCTGTATCTAGTCTTGCAAGCTACATAAGCCTCAGGCAGTAATGCTCAGGGTTCTGAAACATACTGCTTATTCTCAACATATTCTACTTACATGGCTGCATCTTGTCACTTTCATAAAGCCTTCTGAATCTCCACAAAACAGTTCTAAACCCTTATCTTTGTTTCTCACATATCATGCCAAAATATTCTTTTTTAAACCAAAGCTAGGAGGGTGAATTGGTGCAGTTCAAGAGTTCGGTAAATACCAAATACAGTGACCCTAACCCCAGATGGTGTATAAAACTGCTTTTAAAATCCAGGACTTTTGGAACATTATGCAGAAAGGTCATCATTTTGCAGAGAGTTCAAAATCTAGAAAGATTTTTAACACTTGTAATTAAAGATCAGAAGAAAGAAATCAATTATATTCTAGCCTTTGCCATTCCATATTGCTTATCTTCTATTAGTGGTGTTAATGACTGACACTGCTGTAAGTAACTCATTATGAGGCTGTTTTTCAAAAGATGAATGATGATAGCTTTCACACGGTATTCAGAGGCAATTGAATGAACTAAATACACTGAGTACAGTATGAAATGAAAATCAAGTGGCAGCTTATCAAACTGAACCCAACCAGCAGGAAAGAGCTGTATTAATGGAAACGATGACTTTCTTAAAAAATTCTTTTCAGAAAATTAGGTCTCAAAATTTAAATAACCAATATTAGAAATAATTTCAAATAATGACTATACTATTGCTGAGTGTCAGAATGAAATATATGTAAGACGAAGGTTTTCAGGGCAAAATTGCTGTTAGTGCCAACAGGAAAGAGACCTCAAAGAAACCATAAGATAGGTGTGATATTTGGTCCTATACTATAGTGATATTGCAGACAATAAAATAAATGAACAAACAAAAATCTAGTGTAATTAGGACCATGCCTATTACCTGGAGAAAGGCATATAAACTCATTCATTTCTGATGGAAGAAAATTAATATTTCTCTCCAGACTTTGCCAAAAATTCAAGGATCATATAACTAGATGTTATATAATTGAAAGTGCTTTTAAATAAATTGAATTCAGTGATCCCTAATTATTCTCAACTGATTAATTTCCAGAGAATGCATAATGTCTGTTAAAATACATGAAAAGGATGACCAGATAGATGGAAAATGTACTTTCCACAAAGCCTGAAAATTGAGTTTTATATCTAAAAATTCCCTCTTGGATATTTACCTCTAACCGCCATTATCAGTTCTAGCAAGTTAGCATCTGACCTCACAATGCTGTGGTTTTTTTTTAACATTTATTTTTTCTGAAGCAGACAATACTAGGTAGGTTCAAACCTTACCTTAAGTTTAGAGTAGCAGTCACAATGATGGGTATACGTCTAAGGTCAGTCACCCATTTTATAGACTGTAAGAGTGATTTTTATTCTATATTTTTGAATTTGCCTATTTAAGAATATAGGTAGAAAAACTACTTTGTGATACTTTCTTTAACTGAATGAAATACTTTGTAACTAAGTAATATGTGTACCAGACATGAACTTTATGCTCCATAATGTTGAGCATCTGACACATGTCATGTCAAAGTAAAACATAACTCAGATTTCTGAAGCATTGTTAGTACTACCTGTAGTTAGATCTCCTGAAACTAAAACCTAAACCATTTCTGTTTTCAAGCTTTTAAATAAGTTATTCTAAAGCCATAAATATGGTCATGGTTGGAAGATAAATTCATGATTTATTCTGTCAGCAAAATTGACCCTAATAGCACAGCTACTCAAATATAAGAACTATTTAATGTTATTCACTAATTAAAACAGTACTCATTGCTTTTTAAAAAATGATCAACTACATGGTTAACAACAAAGAGATAATTACAAATGGAATAAACTTTCCTACAACGCTTAGAGTAATCTTTTTTATTTTCATAACCAATTGACTAGTCTTTGTACTGGTTTACTTACACAAAATTCCAAATGAGATGTCTTGTTTCCATATTATTAATTATACCAACTGTGGTCTTAGTATTCTACTAGGCAACGAAATACAATTATTTTACAAAAACATTAATTTATGTATTAATACAAGAGAAATGACAAGTTGCTATGTGCCAACCTGTTTTTCTAGATGCCCAAATGACAGTAAAATCCCTCTTTATATGATTGATATTCCAGTATATACATTGAAAATATACATATAAAAATAACATAGTATGTACAACGTTAAAAAATTACTGATAAGAATATTGTAAAGCAGCATAAATAAGGTGGGGTGGGGAATATTCAAGACTGCACAATAAAAACCACACTAAGAAATAAGAGACTTCAATAAAATACATACAAAGGTAAGAAAATTAGCCATTGGTTCATGTCAGAAGATGTGCTAAAGTAAGAAAAAACAAATTAAAAGCCCCCAAGGTATAATAAACTTGGATCTATTTGAGGGACTAAATGTGATCAATATGGTATAGTTCTAAATTGGCATTAAAAGGTAAGTAAGTGATATAAGACAAGTATTTGAATAACATTAATATGGCATTGTTTTTCATTGAGAATCAACACAACAACATCTGGATTTTGATTACTGAAATGGCTTGATTAGATTAATGTTATCTCACCTGATTCCTTTTGTTAATATTCTCAGAATAGACTCTTTCCAAAGCAGAAATCAGAGAAACCAGTGAGGAAGTTATTTATGAAAATGAAAGGTAGAATTGAAAGGATTTTGGAATGTATAAATGGTCAAATTTTTAACATACAATGTTTTTTATCTACATGATTCCTTATACTCCGTTAAAGAGTTTAGCCAAATGTCTCAAGAATCTTACTATGTTTAACTGAGTTATAGATATGTTACTGGAATAGAAAGTGTTTCATCAAAAGCTCATATGAATTCACACAAAAGCTCATATTTGACTAAAAGTTCTATAACTTTCTACTCAAGATGCATCAGTATATAGAGATATTAGGTTATTTAAAATCTAAGAAGGCTATTGTTGTGCTCATAACATCAAAACCCAGCTCCAGAAAGGACCTCCTTGCCAACATCTCAATCTTTAGTAATTTACTGGACTATTTTCTTTCTGCTTAAGCAGAAATACACAACATTGGTTTTTGTGTGTGTGTGTTTTGCTGGTTTTACTCAGAACATCTTTAAGCTAAACTTATGCTATAGTTTATATCAAAAATGTCTTCCACTTAGCTAGATACTGAATCATTTTAAGTCATGCCACACTTTGTCTATTCACCTGTCAAGGGGCATTTGGGTTACTTCCCTCATTGGCAAGGGTGAATTATTTGGCCATGGCCATGATGTGTAATAGTCTATTTTAGTCCCAGTTTATATGAGAATGTACTCAAATACAAAGTTGCTCTTACAGAGTTGGTCAATTCAGAAAAATCTATTCTTTTATTCATATAGTTATAAGTAAACTTTGTCAAAGATATGAAAGGAGATTTAAGGCTCTTAGTTAAAGAAGACATAACAATGTGTGGATGCCTCTCTGAAAATTAATGATTTTACTACACTTCATATAATATCACCAAATCAATTTTAATATGGGTACATTTAGCAAAAGAAATCCATGTATAAATCATAATAAAATTACTAAAAATTGATAAGAAAATTAGTATTAGTCTTATCAGTAACCACAATAAAGTATACTTTACATACCTTGGCAGAAAGATATCTGCTGAATTATTAAATATAATTCAAATCAGAATTTAATATAACAAAATTTTAAGTTACAAAAGGAAAATAACAAAGAATAAAATAGAAACCTATTATTGAATTTTTTTGTGAAAGAAAACTATTCCATAATTATGTGTGAATAAAGGCAATCCCACTTAACTAAACTTGAGATGATTCAGTATGATCAAAATTGAGGGGCTGGAAGCTAGTACCTATAAATGAAGTTCTTCAGTTGAAATGAAATGATGTTCCAACAGAATAATAAACCTGTGCAAGGATTTTAGAGCTGCAGGTATGTTCAAGATTGTATAAAGTAGAAATACATTTTGCTTTCTTATTTATTTTTTTAAAGTCAACTTTTGAAGTCAACATAATGATGTATTAAATTTTAGAGATGTGGAAGTGAATGTATATTCACAATTATGCAAAAGTATGTATGGGGAATAATATGGGGAACATTACCTCACTGTAATATTTTATTTTTCAGAGAAGGTAGTATGATATGTATCCAAGATATGCCATAGTAAGTAAATGTCATACTTGTTTTCTACAAATTCATCATCAAGATTAAGGCCATATAAATATTAATTGAGTAATATGAAGATAACAAGGAAAACCTAACACAAAACAGATGAGAAAAAGGAATAACAAATGTCAACAGGATGCACTCAAAATCCTTTCATTCGATGTGACTGGTTGGAACAAATATTGATACTTTTAGAAAATGACAAAGTAAATTCAAAGAAAGACTTAATTATTTGCTGTCTTATAAGAAATAGCAGGAGAGCTACCCTGGCCCCCTACCTTTGTATGCTATTAGATGGCAAGGGTAAGGGAAATATACCCTCTCTTCTCGGGGGCATGAGAAGAGAAGAGGAGATGACCTTGCCCCTTACCAAGTGCTGCAATCTAGAGAGAGGGCTCTGCACCTTTCCTGGGCAAAATAACAGAGCTGCCCCTGGTAGAGTGCACACAGGGGAGCTGGACCCTAGTTGTGAGAGCAGGAAAATCGGCCCCACTCCTTGTTGGCTGCTCTGCTGGGTGAGCTATACAGAAGCCAGAAGCCTTGAACCAGACCAACGATGCATTGCAATGAACAAGTACAAGTAAAGGTGTATGAATTAAATACTGTACAGCTGGCCACAGTACAATTTTCATGCCAAGATTTTTCTACTTTGCTTTTGTTTCTTTGTTTTTTTTGTTTGTTTGTTTGTTTGGTTTGGTTTGGTTTGGTTTGGTTTTGGTTTTACTTTGAGATTTTGTTTTGGGAGAGGTTGCAAAGGCAGAGGGTGGAAATAATGGGGAGGGGAGACGATTGGGACTGGAATACATGATGTGAAACGTACAAAGTATAAATTAAAAATAAATGGAATTACTAAATTTGGGGGTCATTTTTAACACTGATGTTTTGGTGATATCAAATGATATTTAATAATGGATTTTGCTTACTGTTTTTGAGAATTCTTGCATTTTAGAAGTATTTTCCAAAATTTTTATTACTTAGAAAATGAATTTAGAATGTATTCTGCTGTGGGATGGTCTGTATGTCAAATTGCTCTGATTGGTCAATAGATAAAACACTGATTGGCCAGTGGCCAGGCAGGAAGTAGGTGGGACAAGGAGAGAGGAGAGTTCTGGGAAGCAGAAGGCTGAGGCAGGGAAACTGCCAGCTGCCACCATGACAAGCCGCATGTGAAGACACCGTAAGCCACAAGCCACGTGGCAAGGTATAGATTTATGGAAATGGATTAATTTAAGCGATAAGAACAGTTAGCAAGAAGCCTGCCACGGCCATACAGTTTGTAAGCAATATAAGTCTCTGTGTTTACTTGGTTGGGTCTGAGCGGCTGTGGGACTGGTGGGTGACAGAGATTTGTCCTAACTGTGGGCAAGGCAGGAAAACTCTAGCTACAGTATTCTATTATAGTCTGGAGAAGAATGAATATTTAAGAAATGAATTTCATGAAGGCACATAATGACAATTAGAACAAAATTTCTCACATAATATGATGCCAGATAAATCATTACATAATAATCATGAGTCTACACTGGTGAGTGTATGATCTTTATAGTTGACAAACACATTTGACACATCCTCACCCATCTAACAAAGATATATTCTACAGCTTCCTTTAGGCACAACTTAGATATTGAGGGTTTTGTTTCACTTTTTCAATTCTTTGGTATTGATCATAGATCATTAGAGGAACATAAATATCATAAAAAATAGTGTACAATTTTGGTTCTATGTGCATATGACTTATATTGATCCTGTAATCTGTAACCTGATCTAAAATTCACTAATGTCCCTTAATAGAACAAGTGAAATTATCATAAATGCTGAAGATTACAATAGCTATGGGAAAGGATGATATTGGACGATTTGCAACTTTCAGGTTATTACAAGCCCTCATTTTATAAAATATGAAATATTTTAAAAATCCAATTAAACAAGAAACACCCGTGTTTTATTAGGATAACTGAAATAGATAACAAAATGTATATTAGCCGCACAGACTTTGGAGTTGAACTCTGTTTAAGGCAACCAATCACAATCTCTGTGATTTCATTTCCTCATTGTAGAATATAAGCATCAATACTGCCCATTTCAAGGGCTATTATAGTAGGACACTGGATAAATTAAGCTAAAAACACTGAGAACAGTTTTCGTCACTTTATAGTTACTTAATAGTTATTATGTACTAACTTAGCATTCTATGGATGGAGAAATGGTCTATGGAAGTGCCAGGCTTACAATATTAGCATTTGTTAACACAAAGATAGAGCATCACAGGAGCAACTACCTAGCCAGACTGGTCTAAAAAGAGAGAGATGGGTTCAATTGAAAGACCTTGCCTTAGTGAATAACGTATACACCAAGGAAACTATCCTATGTCAACAGTGGGAGTACACACACATAGACCTGCACACAAATACATTTGAGAATGTACATATACCTACACATGCATGCATACTAAACATACACATACAAAATTTAACATGTTTTATTTACATTAAAAGAATTGAGTGAAACAACTATTTCTCAATATAGGTAACTAAAATTGAGTCTTAATCTACGTTTAACTGTGTGTTCATAATCATAAAAATGAGCTCAAAATCATAAAGATCTTGTTAAGCACTCATCAACAAGCAAGAAATATGTGGTTAAAAATTTAGAGAACATGTCATTATTAGAACACACCTGATGTTGGAGTCTTAGCATTGAAGTTATTAAAGATATGTTTTGTAATATAGTGAGAACTCCTTGAAACGATGTCTGTGACCCTTCTTGCTGCCTTAATGATCAGTTTGCTAAATACTACCTAATGACAACATAACAGCATGCAGAACATTTAATAAATGTAAAATGAATTGTGTTTCAAATAACAATCTAATTGAAAATTCCATTAACAAAGAGTATTGCCATAGTGGTTGATTATAGATTAATCAAAGGCTATTAAAACTCGCCCCCGCAGTGTTAATGATTTATTGTTCTTTCTGTATTCAGCATAGTGAAGTCTTTTGTTAACCATATTGTTCACAGCATGCAGAAATCTGGTTCTACCAATCACATCAGCATTGAAGACACCTCCTCTTTTTTACCAGTTAAGGCAAGTATAAGGAATGATAGCCCAGTTTCTCATAGTGCAGACATAATTTGGAAGCTAATTACTTAAAGTGAGAATAGCTATATTTAATTGAAGCTCAGTGTCTTAACAGTTAATATGGGATTGTGGCAAAACTGAAATGGACAATTGATAAAATCACTATTTTTCCAAATTCTATATAATTTCTACTTCAGAATTTATTGACATGACCTATTGTCTGCTCTTTAGTTGATAGTTGTGTTCATTCATGAAAATATGAAGAGAAAAGCACTACTGGTTTCCTCAGTGGCCCCACATGGCATACATATTTAATGGTTTTTGATTTGTAACCTTGGTGGCTGTTCACAAGCCTCATTTGGTTTATGGTCCTATATATTCCCTCCTGAATCCAACTATCCAAATGTTACATATTGGTTTGTTCTGTCAACTACTGTTCCCAGCATGCCAGTAATATGCCCTGCTGTTGAGACTTTTTTTATCAGCATGTTTCTTTGAAAAGATACCTTCTGCCTGTAGTTACCCTGATTCAGCTCTCCATATGATACCCGTGCAGGTAGCCTGTCATGCTGACAGTGTCCAGTTGGCAGAGTTTTGTAATATACAACAGTTTCTGGTTCACCTATTCCTAGGTTGTTAGGATACTTATTTTCTTTTTTGCCTCATTGTGATTAATATAACACATAAAGTAATGCTGAGAAAATGTCAAAGTCTTAAAGTTTCCCCAATAGATTAAATACTTCATTCTCCCAGACACAAATGTAATAATATGTAGAACTTTAAAGGTTGTAACTATAAACTAAAAGAGTTAGATACACTATTAAATACATAAAAAATTTCTAAGACATTCTGTAAAGACACACAATTTTGGAGGATATACATTTCCATATACTACTATCAACATGTGCAATAAATGACATGGGAAGAGTGAGGAATCCTTTTGAAAAGAATGTTTTGCTTTCACTATACTTAAAATATTGTCAACTATATGTTGCATGCTAAAATGTTTCCCCAGTGGAAACAGAATATATTTCTATTCAGGCAAGTTGTATCTCCTTCTTTGTAGTCATGTTGCCAAATGCAGTGAATATTTTAATTACAAATACTGACCTCTTGGCAAGACAACTAGAATTTTTATGCATGAACAAGTACAGTAGCAAGCCAAAATGCAAGCTATTTATTTTATTTCTGGAATAGTAAAGCTACTTATAGGAAGAAGGCAAAATTTCTTGTGACGAATGTGTAAGTCCAATAAGTGCTCTGCCTCTCCTGGGTTTACATACCATCAGGACACTCATCCTACTGAGCCCTACCGAGTGGTGCACCTGTTGTTTCCCAAAAACAGGAACAAATGCTGCTGAAATAAAACCTACCAGATTTGCTCAAACATATTTGCCAGGGAGATTACATTACAAATTAATATAAATACTGCAATTTAAACAGAGCACTCACAAGGGGCTTCAAGACATGATTGCTTTTCTGTTAACTTAGAGTTTATGTTATGAACTATATTCTTTTAGGATGCTAAAGAGAATAAAGGATAACATCACCTCAGCATGGAATATATTAAGTGACCTCACATATCTTTTATAATTTTTTTAGGGTTTTAAATCACAATTACCCATGAAAATTATTGATTTCAGGAAAATAGGATGAAATATAGAAATGCATGGCTATTAGTTCACCCTAAGGAAAAGAAATTAAAATAACCTGACATCAATCTCTTATTTAAGAGACAGAATCATACTCAATTAATTTTAATTAAATTGCTTCATTAGCTTGATTTTTCCTTGACACTGTGGAATCTGTCCTCCTGATTCCATGAAGGATTACCAAGAGTTTCCAACATAACAAATTGCTTCACTTAAGCTTTAGTACTGGTCACATTTAATGATCTGGAAAGGATATGGAGAGAGCATTTCTGCTATTTTAGTTTGATGATACTTGCAGTACCATATGCTAAAAAATGCTCAGTTTCCAGTGGTTGAGGGAATACATGAGGAAAAAATATGATTGTTGAAGATTATGATTAATTCTTGAAGCTAAAGAACTAGAACAAAATATACTGTAATTGTATTTTGTTTGTTTGTGGAAGGCAAATTATTTATTTAAACTGAACATTAATCAAACATTAAAAAGATGAAATTGAGGTCAATTTTAATTATGAATTTAATTTTTTGTTTTAACGCTACCTTGACATTCAGTTAGATGATTTACCTAAAGTTGCTTGAATTGAATTTTAATACATTGCAGTGACAAGGTATTTATAAAAATTACATAGACGTATGCACGTGCACAGAGAGAGAGAGAGAGAGAGAGAGAGAGAGAGAGAGAGAGAGAGAGAGAGAGAGAGAGAGAATAATAACTTGTTAATGGAGAAGTTACTGGAATGTGTGCTTTATCAGAATACAAATTTATGTTTCAGTTATATGTAAAGAGAAAATATTAAACATATTGTCTTTTAAAGATGTTCAAGGGATGAAAGAAGATAGGAATGAAGTCAAGAATATGGTAAATCAACAAAATGAAAACATCACTAAAGAGAATAAAAATAAAAGAAAAAGAAATTCTGAAATACAAAACCATCAAATGGAAAAAAAATCAAGAAGTCTTCAAACGTAGCTTAGAACGAGCAGTTAAAGAATCAGAGTTTGAAGACACATCACCAAGTGTGCAGAATGGGGAGTTTTAAATACTTAAAGTATGAAGCAAAGGATTTGGAAAACATAATTCTTGGCAATCACATACATTATGTGTTTCAGAAGAACAACAAAATGAAGGAATTATACAAATTAATACTTATAGAAGATTTCCAAAGTTTTATGAAAGATATGAACATCAATATCCAGGCATGTCAAATACAATAAAATACTACCAACTAAAATATTCATTCAAAAAAGCCTTATCATCAAACCATTCAAAACCAGAGGCAAAGAAATAGTCTTATAAATGAATACAGATTATAAAAATATATGCTAAATCAAAATTGCAGTTGATTTCCTATCAAGAATTGTACAGTGCTGAGGACAGTGATCATCTAAATTGAAAAGACTTAAAGAAAACTAAAAAATGTTCAGATTGCTAAGTTTGGCATAGTTATCTTTAAAAAATGGTTAAGAAATTAGGATTTTAATTCTTTAATTAGTAAATTCATTGCCTTTCATTACTGTGGAAACTGTGGTAAAGGCATACTACTGGCTAGAAATGGTACTGCCACTAGAAACTATGTGGAAGTTCATTTTACCGTGGTATTCATGACTGTAGACTCACAGTTGAGAATAAGAGACATAGAAGGCTTCTGTGACAGCCTCCCAAAGCCTCCCCTCTCCCCAAAAAATCAGTCTAGACAGGAAGCCATTGAAGAGAACTCTTAAAAATTATGACAGGGATCCTGAATGTAGCTCTTCACAGTTGATGGCTCCAGCAGTGGTGGGGAGTGGGGAATAACTCTGTTTTCTTTAAGGAGCTGGCCACTGGGATATTGATAATGATCCAGGGAGTAAATAAATAACACAAATTAGACTTGCATTTTGTATTCTTTTATTCTTTTTTTTTTTTTTTTTTTTTTTTTTTTTTTCAGATAAGTCACACTGTGGGGTGGACCTGGGAAGACTAGGAAGCAAATGTGATCAGGGTGAGTTATGTGCAACTCCCAAATAATCAATTAAATTACTATGATTAAAAAAATTAAAGCTATGATGAGGTAAAGGCTGATGTAAAGGCAAACACACGCAAGCTATAATACTAATGATACTGTGTCTGAAAATTACACCTAAGTATTTTGTTTGGTAAAAATTAAAGATACTAATATATCATAAAATATTTTCTGATTTTAGTTGTATTACATATAAAGCTATTATTTTGATGCACAAACCAATAAGAGGGTTGAAACTTTGTATGTCAAGAATCATAGTATGTTGTAGTGGATACCTGTTCTACCTACCTTTGAAGTATCTGACTCTGGGGCATGGCCTGGGGTAAAGCCTTAAGATCTGAGACACACATATGCTGGTCTCTTCTCTCTTTCATGAGCTTGGATGGTATGGACTGAATCAGGCAGCCAGAGCAGAGGAGGGCAGTTTCTCAACCTTCCAGGACCCTGCAACAATTCTCCTATCCTGTTTAATGAGTTTTGTTTCCTAATACATTTCTTTACCCTTGAAGAAGAATTCCATGATTTTCTCACTATACCTTGTACCCAACGTGGTGCATGAACCCATGATCCTGAGATTAAGAGTCTCATGCTCTTAGGATATTTTGTATATTGATACATATTAAGAATATTGTTGTCGTGTTGTATTATACATTTCTACCACCATTTAAGATATTTTGTATATTGTCACAATTTTGAAGTCATTGTCCTTATATAGAATATCTGTTTACAGATTGTTTACCTTGTTAATGTGAAGTCTTAGTCCTTAGGTTATTTAGGTAGATAAGACTTACAGATTAATAGTCACCCATGCTTGTCATATCTATAGTTATGTTAGTTAGGTTGTCCAGGTCTACAGAAACCTATGTCAGATGGATAGGTAATCTTCAAACACTTCATAGACCTAGAGAATATGGTACTTAAATGTTTTGATAACTTAGAATTCTGTTGACAAGAGACATGATTGCCCTGGCAGCAGCAATCTACTCTCGAGGGAATACTGAGATTTTTAAGACACTCCATTTGGAAGTTTGTCTTCTTCTTGGCACAAAATGGTCTGCTGGGCAAAAACTGCCCTTACCTTGGATGTTGACGGTATGAATGCTGTCCTTTTCAGATGAGCAGGACATAAGGGAAAGTCTCTACTGAACCTATGACCTTGAAGTACCTTCCCTGGGGCATGGGCTGGGAGCTACCCTTAAGACCTGAGACACAGGTATGCTGGTCTCTTCTTTCCCTCATGAGCTTGAATGGTGCAGATTGACTCAGGTAGCCAGAGCAGTAGGGAACAGTCCCTCAGACTTCCAGAACCCTGCGATGATTCTCTGACCTGTTTAGTGAGTTTTCTTTCCTAATAATTTTTTTTTTTACTAATTAAGGAGACTCCCATGGATTTCTTGCTATATCATTAAAAAAATTATTGATGATAAAATTGCATATATTCAAATTAATCTTTGAAAACATTACCATGGGTAGCCATGAAAAAAATATTGTAGCATGAACATGAAAGAAATAAGAAAACATTTCTCCTCAAAAATGTTTGAACACAGGAAGATCCCAGCACTAAGGAGGTAGAAGTAAGTGAATCTCTTTAAGTTCAGGGCAACCTGGCTACATAGTGAGTTCCAGGATATCTAGGGCTATGTAGAGATATCTTATCTCACAAAAGCAAACAAGGAAAAAAAATAAAAATAAGAGCCTAATAAATGTAGCGAAGTATAAAAATTTCTGAAATATATACTAAATTTTCTAAATTATAGAAAGTTCTACATTTTTAGCATAAAAAGATTAAATTTTATATTGAAAAGACAGATAATATTAATTTTTAAATGTTTAAGTAACAATATGATGTCTGTGTTTTAAAGTCTCAATAAAAGGCTGGTTTTAAATCTGAGAATAACTGCACCTAAGCCAAGATTTCTCCCTTCTGGCTATGTTTCATAGAACTGAGTATTTCTATGCATATTGCTGGTGCAGAATAAACTGCTAGTCTCACTCAGCTGTAAGCCTTATGGACTATAGTATAAACCTGCTAGGCAAGACATTTCTACTTGTGCATTTGTGGTGCAAGCATTATGACGCTAACTAATATCTCTCTGGGAATCTAAGCCAGGTATTGTATACTCTTTAGAAGTCTAAGGTACAAGATGCCATTGTAGAGTATGGGGAAGTTAATTCTGTTGTTAAGCAGTGACAAAGCTGCTTATAAATATATAGGTTTACCTATTATTACCATTCTCAACCTTTGTTAGGGAGATCTCTATTTTCAGTGAACTGCAGTGAAGGTAGAAAAGTGTGGCTGAATACAAGGTCAATACAATGAATAATTATTGAGTACCAAGCCTTAATCAAGACATTTCAACCATCCAATTCAAGGCTCATGGAACATTAGGGAAGATGTGTCAGAAAGACTGTAAGAGCCAGAAGATAGGAAGAAGGACTGCAAAATACATTCTAGTTAAATCAGAATCAAGAACTCTCATAAACTATAGATGGCTACACTGTGTTCACACAGGAATGAGTGTATCAATATCCAGGCAATGTGGAAGAAGGACTCAGAGGAATTCCAAATTATTTCTTATAATTAGATTCATGGAAAAGGAAATCATTGTCTTCATTTGTGTACTCTCTAGAGACACCATAGCCTCCAATGGAAGGTTCTTATCCAGTGGTCACAAGGATGGTCCTAATTAATCTAAATGAGTCAGAAAAAACAAATCAATAGTCATGAAATTGGGGAAGGGACTTCTATGGAGGAGGTAGGAGAGAGTATAACCAGAATAAAGTATATACAATACACGATATTTTCAAATAGATTGACTGACAATTAAGAGTATAAATGATATTCCATAAGAAGAGTAATAAAATGAGAGCAGAAATGGCTATAGTAATACAAGACAAAATACACACCAAATTATAAAATCATGAGAGAAAAAGAAAGATTTTATTCTTTACTACAGCATTCAATATAGTAAGAAGACATTATAATTATAAGAAGTCATATACTTGACACAAGAATTACAATACAGGAAACAAATGTTGAAGTAACTGAAAGCAGAAAGATAATAGTCAGTAAATTGTTAGTTACTAAATACTCACTCTCAATAATCAATAAAGCAACCATGGACTAAGTGAAAAAAAAAAAAAACAGGACATGGGGAAGATGTAGACAATGAATATACATATAGAAACTTCTACTCATAGCCAGACTGTATGTTCTTCTCAAGTGCACACAGATGATAATTACATACAAATGATATATGCATATGTGCATATTCATATATATATATATGTGTGTGTATATATATAATATACACACATTATACACACAGACATACACACACACAAACACACACACACACACACACACACACACACACACACACACACATACATGGAAGCTTCATTATTCACCATCAGGGTAAGGCACATTAAAACTATGTTGAACTTTCATCTTACTTCAGACAGAATGGCTTACGATAAAAATTTTTAAAAAGGGAAAAGGTAAGACAAAAGGATGATGACAAACTCAGTCATGGATTTAGAGAACGTTCATTTGGAGTACAAACTGGCAAAGCCACTATGGAATTTCATGTTGAGGTTTTCCAAAAGCAGAAATGGATCTTCAGCAACACTCTCACATGATCCAGTTATACTATTCTTAGACATATTCCTAAAGGACTCCATATCCTACTACAGAGATATCTGCACGTCCATGTTTGTTGCTTGATTGACTATTCACAATTGTCAGGAAATGGAAATGGTTAGACACCTATCACCTGATGAATGGATAATGAAAAAAAGATTCATTTATTCAATTGAAAATTGTTAATAAACTGAGAAAAACTAAATTATAAAATTGTCAGGTAAATGGAAGGTGCGGGACATTCTGAGAAAAATAAACCAGACACAGAAAGATACACTTGGATTCTTTTCTTTTTTTGTAGATATAATCTTTGAACCTTCAAATATATATTCCATTTGGAATACACACAGAAGTCAGGGAATATGTCATTTAGAAGAGCTAAATGAGGGGAAGCCAAGCCCAATGGAATTAAGGGTTTAAAAGGAATAATGAGACAGGAAAGATTTAATATGGTGGGTGAGCAAAGCATAGGATGAAGGAGTGAATAAGAAGAGGGATAAACAATGTTAACGATCTTTCAGAAAAGTCACATGAAAGCCAGGTATTCTAGGGCTGTGGAGTGGCTCAGTGGTTAAGAGCATATACTACTCTTGCAGAAGACATTGGTTTTGCTCCTATTTCCAACATAGCATCTCACAATCACCTGTACATCCAGTTCCAAAGAAACTGACATCCTCTTATGATGCCTATAGTCATGTGCACACACACTGTATGCATGAAGACATTCATGTGAACACACATATACAGGTATGTACATACACAGAAATATACACAAGTGTGTACATACACACGCATGGGCATGTGTGCATATATTCGTGTGTGTGTGTGTGTGTGTGTGTGTGTGTGTGTATGTGTGAAAGCCAAGAGCCAAGACTTGACATTGGTGACTTCCTCTATTACTTCTATTTCTCTGTATTTTTTTTTTCTATAACCCAAGGTTTATTATTGAGCCTAGAATCTGGAGTGTATCAGCTTACCTAGATAGATTTGCCAGCAAAACCCCAGGATCCTCCTCACTCCTTTCCCCAGTGCTGAAAATATAGGTACCAGTGGCTCTAGTAGCTCTGAACTCAGGTCCTCATGCCTGTCTAACTTATCAGTACTGAGATGTTACACATACCAACCCTCAAAGTAGCATTTATTATTTAGTTTATCATATATCCAATTTTAAAGAAATACATAGGTACATATGTTATTAAGATACTTTCTGAACTTATTTTATTCATTTCCAATTTACAGTGTAACACAGATTAGTAGTTAATAGCTTTGGATATTGCTGCCTACAAATCTTCTTGGGTGTTTTGGGAAAATCACCATAATAAAAATATTCTCTCCTTGAAGATTTAAATATATCCTTACACTTAGTTAGAGATCCATTAATTTCCTTGTGAATGATTCAATATTTGCCACTTGTGACAGAAGTTTCTTTGGAAGGCATTTAATAAGAAAATTGCAGCCAATTGCTTCTTTCCAAATTGACTACATCTTACATTACTTAATCACTATTTACTTTATTTTCAGGGAGTAGAAATGCATGTGAGTCTGTGATGAGCTTGTTTTCTTTGGAATTCATGCAAGAGAACAAAATATTATAAAGCCCATCCATTATCAACTAATGAAACTCTATTTTGTGATAGTCTCACTTAAAATGAGCTCCCTTCTCTGTGTAAAAACCAACATATATGAAGATATTTGATGACTGGTGGTAATTTAATTATATAACTTTAGCCTTTACTCACTGAAGTATAAAGAATGAAAAATATGCAGTGAGCTTTGATCATGAGTTAAAAAGAAGTCATTTAAATGAATGTATTAACCAGCAATTTCAATGCCATCACAAATTCTTAGATTATGAAATTTAGTATTTAATTACTAAGAAATTATTACCAATTTCCATTAATGATAGAAGTTGTACATTTGACAAGTATTCAAATTCAAATATTGGTTATCTTTGAATGAACAAAACCACTATTCCCTGAATATATAGTTTTTCTCACCATTAATAATTATGCATTAGAAAACAGATAACAATCTCTCAAAGCACATGTCAAGGATGAAGTGAGCAAATTCTTCTGTACTATCATTTAAGGAAAAACAGTTGAAGGTAAATAACATGCTTTCATTACAGATGGCTAATTATTAGTCCTAATCCATATGCCCCCAGACTGAAGAGTTGAAAATTCGGCATAAGGAATACATGAATTACAATATTTCCTTAGTATGCAGTCAAGCTTTTCAACAGGATCATTTTATACAGTTATGTTTATAAGCAGTTACAAATTCCATAAAATTTGAGTATTTCCAAAACATACACCATTTGTATAAACACTGCTTCAAAATAAATTTGAAGGAAATACAAAGAACAGCTAAAAAGAAGACAGAAAAAATGCAAACCAAACCAACTATATTCCACCCTGCTGTCATCCAGTAAAGTGAGCATTGCCTTTACATGGCCAAGCTATGGATGTGCTGATCCTGAAAACACATGCGCGCACACACACACACACACACACACACACACACACACACACACACACACACAACTTTGGTGGTGTGGTCTAGCGTTTTCTTTTTAGCATTATCATCAAACTACAATAATGTTGGGATCTTCAATATGAAAGTAAACAGGTGAACTGTACATGTTGGAACATTTCTGCGTTTACAGATAATCAGTAAAAGCAAGTTCAAGACAAAACTCAGGTGTATAATAAAGCTGGGCTCAAAACCCAAAAACATAGTTTAGAAAACGAAATAGACCCAGTAATGATTTCATTATGTGGCCTTTGCTTTCTGGGGTGGTATCTCTAATGCTAATATTTACCATGTAAATATTGTGATACAAAATTGGGAAACAACAGGGAAGACTCATGCAAAACCAATATCAATGTCAGTATTGCACTAAGCATTTAAAATTGAGGCTAAAAATCTAATGGCTCCTTGTTAAAGACAGAATGTGAAGCTGGAAAAATAACTTCTAGCTGACACTTTAAGAAATGGAAATCAAACAACTGTGACTCCAGCAACGTTTACCAGCATTCCGGAGAACAATGGATATAGGGCAGAAAAGGATTGATCAATATACATCTTAATTCAATGAACTACTTTTATAGATAACCTAGCCCCAAATCTGTTTTATAATTTTGAATATATTTTATATTCATTTAACATTAATGAAATAATATTCACAGGCAAGAACACATATAGGTATTATGGCAAATGCAAGGAAATATTGTAACCTGGTATATGTCTCATGAAAGACTACTAAATAGTTCATTGGCATTGGCATAAATGAAATAATCTGAGTGTTTCTGAACTTGTAAATTCTAGACCAGCAAAGCTTTCCACCGGTTGCACTGATTCTTCTCAAAGTGGTGTCCTTACTGTGCATGGAGCTTTGCCTGGGCAGCCCCACTGATGCTCTTTACACAACACCTTCCAGCAGTATTCCCCTCATCTCCATCTCCTAGTGCAGAGCAGGCAGTGTCCCTGTGTTCAACTGTGCTTCCTTTAAACATGCTGAATTAATATTGGCATGTGTACATTTAGATGTGTGTGTGTGTGTGTGTGTGTGTGTGTGTGTGTGTGTGGTGTGATCTCGGTGTGTGGTCAGGCATCACGCACGTGTGGTGTGCAAGTTACTGGATAACTTTGTGGAGTAGGTCCTCCTCTCTTTCCACTGTATGTGTTCTGGGAATTGAACTCCATTAGTTAGGCTTGGCACTTGCTAAGCCAAACTAGTGACCCTTCAACAGTGTTCTAAAAAACAAGTAAACAACAATGGTTCAGTTAAAACTGCCTCAAAGATATTAATTTCAATATAATAATTCTCATATGATGCAAAATGCTATATTCATTTCTTCTCAGAATGTCTAATGGTGTTTTACATATAAATTTACCATTTAATTAATCCCTATATTCTTTAAGACAGGTTCACCATTATTCTTTTTGCTATACAAGGATAAAGAGTTAGGGCAGAAAACATTAATGAGAAGGTATTACAGAAGTTGGAGGGTGTAAGTAATTCAATATTACTCATATATTTACATTTAAAATTTTGATAGAAACATACCATATGTCTTTGTTACGGAATAATCTGGAAAGGAAATAAATACACAGTCCAACACACACACACACACACACACACACACACACACACACACACACACACACACACACAAGCACACTACTCAAAATTTCACCATTTAATGAACCGTGTAGCTTCAATGAGTAAACACTGTTTTTCCTTTGATGCTGACAGTGGCTTATTTGGCCTCATTCATTTTCTTCCTTTCTAGTGGCCCAGAGACTGGCTGGGTTTGTGTAACATTCAGACAAAAGAGAAAACACAGGTCCTCTCTTTGACACCAGGTTGTTTACCAAAGAAAGCAATGAACACAAATTAATGTGATTTCCTCAGCTCCTCCAGCACCAGTGCTGCTGAGGCCAGACCTAACGTGGCTTCAGCTCTGCCTTCACCAGCGTGGCTAATGTCATTCTCAGGGCAGGCTGGTTTCTGCCTTCTGTAAGCGGACACACTTGCTTTCTCTGAACATTTCTCTTTTTCAAATACATATAGTGACAAAGTTAGATATAGCATGGATTTACATTTTTAGGCAATGAATATTATAAGGCATAAATCAGCAGAATCCATTACGTACTCTGAACTAACACCCAAGTAGCACAACTGGAGTGAGGGGCATCTTGTTAAAACTGTTGTTCTTAGGACTGAATCTGCTCTGAATAGGTATGTTCCGACCTGTTCTGTCCCCATGGCACGCATTACCAGAGGACTCACTGTAGCTAGAGTTTTCCTGCCTTGCCCACAGTCAGAATAAATCTTTGTCACCCGCCAGTTCCACAGCTGCTCAGACCCAACCAAGTAAACACAGAGACTTATATTGCTTACAAACTGTATGGCTGAGGCAGGCTTCTTTCTAACTGTTCTTATAGCTTAAATTAATCCATTTCCATAAATCTATACCTTGCCACATGGCTCACGGCTTACTGGCATCTTCACATGCTGTTTGTCATTGTGGTGGCTGGCAGTGACTCCTTCTGCCTTCCTGTTCTTTCTTTTCTACTCTCTGATAGTCCCGCCTATACTTCCGCCTAGCCACTGGACAATCAGTGTTTTATTTACCCTGTCTCAAAAAACAAAACAAAACAACAGACTCACTGCTCTACCTGACAACACTTTGGATGGAATATGGTACGTTTTACTCTGTTTTTCATATATCCTGATTATAAAATTAGGCCTAAAGTTTGTTAAAAAAATTGTGTGGAAAACTAAATTATCAGTCTAATGAACTAAATAATATCATATACACACAAAAAAAATTAGGAAACTTTGCAGTTGTTTTGGGACAAAATGTAAATATTCAGAATTCTCATTTTCTTTCCCAAACCACTGGCTTTTACAAGTCTGAACAAAGATTCATTTCTACAGGTTATTTCAATTTGCCACAGAAAGCATGTATAGACACTCATATATAAATTTCAACTAATTATGTTCAGAATTAAGGAGAGTGCTCTGAATTACAATAAGGAATGTTATTCTTACTAACCCTGTCGTTTAAGAAAGCTAAATGTCATCATTTTCACAATAAAAAATTAGAATATTAATCTCATGTAAATAAAGTGTCCCTTCACCAGGCATAATGATAATGTACTGTGAAATTGAATTGAAGTGTGTCTGCTGGTAAATGTTTACCCCTTCTTAATTTTAATTCAGTCAAATAAATATCCACAGGCATAATTTAAGTTACCAACATGTGTCCTAGAAGCACATTTTTAAAAGTATTAAAAGGATCTTGAGGTCATCTACTTCAAAAATTTCATTTCATGAGTATATTAATTGAGAGAACAATTAAAAATGTTAATTGAGAAAAAAACAAAATTATATTTACAAAACGAGAAAAAAAAGGTGCAGAAATTTAATAGATTCTGGTGATAGCCCAGATTATAAGAAGGTATGCTCACAGAAATGAATATAATTAGAACTGAAAATACTACACAGATTGTACAGTTGCCTATAAAGGAAGCAGGTAAGGAATGCCATGGTGACTACCCCCCCCACACACACACCCAGCTTTTCCAACGCCCTGACAGGATCATGTTTTACTTAAAAATTATGGATTATAATGAAAAATAAATCTTTTTGGGGTATCTTAATCTACTATTAGCAGCCATGGTTCATTTCTTACTAATTTTGATTTGATAAATAAAAATTAATTTCTATGAAATTAAAAATTGATGACTTAAATGCAAATAAATGCAATACATTTTTTTCAGTTTTTGTTTGTTTGTTTTTTCTCTATTTTCCCTTCCTTTGAAATATTTTTTTTGGGGGGGAAACACATTTAGTGTGGTAGTACTTTGTGTCATTTTTCTACCCAAATTTGCCATCCTGCAAAAATAAGTACTGTAATTACTAAAAGAAAGTATTCTTCAGAAAATAAGACCTTGTACCAACATTTTTTTAAGAACACATATTTCTTGCTTTTCACTTTGTGAGTTTATTGACTTTGGTTGCACAGGATTGCTTATAGGAAATTGTCCTCTATAGACAATGACAGCATAATTGTATGTTTAGAGTGAATGTAGTATTAGCACTGCTTTCTACAATGATATTGTAAAGATTTAAGCATTTTTAGTACATTTTAAAGCCATTTTGTAATTGTTAACCATATACTGCTACATAGACCAATTTCCTTGCCCTGTCACTTTCTGGAATGCCTACAAAAGATGTTTTATGGTGGATGGTTAATAAAGTTCCTAGCATGTACAGTTTTAAGACATAAGTAATAACAGCTTATCAGCAATTTAAGACAGCATCATGTATTGACATCAGAAAGAAAGAGTTATTCATTATCAGGACAATTAAAACCATTGGAATGGCCTCGTACTAGACACCTTGCACAGCCTTGATGCAGGAGGCACTTGGGACTGCCTCTACTGAATGTACCAGGCTCTGCAGACTCCCCATGGGAGACCTTGCCTTGTTGGAGGAGGGAATGGAAGGTGGGTTGGAGGGGGGAGGTGAGAGGAGCAGAAGGAGTGAAGAGAGAGGGATCTGTGATTGGCATGTAAAATGAAAAAAAATCCTTAATTTAAAAAAAGTGCAAAAGATATCAAGTGTCAATAAAGAAATCTTGTACTTCTCCTTTTATCCTCATGTTGAAATTCTATTTGTTCTCACTTCCCCACTATCTTCATCTGCTTCTTCTTCATGATTATGGACATAGTACCTCTTCATGATTAGCACACCCACTAAGAATGTCCAATTTATACCAAATCATGATACTCTCTGTCAAGCACAGAATGTTAGATCCAGCAGTGAGACATTTTTAAACTGGATATTCTGCCATCTTAAGCTCTGGGTGCTCATTCTTTGTAATACATGTCTGCAGTAATTTCCACATAAGTCATTGCCATAATAGTATATAGTTCCCTTTGTAAATACTGGAACTGGACAGCAGGAGTGGAGTTGGGCACAGAATTCTTGGAGACACAATGGCGCCTTTCAGGAAAATTCATGAATATTCTACACTTTTATTGATCCACCTGACTCTCCAGATCCTAGGAATATTTTTCTTGTTTCTTTCTGCTGTGATAGAACACTGATTATAAGCAACGTGGGAAGAAGTATGTTCCATTTGGCTTATATTTCCAGGTTCCAATCCATCACTGAGAGTGGTCAGGGCAGGAACCTGGAAGTAAGACCTGCAGAGTAAAGCTGCTACTGGCTCTCTCTGGCTCACTCTCAAGCTATTATTTAGCTGATTTTCTTATAAAGTCCAGGGCTCACATGCTTTTTATTGCCTGCAGTGGGCAGGGTCCTCATGCTTCAATCATCAGTCAAGACAATCTCACAGGTATGACGACATGCCGATCTATTCTGGACTATCCCTCAAATAACACACCCTCAGATGTCTCTCAGCTACGTTACAGCTGAAATTAAATTGGATAATACATGACTCACTTCTTTCACTTGTTTACATGGGGGAAATAATCTAAGAGTTTCTCTCAAGGTTCCTGTCTTTCATTTTTCTTTGAAACATGTCTTGTCTCATTGTATAAATGACCTTATTGTGGTTACTGGCCTATAATAGACTGTTATGACCCCAGGATTGGGCTTTTTAAAAAATTGGGTAGCATTTCTGGACTTATTGACTGAAAGGGTGTGTGACTGTAGTTAATTGCACTGTGCTGTATGCTGGAAAACAGCATGGCAGATTTTAAAATTCTCCCCACAAACAATGGCACATCTATGAGCGTGAAATGATAATTCATTGGATATAATCATTCTTCAGTGTTTGCATACACTTTTATACTGTAAATGCATAAAATGCCTTCCAATTTAAAAGGATTTCAAAAAACTTATTTTAGATTTTACTGTCTTCTTTGTTTACATAGTATATTATGTTTACATATCAGAGTTTTCTCTAAAATGGCATGCAGCAACACATAGAGAATGCAAAGATTTCTTCCCTGGCAAAGAGATTCATTTTCCTGAAAAATAAACAACTGTACATCCAAAGGAGAGCTCCTGAATGTCCTTTTAGGGTAAGCAAAAGACATTTTTAAAACATCAAAAGATATGTATGTCAGGTTTTTACTTTACACTCTGCCTCTCATTATGTTGTATTAGATAAAGGTGTTTGAAATTCAATTTTTTTTAATGTTGGCAAGGATGAGTAAATCATGACATAGCCAACAAATTGCACTAAGCTGCTGTTTTCCCACCACATAGTTTTTAAGTTGATTAGTGGAAAGATGTAGAAGTCATCTCACTTCTGTACCCTGATAGTAGACTCTTAAGATAAACTCATTCAAATTTCTCTTCTCTGTAATGAATTATAATCTTCTTCAATTTTTAGAATGTTATTCATGTGCCTAGCAATATTATTTGCATCTTAGTATGGGTTGAATGTTGTGCTCTGTTAAATCCCATAAATTCAAGTGCTAACTACAGAGTGATAGTATCTAGATTTGGGTCTATAGGCAGAGAGCATGTTACAGATTAAGTCACAGGAATGGAGTCTCTACAGCCCTCTAAGAAAGTTATAACAGAAGGTGTTCTGGATACCAATTGAGGATGAGGGCATCAGAAAGAGGGCCATTCAATAGCTGACCTTCATCCTTGGTTTTATAAGCCTTAAATCTGGGAGATGGGGGTGCTGCTTCCTTATAACAGCCCATGCTAACTAAAAGAGGAAGCTTCAAGTATATGAATAGTATCACAGCATTTTGTTTAAGCGACACTGTACATTATTTAGTTATTTATTCATCCTTAAGAACTGAGCTACTTTCTTTTGATATCTAGGATGTTGATATTGCTTGAAACATTTTATCTCATGGATGTGTTTGTGACATGACTGATCTAAGGAAGAGCTATTTGCCATACTAATAACTCAAAATTTTTGCAAGAATATATCACACAATATACTAAATATACACCACAAAAGACATCTCCAAAAACCTAGCTGAGATTTAAAAATTTAGTAATGAAGAAATGCTTGTATAGCAGTGATAACAAGATTATACCTGCCCAAATATACTAATTATTTTTTAGAGCAGATGAGAATCTGAAAGTACAGCTCATAATAATATCATCATGAAAATTAAGGAACATTTAAATGAATTTTTTCCTCTTAACTCAGATATTATTAATGGAAAACAGAACATAATTTAATACTGCAGCAAAAGGGACTGTTTTCAGATTTGTTTTTTTTAAGAGATTGCATACAAGTTAAGACATGTTTAGATGCTTAGTATATTTCACATACATTTTCTATAACTATTAGAAAGAACCTTGTGACTATGTATGTACACACACACACATATGTGTACACACAACTTTCCAAGTCTACAAAAATAGATACTTAAGTGAATCATTACATATTGATTTGGCTAAGCCAAGATTCAAGATTCCCATATAGCCAACTAATCATGCCTAGCTGGGTCTGCAAGTATACTTTGCAAGGATATTTGATCCAAAGAATGAGTCAAGAAGATGAACCCTCTGCAAAGAGGGCAGACATCATCCAGTCCTTTGATTGAAACCATGTAGATCACAGAGCAAAAAAAAAGTTAATTTCTTTAAAAATTATTGAGTTAGAACTGCTTTCTTCTCTTGCGCATTATGAGGAGGGTTTGCAATACCAAGCCTTAAATTGGAGACTATGCCATGTGGGCAATATTCTGTCACCAAATGGAAATCATATATGGGAGATCAGGAATGGCAGGACCAGACAGGATGAATGACATGAAGTGACCTAAGCATCCACTGTGCATCTCATTCTGTACCACCTTCTCATTTCCACCATGTAATAAGACTCCATGAGTGGTTCTTAAAATTGGCTGACACATGGAAGCTGACAAGCACCTCAGCTCACAGATGGGACTTCATGCTCTGAACTCTCCTAGAGGAAGGAGTAATGTTTGAGCTTACTGAAAAATGGTCTTGCTTGAGATGCATTCCCTGGAATGAATGTGCTATCTTCTGTTGAAACTTTTATTTATATGAATATGCTTTATATTCTTCTATTTTACTTTACATGAAACATTGCTTCTGATTCATGAACTTATTTCAAACATAAAGGAATGTATACATGGGGCTATGCTTATAGAATTCCCTGCTATAATCATTTCTTCATATCCTGAATTGGGTAGCTTAACAGATAGGTAAAACACTCATTTGCATACTCAAGTTCCATTACCTATAATGCAGCAATAGGACTTTGGCCAGGTTCTTCAGATATTGGGAGCTCTAAATCAGTGGTTAATATATAGTAGTTTTATGCAAGCTAGGATTCTTGAGTGCAGACATCAAAGAGTATAATGAGACAGGTCATGCTATACATTGTTCTTCGTAATCCAACAGTAATTTTTTTCCATGGATCTGCAGCTTTATGCTTTCCTAGCTGGAGTTCTAAGTTCTGTTAGGAGGAATGCATCCACCAAACATACATCATAAATTCATTTTAACTGGAAGTTAAGACTTAGATTCTTTGGCATCTAATTTCTCATACATCTTAAATCCACAGGCCAGCAAGAGGGCAACTGCCCTAGTTAGTGTGATTCTCAAGTGTCAAAAGGAAACTTACCATGGAAGTAAGGAACAGTGTGCCTGGAATGCATATTTCTTGAATGTCACTAATTATTACCATTCATTGAGATTAAAATCAATGGAAACTACAGCATGTTAAACAACCAAAGGACTACAAATGGGACAGATGACTTGGTATTTGGATTTCTGTCACCTTATCACACCAGGTAAAGGATTATGACAAGCTGATTGCTTGATAAAGTAAAGCAAATGGTGAATAGAAGGAGGTGACTTTAAGTTTATTGAATTCATAAGGCCAATGACAAAACGACTGCTATTCCCATGGGTGTCCCCTATGTACTAACAAATTTCATGAGCTCTCTATTCTTTAAACACAGTTGCCATCAGATTAAGATATAGTTACTCATATTGGTACTGAAGTATGACCCTTTTCTATTATGAGATATATATATATTATATATATATATATATATATATATATGTTATATATATATGAGTTATAAGATAGAAAGGAAATATAAGAACCTTACATATACTGCTGGAAAACTGGTCCATTGTTCAATGTAGTCTTTTCATTTAAGGAGAATTTATGGCTATGTTTTTGTCTTTATTTAAAACTTAAAGTGTGTTTTAGGAAAATATCTATGTTTGATTAAGGGATGGACATGTGATAGATAATTTTACATATCTACCTATTAAAGGATGATGTCATAGAGCTGGTAAAACATGATTTCTGAGTGAGATTTTTCTAAAAGATATCAACATCATAATCTGTGGTGTGAGCAAACAGTTGTCAGTTAAAATTTTTGGATGTGTCATAAAACATTTCTTAGATAACAAAAAAATGATTTTTCCAGAAACATAAAAATTAAAATATTTCTTAAATCTGATGGCTCCCAGATCTCTGGATCACACATCCCCATGCCTATACTTCTCTTATAGAGAGCATCCTCTTCGCTTCCCTTCACAGACTTCCTTACCATCTCAGCCCACCATCCTCCCAATTCTTCAACACACACTCAGATTTCCCTAGTGCATTTTTCCATGGGATGTCTTCCCTTTAAAATCAACAGATTCCATCATCTGACTGAAATAATGGATCATTTGGCCATGAGTAAAATGGTGTGTAGAGGCAGAAGCCTGTCACATGTAGCAAAATCTAACTCTAACTTTTACAATGGTTGTTGCTTAAGTCACATCACAAAAAAAATCAACATTTATAGCCTTCTATCCAAGGACACCCAATTTCATCACTGATTATATACATTTTCTGTTCCCTTCTTGTATAGAAAGTATATATACACGATCATTTTGAGCACATTTTTTATTTATCTAATGCAATATATATCTACTGAAAACTATTGCCAAGAAAGCAGTTACCATTTGAAAATTCCCAGTAGAAACATAAAGCAAAATTAATCAACATGTTTATGTACAATTGATTGGAAAAAAACAAGAACTTAAAATTCCACAAGATTACAAAACATAATAATAACACAACACTATTCTTCCAGTACAGTCCTGATCCTTGCGAGAACATAGAATTATACTGTCAAAGTTCATTTATTTATTATAATGTGAACTGAAACATACTATGGTAGACTTTAACATGATACCAGGCTCAAATGTAAGCATAAAATACAATAAATGGCACTGGTACTATTCTTGCCACATTGGCTCTAAATCTATCATTCTATATCATACAATTATATAATTAATGCTTATAAATCTACTTTATTGAAGTATAGGGCATACTTGAGTCTTCCACACCTGGCAATGTCTATGACTAATCCTCAATACTGAAATATTGTTCACTGAGTATATTGCTTATTAATTCACAAACACTCAGGGTTGCTTGTAAAATAGAAAGCTTGCAATACTACACTTAACATTAGGTTCATCAGCTTTATTTGTGTTAATTAAGCACAGCTAATGAGCTAATTCTTATTTATTCACATTGAGGCAATTTTCTTTGCAAGATCAGTGAATAGTTTGTAAAGACAGGAAATCAAAAGGCTGTACCATGGAATATGTTGGGGCACTTGAAATCATACTTTTCTACATATATTATTCACACAGCAACTACTACTGTTAATAAAGCACTAGAAAAAATACTTGCTACTTAGATTATATAATCTGATTGTGTCCTTAGTCAGTTTTTTAAAAAATATTATAAATATCTGGGAAAGAATGTGAAGAGAAAATTTTATAAAAGAGATAGCTTTGCAAATCATGTCCATGGAAACGAAGTAGGTAATAGGAAAAAAGATACAACAAAAAAATTATAAGAGCAAAGATCTTAATAAAAGCCCATTTTTTTTGTTATGTGTCCCTTACCAGGTGAGCATTAAGACAACTGCAGTCAAGTTCTCTTTCAGACCTTACAACGTATCAGTAAGTTAAAAGGACCCTATCCATTACAATGCATATGCCACTAGCATAAGGTAGGAAAATGGTCAATTGGAACCCATCAATACACATAGCATCTACTACAGTGAAATGACAAAATGTGTATTTCATAAAAAATACAGTTCTTCTTTGTTTGTATCACATTTCCTAAAGTTTACATCACCTATATGTTGATAACAATAATAACAATTTCAAAATAAATTAATTAAAATAAATGTAACCCATTTATTTAGGAACCTTACAATAATTTTGATTTATTTCAAAATACTGACAGGAATAATATTTGCCTCCAAAAATATCCTATTTCATTCATATTTTCTTGCAAGAGCTACATACATGAGCATGACATCTATGTTATATATATATATATATATATATATATATACTATCTATCTATCTATATATATATATACTATATGTGCTATATATACATATATGTGCTATATATACATATATTTATCTGAGTTTGCTCCTGTAACAATAATACACACACACAAACACACACACACACATATACATCTCAACACAACTAACTATATTTTGTATTTTATATCAGGGATAATACAAATTTTATCTCTCAAAATGTATTCATCCAATTGATTTTTATCTATGAACTTACCATCATTCCTTTATTTAGAAGTCTATGTGAGGTGATGTAGTGAGGAAGTTGAGTACAACAATAATAGAAACTTCTGTTTCAACTCTAAACTCTTGATCTTGGTGATCACATATTTTGGTATTTTACTCTAGCAGATTTTGTGTATATTGATTGGTTACATATTTACTGTTTGCCAATTTCCCATTCCTCATCTGACACTTGAGCAAGATTTTCCTGTGTGGATTTGTGCCAACAATATATTCCTATTTTTAGATCACACATTGTTGAGATTTCATAGGGCAGCTGCACTGTCCTCGCTGGTACTTAGCTTGGCTTGATCCTTTGATGTCATATAGACTACCTGACCTCTAGCCATTTATCACCCATCCACACTTAAACAGGAAGCCACCTTTTTCTTAGGACTGAATTTGACATGTCCTTTGGAGCTGAACTCTGACTTCCCTCTACACCATGTGATTCCAGCAATTCTAATAGCCACTCCCCTCTGGAGCTATGTGGTCTCTTATCAGTATAGATGGTCCATCAGGTTACTTCTGAAACTGTTGAACTGTGATGCAGCCTCTTTAAATGGGAACTATACACATACATGTATATCTATTTAGTCATGTTGTGTGTTGTGTGATATGAGAGATAATATTACTAATTAAAGTTGAAATAAAACCTACATTTCAGCCGGGCGGTGGTGGCACATGCCTTTAATCCCAGCACTCAGGAGGCAGAGCCAGGTGGATCTCTGTGAGTTCGAGGCCAGCCTGGGCTACCAAGTGAGTCCCAGGAAAGGCGCAAAACTACACAGAGAAACCCTGTCTTGAAAAACCAAAAACAAAAAAAACCTACATTTCTTAGATTGGAACACTGAAATTTGTGAATTTACTGTTATGGTGGGAAGATATACATGCATACATATATACATACATACATACATATGCATGTATATGTATGTATGTATGTATTTTACATATATAGTCTTCTGCATCAATCCTTTTAAATAGCATAAGATATTACATCTCAGTCTCACTCTAATATAGTAAAATATATAGTAAAGCTCTATAACTTTTAAGGAAAGGAAGTTATACTGCTAACACTAAAACCATTTAAAAAACACGTGGACACATATTCCACCTGCAGCCCAAATGTACATGAATATATACGTGTGTGTGTGTGTGTGTGTGTGTGTGTGTGTGTGTGTGTGTGTGTGTGTATTCCTTTTGACTAATTTTTTTGGTATTTGTTCAGTCATTAAAAGTATTTTAGGTCAGTATATAAAGTTATCTTTCATTGCTATAATAAATCAATTATATAATGCTTACTATATATGCAGCACAATTTATAAATGTACTTTATAAATATTAACATCAATTCACGCTTCATGACTATTATCTGAGTGGGTATCATGAGGTCTTTTAATAATGTTCTTATACACATAGACCAGGAGAAACATGGGGAGATAATAAAACTCTGTACTTCTTTACTTAATTCTTCTGAGTCAATCTTTTTTAGTACTCTAAAGTGTCACATTTCAGTCCCACTCCAACTGTAGTAAATTTGGTAAGGCTATGTAACTTTTAAAAAGAAGTTATACTACTAGCATGTAAAACTATTTAAAATGTTTGCATATACATTATTCTATTAGCATCCCAAACATGAACACACACATGAGATGATAGATGATAGATAGATAGATAGATAGATGATAGATAGATAGATAGATAGATAGATAGATAGATAGATAGATAGATAGGGAAGGAGGAAAAGAGACATTTTATTCCTCTTCAAAAAAATTGTTTGTGTGTTTGTTTGTTTTGTATGTGTGTGGGGTGTTGGTGTGCTTTTATGAGACATGGTTTCTTTGTGTATCACTGGATGTCCTATACTCAGTTTATAGACCAGGTTGTCCTCAACTAACAGCAATCTGCCTGCATCTGCATTTTGGGTGCTGGGATTAAAGGCTTGAGCCACCCACTGCCTGGACATTTTCAAATTCTTATTCAAGAAAATATAACAAATTCTTATATTTCACAGAGAGACATTTTATAAGCTATAACACAGGGGAGTGAAAATTGTTCATAACTTTATTTTGATAAAAAATATTCATTTACGGATGTTATAAACTGAGTATAGGACATCCTCCAAAATATTTCAAAGGAAAACATTCTATAGCAAGGAAAGAAAAAGGGATGAATAAAGAAATTATGCAACATATCCTATGGCCATTAACCCCAAATTTGTTTCTGTGCAGAATTTGTCAATTTGACTTTCATAATATATGAGTCATTTGCCTTCTCACTATTTTGAGCAAGGCCATTTGACTTATCAAAATATTCTACTGTCTTTATGATAGGTTTGGAAATATGCATAGCATCTTTTATTTATTGTATCAGTATTTCAATTCTTATCTTAAAGACATGATATTTACAAGTAGCTAAATATATAAAAAAAAAAAAACCCTGTAGAACATGTGAAAACAATGACAGAAATTTTACCTGACTTCAGTGAAGGGACCTGTTCCTAAGCCTTCACCAAACACAACTATGAAACATTACCCATAACTGAAAAATGTACCATATTGATATAGTTAATAATACAAAAAGATGAAAAAGAAAATTAGAGTGAAATTGCAATGTGCTCCTCACATCTGTATGCTTTACCATTCAGAAAAAAAAAAAAAAAAAACAAATACTGGAAAGCTTCAAGATTCTGTTGTAAATCTGTTATTTATTTGAATGAGGATCACATTACTTATTACTGACGAACCTATGTGGATATCAATCAGGGAAATTAGTATAACACACACACACACACACACACACACACACACACATATATATATATATATATTTGGTGGCTATGTTCATAATTTTCATCCAACCTGACTTTATTAGAATTTTGCTATATTTTTCTTCATATATTTTCCCAATTATATCCTGGCACTAAAGCTTAGAGAAGGTTAATTTTATTTTATTGAAATGGAAATCAAACAGTAACTGGCATGTTTTCTAGCTGTCCTCTAAGCGAATCAATGCCAAATCTCACATGGGCATTGCATTGCAATGATCTCAATTGTGGGAAAAACCTGATGACGATCTGAGTCTTTGTAATGTGAATAGTTGGTGTGATTATATAACCATGAAATACAGCAATATCTGTATTCCATTAGTAGTATGTGATCTTTTCGTAAAATGCACTTTGGAAATACTTTGCTAAAACTTCATAACAGGTTTTAAACTTAAGCTTTTTTAACTTACTTTTGTTTAAGTTTTTCCTTTGAAAAGCCTTCTGAAATCATCACCTAATACAGGTGACGCCAACAGAGATGTTAACATGGAAGAGGAAATGCTCACAAATTCTCAACCCAAGAAAAGAACTACAGTCAACTAAGGAATGCTGATAGCAGGAGAAATTGTCTTACTGATTAAAGAGTACAACTGGTCACCCATTACCAAATAGTCACCCTAGAATATACATGTGCACGCGCGCACACACACACACACACACACACACACACACACACACACACTAACATCCAGAATGAGACTTTATTTATGTATATTTACACACACACTCGAACACTTACACATGCACACACACACACACACACACACACACACACACACAACAACACAATTAAAGAAAAGGAAGCCATGTATTTGAGAGAGAATGAGGGTCATGGTGTTACATGGGATGTATAGGAGGGTTTGAAAGAAGAAAAGGGAAGGGAAAAATAATGTAATTTTGTTAACTCAAAAATAGGTTTAAAGTCTACATTAAAAATATAATGAGTTTTAAATTGTTATATAATAAACGAACTTAAAATGTTTGCATTTATATAATTGCTTATTTTACATAGTATATACTTACTGAATCTAAACTGAAATTACATTAAGAGGTTCAGGTATGTTTTGTTCTCGGTCTTTCTTCAAATCCTTTTTTTCCAAAGATAATCATGATGAGAGTTAATGTGGGGCAGAAGAAAAAGAGCAAATTTCTAGTTATGAAAATTTGGACAAACGTTTTCTTCTTTATTTTTAGGTAAGTAAATTATCATGGTTTTTATTATGACATTTTTATAGATAAAGTATAATAACATTTACTACATATGAATGTAACCTTCATTAAAAAGCATTCCTAAAAAAGCTATTATGTTATATGCAAAAGTTTGAAAAAATTCAGGTAAAAATAGTTTCATTGTCTTGTTTTTTTTTTAATTAGAAGTATGAGTAAGAACTTGAAAAAAATCCAGCAGAAATCATATAGTATAATCATTCAATGAACTTAAAAACTTCAAAGAATCTTACCCATGAAATACTAAATGTTTTATTCTAAAACAAACAATCCTATATTATATTTGTGATCACCTTCTGTCACATTTGAGGTTTGTGTCACTTTGCGATTATTACAATCCTATGTAATAATCGCTAATGTCACTGTCCTGTTTGCAATACATTTACAGAAAATTTGTGCAAAGGGACATTTCTGCAGCAGAATGTTGACTAATATATGAGAAAAAAGGTTCAGTAAAAACTAGGGTTGCTATCCTGGGGTTTGAAGTAATGTTCAGAGATTTTCTTGAAATGGGAATTCTCGAGACTCTTCATATGAGAGCTGGCGCCCCGAAGGTGACATCATATATCAATATCTCTTCCTTATCTGTACTTTCCCTCTTTCGGTTTTTTTTTTTTTAATTTATTGGTATTTCAACATGGGATGTGATTAATGTTGTGATTGCACACTAAGGCCATTGCAGTACAACAAGAAAACAACATGTTGGCAAGTAACTCGTGCTATTTAAGGATTATGCAAGGTGAACACATTTTGGTTTATGACCTATACAAGACTCACAGATACTCGTGCCAACATCTGCAAAAGTATATTCATAGGGCATGTTCAACAGAAACACTAGTTTTTAGAGTTATAGAGTTTGGGAAGATATGACGTTAACATGTATTATACATAAAAATCTTGACAATTCTTTTTTTTTTCTTTTTTTTTATTTATTTTACAACACCATTAAGTTCAACATAATAGCCACAGATTCCCCTCTTCTCCCCCTCTCGCCCCCTCCCCCTCCCCCAACCCACCCCCCATTCCCACCTCCTCCAGATCAAGGTCTCCCCGAGGACCGGGGTCGACCTGGTAGACTCAGTCCAGCAGGTCCAGTCCCCCCTCCCAGACCGAGCCAAGCGTCCCTGCATAAGTCCCAGGATTCAAACAGCCAACTCATGCAATGAGCCCAGGACCCGGCACCAACGCACAGCTGCCTCCCAAACAGATCAAGCCATATGACTGTCTCACCCATTCAGGGGGCCTGATCCAGTTGGGGGCCCTCAGCCTTTGGTTCATAGATCCTGTGCTTCCATTCATTTGGTTATTTGTCCCTGTGCTTTATCCAACCTTGGCTTCAACAATTCTCGCTCATATAAACCCTCTTCTTTCTCACTAATTAGACTCCCAGTGCTCCACCAGAGGCCCAGCCGTAGATGTCTGCATCCAGATTCCTCAGTCCTTGGATGGGGTTTATGGCACAACTATCAGGGTGTCTGGCCATCCCATCACCAGAGTAGGTCAGTTCCTGTTGTCTCTCGACCATTGCCAGCAGTCTTTTGCGGGGGTATCTTTGTGGATCTCCGTGGGCTTCCCTAGCTCTCGGCTTCCTCCCCTTCTCATGTGGTCTTCATTTACCATGGTCTCCTATTCCTTGTTCTCCCACTCTTTTCTTGATCCAGCTAGGATCTCCCACTCTCTTTCCCTCGACCGTCGCTCTTCATTGTTCCCACTCATGACCAGGCTGTTCATGTAGATCTCATCCATTTCTCCGTGTCTTTTTTGGGGTCCCGTTTTCCAGGTAGCCTCACTGGTGATGTGAGTAGCAGTTCAGTCATCTTTGTTCCACATCTAGCATCTTCCTATGAGTGAGTACATACCATATTTGTCTTTCTGAGTCTGGGTTACCTCACTCAGGATGATTTTTTCTAGATCCATCCATTTGCCTGCAAACTGTATGATGTCATTGTTTTTCTCTGCTGAGTAGTATTCCATTATGTATATGTGCCACAATTTATTTATCCATTCTTCAGTTGAAGGGCATCTAGGCACTTACTCAGCTATGTTCATATCAGCATTGTTTGTAAATCTTGACAATTCTTAACTGTCAAGTAACTAAATACTATGAAAAAAAACACACAGTCATATTTCAGATGTTTTACCTAGGTATTTTCATTTAATATCACAAATATGTAACTGTGTATGATATTCTCAACATTCTAGCTTTGCAACCTGTACTTTTTTATACCTCACAGCAATAAAAATTTCACTTAATCAAAACCACACAGATTTCAAGTCAATCTTATTAATCTTTATTAGTTTTAAGTTTATTGCATGCTAAACTGAAACAAAACCTTAAATATTAGTTTATTAATACATTAGTTCTGTAATGTATAAACCAAAGTTGTTTTTTGTTTTTGTTTGTTTGTTTGATACAGAATCTCACTATGTAGCTCTGGCTGTCCTGGAACTTATTATGTATAATAGCCAGAACTATAGCTTTCAGACACATTTAACAGATAAAGTAATCCATCTATGATGTCCCAGCCCTTTTTCTTCCCAAGTTCTATGGGATGATTAACATGCAGTGTGATGTCTCACTTGCTGCTATGTCGTATGTCAAGGTTAATAAATAAAACGATGCTGTGTACAGAAGATAGCGATAACAGAAGAAAAAAAAAAAAAGCAGAAGATCTGCTGCAGCCGCATACAAAGCTGCAGCCGCAATGACAAGATCGCAGCATAAAACATGCAAGCATGACCAGCATATAAAGCGATACACGTGGCACTAAATACACAAAGTATACAGTTATAGTGATATAGCGTCTGAGTGATTATTTTATAAGTGGATTGTACTCGGGGCTTGGGGAACCTGGAAAGAAGCCCTCCAGCAACATCCATATACTAAGATAATTCCTCAAACATTCTTTGTACAATTATAATATTTATTTCTATATTAATAATATTTAATTATGCTAGGCAATAAAAATAAAAATACACCCCATTTTAAAAACATAACACATTAAATCTCTTGAAAGTTCAGAGTTTTTTGTGACATTATAAATTAAACTTATTTCTAGAAATTTATGGGGGAAGAATTTCATTATTGCCTCATTTACAAATTGTATAGCCAATCATCAAACACTATATCTGGAGTCATAAAAGTTAGCTGGATAGAGAAAGTAAAATAAATTATATATAGTCATCAAATATGACTGTAGTATCTCTTTACAATTCTTTTGAAGTCAACTTATAAAGATGCTCACACACACACAAAATAACATCAACAATAGTGTGTGTGTGTGTGTGTGTGTGTGTGTGTGTGTATTTGGAAATAATGGAATCAGTAAAATAAATATCTTATTTATAGAAAATTAAAATAATTGAACTAAAATATGTTTTCCTTTGTGAATTTAGATATATCAGTTGGTGGAGATGGCTTAGTCAGTAAGGTGCTTGCTATCCAAGCATGAGTTCTTAAGAACCCACACAAAAGCTTGACACAGGCCAGTGAGATCACTTAGCTTGTAAAGGCTCTTGCTGCCTAACCTGAGGTCTTGATTTGGAATCATGCAATAAATATGCTAGAATGGTTGTCCTCTGCTCTCTATATGCACAATATGGTACATAACATTGCCCACAAGCATTTTTAAATACACGCATGTGCGCGCGCGCGTGTGCGCGCACACACACACACACACACACACACACACACACACACACACACAAGTAGATAGATAGATGGATAGATAGATAATAGACAGACAGACAGAGACAGATAGATGATAGATAGATAGATAGATAGATAGATAGATAGATAGATAGATAGATAGATAGATATAGATAAAGTGTGTTTGTTGAATTTATCTGTAACCCCAGAACCTGAGATGTAGGATGGGTAGAGACAGGTGTATCACTGTGACTTCCAGCCAGAAAATCTAGCTGGAATGATGAGCTCCATGTTCAGGATGACACCTAGTCTCAAAATATAAAGCAGAGAGAGATTGAGTAAAACATTTAAGGGCAGGCTCTAGCATCCATATTCAAGAGCATACACTCTCATGTGCACCCATACACATATGCACACAATCATCCAAAATACAGTTACTGGGAATTTTGTGTCCAAACTGTCCCTACAGTTTATTGAAATACATTAAGGGGAAGAACTGGGCAATTATTATCTTTCTTTAAAACCTTAAATAACCACTATTCTGTTCTGTGATTAGCCCTACACTCTTAATTCATTATGAGTGCTTCTCACATCTCCTCACCAGGGTTTTTCTATTTAATCTCATGAAACTCTTAAATGTCATAGTATGATTCTTACATAAAAATGGAATGTAAATGTCCCTTTAAAGAAACAGAAATTGTAACATAAAACTACCTATACAGAAAAGTTTTAGATGATATACTTGCCTCTTTGGTAATTGAACATTTCTGAAGTCACTTGCTTAAAGCCATTTAATTAGCCCAAGAGAAGGTACAGAAATGTTGTAATTTTTGTTTTATCTTATTATATTTTATTGTGCTATGTTTCATTATTGTTTCTTAGAAGCCTATTCCTTCCTAATGAGAAACAGAATAGGAGTGGATCCCAATGGGAGGGAATACAGAAGGTACTGGGAAGAGTAGAATTAGGGGGAACCATAATCAAGATCTATTATGTGAGAAAAGACTCAATTTTGAATAATGGAAAAATAGCATTTGTAAGTAAATGAAAATTATGTAAAACTGAGTTAAAATATATTGGTATAAAGGAAAAAAATTATAAGGCAAAAAATTACAGTGATATTTTTATCCATGTAATATTACAAAAATGAGTTTGAAAATTTTTGAATCAAAATATATAATTCAGAACAAACAGTAATTAGAATATTAGCTGGCTATTATAATTAGGATGTATTTCAGGAGCACATGCTTAACAAATGAAAAACTACAAAAATTTTGCATAATTCACAAGATTTTCCATATTCCATTAGTTTTAAATAACATTTCTTTATTTGCATCTCAAGAAATAAGTCAGAGGCAGGCAGATCTCTGTGAGATCTAGGCAAGCCTAGTCACCTGAGCGAGTTCCAGAACATCCAGAGTGTTATTCAGAAAAAAAAAAAAAAAAACTGTCTCATAAAACAAACAAGCAAAAACTCCAAAAACCCAATAAAACACAATCAAAAGAGAAGTGAAGACGTTAGCGGAGTCAGGTAACATTCATATTCCATTGTGATGTGTGAAGTCAAATTTGTACCTGTCCAGGGATCTTTGCATGCTGGCAGGGCCAATGGGAGCTGAGCTTACATCTTTACAGATCAGCATCATCAGCCAATAACACATCTTCCAGTGTGTACACTCAAGTTTCACAAAATAAAAACTATGAGAATGTACTGCTGTGGATATCGCTCTATATAAATAAGACACTGATGGCCAGTGACCAGACAGGAAGTATAGTCAGGACAAAGAGAGAGGAGAATTGGGGAAACAGGAAGAAGGAGAGAGAGACTGCAGCCACTGCCAGGACAAGCAACATGTAAAGATGCCGGTAAGCCACCAGCCACGTGGCAAGGTATAGATTTATAAAAATGGGTTAATTTAAGATAAAAGAACAGTTAGCAAGAAGCCTGCCACGGCCATACAGTTTATAAGTGATATAAGCATCTGAGTGATTATTTTATATGTGGATTGTGGGACTGTGGGGCTTGGTGGAACCTGGAGAGAAGCCCTCCAGCAACAAATGGCACCCAACGGCTGGAGTTTCCACCTTAAACCTAAAAATATTTATTAACCAATTCTAAACAGAGCCAAAAACAGGTTCCTGCTTCATGTCTCATACCGGCAGCTAGAAGCTGCAAAACGCAGGTTTGAACACTGGTAGCTTCCTGGCGTTTGGGCTTGACTGGCAGTATGGCGGAAATGAGGCCTCTGCCAGTGACACATTATGCTGTGTGGTAGATTTAGTCTTTACTAGTATAAAAAAAAAAAGAAAGAAAGAGAGAGAGGTTTCTGAGCTACATGCTACTTTGATAGAAGCATAGACCTGAGACGATTTGATATATTTCTGAGACTTGATGACTCCCAGAGCTGGAGAAAATGTACCACTGCCATGTTGGAAAGCTAAAGTGGGCAGAGCCAGCAGTCACAGAGCTGTTTCAGGCTTAGAAGGATGTAGTTTAAAGCAATAGGTTTGCAATAAGACTGATTCAGATGAAATAGTTTATAATGCATGTGAAAATGTACATAGGCTTAAAATAGATAAAAAGAAATATATACCGTTATATAAACAAATACTTTCTAAAAATAAAGTCTTTTAAAAAACAGTAAAGGTAATAAGCCACGTAAAGATGGCTATCACACAGAGAATCTGGATTATGTTGTCTTTGATATTCATAAATGAAAATAAATATTTGATTGTAGAAACTGTTCAGTTATGCCAAAATGTAAATTTTAAATGTACCTTGACTTCAAAATTTGGATATAAGGATATGTTACTTTGGAAAAGAGGTTCTGCTTTTGTTTCCTCAGAAAGCCAGAGGTTATTGATTTGTTCCAGATTAAGATACATCAGGTTTGACCAGCCAAGACTCCCTAAAAGGTCTCCAATGTCACCATGGCCCAGATGATCCCACATCCGGAACGGTTTCAGGTAACTAGCTCAGACGATACACCCTCATGGACTATTCCATAATCCTAAAATTTTCATTGTGTCCTCATAAGATATAGCACCCCCCTCCAGCAGGAAGTAGTAAGAGAAGCTACGCCCAAATTCCCAAATATAACAAGCTGGCTTTAGAGATGGAATTGGTTCACTCCCCCTCTAAACCCAGACATACTGCTTTAAAAAAAAATGGTTAAGAGATTCTTATGTCCCAAATCAGAAGAGCCCTCTGCTGTGGGACAGAGAAAAACCAATATTTTTATTTAAAACAGGTTGATTATAAATATAATCTCTTTCTAAAAAAAAAAAGGGGATAGTTTAGATATGATAGGATGAAAGGGTAGATTAATGAACCTACTTTTAAAGAGTAACAACTTGTTTAAAATGTTTCACATTGCTATGGATTTTAGTTTATTGATGCAAAATTTTGTTATACTGTATATATATATATATATATATATACATATATATATATATACATATATATTCCTATTCTTGTGTGAGGTATTATGTTTTTGTAACTCATTTAAAATTGTAATGGGTAATTAAAAATAGATTAATAATTAGTCATCTATGATAATCATATTTATAGTCATATTAGTTAAGTCTTCTAGGTATACATAGATATATTTCAGATAGATAGGTAATCTTCAAACACTTCATAGACCTAGAGAATATGGCATTTAAATAACTTAGAATTCTGTTGACATGAGACACAATTGCTCCTGGCTGCACCAATTTGATCTGGAGAGAATGTTGGGCTTCTAAGACATTTCCATTTGGAAGTTTGTCTTCTTGGCACAAAATGGCCTACTGGGCAAAGAACTGCCCTTGCCTTGACGGCTGACAGTACAAATGCAATGCTGTCCTTTCTGGACAAGCAGGACACAAGGAAAATGACCACTGTACTATGCCAAGACAGGGTAGAATGGTCTTTCAGAATTCCTGCTTATGAAAATGGTCTGTCAGATACTCTAGGCCTGTAGCCAATTTGAATGCACCAACAATGCTGAGAAACATTAGGTGACTGTCCAGGCTACCAGTCTACTCTTGCAAGATTCCCAAAAGTTGCTTGCATCCATCTACCATTTCTCAGGTACCATTATGTTCCTTCTCAGGTCTTTGATGTGGTTAAAGACTAGATAGTTGTAATTTCCTCAGTTATGATAAAAGATAAGTTAGATATAAACCTTAAACTCACAAATATAAGATAGATAGGACATCTTCTTTAATATTGTAACTGTAATTCTTGCTCGATAATTGTTTTGTTATATGTAATTTTACCATGTTAAAGTTAAAACCTTCCTTTTTAAAAAAAGAAGAAAAGGGAAGTGCTGTTGATATTGCTCTATATAAATGAAACACTGATGGCCAGTGACCAGACAGGAAGTATAGGCGGGACAAGGAGAGAGGAGAATTGGGGAAACAGGAAGAAGGAGGGAGAGACACTGCAGCCACTGCCAGGACAAGCAGCATGTAAAGACGCCGGTAAGCCACAAGTGATGTGGCAAGGTATAGATTTATAGAAATGGGTTAATTTAAGATATAAGAACAGTTATCAAGAAGCCTGCCACGGCCATACAGTTTATAAGTAATATAAGCGTCTGAGTGATTATTTTATACGTGGATTTTGGGACTGTGGGGCTTGGTGGAACCTGGAGAGAAGCCCTCCAGCAACAATGTAAACTGAATAATTTAAAGACGCAAAGGCCAAAATTTCCTTTTTCCCCACACTAGCCACTGAAACCATCCATCTAATAAAACTGAATAACAGAGGTGTGGAGGGGGAGCTTTGTTTTCTGTTTCTTCTTCCCCCCCCTCTTTTTGAATCCCTCTGACTCTTAAATAGGGCATAACTATTTAGTTAATCTATGAACTATCTGGGAGCTTGGTGACCTTTTTTTTTCTAAATATGTTCTAACTTCTAACATGCTGATAACACTCATTTTATCAGGAGCTATATCCGTTTTCAGAGAGCTCAAAAGGCTTCCAAACTATGTCACTCTGGGACAGGAATGAACAGAGCAGCTCACAGAGTGTTTCCTTGGACCCCTGCCACTCTCTGATGGCAGCTGGTGATTAATAGTCTTCAACGAAAGAGTAATTCAAGCAGGCATAGGCAGGCTCACCAACTTTAAGGTTCTACTAGTCAAAATTGGTACATTCTAATGTGAAATAGTACTTCAGAAGCTCAATCATCCTACAATTACTTACTTTTATAATGTATGATGAAAGCTTTGGGAGTCCACATGCTTGCAAAGCATGATGGGTCAGACATCACATTCAAGCATCCTCCTCCAATCATTATTTAATTCTTGCCACCCCATTCTTTACAGAAATCAGAGGAAACATCAGCTACCACATGCTCATAAACATGAATGAATTGATGCTAATGTGGCAGAACCAGATGCATTAATCTGCTGGCTAATGAAGAATATGATTTTCTATGGCATAATTGGTGACAACATTCTGTACATGCAATGAGTGAAATGGAAGATTATCTTCACTGATGAAAAAATATGTTTAAAAATGTCAGGGTTTTTTATATTAATTTTGAAGTACACTTTAGAAAACTGTGCTAATATATGGTATATATCCACAGAATTTTATACAGGTGGGATTTGTAAAACCTTGCAAGGAATTTTTCCTTCATGGAGTAAATAGTAATTTCACGTAGGAATTTCATATAATATTCTCTAGCTGAGTTAAAAGAACCTCAATACACACACCACAAATTATTTGCCAGTCACAAAAATTATCCACCGAACACCTAAAATCCTTTTGAAGAAAATCAGGGGGAACAACAAAATGTTTGTATACATGCTCAATGGAGGAATAAGGAATGCCTTTCTGGCAGGAAAGATAAAACAACTACTAAACAAGCGTCTAGTGTCAGAGGGCAAGTGAGAAGGAATGTTCAGTCTCTAGTGGATGGGGACAAACCAGTCCATTCCTTTAGCCATTAAAATGGAAAAGAGAGGTGGCATCAAACAGTGAGTGCTGCTTACCCAAGTCCTGCTTGCTTTCATGCAGTCAATACAATGAACATTTGTTCTTGAAGCTTTCTACCACCGTTAATTTTTTTTTTTTTTCTGGCTACAAAGCTTAGCTCAGATACCAATCACACTTAGGAGATAAAATACAATTATGCATCTCCACGAAGCTCCCCGTGTCTCTGCATCACACAATCACCCTGCACTTGGCATTCCTAGTGCTCTTGGCACAGCGACTAGGCCAGAGCGGAGACCTGGCATGAACAATGAGGAGGGCTTCTTACTGCAGCTGCCAGCATGGCTGCTGGACCTAGAGAAGCAATTTGAGACTCTCAATCTCTATGGCGGGAGGCACGCAGATGAATTAAAATTCAATTTTAGTTATTGCTTATACTAAAATACAAGTTGAGTGATGTTTGCTTCTGGTCTGAAATGTTTTGTTTGCTCCTGGTTTCCTGTTTCAGCTGTTTCCTTACCACCTGTCTTCCTCCATCATATTACAGTGCATGAACGTAAATGGCTCAAACACTTCTTTTACCACATTCATTTCATCTGTCCTTACACCACACAGTGGCCTTTATTCAAATCATGACTTATATTGGTCAGTTTTAGGAGTGTGCCTCTGAATATCCCTTCCTTTAATGTGTCTTTTTACACTTTTCTTCTTACCTTTTCAGAATTACAAAGAGACGTCTTGGTTGTACTTGAATAAAACATAGTTTTTTTTTTTTTTTCTTTCAAGTGCAAAAGGGCACTTGTGCCAACAGCCTGCCATGTGAATCAAATGCAGTGCTTGGCGGCAGATATATCTCTGGGAGCTTTAAGAGTACCGTTGGAACAACAAAAGTAGGATGTTTAGGTCTTCCCCAGTTCTTTACCTCTCACCTTGGAAAAATTAAAAATGCAAATTAAAAAACTTGCAGTGAATGAATAAATCATGACTTACTGGTCAATTTATAAAAACGGTGAGATGAAGGAACAAGCAAGACGTGCTAAGCGTGGTTGTATCAACTGCTGTTCAGTGTGTTCACCTTTTATGAAAGCTGGACACCTTATGCTGATTTCATGTAACCATCATACCAAGGTGCTCAGCTTCAGAGAAGTAAATCTGTAGAAGTTTTCTGACATGTCAGCGTGTTTGAATAGGACCTGTGCATGGAGAATACCTTCAAAATGGTTTGGATAAACTGATTATTTCACTTTTTTGTTTGTTTGTTTTTTAAGAAACAGATGTGCATGACCTGAATTTTTACTCTGTGGTAAGGTATTTGAAAAATGTAGATATATTTTTAGATGAGATATGCATAGTAGTAATTCTTTACGTCTTTAAAATATCAAACTTAAAGATAAATAGCAATGAGCTGAAAGGTAGTGGAAAACAGAGAGAGAGAATTAATCAAGACACGCATAAAGGAATTTATGTCATGAAGACAGCTATTTCTCCCACCTGCCTCCTCGCCCCGTCTCTGACTGTTTCTTTCCTTGTGTGACCCATGCATTGTAAAAAAATACCACATTCAATTTTCGAGACTGACCCTCCAAACTCTACTTGTGTACCCTTAACATTACTGAGAGACAACCATGTTATGGCATGTTTTGTAAGAATAATGTTTCACTTCTTCACAAATTCATGTCTTTAATTTTTTTTGTACTTAGGAGTGGAATACTTAACATTTCTGTAGATTGTGGAGAAAATTTAATTCGAAATCTGAAATAATTTGCCATAATATGGAAAGGGGAACTTTTAAAATCACTGAATTGACCAGATCTACATTTTGAGCATGTTAATTTCTGATGGAGATGGATTAACAATGGAAAAAAAAATAGTGTAAGAGCTAGAAGATAGGGAGACACTCAGGAAATGTTATCTCCTGAAAAAAATACAGCTACTGCAGTAACAAACAGAACATTATCTGTATTGAACTTGCCAAAGTGAAAAATATGGAAGAACACAAATCGACAGCTTGATTCCACATGTTAAGGTTTGGAAAAATAAAGAGGACCAAACACAAAGGAAACAGGAAGAAAACAATAATTAAAACAAGGTCTGACAATAATGAGGTAAAAATGAAAAAAAAAATTAGAAAATCTATGAAGTAAAGAGATGGTTCTTAGAAAGGATAAAGCAAGATTGGCAAATCCTTAGCCAAATTAACCAAAAGAAAGGGAAGACCTAAGATAATCAAATTAGAAACTAAAAGGCAAACTTAAAAAAACAGATATCAATGAAGTTCCTGAAAATCATAAGGACATACATTATAAATCTCTGTTTCACTAAACTGGAAAATCTGAAAAAAAGGTGACATTTTAGATACATATGGTATGCCAAAATTAAACCCAAATTCAATGACTAATTTAGACAAATCCAGAATTTGTAACATTATTGAAATACTAATAAAACACTCCATACTAAAAATAAAAAGAAAACAGCAATCACAAAAACAAACAAACAAAAAAGATGGATTCACTACAGATTTTCTTTAGAACTTAAAAGAACTAAAACCAACACATCTCAAATAATTCCATAAAATTTAAAAGTAAAGAAAGGCTTGAAATTCAAAAAGCCAGTATTACCCTGATGCCAATCATAGAATTTCTAGTCCAAAAAAAAAAAATAACGTAAAGGTCAAAGAGAACCCCTTACAAATGTCTTGTGTTATATAGCCAAGCAGTGACAGTTCCAGGGTTTCACCTAATAGCAAGCCCTAAGCCTTCCGATTGAACTTCATCCTCTTACGACTTGGCCACCCTTCATCTCAGTCTTGGATTTACTTTCTCCTCTTACCTGCAGTGGCACCACTTAAAATTCATGTACTCTGGATTTTTTTCTTTGCTATCTAACGTATGATTTTGTTTACACTGTCTGCTGAAGATTTTACTAGGTAATGAAGACTACAGCAAGCATAATAGAACTTATTACTTCCATGAAAACTAATGTGAGAAGAAGGAAAGTGGGGGAGATGAACAATTTTTATTATCCCTCATTAGATGAGAGAAATAATTTCCTCTTAGACAATGATAATGCATTTAGACATTAACTTTGATACTTAGTTTGCAATTTCAATGTACAGAATACCTTAGTTTTCTCAGATGGGCTTCTTAGCTATATAATTGCCTCTATAGTTATACAATGTGCTTCTTAGTTAAATAATTTAGTGTACTTAGACAATGCACTTTATATCTCTCCTACTGTATGATGTTCTTTCCATCTCATGTTCATCACTCTTCATCACTGGGAAAATACTTCACCAGAAAACTACCGAATAACTAAATGCTTATATATTTGCTTTTGCATTATAACGAACACAGAAAGCAATTCATGCTTCAAAGAAACTGGGGGTTATTGGGTTAAAACTAAGAAATAAGTTGACTGAAATACTGGGAAAATGGCCCAGAGATTGAGCACAAATTTGTCTAAAAGAAACAGAAAAAAAGAATACATAAGACAATTTGTTAAGCTAAGCAATGCTTTAGATGGAAGAAAAAAAAAGAAAATGCTTTCACTAAAATGACCCTTGAGTATTTGTTGAAGAGTAAGGTTTTCATAAGAAAAAAAATTAGAAAAGAAAAATATGTACTTGCAGTGGAACTAAACTCATATTCTAGTGAAAAAAAAAGGCATGATAATGATTCCAGGAATTCTAAGTAATTTAGCCCATGAATGAGACAGAATGTAGGGACAAAATGAAGCAGAAGGAAGACAGCGAGCGTCACAAACGTCAGACAGCCATATTTAGATGTTCTATTCACTGAAAACACAAACAGAGCAGCAGAAACTAGACAATCATTGTGAAACTATGATTCCCTTTCAGCCATGCACAGATCCAAGATTCCACACCATGAATGAGGAAAATATAATGTGAGTAAATATCTTTAACATCAGTGGAAACTCAGGTTATAGAGGTGTCATTATGAGACAAATTATTTGTAACTCCATTGTCCATGCTCAATTTCTAAGAGCTTTACAGTCAAATTTAGGATTACTGAAACACAAAACATTTCAGTAACTGTCACTGTGTCACTGTAAAGAAATGCCACATTATCTTTATCTCAAATATGCTTACAAAATAAAGAAGAAATTCATACTTGAAATAGTTTTGAAAACTATGAGTTTCAATTGTTTCAGCAATCAGATTTTCAGTTATTTACATACAAAATTTTTATTATATATATATATATATATATATATATATATATTACATTCCCCCAAATACATATGACCAGACTTATGTCTTTTTCTATTCATCACCATCTTATATCATTACATGCCTGTAATGAGTTTCCTGACTATTTGATGAGACAAAATTGTGTCTGACAGAAAAAGGCATGTTATATCCAATTCCATTTTCCACCTCTTTCCTTTACACTTTTGACATTTTTCTGAAAGTGCTAGTGCTTAATTAAATACCTGGAGGGGAACAGCATGTGAAACCTTTTGGAGTGTTTCTATAGTCTATAGATTCGCAGCAATATATACCATGACAGATGCACCAGGAATGATCAGAATACATGTTTAATAAACATTGTATGATAGAACACATCACAAAACATTCATATCTGTTAAGATACAAAGGGGATCAAAGTACCATTGACCAAATCCTTAACCCTGACACACACAAATGTGGTTATTTCAAGATATGAATTTAATTTTTACAAATATATATAAGCTAAAAATATTCAAATGGCTAAAAACATATACTTTGAAAACAATACATTATTTTTCTATTTAACTTTATATTGAGCAATATAGACTATGACATTGCAAAACATTTACTATTCCATAGTTTAATGAAAGTATCTAGTACTTCTATAATTTGATAGTATTGGGATTTAGATCAATACTAGGAAATAGCTACTTTTAGCTCTGATTGAACATGGAAAGAATTATCAAGAATGTTTAGTTTTATGCAAGCAATAGTCACCCTCAAGCCCACGGGCAATGTCAAGTAATAAAAAAGAAGTCAGAGCAAATGAAAGAAGAAATGAATGCACAAGGAACCATGGATATTAAGTGGCGTAAAAGGCAGAATCTGATGTCAGTAGTTTGGCTGTCCTCAAGTACTTTCAATGGAGGCAAATTGATCCAATGGGCCATGAGGACTTAGAGAAACCTTGCCAAGAGTCCTGCATTTGGCACAGAAAGTCAATGGGCGCACTTCAGGGGGTCGTGAGCACATCAGAGTCCTCCAATGCAGTGCTTGTTCAGCCCTGTCAGAATCACATATGGAAAACAAAAAACTAAACAGAAACATGCAGCAAGCACAGGAAAGCAGAAAGAAACTGGCAACCAGCTTCCAGTAGCTCCTGACAGTCAACTGAATTTTTAAAGAAGTATGTATGTTTCTGTTACATGTAGATATGAGGGAGGCCTTACCCTCTCTGAGGAGTGGATGTGGGGTAGGATTAGGGGAGGTGGGGGCATTGGGAGAAGGGGAAGAGGGGGAACTGGGATTGGTATGTAAAATGAAAAAATAAATTTTTAAATAAATGAATTAAGAAAAGAAAAAGAATAAAAATAAATTATATATATATACTTCTGGGGTACTAGAGTTTGAAAATGGGGCTCAGTTCTTAATAGATATCCACATCACTAGGTAGTTACATCAAGCCCTTACATAAGCTTTCAATTAAATTCATAATATTAAAAAATTATATAGTAAAATATCATCCATAATATTTTAATATTATCTATGCTTGTAAAAGTATTTTTTCTATGTTCATCTTCATGGTGTAAATAAAACAATAAATTCTACCAATAGAGTGTGATGAATGATGTAAGTCTGCATCCCATAGGTTCACCAATAGCTTAAAGTTGACCATAGAGGATATATTTACACATATGGATGTCAGAAAACTCTGAACAACTGAGAGGAATTTATTGTTGTGCTGTTTATATATTGTATATAAATTTAATAAAGCCACCGAGAGAATGGAAATAGCACCTATCTTTTTCAGAATAACTTATCCCATCTCATTGTAGAAAAGCCAATGACTTACCTCATCTCATTGTAGGAAAAGCCAATGACCTAGATACCTTTATGTGGTCAACTGTGGATGACTTCTGGCCATTAGCTGCTATGGAATGAGCATGGTTAAAAAAAAATCACTTTTTTATTATTAATTTTTAATTTATTTTACATACCAACCACAGTTTCCCCTCCATCCTCTCTCTCTGTTCTTTCCCCCTCCTGCGTCCTTTTCACTCCTCAGAAAGGGTAAGGCCTCCTATGGGGGTCAACAAAGCTTGCCATATCAAGTTGAGTCAGGACCAAGCTCCTCCGTTCTGCATCAAGGCTTATGGAGGCATCCAACCATAGAGAATAGGTTCCAAATAGCCAGCTTGTGCACTAGGGACAGATCCTAATTCCAGTGCTAGGGGTCCCACAAACAGACCAAGCTACACAACTATCACCCACATGCAGAGGGCCTAGGTAGGTTCCATGCAGGCTCCCTAGCTGTCATTCTAGGGTCCATGAGCCTTCCAGGAGCTCAGGTCAGCTATCTCTGTGGGTTTTGCCATCATGATCTTGACCCCCCTCTGCTTATATAATCCCTCCTTCCCCTTTTCAACTGAACTCCAAGTGCTTGGCTGTTCATCTTTGAATCTGATTCCATCAGGTACTGGATGGAGGTTCTAAGATGACAATTAGGGTAGTCATCAATCTGAGTACAGGAGGAGGCCAGATCAGGCACCCTTTTCACTATTACTAGGGGTAATAGTGAAGGCCAGATCAGGCACCCTCTTCACTATTACTTGGGGTCATCCTTGTGGATACCTGGGATTTTCCCTGGCCCCAAGTTTCTCCTTATCTTCCTAATGGCCACTTCTATCAAGATATCTCTTTCATTGGTCTTCATCTCCCCCAACTCAACCATCCTGATCCTTCATGTTCCTATCCCCCATTCCGTCCACTCTACTCATATTTTAGATTAATTTATTTTTTTTAATGTATGGGCACTTTGCCTCATACACATATGCATGTATATACACCATATACATTCCTGTTGCCTGTAGAAGTCAGAAGAGAAAACCTGATCACTGAAATTATAGTTATGAATGCTATGAGCCAACATGTGGATGCTGGGAACTTAACCTGGGTCCTCTCCACGAATGGCAAGTACTCTTGAACCACTTAGCCAACTCTCAAGCACCACCTGTCTATTTATAAATCTGCTAAATGTTAGTCCTTACCTCACTTGGCCATTGTGAAGAAGGTTAAATCTAAGGCTGTTACCACATTCCAGAAACAGTACACATGTGCTCTTACAAAATATTTGCAAACACTATGAGCTTAATCTTGATTTCTTTTTTTCCCTATACATTGGGAATAATATGACCTGAGGCTATGCATCCCGGTGAGATAACACATCCCCTTATCACAACCATAAAATATCAAGAAGTTTCACACTCCCCATTTAAATCATAGTTAATGCAGTTTGCTACCCCATTAGTCACTGTGTGACTTGTATTTCGAGGGTTTGTGTGCAGAGAAAGGATTTGTTATTGACTATTGATTATGATTCTTTTTATAGCCAAAACAAACTCCAGTGGGTCTCAGTTGTTGCTTCCCATATGGGACCAGGACTTCTCTCAGGTACAGGGACTGGCTTCTTAGAGACCATTCCCTATGGTGCAATGCCTTACTCAGACTTGATGCAGGGGGCAGGGCCTAGGTCTGGCCCCAATTTGGTATGCCAGCCTCTATTGACTACCCAAGGGAGGTCTTACCCTCTATGGGGAGGGAATGGGGGTAGGTGGGAGTAGCAGGAGAGGGGGGGGAAGGTTGGTATGTAAAAGGAAAGAATGTTTTTCTTTGTTTATTTTTCAAGACAGCATTTCTCTGTGTAGCTTTAGTGCCTGTCCTGGATCTCACTCTGTAGACTAGGCTGACATGGAACTCACAGAGATCTACCTGGCTCTGCCTCCCAAGTGCTGGAATTAAAGGTGTACGCCACCACCGCCAGGCCAAGAATATTTTTTTAATAAAAAAATTATAAAAAAAGAAAGGAAACTACAACATAGTTGACAATACTGTATTGTATATTTCAAAACTTAACTTGTTATTTTCTGGTGTTATCGAAATAGAATATTTGGGTTCAGGTAGTAGATGATCCTGGCTGACTATAATCCTTAGAGTCAACAACCTGTTTCATTATAACATGACTTATCCTTAAAATTCAATGGAATTGCCCGATTTCTTATTCATTTAAATGACCATATATATATTCAAATATCATTTTAAAAATTTGGTGTTTAGGAATTGAAATATAGACTATCTAGTTGTCTATGTTACCAAAAATTAGATATATAGACAGAATTTCACCCAATAAAACTCAAGGAGTAGATGAAGCAAAATATAGTATAATGAAAGGTGAGAGAAATATAGAAGTATATTATTAATAGTTTTAGGTATTATGATTGTCAATTTGTTGCTGTCATGGCTGCTGCTGTTGCTGTTCCTACTGCTGTTGTTTTATTCTTTCTTGATTGTTGTATTTAAACACAGGGTTTATTTTATAGCCCTGGATGACCATGAACTCACTGCATAGTCCAGGTTCACCTTAAACAAATAGAAATCATTCTTTCTCAGTCTCCCTAGTCCTAGGACTGCAGCAGTGAGAAAAAAATGCATGCCCGAACTCAACTTTCCAAAGCTTCTGAAATGAATATTAATCACATTGGTGAAAAACAGTTTGGGTTTTTAAATAGATCAGAATAGCACAAGATCCCCTCTTGCTGGGCATTTTAAAGCTCTGAGTTTATGAATTCATCTACTTATAAGAGATAATTTAAGATAGGTGATATTACTATTTCAAGTTCCCAGATGAGAAATTTAGAATTAAAAACTTTCAGTTTATAATGTTAGTAAATAATAGTGATGGATTTTTTCATCCAGGCATTCTTGCTACAAAGGCTGTAGTTTAAAGACTGAGTTACTGCTGATCAGAATAAAATGAAACAATTTATTGGTTCTTTCTTAGGATCAGAGAATGGCAACATTCACTCTACATGCATAAAGGTATATAACATCTGCAAATGAAAAAAGAGGCTACAAATTTGAAAGAGATCAAGGAGTAGTATATGTGGGTGTTTAGAAGGAGAGAAGAGAAAGGAGAAAGGATATAATTATAATATCAAAAAGAAAAGAAAAATGAAAAAAATCACACTTTGGTCCTGGGTATTCCTACAATTACCTATTTCAGAAAATGTTTCTCTTTGAGTTTGTTTTCTCAAACATAAAATTAATGAATAACTATATTAATTTCTTACTATCTTCCAGGACTAAAATTACATTTTAGTACAATTCTATTAGATAATTACTTCCTTGTTTTTATGAAGTGGGAAGTTATTCTTTTTACTGAAATATTAATTGAAAATCTCTTATTTAAGGGCAAAGTGGTACATGAAAAATAATTTCAGGCATCAAGACAACTTGTTTCCTAAATATTTTCATCGCCATAAGTAGACTAAAATAAACTTCCTGTTATTCATTATATAGAGATTGTCACAAAGATAAATACATTATTAAATACCTTACTTCCAAAATTTGTTAATATTGAAAAACTGAAAAAAAATCACTGGTTTGTGTTACTAAAGGCACAAAGTGAGCAAAGAAATCCCATTATGCCCTTATCAAAATCATTTCTTCAAAATACAACTTCATTTTGTAACCTTACTTCATAAGCTCATATTCTCCACATTCCTTGTTATTTTTTCAAAAACAATTCTGTTCAATGTGGATTTCAGTATGTGTGACTAATATTTATCCTACAATATCCTGTAATATCAAACTGTCTTTGAACAGAAACAAAAAAGGATTAGAAGACTGTAATAGTTTTTCTCATTATATAAAACTCAGAAGTTGTTTATGATGATTTTATGCCAAATTTATTAAGGAAAATGGAAATGAAATATCATCTAAGAATTTCTGGTAACTAATCAACATCTTAAAAGATATTTAGCAATATGTGAACAATAAGCTCTTCATGAGAAGACCAGGAAAGCACACGTGGTTGACACAGCTTACCAAGTCTGAATAAATGAAATACAGAACCCAATACCTCACAGCCATTGATCACACCACAAAGTAAGTGTCCTATTACTTTTGTTTGACAAAGTGGTATGGAATAATAAATACCAGTTTGATAAAATAAAATACAAGAATGTTGTGGAATGTTATATACAGAATGTTATAACAAGAACTCCTCAATCTGAATTATTTAACATTCTTAATGATGATTTTTGGCAATCAAATGCACCTTTCTGGGCCTAATTCCATGTATAAAATCTGAATAATCATTAACATTTCATAGAACGATCAGGGATGAATGTGTTAGTAGGTATGAGGATTGTAGTTTGAGATTAGCTCATAACAAATCTTAACTGTCTGATAGTGTGATGTGTATGTCACTGCTTCTGCCTCTTAACTGAACTAATAGTAGAAAAAGTACCTAAGACAATGTCCACCATTACTAATACTATACTTGATCATGTACAACAGAGTAAATTCTAGGAGCCAGATTCTAGAAATGTACAAGGCACACATGTGTATGTTAAGGCCAGGAATTGTAGTTGACAATTTGGACATTAAGGTCAAATTGAAAGCAACCAAGGTGCCAGGTTGCTTGATAAAGGCCAGGCAGTACTATGAATATTAATTTGTTTGGGATTGATGAGGAGTCTTTTGGAGAAACATGAAAGCAATGAAACATTGTTCTGTTGGCAGTAAGAAGGGAAGGCATTCATCATCGCAGTGTGGTCATTTGTGGATGGCTTCATTTATTTTCAGTAGTTCCTGTCAGAAACATGATGATGGATCATGTCTTACCAAGCTCCAGTTTACTTGACAAAGCTATGTTATTAGCTTTACATATATTTTAACTATTATATATTTTTAAAACATAAGAACTTTATTCACAATAAATTCTAAATGTCCCACATTTCAAGACTCTCCTCATTTACACATGGAAAGATTAAGGCTTTGGTAGAATTAACATCTACAGATTTGGGACTCACTGACAATGACTAAACTATGATTTATCTGATCATTGTTAGATAACCATTGCTCCAATCCAGTGGAACAGAACTAATTCCAAGTTTCTGCAGAATCGAAGAAATTTCACAAAGCAAACATAATACCAATGTTCATAATTGTATTTGAATTGGACATTTGTGAATGGCATGTATGATTGTTTTCAAATACTAACCATAAATTTAATTCATATAATATGGCTCTATTTTAAAATACTTTGGTGAAATTCTACGGATTTAGAATATTGTGTTGGAATTTTAGATCTAAAGAGGAAAAAAATTTGAATTAAACTCATGTAAGCATGATGTCATTCAACTTTGATGCAGCCTTGGGACTAAAAGTTAAGTACTTAGAGATCACAGAGTCAACATCAGCCTCAAAAGCAGAGTGAACACACATCCCAGGAAAGAAGATTAGGATATAAAAATAGAGCTATATTTTTTGAAAATGCATTAAGAGAAGAATTTAGCTCCAAAGTCAATGGAACTACGCTGCACATTAACAAAAGGAATATGAATATGTGGGTGTTAAAAGTACCATAGTCTTTACTATAGCAACTCCTCCAGAATAATCATAGCAGAATTTAGAGGAAAGAAATTAAATGCTTGCTTACACAAGCAGAGTAAGTTCTTTTAGCAATCTTCCTATGTATGAAAACCTATGACTGCACACTCTACTGCTCAAATATCATTAAAAATAATTAGAAATCTGTATACCTGGATGTGTTTTCTACTCCCAATAGTTTCCCATGCTAAAAACTTAGTATGTAAATACAGCTATATCTTAGCAAGTTTCAGTTATTGTTTTTATTACACATGTCAGAGAATGATCATAGAAAGCAGAAATATATCCTTTCTTTGCATCTATATATTTTGTACAGCATGCTCACACTGGGAGTAACTAAGCAATATTCATATAAACTTTGTTTATAGTTCAGAGTCTATTTAAGTGTTCTAATAAAATCAAGGAGTTAATTCATTAAATAAAATATTGACCATGTTGCTTTATATATAAACTAATATGTATAAAACAAATAGATTCAGATGAAGTAATTCTTCATGAAAACTTTTTTTTCTTTTGAATGAATTCAGCCTTAAGTCTTCAAAATCATGTCTGGTGATTATATTATTGCTTTTTAAAAAAATTAAAATAAATTAATTTTTCATCTTTAAGACCTTTCTAATATGGTTGAATTTATTGGAGCAAATAAAATCTTTAAAGGCAGTAGTCTCTATTGCAAGCTATCAGGAGTTGTCTGATGGATGTGAGGGTGCTCAAACAAATATCAACACCTATCAAACACATACACACTCTAGTGCATCTCCCATATGATCTAACAAATTACTGAAACCATTTGGGTATTTTCATACTGTTGCTCCACTAAGGAGCAGCTACAATATGAGCTTGTTCAAACACTGGACAGAAAACTAGCCGCATACTTGACAGGGAGATCTGAAGGGTGATTCAGCCATCATGTTTCTTGATAAACTTCTACATACTCATGGTACTGCAGCAGAATATATGAGCAGTGTAACACAGAAGTAAAACTTATCTACCTCTTTTCCTTAGCTTTACAAAGAATCGTTGTGACTTGAACATTAAATTACCTTGAAATGCTCATATATTGAAGGCTTACTCCCCATTTTATAGGGATATCAAAAAAAATACAGGGAAATATTAGAAAGAGCTGTTTAATTTAAAGAAATGTTATTTAGAGAATCCATGGAACTACAAAGGTTAGATATAGAGTAAATATAAATATAAAAAGATAACTGTCCCCAGGAAAGGAAAATAGAATAGACAGTTATGGATAGATGGGGTGGGTCTGGATTTGGAAGATCAAGTGGAGAAGTTGCAGGGAGAACAAGGGAGTGAATAGGGAGAGAGAGAGAGATAAAATTAATGTTCATTTGAGCAGTAGTATGGAAGCCTAACACAGTAGAAGATTCCTAAAATATATACATATCTGAGGGGGGCTTAAATGAAATCGTCAAGTAACAGTGAAGACAGAAACCCAACTGGACATCTCTTCTCACCAAATCAAGCTTTCAGAACCACCATTAAGTTACATCTGATTGAGATATTGGCCGAAGGATTCCAGGGTATGCCGAAACAATGCAGGCTGTTGTCGAGGTTGTAGAGTTTGTGCTCCACAAACTGACAGCAAGGCCCCACTGCTGAAGACAACACATACACAACTCATCTAACGTGAAGTCAAGCTGGTGCCTACATAGAGCCTTTACCCCTACATTCTGGAGTCTTTGATACAGAAAGGTATTTGTATGATACTATAGGAGAAACATAAACACCAAGCAATTATAAATCCTTTAATCTACAATGATATTCTGCCTGCTTGATATGCTAGTACAATGGTGGTACAAAACTTTTAGGGGTAACCAATCAATATCTGATTTGACTGAAGGTCCATATCATGAGATGGAACTCAGATCGAGACTTCTTAGGTTACTGAGAATCTGAGACTAAACAGTCCAAGGATCTAGAGTAAAAGCAAATACTACTGTTAGAAAAAGGAGGGGCAGTGTTGAAAAAGCAATAAAATGACTACAAAACACATTCTGATATTCTCATAGATCTGTGCCTTGCTCAGCCATCATCACTGAAGCTTCCTCTTGCATCAAATGGAAACAAATACAGAGACTCAGAGCCAGACATTATGTAGAGAGTGTGAGACTTTGAAACAATCAGCCATAAATGGAATACCTCCATCAAATTCCTCCTCTCAGGGCTAAAGGCTAAGGAACCCTACAGAAAAAGAGGCAAACAGACTGTAAGAACCAGAGGACATGGAGGACACCAAGAAAACAAGGGGAAAAAGAAGAAAAGGTAGGAAACGAAATCAAGCTCCTTCTATATATATGGGCTATCACCAACCATTATTAGAGGAAGGCTGTTTCCCATCATTTGGTTTTTTTTTCTACAAGGCTCCTTTTCAGACTCTACAACAAACTGCACATCAAAAGTCACAAGATGAGATTCCTTTTCTAGGCCTCCATATTATTAATTATTAAAACATCAATACATTTCTGTAAATTGTTCTGCAGTAAAAAAAATGAGAAAATTTGAATAAAATTCATTCTCTAATTTGTTTCTTTTTCCTAGGAAGAGAAATATTTACATGACAAGAACAAACATTTTCAATTCTATGCTCGAAATTAAAGATGTGGATATAAAACTCAAATAGATCCATTAGCAACGATATTTTGCCCCAGAGGCAGCATTATTAGTACTTTCTTGGAATCAGTCAAGTTACAAAAGGAGTCTGCAACACTGAAGAAGACTTGGGTGAGTAATTTATAAACAATAGTTACCCATCCAATAGTGAACTCATAAATTAAACCATTTATAAATAAACAGAATAAAACCACAGGACTTCAAAAGATAATCTAGTTCTTCAAATACTGAAGACTACACCATGAATAATTTTCCAAATGCAACACACTGAAATGCCACCCACTCCCATTTCATGAAGGCTTCTATACAATATGAACTTTTCTTAAATAGTATTTTTAAATTTTCCATCACCATCCTATTTTCTAAACCATATGTATATATCTCCTGTATGTTTCAGTCAAAGCATACTTTCATTTATAACACCATTTCCACTCAAACAAAATATTAACTAACTTAGTTCTTTTTGTCCATTTCTTCTATGTGGTTATATACAGTCCTTGGTTGCTTGATTAAATTTGTTTAATTGATACCTATAAACTTACATTTTTGTAATTATTGCTTCAAAAATTATATTACAACTAAAGCAACAAGGAAAAATCAAACATTTTAGCAATCCCTTATTTTCTACCAGTTTTTACCCTCCACTTTCAATATTCAAGCTTTAAGTCATTTTCAAGAAAGATGAAGTAAATTGGAGACTCAGCCACTGTATGTGTACATGGAGTCTTTGATGAATTTTGAGTGAGCTAATTGAAACTGAATAAAAAGATGACACTAATAATAAACTTCCCTTAGAGTTTATTGAACAAATAATTAAAAAGAGTAGACATGAGTAGCATCCAGGAGAAAGGGCCAGTGTGTTAGCTTTTGGTCTAGGATCTGTAGGAAAGCAATTTCTCTCACTCCCTTCCATTTACTACTTTGCACATTCTCAACCAAGCCTGCTGTGAGTTGCTTGGTTTTAATAACATGAATGAGCACAGAGGTGCAGAGGATCACCTCAAAGTGTTCTATTTTATATAACAAGTGTTTCATATTGGTTGTGATAGTTTGCAAAACAAAGTGTTCCCCAAAAAGCTCCTGCCTTAAAGGCTCAGTCCCAAGTTCAGTAATTTTCAGAAATGTGGTTTTTCAAAAGTAACTGGTCATGTGGACTTGTGTGTCACTATTTTATTAATCCACGATGGATTTATAATGCCATAGCAGTAATGTGAAGTGCTAGAAACCTTAAGAGCTGGAGCCCAATACGAGAAAGCAGGTTGCTATTAGCCATGCCATAGAGGAGTCTATGTTGATGCTACCTATCAGTAGTATTTGCCTCAAGGTGTTTTATCCTGCTGTTTCTATTCTGGATTCCAACTTTCCTCAGGTACACAAACAACCAGTCTGAATGACTGCGAATGAGGTAAAGCTTCTAGAATCATGAGCCAAAGTAAAAGCTTCCTCTTTCAGTTGTATTATTCAAGTCCCTTGTCACAGTAATAACCATCTGATTAATTCAGTTGTTACATAAAATAAAAAAAAAAAACAGAATCTTCTCAAAACATAATAAATCTGTAAAAAGTCTGTATTTGAACTGTTTTTACTTTATTTGCACAATAGTCACATTGATATGAAGCCACCCACCCCCATATACTTTGTAAACAAATCTCTTCTCCATTTTTGAATATATTCCTCATATTTAATAGATATTATAAGATTTAAAGTAAGCTTAAGAAACAAGTCTAGCCAATCTTTCCATCTACAACCCAATCCTCCTCAGACAAATATGTCTTGAAAGAGATGAGAATTCCCAAGAAAATTACATAATATCATGTTATTAAAAAAGATTAGTACTGACAATTCAAAGAAAACAGTGGCGAAGATTAAGAGTTAATATTCCCCTATGAAAAGTCAGAATGAAAATGTGCTAAGTCCAGGAAGATAACCTTTTAAACAATCATGTCAGAAACAAGCTCAAATACCAGCGATGAGACATCTCTGCAAGCATAAAGCTTTCCTTGAATTCATTCTCTGTTTGACCTTCATGTACATCATTCTTCTACACTCTGCCTCTCTACAACTGAATCTGACTTAGCTATGACTCAGTGCCTTATTTACTTCACTGATTGTATTAAGCCCACACAAATCATCAGAAAGCTTTAATTTGGTCTCCATGGGCTTTCTGTGTTCCCAGAAATGGTAACAAGGTATTTAAAATCTACCAGACCCTAGTACACATGTTGCAAAATCACTATTATTTGTCAAATAAATTACACTACAAATATAATTTTCATCTTCCTGTGCTAACTAGGAGAACTAACTCTGAAATGAGGGGGGAGGCAGAAATCATCTCTTGTGATAATTTTACATTCAAAGCAGCAAGAATCCAGCTGCAAGGTTCTACCTGAAAAGTATTGGGGTGAATAAATAGATTCAGAGCCATCTGTGGGGCAAATACAAACAAATAGACAATGTTTGAGATAGGAGTGGTCATCAAAATAGCTTATTTCCATGCTGACAACCAAAGATGAATTTAGTATTTCAAATTGTGATAAGTATTATTATTATCCAACTTTATACAGCTCTTATTTAATTTCTTAATTTGAGGCCATGATATAATCTGGGAAATCATTAATTACTTTATTGCCATATCTACCACATCATGTAATTATTACATAATAAACACAACAACATTATTGTTATTGTGTTATCTCCATTTTACATATGAAAATTCCTGAGGCTCGGAGTCATTCAGTATATTAAGAGCCTTTGAAACATTCTTTTGAATATTTAAAACATATAGACAGACATCTAATTTTATGGTCCATGAACTTAATCTCTATGTTTTCGAGGCAAGGTAAATCACATCAAATTTGTACCTTATATGGTGAAACAAATGTAGACCAAATGAGTGCTCATGACATAATCTAGAGAACCAAGGGACTTAAAGATGGTCACCTACAGTTTAAAAGGGGCTACACACCGAGGGTAAAAGAAAGAAGTTCATCAATAAGCCAGGACCCAACTTATGACAATAGGAAGATGGAGATAGCCAGCAAAAAACTCAGGAAAGCTGGTCAGAAGCACATCGTTTTACAGAGCAATTACTGCCATGGTAGAACCACAGAGGTGCTCAGAAGGCACTGCTAAGTAATTCTTGCTTTCCCCTATAATATGTAAATGCTTGTGGCACACTGGCATTTTATATGTTCCTTTGAAGAGAATCTTCCAAGTGAATGCTTCTGTGAGAATTCAATAAAACTCTGCGTAAGTATAAAACCCATACCTACTGTTGGCCCCACAAACTGAATTATCTGTTGAGAAGAACACACCTAATAGTTAAATATAAGGAAACCTAAGAACCAGGTTATTCTTTGTTCTTAAATTAAGCAACTAACTCAACTGCTATCAACTTGGATATCATTATTTGGGATTATAAGATGTAATACAAATCATCCTTAATTTCTCAACATGACTTAGACTATAATTATGACCCCCAATGGACTACAGTCACATGCCAAGTGTGGTTAAATGCGGCTTTTAACCTAATAAACCCACAATCAGAGGTACTTTAAGGCAATGGTGTGATTCTTTCACCAAGTCAGTATCATAAAAGTTTGACTAAGAACTGAATTATGTATCCAAAAGTCTATACTCCATGTGTACTTGCAGAATGGTAACAGAAGTGATTTGCTACTCTTATGACCAAACTGGCAGTAAAAATAACACTCCAGTAACAATGAAAGTGCATGTCTCAGCTTCTGTTAACACAACTTTGAAGAAATCTGTTTAAAAATGACAACACCCAACACATAAGATTCAGAGTGACTCATAATGCAAATCATGTCATTTATGATTGAAACTACACAATGCTTACATTGTAGTTATTGAAGGAAAAGGCTTCAAAGAATGCATCTTTAAAAGCTATGATAAGGAAAACTGAAAATATGCATTTCAATCTGTTTACATCACTGGAGACCTGTTACTCTAAGAGTATATTAATGAGACAGTCTGAGGCCTTGCAATTCAGGAATCATATTGAGAGTCATTTATTATCTCTGTTAATAGAGTGTTCTTCAAATACTGAATCTCATCTCCAAGATGTGTTACAATACGTATGGGTTCACATTTGGTGGCTATTAAAGTTGTTTCTAGTTTTTCATTTTTTAAAATAATGTTGCTATGAAAAGACATAAATCATACTATTAATATTTATAACATTTTGTTAAAAAATAAAAGTCATGTCCTTCCTTTCTGAATCCAAGGATACAACATTCTTTTTCTTTTATTAGTAACACAGTTAACACTCAAGTTATACACCCAAGAAGATGTCTTTCTATATGTTAAAAGTCTACAATTTACTTTATGTAAATTTTTCAGTACCCTGAATCACACATTGTCTCCTTGATGTCTTTCATTATGTATCACTAACACTAGTCTAATCTTAGAGTGGCACTACGTGTGGAATTGGAGAGAACATGACTGAACTTTTGGATCCCTCTAGTGGGCTTTCTTCTATGGGAGGAGTTAGTGTGAAATACTTAAAAAACTGATGTGGATGATGCTTCTAGCAGCTCCAGAACAGATTATACTTCACTGCTTTGTTGACAAAGTGTGCTGACATCACTTGTTAGCAATATATGGATTCCTGACTTTGTGGACCATTCTTCACAACGTGACTGGTAGGAAGAAAAAATGGTGAATAAATTGTAGAAGATTTCTGTCTATCTTCTACTATCTAAGTATAGGGAGAAAAAAAAGAAGCAAACAAGTTGCTAAAGAGACCTGTTTTGATAAGCCAGTTAAGGCCTCATTTCCTTCTTACCCCACTTCCTACGTGTAGATGAGAGAGACTTACACATTGCGCTGAAGCTCAAAACAGGAAGCCTAAGCACAACAAACTGCTGTGCAGTATGGAAAGATGAATGAAGAAATAGGCAAATGGGCACAGTAGAATTGAGTGTGAATAAAATTATGAGTAGAATTAGCACAGGACCTTTGAGTTTTGTTCTTGGGCCACAACTATCAGATTGTGAAGTCTGAGATCCCCAAAGGACACCATTACAAAATCCAAGGAGCAGTTGCTGGGGAGAGGACAGTCTTGAACCAGCGGAGCTGACTGTGAGCTGGCCAGAGAGCTCTAAACATGAAACTTTCAAGAGATGCCATGCCAAGGTGAGCTTTTCAAGGATGCAGCTGACTCTGAGTCACCCGTGTTCCTACATGTCACCTCTAACTTATCTTCCCACAGCTAATGGGAAAGTACACATTGGTTCACTACACTAGAAATGGGTGAGGTCCTTTCTTGGATTGCCTTAGGTTCTGTATATGGTATTTGCTTCTGTCTTCCCAGAAAGAATTAATTCAACAAAATGGTGCATTTCTGTTATGATTTTAAAACAATCAGGCTGATATCATCAACTAGAAAGGAAATCATTTTTGGTTTATAAGTTTTCTTCATACATTTGTAAGGACTTAAATTTGGAAGATTCATGAGGCCAACCCAACTGGAAATAAGAAATTTCCCTGGACTTTTCAATGAAGATATTTAACATCTTGAATTCCTACTTTTGAGACTTTGATTTATACATAGTAGCACTAGATTTTTCCACAAAATTGGTGTTGCTTATAATGATAATATAGTTTATAATGCTTTGTAATATTTCAGAAAGAAATATAATCATGGTCGTTCTACATTTTCTTCAAGAATAATTTTTTCTGACTCTAGTATGTTTCTGCCATTGTAAGATATAAGTTATTCAGATTTTGGTACCTTTTAGAAAAGGGTAATTATGTGAAAAGTCTTTAGATGAATTTTGCTATTACATATCAGTGTACAGTGATTAATCTTTCCAAAAGTCTTACACAAAGAACCATCCAGGTCAGGTTTTTGCATGCAGTATCTAGTGAGATACTCTGACTGGTACATTCTTTTTACTTTTATTTTCTTATAAGCTCTCACATTTCATGGGCAGTAGTTAAGTCAGTCTCTGTCAAGAACAAATAAGATTAGTTGCTACTGTTTTCACTATAGTTGCCAGTGTCTTTCGCATAAGGTGTTTCTACGTTGCTAAGGTTTTATCTAGACTATCACCCACTGATTGTGTTCAAACACTTCCTGACTTCATATCGTAGTTATGTGACCTTTTAGCTGATGAGAACTACCTGAAGGAAGCAGATACTTTCTGTGGGACTTTGAAGATTAGCAGCCCAGCCATGAGGTCCAGTTACACTCTGCTGTCATGTAAGCTGCTTCAGCGTTATCTCCCACTACCTGGGAAATAGTTATTCCTGAAGCCTTGCCCTCCCCATAGTGATGAGCTGAAACCCATCTAAAATCACCATTAAAATTAATCTTCCCTCAATTAAGTAGTATTGGTCAGGTCTTCTGTCCACAGGGAAACAAAATTACTAGCATGTTTCTGATTTGATACATAGAAGAAACAATCTCTAAGGGTAATAAACAGGAAATGGAGCCATAATCCTTTTGTTCAAGTCTAGCAACAGATCATTCCTTGAAAGTGGTGATGGGGACATGTTCTTTGTACTGTGGTGACTTGGTTGATGAGGTGGCAAGGTTTATTTAGAAAATCAGTCACAGAAAAACTAGAAGAGATTTGAGAAATGGGAAGTCTTCTCTAAGGATAAATTAAACACCATGAATATGTTACAAAACCATAAAAACAAATGGGTCAAAAGGTGTCTTTAAAATATACTATGTATGTTCTGAATTTTTCATTTTTAACAGATGAGGAATTCCAAGGGTGAAAAAATATTATTGATTTATACAGCATAAGTGTGTATATCATACACACTGGAATTTTCCACTACCCCATGAAACAAGTATAAATAATTCATGTGTTATGGATTTCATGTGAATTTTTTATACTTATTGCATGTATATAAATCTCCATTTTTTCATTCTTTACATTATTTCTGAACTCTTAGACAAATTTTGATATTTCACAAGTATGTATGCGTGTGCACAATTGGATTAAATGCAGTACCTAAAACTTAAAAACACTTGTCTTAGGTTCTTGTTTGGTTCTTCACTGCAGATAATTACATATACTATAAAAGAATTATAGTAACTGATTCACCTCTCTGGATTTTAGTAAGTTTAATTCTACATTCAACATTTCAAAATGACTCATTTTCACTCACACATAGCAACTGGCTTTTGAGAAATATAATGTATGATTATTTTCTCTTATATGCCATTTGGAAAGGGAGAAAAATCATGTCCCCTAGTTATCAAAATATTTTACAAAAAATAAATCAAAAACAAAATTCAAGGAAAGATCCTATGTTAAGGTATGAAAAATAATTTGCCCTTGGTTGCTATTGAACAATTTATTATATGAATATAATATTGGTTTATATAAAATATACTCATAAGTAAAGAAAAATAATTTACTAAAAGAAAATTCTTTTCAGATTGCTTTTATAACAACGGGATTTGGTCTCCATAATTCACTTAGATGTATGAACTAAGATTATAGTTATAATATGAGAAATATAAAGAAAACTGTCATTGATCATTCAAGAATGCAATGTTAACACTGTTTTATAACAGGTATATGGATTTGTAGAAACCTACTTCACAGTAAATTATTACCCTCCAGGTCCTCCAGCAGAAACTACAGAGTGACATCAATCATCAGTGATATCTTGGGATTCAATCAGCAGCTCACTGATACATGTTTCCATTATTATGTGTTGACAATAGACATATCACATTTTAAAAACTGGTTCTTCAAAATATCTTTTGGAGAGTCTAAAAATTGAACTCTTGGTTCATTGCATGGTAGATGATTACTTTCATTCCCAGCCCCAAACTCTGCTCTTAATATGGTTAGTTGAATGGAATTTTTAAATGAATTAAGTATAGGCTATTAGATATGATTTGACTTTTGAGTGACAAATTTGTCTATTAGATCTCTCTTATCTTTCATTATTTACCAAATTTTCCCTTTCTTTTTTTTCTTTTATTTTACAATACTATTCAGTTCTACATAACAGCCACAGATTCCAAGTATCATACTTTGACATTAATATGATTACACATCAAACAGAAAATATCAAGGCTGTAAATTTTGTATAAGAACATTAGAAATTATGAATCAATAATAAGAATATTATCATTGAGTTTTTCATATCATAATAAATTGATAATATTGAATTCATTTTAATAAATTTTAAAAGTATAGCTATGAAGAGGTGATCATAAAAAATAGCCATCTTTGGTAACACAGAGTTTTTCTTCTAAATTTCTTGATAAACTTTTAAATTGTTTCTTCTTCTCATTTAGCCTGGATAGTTTCTGTGGAATGTCTTTGAACCAATGTCTTATAGAAATAATTATTTTCACTTGCAAAATAAGTCCAAATCTTGCCAGGCAGTTGTGGTACATACCTTTAATTCCAGCACTTGGGAGGTAGAAGCAGGAGGATCTGTGAGTTCAAGGCCGGTCTGGTCCAGGCTACACTGAGAAAGCCTATGTCAGGAAAACAAAACAAAACAGCAAAACAATAACAACAATAAAACCCACCAAATCCTTCTAGATACAAAAGAGTGACAGGAAGCTTCTCTAAAGCTATAACTTATTTCAGACTCACCACCCAGTACAGACCATCAACATGACTAACTGGTCCAGAACATCTTGTTAGTAGCAGACACCATCCAGGCAATCTGTCAAGCTCCTTCAGCCTGCCTGTCAGATAACTAGTGGACTCCATCTGGCCAACTTATTTTCTCTCACAATTTGCTTTCAATGTCACAACTTCTTTCAAGTCCCTACAGTTTTGTTGAGTGAAATTTCTGTTTCTAGAGCTTATCTAACAGCAGGATGAATGCACAAAATGGGGTCTAAAAGAATATAACTGCACTATTAAAGAAAAAAAAAACACATTCACTGTTCTTAATATAGTCTTTAGAAAATGGTGTGAGGGAATCTATTCAAACATTATAATTTCCTCTAATCTCCCTTTTCAATCAAGGTAGACATTTAAAATCCTTTAGTATCTAATTGCATTCTTGAGGTTGATATGAAGAGGAGTTAAGACTGACACACATAGACTGGGAAGATAAGTTGATCAGACCTCTTTTTTTCTGTTCCCATCTTGGTCATGAAAGCACTAGGTTACAAAAAGGTCTTGAAACATTCATTGAGACAGTGATTGTTAGTAAACATACATACTGTATTAAATATCTTCTTCAAATTCTACATTATTTTTCCAATTCCTTTATAGATTCTAATATTAGACATGTTCTAAATGCTTCCATGAATTATTTTTCAACACACACATTATTTGAACCTTTAATTCATAGTATAACTATGATTTAATGTGAAATATTTGGATGTATTTTAATTTGGCCTTGAATTAATATTCAGTTATTAAAAATCAAAACTTATCACTAAACATACTTTTCAGTTTTCTGTAAAAATAGTTGCTTCTTAATTCTGTTTATTTCATAAAAAAGTCTTGTTTATACTACCCAGTCAGCAATAAACAATATTTTTTAGGTCACAAGTGCAATATCCAGTCTATAAACAGAAGTAAATGAATGCCTAAGAGTCCTCTCTAATATAATCTATACAACAAAAAGTTATAATAGTAGATAAAAGGGGTGCATGTTCCAGACACTTAGGGTTATTTTATCATCCCCTCCATGTCAGTTTTGACACTGTTTCCTGCCAACTAATTTACCATTTCCAATGTGATGATGTTTGTTGTTTCTTCTTCCAAACCCGATTTAAATGTTTCACAAAGCCAAGCCATTTGACTAGATTACTGTGCCCTTCGTCATCCTAAAAGTATCATTGCAATAAAATGTAAAACAGAGAAATGTCTTAGTCTGTGTAACTATAAGAAAACATCTTTTAATTAGTAACTTAAAAAGACTGGAAACTTATCGCTCACAGTTTTGAATGTTGGAAGCCCATGTTCCTGGGGCTAGCAGACTCTGCCTACTGAGTGTTAGGTTTTCATACCAAAGAAAGTGTCTCCTTGTTGTGCCCTCTGAACACAAAGGGTGCAGTGTGCTCACTCCACCTCTTTTTTAAGAGCACTAACCCTATGTATAAAGGCAGATTCCCATGCCTTCAGCAACTTCCACATCTCCTACCTCTTAATGTCATTGCAGCAGGAATCATGTTTCAACATTGAAATACAGGGAAAATCACAAAAATCATCTATATACTTGACAACCATAAAGAAATAATTCCCCCAAAATGAGTGCTTTACCAAAGAAAGGTATTAACGCTTACTTAGATCATCAAACTGAAACAGACAATTCCACTAGTCTGAGAAAGAGCAATGCAGATTACTTTTGTCAGTGAGAACTTTAATTCACTCTCATGAGAATCAGGAAGAAAGATACTATTTTAATGTCCGGAAACTTGTAGAAAATAAAACAATACAGCCAGAGTCAGGACTTTAGGAACACATCATAACACTGCTGACTTGTGGGTGGTGTTTCTAGTTTTTTTGTTTTGTTTTGTTTTGTTTTGCATCACTGTATTTATCATGTGTATACCTGAAATGTCATTGCAAGTTCTAACAACACTCAAGTCAGCTGTAATTGCAGAGAAATACAAAGCAAAAATTCTGATAAACAGTCATATTTTACAGAAATGTTCCATTTCCATTGACATTATAACAAAGACAAAAAGCTCTTGACTCCAAATTGTATGCAAAGTTTCATATCACATTTCAAGCCACATAATAACTTTTTATATGACATGCCTTCAAAAGTTGAATGTAAGATTATAAAAGTACATTGTAAGAACTCTCAGAGAAAAGTAGCATCTAATTAGCTAAAACCACACAGAATGATGCCTACTTTGAATTGCTGTTTACTAATCTATTTTAATTTCCATTTTACTAAACAATAAAATAACATAATTAAAATAAATCTTAGATCACTGAAGGGCCTTACCTTCTTGAACAGCTTGAAAAGGGTTGTTGCCATCAACAAATGTCACTGAAAATGTGATTTTCTCTGTCTGTAAGATTTCTTCATTCTGATTGAGGTCACCAACTGCTGTGCGGAACACCTCGTCATCTTTTTTAGCAGATTCATCAAAAATTGCTCCTAGAAAGAAATGAATATTTCTATTTAACAGTAGCATAAACACTATCATGACATCTGGCAATATGCCTAAGACACATTTACTTGAAAACTGTATACTTTTACTTAAAGACTTTACTATATTTATCACAGGAACACACTGCCCTGGATACAGGGCTCTCACTAAGCATGGATGCATCCTCACTTCTTTCAAGTGTAGATGAGGAATGATACTTCAAAGTGTTGTTGCAGGGAGAGTATCCTTGAGGCAATTTTATGTGCTTGTTGCTGTTTTTAGGGTTTGTAGGACAGTAGATAATATACCAAAGTGTCGTAGGAAGTTTGGCAATCACAGATTAAAGAATTTTTCAGTGGGAAAATGAGATACACTCTGTACATTTCTGAGGGCCCACACCCAGAGTAGACAGGAATTCAGATTCTTTTATCGAACTTAATTGTTTCTGCTTTTCTTTGCGTTCATTTTTCTCTCCAATTTTGAGCAGAATTTTCATAACCACTTCAGCACTATGAACAATGCTACCAATAATTCAGACATATGCAAATTTATGAACTGATGAAAAAAAAGAAACTTTTCCCCTGAAGGATTAACTTAGCTATGACATTTTCCACTCCATTCACTAATACTGTGAAATAATCCTTCTATACATTGTGTGAATATATGTAGCTATGATAAGTTTAATAAACAAGCTGACTGGCTAATAGCTGAACAGGATAAAGTTAGGCAGGAAAACCAAACTGAGAATAATGGGATGAGGAAGTGTGGAGTCAGAGGAGTCGCAAGGAGACTCAGAGGAAGCAGGATGTATAGAAAATGAGGTAACAAGGCATGAGCATGTGCCAAAGCATAGATAAGAAATAAGGGTTAATTTAAATATAAGAGTAAGGTAGTGACAAGTCTGAGCTTTTATAATTAATATAAGCCTAGAGTGATTATTTGAGAACAGCTGTGGGACAGGAAAACTCCGTACATGAGTTCCACAGTCCAGTCTTAACAGTTTTTAGTCCATATTATAATAGTTAAACACAGGTGTTTCTATTGCGTACTGACTGATTTCAAATCCCATTCTTGTGGAGTGAATATCTCTCAGGAAATTGTTCACATCATGAATCATAGTCAGCACCAGGATGAACCTACCTACAAACAACTCTATCTATGAGCAACCTTATTAATAAGATTAATGTGTAAATAAGTTGTGAAGAAAGAAGTTACATTTTTCTGTGTGTTAGTACTATTTTTTTTTTTAATTTTCTAATTCACTCTATGGATGAATTGGAGGGCATTATACTCATAAGTCAAACACTGTGGGACGACTTGTCCCTAACAGGCTTGTGGGCCATTAGGCCCAAGCAAGTAAAAAAGATACTTTCTGAGAGCCAGCCTGGGCCTGCCTTAGCAACAGCAGCTGAAACATGATCTGGAGATGACGTGGACCAATGAGAGGCAGCATGTCACACCAGCAGATGCATATTCATCAGACCTCCCCCCAGGGTAGGGTGGAGGATATATAAGGCTTGCCTCTTCCTGAATAAATTGAGCTTGTTGTTTTGACATTCTCCTGGAGTCTGTGTGGTTTGACTCTGCACCTACTTGCCCCCCTCCCCCAAAGGGAACAACAGCAAGGACCCTGCTACAAAACACACAAAATAAAGTGCTGCATGACCTCACTTCTATGTAGAATCTAAGAAAAGTCAAACAAAGAACCAAGGGCATGCTGAATTCTCTTCTAGTTATGGACTGAAGGAAGCAGAACCCAGAGGTAAAGAGTGCAAACCTCCAGTAGCAGCAGAGTTCACATAGACACTGGGAAAGAAGAGGAGCAGAAAATGCAGATGAATGATGGAAAGTGCCAGTCACTTGTAGGCCTCACACAACCACTGGGAATGGAGGAGTCAGGAAGCAGAGGTGAGGGATGCAAATCCCTAGTGATTTGCAGACTTCACTTAGGCACTGGGAAGCAGGTAAGCAGGAAGTGGAGGTGAAAGCACAAACAGAGAATATGAGAATTAGAGCTACATGGTCGGCCATGCATTGGAAATGGGCTATAAAGGTAGTCTTAGGGTATTCCAGTACATTCTCACAGACAGACAAAAGAGATTGTGGAAGGAAACAAAGATATAAATGAGGTTGATACTATAACCACTTCAATATGTACATAAAAACAAATGTATCAAGATGTATTCCTTAAAATAGATGATAAAATTTAAAAAAAAGTTTCAATTCAGACAGAGCATAGAATTGTAATTAACTTGTCGTGATACATATCTCATTTGATCTGTAATATTAAATGTTTCTAGGTCTATATTTTTAGTACTAGAAATACATTTAGTCATGAAATAAAGATTCAGAACCAGATATGCACCACATATTTGACATAGTTCATGTTTCACAATAAGGGCAAGTTTCCTGGCTCTCACTCAAGTGTCCTTGTTCCAAATCGCAAAAGGTTGTGTCTTCCATGCTGTACCTATGAGGAATCACAGTGCAGTGCAATTCTTGACATCATTGAAAGTCTACAGGCAATGTCCATTTGAACATACATTTATTTTTATTTATAATTATTGATAACATTTTTATTTTACTCTAATCCTTCATCATGAAAGCACTTATGCATTTTAAACTAGATTTCCTATTCACTGAAAATATTTGACTAATTAAAAAATATAAAAAAAACTGATTCAGGTTCAATAAAATAATGAGTGAATGACTACAGTTCTAACTAGATAAGCAGCCAGATATTTTTGTTCTTCACTTATTTGTGACTGCAAAAAAACTGTTCATATATAAAAAAGTATCTCATTATATGCTTAAATACTATACAGCTTTTATATGCAGACTCATAGAGACTATGTATGCATACACAAATTTAATATAACATACATATTTTTACATACACAAATGGGTGGATAAATGAAAACCTTTTGCATCTGCAAGTTGTGATGATTTTGTGTTACCAGTAGTCAGTTCCTAGGCTATCCAGTGAAAGAAAGACAAAGTTATGAAAGATATTATTCAATATGTGAGTCAATATTCTAACAAAGAAAGCATGATGATGTCAGGTCCAGCAAGTGTGACAGGTCAGTGTTACCCTTTATAGCTGAGAAGGCTTCATGTTAAAATACCGTCTCTGAAGAGTGCCCTACATGAATCTGGCTTTCTCTTTTGACTGATCTTTTGTAATCCTTACATGGATTACATCAGTATCATGACCTGGCTTCTGTAACTCTTGTCTTTCATTTCCTGTCTATATTGAATATCTGTCTACTGTTGAGCATATGAGAAAGACAGTGAGTAGTTTTAATTGATATACAAATGGCATGTGTCTTGATTATATCACTACATATTTATTGAGCATATACTAATATTTTATTAATGTAACAAAATAGAGTAGACTGCAATTTTTAACCCATTCAGTTACTTCTGAAACATAGAATTATGTTTTTAAGATGGATAAATATTTATGCACTATTGGTATAACCTTATGATTTAAATTTTTGTAAAGATGGCTCGTTTTAATATGTGAGAGTACTCCTAAATATAGATTTAATACTTACACTAAAATACTAAATATATTACTACCATATTGGAATATAAACTTATTTACCAAAGTGTTAGGAAATGTGATATCAATTCCTCATAATTTGTGCTGAAGTGAGCAGTCTACTTTAAACCACATGATCTAAGTGTCTGTTCACATGTTTGTATATACATATGTCAGCTTTTGATGAGATCCAAATGGATCTTTGCAAAGAATATCCATTAATCAACCTCGTGTTATAACTGGTGGTGTGGCTGACTTCTATTGAGTGCCAGGTAGGCATTTTTATCAAAGGTATTTTTACTTGATACCATCCTTACACATTAACCCTGCCATTATAAATTTCAAAACCCTGCAGAAATGATATCAAATTAGTCACTTAGGTACTAAATTAAAGTGCACAAAAATGAAAGACAAAATAGATATGGTTCATCGTCTTCCAAACAGAAACCCTAAATTTCTGAATCCAGTTATTTATTTACCACTTCCTTTCATCTATAACACTTTTCTTAAATTTCACTTTTCACCAAAAGAAGACACAGAACATTTTAAAGGAAACCAGAGAGTACAGAAAGACTCATGTGTGGTTTTCTTGAAGAACATGAAGACAAAATTTCCCTTATATCATCAGTTTCCCAAAGTCCTTAGTAGTGTCCACAATAACATTACCACACATATTTTAGGACATGATACAACATCACATGCCATATATTTGCCTCCTGAGTGTTTTCTCATATACAACAAGTAAAGACATACACAGAGTATTGTGAACAGCACTTTTTCCTTCTTAGATGTTTGGATTAGAATATTTTTGGAGTGAGCTCTGTTAACAGACTTAAGGGGGAAAAAGATTAAGATGTATCAGCATTGACTGTGCCTTGAAAAGCTACACACACACACACACACACACGACACACACAGATACAAACACATAACCAATGATATCTATATGTATTTATTATTTCCCTTAATAGAAGTAGATAGTTCCTTCTATAAGATGGAAAAACATTACATAAACTTTTAACAAACATGTCTCTATACAGGAAAGTATATTTTTAAAGGTAAGCTATCACATAACTTTAATATCTAAGGACATTAGCTCTATGAATTTGAATTATAAATAATACTATTCATGATATTTCTTTTGTTTAACAAATTGACAAGAAAAAGTAGTGGTGGCACACCACTTTAATCCCAGCACTCAAGAGGCAGAGGCAGGCGGATCTCTGCAAGTTCGAAGCCAGCCTGGTCTACAGAGCGAGATCCAGGACAGGCTCCAAAGCTGCACAGAGAAACCCTGTCTTGAAAAAAAAAAAAAGAAAATAGAAAAGAAATAGGAAAAAGACCAAAATTAAGCAATGATTAAAAGATGTGATTGTGAAATTGTAGTTAATAGTAATATCAAAACCATGTTGACATCTTAAAAAAATTTTGAATTTTGAAGTGTCCATCTATCCATAAGTCACTATTGCATATGAAGGACCAAATAATATATCTACTTTCTTGCTAGATACTTTAAAAATCTTAAATCCAGACTTCTTCTCAAAATACAATGGGTATATTTATGTGCACATGCATGCATGCCTCTTCCTCTGTCTCCCTGTCTCTGTCTCTCTGTCTCTCTGTCTCTAACTCTGTCTCTGTCTCTCTCCGTGCGTGTGTATCTACATGATGCTTAAAAGAAGACTGAAACATGGGACTACTTCTCACAAATTAAAATTTACAAATAATACTGGCAAATAAAAATTATGAGCAATCATTTGGCCAAATCAACAATTCCAACAAGTTTCATTTTCTAGTTTTCTATTAGTGACATAGGCTCCACTGTTGCATTAGCAAGATATTATTTCCTGGCCAAACAAAGTATTTTATATTTAGATAATCAAGTAACATTAATTAAACCTTTTCCTCTAGTAGGTTAGGCACAATCTTTTATAGACAGGAATGCAATGCAAGTTATAACCAGTCCTAGATTAAAAAACGGCAAATATATATTTGAGTGTGGATTTACCAGAGATATTACCCATGAATCTAGAAGAAACATGTTTTTAAGCAAGGTATTAATCATACACTTAATTTTTAGTTTGAATATTTAAATTCTCTTTTGGCTTATAAATATAGTAGGAAAGCACAGAAAATATGATGATAAGAAAAAGAAAATTTCTTCAGTGAGCTCACAAATGCCTTCAAAGATAGGGAGACGAATCTACATAGCAGAATCCTTACAGAAATAATCATATACACACCCATTCTTCTATATATTTATCTGCCACATATGTATCATTTATTTATATATTTATCACCTATATCCATAATTTCAAAATACTATTATATAAAAATTAAATAATTTAACAACCTAAAGCAATTATCTGTATTTTGCTTTCATAATCAATTTGAACTTAAAAACATGTCTTCTAAAATACATATTTAAAACAGTTGTTCAAAATATGTTCAGTCATATTTCTGTTGAAAAAAAATAATGGTTGTTTTCACTCAGAAAGCTCAGTGCTTTATAGGTTTGAGAAATGGCTCAAGAGTTAATAGCACATGATGTTCTTGCAGAAAACCTGAGTTTGGTTCCCAGCACTGGATGTCAGGCAGCTCACAAAACCCTGTAACTCAGAATCTAAGTTATCTGACCCCCTCTTCTGGCTTCTTCAAGTACCAGCACATGCATGACATTTATTCCCACGGACATTTACATACACAAAAGTGAGAAGACATATAAATCTTTTAATTAAACATTTTAAAAAATCTTATTTTCCCTAAACACATAAATTTATTAGCTGCTTTAAAAAATTAAAAATACCACAATTGCTGCATTACATGGTGTAGATCTTTAAGTGTCTCTGAAACAAGAGTTGATTCTCTCTAACACCCACTCCCACACAAGTTGTGTGTTGGTTTTCTTCTTTGTTCTCTCTTTCTTTCCAGACATTCACATGCACTCATCCTATCTCTCCTTAAAGCAGAGAACAAGTTCATGGCTTTAAATACTCTGTTTCAATCACACTTTTGGTGGAGTGTATTATCATTCTGTATACACACATAGTTGAAAATTCTCAGATGATCAGCTTATCTGATTCATTAATGACAACTTAGGGAACTAAGGTGAATGAGCCAGAGTGACATAGAGATTGGTGTCACACACTTTACTCCTTTGCCTCAGAGTCTCTGTACTGCAATGTAGGAGATAGAAAGAAACACAGATTCTCTTTATTCATCCCAGTAAGGGACAATACTACAAATGATTCAGAATCACACAAGCATTAAATTCTACAGTTGTGCTATGTGGATACTAATTGCACTGTCTCTTTGGAGACTTTAAGGTTCTACTAACCTGCACAAGACATTCACTGATACTGGAATTAGGTAGATATTACTTATGCATTTCAGAATGAGGACAAGCAACCACATATAATTATAAAAAATATGATGTTTGAATACTATATGTTCCAAAAAATGAGGTTAATCATTTTAGGTAATACAAGGAAGTAGTGAAAAGCAAGCTATTCCTACTGGTATAATGACAGAAATGAAATAGTGTCCCTACATCCTGAGCTACTTCCGGATGCTATTACTGCTGTGCAAGGGAAAACACTTTTATTATTTTATTATTTTTGTACAAATTTTCTTTTAAATTTTTTAGCTGATAATTACAATATGTCTCCTTTTCCTTTCCTCTCCTTAAACCTCTAATATATTCCTCCTTCATATCTTTCAAATTTATGGTGTTTTATCATTAATCATTACAGCATTCATATAAGTATATACAGATAGATTCCTAAATAAAATCTGCTCAGTCTGTATAATGTTACTTGTATGTATGTCTTCAAGGCTGAAGACTTGGTATTCTATAACCAAATGAGGTGATTATATACAAAAACAAATACATATGTAAAATAGTAGTTTTCTAATATAAGTAGACATAAAATAGCACTTTAAGGACAATGTTTAATTACATGAAGAGGCGAAATTTCATCACTTCACCTTATTTAACCATTCACAAGAGTTCTAACTAGTGAAAGACACTCCAAAGCTACTTGTTGGTAGAAAGTGTTGGAGGACATCAGATTCTTAACAGAAAATTTCATTCTAAAGTCTAGGAAAGTATAGTTATCTTTTTCCAAAATTTGAAATCCATCAAATAATGGCATCCACAGCAGTTACCATCCATTAGTACTAATCACTGTATGAAGCATCTCACAAGAGTTATTTCATGTAGTCTTAGTGATAATCCATTGGGGATAAATGGTGCTCACATTCACTGTCCTCACAGCTCATGAGAATGAGAACTTCTGCCTAATTCCAACTTTAGCTTCTACTAAAACCACTAAAAACTACTTGTGTCTCATGGTCAGACATACACACAAGCAGAAAGTACAAGATAACACTATGCTCATGGTAACTACAATAACGTTTTTGTGCATAAAAAGAATAAAACATTCTAATCTTATTCTTATTTGATAAAGTTTAATGTGTTATACATTTCTAAAAAATGTATTTTCAAATAACTTGGGTAAATGAAATAGTACCAGAGTAAATTATATTGTAATATAATAGTATATTATATTGTGCTGTATTGAAAAGAAACACAGCCATTAGCCACAATATTTGAATGTGTCTTTTTCTCAAGCATTATGCTTATATCTGTTTGCATATAAATATCTAAAAAACATTCTCAAACTGAAACAACTTTTTAAATATTTTTCCATTTACTTTATGCCTAAGTGAATTCTGAGAACATGTATGCTGATATATATTCTTGAGAACCTTAGGAACAAATGTAGGCTTGTGTATGAGTAAAGTACTCTGATCACTAAGCAATCTCCCCTCAGTGCTATGTCCTTAAATTCATTAAGAGGAAATCTCTGGTTATTCTATTTTTAGGAAGTATTATTTTCAGGAGTTGTGTCAACTATTAAAACCAATGTAGAAATTAGTCTGGAGGTTTCTGAGAAACTGGAAATAAGACTGAGTGTATGCCCCAGCTGTACCACTCCCAGGCATACACCTAAGGGACTGCATACGCTACGCCAGAGAGGCTTCCACATCCATGTTCACTGCAGCTCTAGTAACAAGAGTTGGAAAGTCGAAGAGATCAAGATGAACATCATCTGGTGACTGGATAAAGAGAACACGTATACACACACACAACAGAATATTACTCAACTGTAAAGGAAAAGAAAGCCAGGAAATTTGGATAAAACTATTCAAAAATAGACTCAGGAAGTTCACCTAGGACCAGAAATATAAACATAACATTTTCTGTCTTTGACTCTTTCGTTTTCTATGTTTAAATTGGAGTACATGTGGATGTCAGGAAACTGGAATTAGGCTACCGGATATACATGCCTTACAGGAGGGAGGGTAACAAAGTTCAGGTGAAATGAAAGTTAGCAGGGGAACACTGGGGTCAGAAATGTCAAGTACAGAGGAGAATGGAGAATGGGGAAATGAGATGGTGGTGGAAGGGCTAGGCAAATCAAAGGGTGCAAGATAAGCTATAAAGCTATAGGAAAGCCTACAATCTCCCAACCCAACCAAAAGGCTTCTTCAGAGGAGATAGTCGAAGCCCGGTGACAGGAAAAGAGGGCAGTTAAATAGTTGTTAAGTTTTTAAGTGGGGCACAGGTGAATAGGGAAGAGGAGTCTGGAGAGATGTTATCGAAAATAAGGATACATGAAGAAGTCTTAGAAATCTACTAGTAAGTAAGCTAATTAAAAATATACATATATACACATATGGCACATATAATACACACATATACATATTTACACACATATACATATGCATATGTTTAAGGGAAATTTGAAAATAAAGACCCTTCATGAGTGGACGACACAACACTGCTTCCAAAAAAACATGGTTTATTAGGCAAAAATCTCAGGTCTAACCACAGGTTATACCTCAACAAATAATTAATCTGGGAGGCATCAGAGATACCATGTACAACACAGGCTATTGATACTTCTCTTGGTTGCCTACCAAAACCCACTGGCAGGACTTCATGCTGACGATACCACTCACATTGGTTACAGCCAGTCTAAACTTGGCCAGGAATATCTCTCTTTGCTAGAAGGCTTACATAGTGCCAGAAGGTGCTATGCTGGCTTCTGAGAGAGAACAGACATTCAAGGTCTCACCCTTCACTAGGCCCTGCATGCTACACTGACCTGCTGCTAAAATTTATCCACTGGTAGAATAAATAATTCAAGTAATTACAGAAAATAAGTGCTTTCTAGTAGTATATGATACCTGCTTACAGGAAGGGTTTCATTTCTGTTACTGTAAACCTGGTCCATTGCCAATGACTAGGAGGATCATAGACACTGGGTAATCTACTGTTGTTGTTTTGCTTAATCAGTGTGCTGTCAAGATGCCTTCTAAACATTTATCCATATTTCCATAGATTTGGGTTTTTCTCATCTTTGGTTAGACAAGTATCTTTTTTCAATAAGTAGTGGCTAATTCAGAGACATAGAAGATGGTTAAAGTGGTAAGTAAAAATAACTGAGAGTGCTCAGTTGTTGGAGGATTATCTAGAGAAACATCCCATTATCCAAAGCTAAGAGATCTTCCCTGAAGAGAAAGTGGAAAAGAATTTAATATCCTAAAGATGGCAGAACAGCAGTGAAATGCTGATTTTTGAACAGGGTGTGGTTAGTGCATATAATAGGCTGAAGAGGTATGGCCTCCATAGACTCATGTGTTCAAATGCTTGTCCATAAGGAATGGTACTATTAGGTGGTGTGGCTTTGTTGGAGAAAATGTGTCACCATGTAGGTGTGCTTTGAGGTCTTATATGCTTAAGCTACACTCAGTATGGTACACAGCCTTCTTCTACTGCCTGCTGATCAAGTTGAAGAATTCCCAGCTTCTTCTCCAGCACCTTGTCTACTTGTATGCTGCTATGTTCCACCATAATGATAATGGAATAAACTTCTGAAAATGTGAGCCAACCCCAATTAAATGTGTTCCTTAATAAGAATTGTCACGGTCATAGTGTCTCTTCACAGCAATAGAAACTCTAACCACGACTGTACAAATCAACTCACACTTGCAGCGGTCACTGGCAAAAGATTTATACAAGATCGAGACCACCAGAGGGTGAAGAGATGGCTCAACACTTAAGAGAGTTTACTGCTCTTCCAGAGGACTTGAGTTTAGTCATAGCACGCACATGGAAGGGATTTGAATTTAGCTATAACTCAAGCTCTAGAAGACTCTGAATAGTTTAGCCTCCATGGACACTAATAATCATAAACACATACCTCCTACACACATACACATTTAAATAATAAAATATCTTTTAAAAAGATTAAACCATTCAAGCCCCCAGCATGGAATGAGGATCAGCCAACATTACTGAAGGAGCTATTGGCAACTGAAGGCTAATGAAGAAGCAGATTTATTCTCCTTTAAAGATATCAAGATGTGCCGATTGGTTGATTACTGATATCTCAGTTGATGGCCAAAATATGCATGTGCATATCTAAAGCAGTAAGTATAGACTATTTAAAACAAATAAACAGTAATAATAATAAATATGATAGGAAGCTTGGAAAGGATAGAGTAGGCTCTGAAAGAATTTTGCTGGGAGGTAGTAATAGATAGATACACTAAATAAACATAGTGCAAATCTATGGTATTTTCAAAGAATATTTTCCCTTTAGTAATGCATTTATGTAATGAAAATGCATTAATCAACTTTTTATATAATAAAGGCCTTTGATGATTAATTTAAAATGCAATATTGAAATTGTGAACAGGTACACTTTTATCCAGTTCTCATATTTATTCAGTAGTAGTTTGTCCTCAGATTAAATTGCATTATAGTTTACTCATATTCCATCTATTATTACTTAGATTATACTCAAACACCATTATTGTTTTAAGATTAGGAAATCAAGTTCAAAGAGTGCATTTTCAGGATCATCATGGAATTAATTATGATATAGTGTGGAAAGATACAAAGAAAATATGTAATTATACAAGACATTTAAAAATATATACAGAAGTACCTGAATGAATTATTTAAGTTTTATTTAGCTCATGTCAGACAAACACATTCTTCCCTAATAGCTCATGTATTGTCTTATTGGTCTGATAAATAAAAATCTCAAAGATCATTTCTGATAATAATTATTTGATAGTTTTAATGAGAGAGGCCCCAGAAATCCATAAAGTTACCTCCACAATAGACTGCTGGCAATGTTTGAGAGAAAGCCCAAACTGACCTACTCTGGTGATAGGATGGCCAAACACCCTAACTGTCGTGCTAGAACTCTCATCCAATGACTGATGGAAGCAGATGCAGAGATCCATAGCCAGGACCCTGGTGGAGTTCCAGGAATCCAATCAGTGAGAAAGAGGAGGGATTGTGTGAGCGAGAATTGTTGAGACCAAGATTGGAAAAAGCACAGGGACGAATAGCCAAACTAGTAGAAATACACGAACTATGAACCAGTAGCTGAGGAGCCCCCAACTGGATCAGGCCCTCTGGATAAGTGAGACAGTTGATTAGCTTGAACTGTTTGGGAGGCACCCAGGCAGTGGGACCAGAACCTATCCTTAGTGCATGAGCAGGCTGTTTGGAACCTGGGGCCTATGCAGGGACACTTTGCTCAGCCTGGGAGGAGGAGACTGAAACTGCCTAGAATGAATCTACCATGTTAAGCTGAATCCCCAAGGGAGTCTTTGCCCTGGAGGAGATGGGAATGGTGGGGGTGGCCTGGGGAGAAGGCGGGGAGGGGGGAAGAGACGGGAGGACAGGGGAATCCGTGGCTGATATGTAATATTAAATCAAATTATAAAAAAATAAAATAAAATAAAAATAAATAGATAAACAAGAAAGAAAATTCAATGATCTAGGTTTTTTAACAGTGGTTGTATTTTTTTTTAATTTTTCTATTGCTTGATTCTATACCCTGACAAAAGCAACTTGAAGAAGATGGGAGTTTGGGGCTCTCAGAAGTTGCTGCCCTTGAGCTCAAGGTGGCTGGCCACAGCACATCCATGATGAAGAAGCAGAAAGCAAGGAATGAGTACTCAACTCACTTTATCCTCTTTATTCAGTTCAGAATCCCATCCCAGAACAGGTCTTCCCATCTCAATTAACCTAATCAAGGTAATTCCTCATGGGCATGTCCAGAGGCTTGTCTCACAGGTCACTCGAGATTCTGGGAAATTGATGATTAGGACTGATTATCACAGGTGGTATTTAACACTCTAAATACTTTTTGTATTTTCTTACTGAATCAGTGAAGAAATGCGTTCTTCACTTCCTATGCTTCATTTATGTCATCTATTTATCTGAAGCAACATCCCATCAGTGCAAACTTAATAGTCAAGACAGATGGAAAAGAATTTGTCTAAGAAACATGTAAACACCATGCAGAAAAATCACTCTTCCTTTGATGAAGGATGCAAAAGAAAGAGGAGAGGAATACTGAGGCGAGAGGGCTAGAATGTGGTTTAGTAAAAGTCTGCTCATAAAGAAGGTATACAAATATTTCTGGAAATGGAACAGATCTAACAATTTTCTACCTGTAACAATTACTGTAGCTTTTTTTTTTTTTTTTTTTTTTTTTTTTTTTTTTTGTTTTTCAAGACAGGGTTTCTCTGAGTAGCTTTGCGCCTTTCCTGGAACTCACTTGGTAGCCCAGGCTAGCCTCGAACTCACAGAGATCTGCCTGTCTTTTCCTCCCGAGTGCTGGGATTAAAGGCGTGCGCCACCACCGCCCAGCAATTACTGTATCTTTTTAATACCACTGTAAACTTTTACTAAAAAGTAAGAAATTGAACATTACATTAAATGTAGAATCATACTTCAAAGACCTGAATTATTCAAATAATAGAGTGAATGCTGTCCTCTCAGAAGAGCCAGGCACATTGCACATGCAAATAGTATAGTCTAGATGTCTTCAACATGTCTAATTTCATGCTTAACACTAGAGTCTGCCCTTTGTTTAAATGGGAAAGAATTTATCTTTATGAATTCACTCAGAGAAGTTGCTTGAAATTAAGTATTATAAAGTTTCTATGAGATATGTTTTATTTCTAGAGAAAATGAAGACATCATATGGAGTATTCAAGAGGATAAATGCATCTTTCTGTGGTAAAACTAAAGTCTTATGCTTTCATTTCTTATGACCCACTTCTAGCATTATTCATTTTTTTCTTTCATGAGCATACTTAAAAGGGTAACAGATATTTTTTAACATTCTCTATTTCATGTTAATTGTTCAGTATATGGAATAAAATTACTTTAAGGAGCAACATACAGGGACTGCACAGTTATGTCCCATTAGAAGCAGCATACAGGCATTATGAAGGTGTACCTTGTACAGTATTTTATGAGTACAAGGGCAATAGATGTTTTATTACACCTGTAGACTAGAAGCCTTATTCAAGACATTGTCCTCAGATGGAAGCACTGTGGGGCATTATTAGATGGGATTGATTACTAAATAGTCCTAATTTCTTTCACTCTTCAAGATTTGTATGATAGTTATATTATTTAACAAATAAGTTAAATTTATTTTACTTATTCTACTTTGAAATAGTTTAGCATTATATTGCAGAATTTCCAAAATTAAATATACAATGGCTTCTCTGCAAAGCTTATTGCAAAAATAAATAAATAAATAAATAAATAAAAGTAAAACCTTAATTTAGATGAGAAGTCTTCCACTTACTTTTATGCTATATAAATTTGACAAATTTGAAGCTTATCATGAGACAGAACATTTCATGAGTGAGAGTTACACACAGATAGAAAGACAGAGAGAGACAGAGACATAGGGAGCGGTCATCGAGTTCAACCTGTGTGAATCGCCATAGATCGTTTGACATGACATAGTCTGTAGGAGTGTTTTCCTCCAAGAAAACAAAAGAAACAATTGGAAAAACTAGATACAAACCAGATGCCAGGCATTGGAGAAGAAATGGCAGGAAGCACTGTTCCTTTTTATCAACCTCTTTAAAAGTATGTAAAATATGCCAAGAAAGAATCTGCTTCATGGCACTTAAGCTGAGACTTCACGCTATCAAGCAAGGAAGCTGTGTACAGGTAGAAGGGGGAACAGATCCTTAACCTAGCCGTAATCAGAATTGTAACAGCCAGTGACAAGTACAAGGCCAGGGCACAAATGCCAGAAGAAGCCAAGGTTTCTAACAACACAAGAGCAAGGCCAGGAACTATCCATTATGGGAAATTCTCCACAGAAAATTAGTCATATGAGTACAGAGAAGTATCCCTGTCTTGTATATGTGTTAGCATGGAATTGATCAATTGTTTTAACAAAATTGGTTTCCATAGAAGTTGTGAAATGAACCTAAACTGGAAAGGATGAAAAACGGAGTGAGACCTTTCGGGCACTTCAATATCTTTCCAAAGAATGAGACAGAGTTCAGGATTCTGTTCCCTCCTTCATCCATAATCTGTAATTCCTCGCATGGAATGGCAGAAACATGATACATTCTTCAGCATGGTTAACGACTGTGTATTAGGGGCTTTGCCTAGATGAGGAATTTAGTATATGTTTGCTGAATTGAAGTGGCAGAATCTGAATTCTGAAACCCAACTAAACAGCTCAACTACTGACAGAGATGAGACATGGTAAACATACCTTCCTAAACACACTCAGTAAGATACTCAGGAGTGAGGGCTTGAGAATCCACTGACACTCTATATAATTCCTTCTTCAGGAAGAAAGTTATTGCAGATAAATGATAACAGAGGAGGCTCTCCGTCCTGTCCAGTTCACAGGGATTATAATTAGGAGGAGTTTGTACAAGGTCCATGTCCACCTTGCTGCCACCTATGGGACAATGCATCCAATAACTGCAAGAAGACAGAACCTTCTGTGACATTCTGAGAATGACTCCGGGGGATATGTTAACCTAACTGATAAACTTTTAAAGTAGACAGACCTTCAAGAAATGCAAGCAGCCTGATGAGATGGCTCAGTGGGTAACAGGACTTGCCTCAGAGTCTGAAAGACCAACATTCCTTTGATCCCCAGTACCCACATGGCAGAAGAAAAATTCTAAATCCTATTCTTTGACCTCCACAGGAATTCCTGACACACTTCAAAAATCAATCCATTAAATAGGAAAAGAGGAAACGCAAAGCTTCTCTGACAATTAGAGATATTTGGTGAAGATCACTATTTCACAGAAAAACAGCAGTGTCAGCACAACCTTAGACTAGGGCAGCACACACACACTCCATTGGGTAGAGCCAGCTCTCCATGTGCAGTGGTTACTTTTCTGTTTGTGATAAAACATTGTGACCAAAAGCAACTTATTACCAAAAGAGATTTTCTGGCTTATGGTTCTAGGAAGAGAGTCTGTATTGGCAGTGGCACTGTGGCAGCAGGTGGCCAGAGCAGGAAGCTTAGAAATCACATTTTCAACCAAAACCAAAGAGCAGTCAGAAATAACTGGATGTGGGACAAGGTTATGAATTCTCATAGCTTGCTGCCAATTATTTAATTCCTCCAGCACGGCTGCAGAACTTCCCAAAACAGTCTCACAAAACAGGGACCACGAGTTCAGTAGCAGTGCTTGTGGAGGGGTGTCTTTAGTTAAAACCAAACCAGGAAATTTGAGTTCATACTGATATTTAAGAAGCATCCATTTCAGTGAATGCACCTCCACGAGGTTTACACGTGTACTTTTGCTCTGAGCTTCTGAAAACTGGGGTTAGGAAGGCAATGATCCACAGGCTGATATACTCAGTCTGAATTCTGGTGCTTAATCCTTTTATTGTATTGATGTGCCCAAAAGATTTTTTTCCAGTCTTTGTACACTTAGGATTGAAAGAAAGCTGTTAAAGTTGAGGATCTGACAGCCCTGGAGGGTGATCACCATCTACCAGTGAATATAAGCATTCATTAAGAACTGCTTTGAGATTGGGCCTTGCTAATTCTCTCCTCATATTTTTCCTTCACCTATGTCCAGTTCTATCTCCCCTGAAGCTATTTGCAATCCTGAAAATCCCCTAGCCAAGTTCCCCTTACCCACATAGATTGATCCCCAATTTCCAATAGTTCTCAGCACCTAGTCTTTTGAAAAAGCTGTGATCATAAAGATCAGTGAGTTACTTATCTAAAGTTGGAAACATGAAAAAACAGAAGTGTTGGTCATTAAAGTATCTTCTGGGCCATACAGTGGTGGTGCATGCCTTTAATCCCAGCATTCGGGAGACAGAGGCAGGCGGATCTCTATGAGTTCGAGGCCAGCCTGGGCTACAGAGTGAGTTCCAGGAAAGTTGCAAAGCTACACAGAGAAACCCTGTCTCGAAAAACCAAAATAAATAAATAGATAGATAAATAAATAATAAAGTTTCTTCTGGACCATAATTCTGCAACTGAGTTACTTTGTGAATCCATGCATTTGGCATATATTTTAGTTTAAAGGTGCAATTTGGCTCTAGGGATTTTTTTTCTTTCATTTAAAGAGGTTAAATGCATCGTATCTTTATCTCCTGGTTGGGCAATGATTATTAAGGTGAACAATGTAGGGAAAATGTAGCCATGATACCCTTCCAATATGAAGTATTTAGTTCTTAAATTGTACTCATGATCATTTTAAACTTCATAGTTCTTTTGAGATTAAATATCAGTAAAGGTTCCTATTTCATTCAACCAGAATCAAGTATGCAGAACTTTCAAAAGAGTAAAAGGTAGGTTGTATCTACATAACTAACAAAGCTCTTCACCAAGTTGGGGGAACAAAAGTCACTGCAGAAAATGATGTGTCATTGCAGGTCACAGTGACATTGCAACACAACCGCAAAGACACTCAAAGGCCCCCAAAGGTGGGCAGCTCCTTTATAAATTATTGTACTTTTAACTTGAGAGCATGGTACTTGCTGCAAGCCCTCTGTCTCTTTGCCAATATCACCCAGCACCTTGGCTGTGATGGTGCTGCCACATTCCAGAGGCTCCCTTCCAGGCACTTGGACTTCATGTTGCCTACTGCTTCTAAGGCCCTTGTCCTTGCTTAACTCCTTCAGATCTTGCCCCCGGGCATCCTATTTAAAATTGTAGTAATAGGACATAACACTATCTAAGGATCCATATGGTAACTATTTACAGTCGGCTTCCTACTCCTTTGGAATCTGGAGGAGTCAAAGGTTTTCTTTGCTCTGTTCATTGCTTAGTTGAAAAATGAAAAAATAAATGTGGTATTAGAAAATGAATCAATATTTTATGAATAAATACATGCAATGTGATTATATATTAAAAGCCATTACAATTTATTCTATTAATAGCATAATGCCTTTTTTTTCAGTTATTATTTCTCTCCATGCTTTTAATTTTTTTTTTTATTTTATTTTACAATACTATTCAGTTCTACATAACAGCCACAGATTTTTTTGTTCTCCCCCTTCCTGCCCGCCTTCCCTCCCCCTTCCTGCCGCCTCCCCTTCCCCCCAGCCCACCCCCTTTTCCACCACCTCCAGATCAAGGCCACCCCCGAGTACTGAGATGGACCTGATAGACTCAGTCCAGGCAGGTCCAGTCCCCTCCTCCTAGATTGAGCCAAGCGTCCCTGTATACGTCCCAGGTTTCAAACAGCTATCTCATGCAGCAAGCCCAGGACCTGGTACCACTGCCTAGATGCCTCCCAAAAAGATCAAGCCAATCAACTGTCTCACCTATTCAGAGGGCCTGAATGCCTTTGTAAAATATTTAACCTATGTACACTCAGAACTTAAATAAAAAACTGATACACAGAGATCCACATATCAAATTACTATTTTTTTACTCCTCCTTGTTGGTAGATTTAATATAGCACTGAAAAGTTGAAATAAATGTTCTGAGAAACTACACAATTTACAGTTTTCTTCTAAATAAAATTAGGTATTATTTCAACAAATACTTAACAAATGCAAAGTATCATTTTATTTTAATTATAATCTTGTTTTTTCAATTTATGTATTTGTATTGGTGCCAACATATTTAATAAATGCATGCTATCAACCATATTATCATCTACATAATTTTTTCTCTAATATTCATATACAAACTAATGATATGGAGAAATTCATTCTGACTTTACAAACTGGTGATCAACTGATTCCAAATAGCCCCCATTTTTAATGTTTTATTGTCATGATGACAATCATGTTTTACTAACTCATGTGTTCAAGTTATCAAAGTAGGCCCTAGGAAAGCATCATGGAACTTTCCTTTTAGTAGCTTCTTCTGTTGCTTCTTTTCTATTAAAATTATTTTTAATACAATATATTCTGATCAGTGTTTCCCTTCCCTTATCTCCTCCCATTTCCTCCTCATCTCCCACCCATCCAACTCCACACCTAGAAAACAAACAGGCAAATTTAAAAAATCAGCAAACCAGAATAGAACAAACAGAAGAAAGTGAAAAAAGCACAAGAAACACATACACATGCAGAGAGTATAAGCATGCACATGCAAAAAAAAAAAAAAAAAAAAACAGTTTTAAATTAAGACATAAAACAAAGGACATACTATAGTTCAGCATACCAAAGAAGCTTTCAGAAAGCTATACTCTGAAAAGATTTCCTGTGAAGTTTGAAGATACAAGACTAGAATATTACTTCGGTACCTCAGTTAAACTGGGAAACTTAGCATATCATGAACTGATGGGGAGCTATCTAATTTTAAGTTGATGATCTAGTGTGTCATAGATCATTTTTAACTGTTAGAAAACAATAAAACAAATAATTGGAGGATATATATGAATACTTTTTAAGCTGAAAACAAACAACATCATGTGAGAACTTAGTGAGGGCCAGTGGAGACTGTGGGAGCCATGGCAATTCATAAACTAGAGGTAGTGGGTTAGTTTTGTTGAGTTCTCTTTGCAAACAAATCAGTGACAGATCCACTACAGATGCAATCATTTTCACTTGGCCATGTAAGTAGTTATTTTGACACTTGAATAAAAGCCTCTGACAGGTCATTAATAGGGAAGTATGGTTTAATCAGAATAAAATGATGCTCTGGACCAGGCAGCACTTCAAAGAGAGGAGTACAAGATTGAGCAGCTTTTAATAGTGAGCTCCTTGACCATGACATGGAAATCATTCCTGAGTACCAGCTCTGCATCGCAGGCTGACTTTGAATGAAACCCTGTAACATGGGCCAGAACTGTACCCTTTTTTTTTTTTTTTTTTTTTTTTTTTTTTAGCACATTTAACAAAATCTGTTACTATGCTCTTGAGGTCACATAGAACTTATTTATCTTTTTTTTAATTTTATACTTTAATTTAATTTTACATATCAGCCACGGATTCCCCTGTCCTCCCTCCTCCTGTCTCCCCCACCCTCCCCTCAGCCCACCCCTGTTCCCATCTCCTCCAGGGCAAGGACTCCCCTGGGGATTCAGCTGAGCCTGGTAGATTCAGTCAAGGCAGGTCCAGTCCCCTTCTCCCTTCACCCAGGCTGAGCAAACTGTCCCTGCAAAGGCCCCAGGTTCCAAACAGCCAGCTCATGCATTAAGGACAGGTCCCAGTCCCACTGCCTGGGGGCCTCCCAAACAGTTCAAGCTAATCTACTGTCTCACTTATCCAGAGGGCCTGATCCATTTGGGGGTTCCTCAGCTATTGGTTCACAGTTCATGTGTTTCCACTAGTTTGGCTATTCCTCCCTGTGCTTTTTCCAATCATGGTCTCAACAATCATACAATCCCTCCTCTTTCTTGCCGATTGGACTCCTGGAGCTCCACCAGGGGCCTGGCTGTGGATCTCTGCACCTGCTTCCATCAGTCATTGGATGAGAGTTCTAGCACGACAGTTAGGGTGTTTCGCCATTCGTATCACCAGAGTAGGTCAGTTTGGGCTTTCTCTCAACCATTGCCAGTAGTCTATTGTGAAAGTATCTTTGTGGATTTCTAGGGACTTCTCTGCATTATTTGTAATAGCCAGAACCTGGAAACAACTTGATGCCCTTCAAGTGAAGAATGGATAAATAAAATGTGATACATATACACAATGGAGTACTACTCAGCAGAGAAAAACAATGACATCATGAGGTTTGCAGGCAAATGGATGGATCTAGAAAAAATCATCCTGAGTGAGGTAACCCAGACACAGAAAGACAAACATGGTATATACTCACTCATAGGAGGATACTAGATGTAAAACAAAGGAAGACTAGACTGCTACTCACAACTCCAGGGAGTCTACTAGAAAACAGGACCCTAAGAAAGACACAGGGATTGCCCAATGACAGAGAAATGGATGAGATCTACATAAAATGGACGTGAGGGGGTTAATGAAGGGCAAGGTTTGAGGGAAAGATACCTTAGGGGACTGGGAGATCCCAGCTGGATCAAGAACAGAGGGAGAACAAGGAAAAAGAGACCACAAGAAATGAAGACCCCATGGGAATTGGAAGAACCAATTATTTATCTTTGGTATTAAAAAAAAGAAGTCTTTACAGTGTTCCTTTACATAGCTCAAATTAGTTTTCCTTTTGAACTAGCATAGTTTCTTCTCTGAATATAGAGAATAGTGTCTCAGTACATAGAGGGGAATGGGGAGTTCAGGCAATGTCTCCACATGATGTCGGCACTTCAGAGAAACTTCTTTCCACTTCCAGCCTCTGCAAAGGAGTCACACCAGCTGGAGACCCAAGAATGAGTACAGCCAGCCAGCCAGAGCTGGACTGCATCTGCAGGGTTCAGACATGCTGCCAAAACATTTTCTGTTTCTCTCTGTCTCTCTGTCTCTGTGTCTCTCTTTCTGTTTGTCTCTGTCTCTTTCTTTCTGTCTCTCTCTCTCTCTCTCTCTCTCTCTCTCTCTCTCTCTCTCTCTCTCTCTCTTCTTTCTCTCCTTTCCTCTTGGAAATTGTTTCATTTCTCTAAACACATTTATAGAGTTAAATGTCATATAGGGTAATGACACTATGTTTCATTTGCCTCTTAAAAACCAGAAATATTTCCTTCCTGGATTGAGGAGTAAATAGAGTTTCTGGTATTTTTTCTTGTGAATGAAATTCATGACCTTTTGAGATGCAGCAATTTAGATAGTTTTTACTTTTACTTTAAAAAGCACTACACATTGCTCCCCAAATTAAGTAAATACTTCATAATAACAAAAATGCACCAGCTGCTGAGCATAGCTACAAAGTTTAATGAAATGTGCAAACTGTTTACAACAAAAAAGGCAGCAACTAGCATACGAACACTAATAATTGACTGAGATGCCCAGCTCAGATACAGGACTGCCTGATAGGTAAAGCAGTGCAGCTTACACTTCATCATCAGCCCTGTACAGCCCTAGAGAGCTATCCCACCATACCAGATATTTATCAGGGAGGAAATGGAATTAATAAACTGTTAAAGTTTCTCCAGACTGCCAAGAAATATGTATACCCAGTCTTCTCCACTCTCTAAAATATGTGATGGCCAATTCATTAGTGTATGGAGGCAATTCATACTTGGCCTATACAGTGTGAGGAAAAAAACTTAATTACTTTCTTTTCTTTAACACACATCAAATGAGTGTGTACTTAAGCCAGATACAGTAATATAAAGTTGGCACTAGGAGTAGAATATGAACTTGCTTTATAGTTTTTATTTTCTTATACATACTTTATGTGTGTAATTATGCTACTTTATTATTTTCCTATGAGTGTTAGGCTATTATTGACTTGCAGTGATAGCTTGTTAGGATATTCACTGTAAATGAAGTTTCTTTTCTAGAGAAGCCAACTGTATAAAGTACAAAAAAACAGTGAAACAAGAAACATAACTGGATTTGAAAAATTTTTGAAGAAATTATAGTGAAATTTTATAAATGAATAATGGCAAACTATGTCACTATAATAGGTTTCATCTTATTTAAAAGGGGAATAAGAAATTGTGAGATATGAAAATGATAGAAAGATGACAAGTGAATAGATAGATGATAGATAGGTAATAGATGATAGATACAAATAGATGAATAGATTATAGATGCATACATGGATTATACATGGGTAGATGATATATTGATACATAGGTATAAGGAGTTCATAGATGATAAAAGATAGATGGATAGATAGGTCAATATAATAGATGACATGTAAACATATAGAAATGCATAAACAGTAGAATAGATGACATAAACATAGATGTATGGATAAATGACAGATATAGGTATCTAGGATAGTTGATAGGTAGATACATAGACTTTTTAAAAGATGGATAGATGAATTAGAGATGGATATAAAACAAAATAACAGTTGGAGTACTGTGAGGTATGGCTTGGATAAAACGTTGGTTCTCTGTGATGTAATAGTTTTAAAGCTCTAAGCTGTCCTATGGAGTTGTCAGTAGTTAAAGCTTCTTGCTCTTAGCAAATTTGTGGTTTAAGGACACAGAAAACATACTAAAACACATTTCAATGAAAAAGTATGGACTGAGATCCTGACTTCACTATCTTCCTACTTTACGCTGTTTGCTTCATTGTAAGGAAGCTTTATTTTAGTGAATATCCTAAAAGCTACCATTATAAAATTAACAATAACTTATTTCTCATAGAATAATACTAAACAGCATAATTATAAATATAAAGTATGTACAAGAAAGTAATAACTCATAAAATTATATATATGGATGAAAAGTTAAGACACAGGAGGACTAGATAACTTTGTGAAGAACTTGTTTCTCAAAATTATTTTCATATTTGTTCAAAGTAAATATTAAATGCACATTAAAATATTGCTTATTCCAAAGACAATAGTTTATTGATCATTCCATGCTGTGAGGACAGCACAAGTATTCTACTGAGAGAAATTCCCTGCTTCTTAAGCATAGATTTTCCCCAACTACACAGTCGATTTGAGGAACTTCATATAAACATAAAGAAGTAATTCCTCTTAAAACAAGAAATACATATTTTATTAATGTCACTTTGAACCGTTTGATTGCATTATATGAAGTAATTCATCCATCACACCCTGATGTCTGTATTTTAAGATATGGTTGCTTGCCCCTTTCCATAAAGTTTCTTTACTTGAGATTTTCTAAACATAAGGATTTTAAACTGATGGTGGTGTTGGCTACTGACCAGGAATGGAGTACTTTATACTCTCCAAATGATCATCCAGTTTCACTGAGAAAGAAATGTTCAACATGTTGAGAGACAGGAGGAACCAATTAACACAGGTGAACTGTGAAGAGCGGCAATCAGAACTGTAGGGCTGGAGCACATTTTGAAACTGAGCTTTCTTTTTTTTTTAATTGATATCTACATAATTCCCAGCAGAGAGTGTTTTAGTCACAACTGACCTCAATGTGTCTCTGTTTCTCAGTCTCCATTGTATTACACCTGTGTTTGAATGTCTCCCAATGTATAACTTCATCTAGTCATGTACTTATATAAAGTTTTTATGTCTTTCTTCTCAACAAATGGCCATCCCTTGAGAATAACATTTTCTTCTTAATCAGATTTGGTATATCACATCCACCTGTGAAATACTAGAAGGGATTAAATTCAGTACATTAAATTGTATTTGTATGGAGTTTCTAAAATTTAGACTTAATTGAAATTAGCTTTGTTTAACCCTAAGAGCTTTTTCCTTTTCCATGTGGGAAAATATTCCTAACTATTACAAGTATAGAGATGGCTTCTGGCTTTGCTGTGGTTATAAACTAGAAGAAAGTAAAAGACAAATCCACAATTTCTCAGATGAATATGAAAAGGCGATGAAAAGGTGATGTAATGATCTAATTAAGTACTGTGTAAATTCAAAGAGGTAGAGATAGAGGAAATACTATGACATGGAAGAAAGACATTTGACCTGGTCTTTGAAGACAATGTGATAGTAAGATACGTGAGAAAGATTGATTGTGAAAAAGAGGAAATGATTAATTATTGAATAGACAGTGTGGTCACTCTGATTTGATTACAGCACAATGTGTATTAATAGCACAAGGAAACCAATAAAAATACATTATTATTTGTAAATTCATGAAAAATTAGATTAATAGAAAATGTAGAATGCCCAATAATAAGGAATTATTGTATTTATTTTTACTTAAACCAAGACTCATGGCAAGGCAGAGATAGTGGAAAAAGTAACTGAGTAGCTTGGACTGAGCACTCTGCACTTTCTCCTGTTCTACATTGTCAACAATTTTTGGTATTTGTTTTGTTATTGTCCACTACATAAAGAAACTTCTCTCATGACGACTGAGATATGCACTCATGTATGGGTATAAAGCTAAGTCATTAGGAGTTGGTTTAATGCTGTATCCATATAGCAGAATGAAAGGTCCTGTGATCTGTCTAGCCACAGATTCAGGCTCTAATAGCAATAAAAGCCATGAGTTCTATCTTTTAAAAAAAAAATAACATTTTCCCTTTATTTTACCTACTAACCAATTTCCCCTCACTCCCTATCTCCTCTCCTCCTGTTCCCCCCACGCATTCCCTTAACCCATATACCCACACCTGCTTTGTTTCCATTCAGAAAGGTGCAGGCCTCCCATGGGCTAGAACATAGCATGTCACATCAAGTTGAGGTAGGACTGAGCTCTCCCCCTGTATAAAGGCTAGGCAAGGTAATACAGCATGCACAACAGGTTCCCAAAAGCCAGCAAAGTGCCAGAGACAGGCTCTGATGTCACTGCTAGGAGTCTCACAAACAGACCAAGTTACACAACTGTCACACACATTCAGAGGGCCTAGGTTAGTCCCATGCAGACTCCTTAACTGTTGGTCCAGAGTCCATGTGCTCTCAGCATATGGTGAATGAGGTAATTAGACCCAAAAAGACAACTATGGTTCATATTCACTCATAACTGGATATTAGTAGTAATTACAGGATAAACAACCTACCATCCATAGCCCCAGAGAGGCTAGATAACCAAGAGGACTCAAAGAAACTTCTCTGGGAAGTAGAAATAAAAGAGATCTCCTGGTAAACTGGGGGTAAGGAATGAGAGGATGGGTACTTGAGGGAGCCAGTTGGGCAGCCTGGGTGCAGGAGGTGGTTTGGGGATAGGATGGAGGGCTAGGGAGAAGCTTGGTACCAGGGAAACTACCAGGAATACACAAGGATGACCCCAGCTAAGACACCTAGCAAGAGTGGAGAGGGTGCCTGAACTGGTCATTTACTGTAATCAGATTGGTGACTATCCTAATTGTCATCACAGAACCTTTATCCAGTAACTGATGGAAGCAGATGCAGAGATCCATATCCAAGCACTGGGCCTAGCTCTGATAGTTTCCCCTGAAGAAAGGGAGGAGAGATCATATGAGCTAGTGGGAACAAGGTCATGACAGAGGAACGCACAGAGACAGCTGGTCATGAATTTTATGTTGTGGCATGGGCCTGAAATCTAATTAGAAAGTGGTCTTACAGACAGGTAATAACATCCACACTACTATTACAACAGTGAGTATATCCTGCCAGGTTTATCATTATTGTATCTCACATCATTTAAATCTGAATAAAGTTGTTGATAACTTTTGTCTCCCAGTAATGTACACAGGACCTTTTAAGCTTATGGACCTAGCCAGCAGGGATGAAGCTTCTAAGTCAGTACCAGCTTAATTTCCCCATATTCTATGACTCAAGTATATGAAGTCTTCATCAACAGGCTCTTGTTGTTAAGTCCTGGAGTGCAGCCAACAGCAATAGCAATAGCCTGTAATGTTTGTGGTTCTAAGGGACTCCAATAACCAACAACTCAATAAAGGTAACTCATTCCTGGCACTGTACTTTTTATTGGGTAGCCCTTAGGGTCTAGACGTGGAACTGGCCCTTGTTGTAGATTAATTCTATGTAATCTCTCTTTTTAGGTATGTATATTTTTAGGAAGCTTTCATTAGGGTGGATTTCCACATGGCTGTTTTACAGATCTTCAGTGATGGTTTCCTCTTCACATATTGCCTCTGTTACACTGTCCTCCTGTCAACTACTCGTGTGATTTTGACCAATTATTCTTCATTCCCCCTTTATACCACCTCCATTTACCTCCTCTCCCTAGAAAGCCATCCTTCCCCCATGGCCATGTGTTAATTTTCTTGTCTCTATTGATATTTCAGTTAAAACACTCCTATCTAACATTTCAAAGCTAACATCCCCATGTGTGAGATAAATTGTGACCTTTTACTTTCAGGGCCAGTCACTCAGAATTATTATTTTAAGATCTATTTATTTATTTACAAATTGCATATTTCTTACAGGTTAATAGCATTATATTATGGAAATGTGCCAAATTTTTATTATTCATCCACTTGATTGCTACCTTGGCTACATCCATTTTCTGACTATTGTAAATACAGAGCCCTAAATGGGCCATTTCCTTCTCCCAAAACTCAGGGATCACTATGAAAAAGGGGTTTAAGAATTGAACAGAGGGAAGAAGGATTGTATTAATCATAGGGTCAAGGACATCTCACAAGAAAACCCACAGAGCAGGGCGGTGGTAGCGCATGCCTTTAATCCCAGCACTCGGGAGGAAGAGCCAGGCGGATCTCTGTGAGTTCCAGGCCAGCCTGGGCTACCAAGTGAGTTCAAGGAAAGTCTCAAAGCTACACACAGAGAAACACTGTCTCGAAAAACCAAAAAAAAAAAAAAAAAAAAAAAAAAAAAAAGAAAGAAAGAAAACCCACAGAAACAACTAGCCTGGTTCATAAGAACTCACAAAGTCTGAACCAACAACCAGGAAGTCTGCATGGCACCAACCTAGGCCCTCTACATATATGTGACAATTATGTAGCTTGGTCTACTTGTGTAACTCCTAACTGTGGGAGCAGGGTCTCCATAATGCTTTCGTTGCATTTGGGGACCTATTTCTCATACTGGGTTGCCTTGCCCAGCCTTAATACAAGGGGAGGTGCTTAGTCCTACTATAACTTGATATGACATGCTTTGTTTATAGCCATGGAGCCCTGCCCCTTTCTGAACAAAAATAGAGGAGAGGATGGGGTGGTGGGTGGTGAGGGAATGAGAGGAGAGGAGGAAGAAGAAACTGTGGTCAGGGTGTAAAATAAATAAAAATCAATTAAATGAAATAAAAAAAAAACCCTGCAGAAAAAATTCTAAGAGTCAAAGACAGTAGATAGCTACATGAAAATAGTGTCTGGGAGACACAGCAGAGTAGCTGCACATATTAATTCACAGAAGTTATGGCAGCAACTTCAAAATCTTCCCAAGATCAAACTAGACAAAATCATAACATGGAAAGGAGAGGCAGGCATGAAGTCCCACCCCTAGCTGAGGAGTCATTGATAATTGCTGGGAAAAGGAGAGTAGAAATCAGTTTTTATTAATGGTTTGTTCATTGCTTGGTTGACAGCACCACAGTGGGTGACCCCAGAGGCACAAATATATGAGCAGCACAAACTGAGCTCTACAAGTTATTATAAACAAAGAACAAGTACATAAAACTGATGGGGGATGGAAACAGGGTGTGTCTGTGAGGAGTCAGTGGGAGAAATGTAGTATATATATAAACAAAATAAATTTCATGAAATTCACAAAAGTTTAATAAAATTGGTAACAGTAGCTTGGAATAAAAGGGCACTAAAGATGAAGACCTAATTACACTGACACATCTTTTCATTTAAGATATAGGTAGTTTGAGTAAGTCTCTGAAACAAAATACATAAAAATTGGTTTGGGTTGATTTGTTGAACATATATTGAAATGTTGGCAAATATGTAACTTCGTAATAATAAGATGATGATTTTGTTGGTCAGGAAAATTGGCATGCAAGTAGATTGTACTTTTATGACTATTCCGAGTTTGCATATCAGGGAGCCTAGAAGAAAAATATTTTGTGAGAACCTACAAAAACTAAAATTATACATAATTCTCTTCTCCAATGTTTTATAAAGCAAAATGATAGCTTTTACAGAAAATTACTTTGACTATTACTAGACTTGGTAAAAATTTTCCCCATTGTAAGCATAAAATCAATTTTCCAAACCAGGGATTATTTAGTTTATATAGCATTCACATCTTATGGAGGTACAAAAGTTAATAAATATGTTTATTCTTGAAGGATACCACTAACAAATACTGGGGGAAGGAGTTCTTTTAGTTAATGGTATAAAGCACTCAATTCCATATCTGTTCAGCTTCCAATTTCCACATCTTTTCCCAAAGCATAAATAAGGCACAGGATTCTAACATTATTTTAATGATTATTAAAATGGAAAAGGAACACACGTTATGGAGGTTATAATTTAATATTTTACAAAATCATTTTGTTATTATTTATTGAATAGAAGCTCTTAGAATTTGTGAGGTAGTCTCAACAGCAAGAACAAGTATTTATCCTAAAGGAAGAGTGAGTTGTTGGGGTTGCTAAGTACTAAAGATGCCATACCAACACCACCTCTGTGAAAGCACACTCTATACACCAAATCTATAATGCAATTTCACATGGATTTGATGGACAAGTATCATTATGCTGTTTGCTAGGCATCTTACATGCATTTATAATTCAAATCTTTACAGAAATATATAAGATATGTATATATCACAAATAAAAAAAATTGGTGGGGAGAGTCAAGGTAAAAATCTAGACGGGACTCCAAACCCAGGGAGTTCTGATAATGTTCATGGTTAGTCTCAATTCATGCATATGTTTAAGTTTGACACCTCTAGACAAGAATTGGAGATGATATTTGAAATGTAAACTGAACATAAACATGTTTTGGAATATAACTTGAAAAAGCACTTAGAGAAAAAAAGTGCTTATTTAAGTCCTTGTCACTGGCCAATTACATGTTATTTTAGTGACTCACCAATAGAGAAAAAAAAGTTTTTAATTATGTTCACAACTGGTTTAGGATTACATTAATTAGCACTTGAAATAATCAAAGTATTGTGGCTATCATCTGAGTGACACTCTCTGCCTATTAACCTAGAGAAGTCTGAGAAATCTCATTTGTGGCCTAGAGGGTAGAGCAAAACCCTGATTTTCCCTGTCTTCAGTACAATAGCCTCCATCTAAACAAAATCAATTTGTACTTGCCAAGGTTTCATGTTGTTACAGAGGAGAGAAGTCATAAATGATGTCCTCGAGGCAGGAATGGGTCATTAGACTAATTGTGAGCAATTAATTCAAAAGCAAAAGTGTTCCTCTTTGAAAACTACAGACCAAACTTTCTCACAGGAAGTAAAAAAGGATATATCTGTATAAAATGAAGTTACCTATGAAGCATTTTATCGATGTCTATGAGGGCATCCATTGGGCTACAGGATGTTTCAGGATTGGGTACTTCATCTACTAGAGAACAAAATTTCTACATAATATGCTTTATATTTATTTAAAATTTTAAAGTGTCATCATCATTATGACACTATTAGAATACTACAATCTTCCTAATACTGTTTGTAATAGCAGTAATAAACTGGCAACCAAAGTTTCTGTGTTTATAATAATTAAGGCCAAATATATTCAGAAGATTATGTAGACAACCTCCCATACACAACAGGTCACAATTTTGTAGTTAATGTAAGAGATTAATGATGCTAGGCATTCAAATTCAGAACTATTAAAAAGCAATAATTATTATAATCAATCTGTATTTTCTAATATGTAAAATAAAACTATACAATGTAGCTGCACTATAAACCTTTGCTCAAATGGAACTAACTTTTCCTACAACTGTGATATGCAAGAAAGGATTGGATATTTAAAAATGCAACATGACTAATGTTCTCCCTTAAGAAGAAAAGAAAGTAAGCTTTGTTAAAACAATGGAAATACAGGAAATAGAGTAAGAGGAACACTCCTCCATTGCTGGTGGGAGTGCAAATTTGTAAAGCCAATTTGGAAATCAGTATGGTAGTTCCTCAGAAAATTGGGAATCATTATACCTGAAGATCCAGCTATACCAAACTTGGGCATTTAACCAAAAGATGATCAATTATACAATATTTGACACTTGCTCAAATATTTTCATAGCAGTGGTACATTTACACAATGGAGTATTATTCAGTGGGGGGAGTGGGGAATGACATTATGAAATTTTCAGGCAAATGGATGGAACCAGAAAAAATCATCCTGGTAATGTAACCCAGACTGAAAAAGGCAAACATGGTATGTATTCACTCATTAGTGGTTATTAGCTGTAAAGTAAAGGATAACCAGGCTACAATCCACAACTCCAAACAATCTAGGTAACAAGGAAGACCCAAAGAAGGACACATGGATTTCCTTGGGAAAGGGAGATAGATGAGATCTCCTAGGTAAACTGGGGGTTGGGGGTGATAGGGTAGGGAGAGGAGTGGATGGGGGGATGGAACATGAGAGAGCTGGTTGGGCACCTTGGGGGCAGGACAGAGGAAGAGAGCAATGAAAGAGATATCTTGATCTGGGGTCATTTGTGGGCTAGGAAGAAATCTGGTGCCAGGGAAACTCCCAGGAATCCATGGGAATGACCCCAGCTAGAGCTAGCAGTGGTGGAAAAGGTGCCTGAACTGGCCTTCTCCTGTGGTCAGGTTGGTGACTACCCTAGTTGTCATTAAAGAGATTTCATCCAATAACTTAGGGAATCAGATGCAGAGGTCCACAGCCAAACACTAGTCCGAGCTCCAGGAGTCCTGTAGAAAAGAGGGTAGGGTATAGGTATTGCACAAGCCAGGGGTGTCAACATGACCTGGGCTCATAGGAGCTTACCGACTTGGTAATAGCTAGAGCGCATGCATGGTACTGGCCTAGGGCCTTTGTATGTGTGTGACTGTTGTGTAGCTTGGTCTCTTTGTGGGGCTCTAGCAGTGGGATCAGAACCTGTCCCTGGTGCTTTTGAGAACCTATCCCCCATGCTGTGATGCCTGGCCTAGTTTAAATGCAGTGAGAGGACCTGGGTCCTGTCTCAACTTGATATGCCATGCTTTGTTGACTCCCATGGGAGGCCTGCCCTTTTCAAAATGGAGGAGGAGTAGATAGGAAGTGGGGTAGATGAGAGGGAGAGGTAGGTAACAGGAGGAGAAGAAGAAGGGGAAACTGTGGATGGTATGTAAAACAAATGAAAAAAATTAAAAAATTAATAAATAAGTAAATAAATGGAAATATGAGCCTCTGGGTAGACAGAGAGCAGTAGAAGATTATTATCCTATTTGGATATGAATTACTCTATAGAGTAGCTCTTATTTTGCCAAATACAGAAACAGAAGATTAAAATGTTGGTCATTAAAGCATTTATGAATGGTTCACACACTATTTTGTCTTATCTCCAAAGCTTTTTACATTTCTCTTGTGCAAATTCCTCAAGGCATTATTATGCACAAAAGGACTGGTTTTCACATGATACAAGAATGCAAGTGACAGGATTATGACAAACACTGCAGTGAACAAAAATGAAGAAGACCCTTTAATCTGGCACGCTTCAAAGACTTAAATAAAATGTCTATAAATTAAAATTAAAATATCCAAAATTGAAATAGATAGGTGATATTTGCCCAATTCATGATTCCAGAAATGCCATTTTATGTGAGGATAATACACTCTCCTGTTTCTACTGTAGGCACAGGAACTATTCAAATGAGATGTAGAAGAAGTTGTGATTTGACTGGACTAGGAAGTGATGGTTTGTTTTTATTATAAACTATATTTAGAATCACCATGGAAACACAGCTATATGTGTGTCTATTAGGCTATTTCAAGAAAGTCTTAAGTAAACATGGAATATAAACCCCAAATGTCACCACAGGATATCATGAGCTGGGGCCCTCACCTGAATAAAAAAGAATTTGTAGACCGTTGGTGGTGGCATATGCCTCAATCCCATCACTCAGGAGGCAGAGGCAGGTGGATTGCTGTGAGTTCAAGGCCAGTATGGTCTACAGAGTGAGTTTCAGGACAGCCAAAGCTGCACAGAGAAACTCTGTCTGGAAAAACTAAAGAAAAAAAAAAGAAAGAAAGAAAAAGAAATTGAGCTGAGACCAGCATTCATCTCTCTCTGCTTCTTGACTACTGATGCAAGATGTCCAAATACATTGCACTGCTACTCTTATGCCTTCCCTACCATTATGGGTGTGACACTACCCCTGTAATTACCTTAAAGCTCCCATGGAAGTGGAAATGGAAGGTAGAGGGTATGTGCATGTGCATTTAAGTATGTGCACATAGGTATGTAGGCAATCCAAACTGAGATCCTCAGGGAGGTCATCTACCAAATGAGCCACCTACCCAGCTCCACAAATTGCTAATGAGAACAGGAGCTAACACAGAAAATTAATTTTGGAAGTGAGACATTGCTCTTAAAAAAAAATCTTTGTGGTCCTTATGCATTTTGAACTGATTGAGTGGAGGGGTTGAGAACTTTGGGATAGAAAAGCCCTAAAATACTACAAACAGTATTTCTAACACCCTTTTGATAGTAATTTAGAAAACCAAAATTTCTAGAATAATATGAAAGTAAAAGTCCACCCCTGAGATTTCAGAAAGTAACAAGAGCTCTTTCAGGAGCTAGTCTAGAGACCATCATGGTATTTCCTGGCAGGAATCTCTCTGCACTTCTGTCTTTGTCTTGAACACTTGAGTGAGACTGAATTTCAAATTTAGTAGAGGGACTTTCAAGAAAAGGCATCATCCATACTGTGTCACAGTTTCTGTTATGTGCTCATATCCAGGTCCACAATGAAGTGAGATTTAAGATAAACTTGATTTTTCATGATCACGGTTCACAGTTTGAACATTACCTGAGTCTTAGAAGAAAATACAGTTACATTTTTAAATAGTTTCAAAATTCTTCAAGGTTATAGAGACTTCTGAAATTGGACACAATGAATTTTGCTTTATGACCTGTTTATGATTTATAAGGAAAATGAGTGGACAGGTATGACTTAACCTTGATAATATGCTTGTGTAATGGTTAATATCGATTGATTGACAACTTGATTGGATATAGGATCATGTAGGTGACAAGCTTCTATCATGTCTTTGAGGAGGTTTTACAGATTCTGCTAGTTTAGGTAGAATGACACACCCTAATATTAGTGATACTTTTCCATCTTCTGGATCCTGAACTAAATACAAAGGAGAAAATGAGCTTAGCTTTCAGAATTCGTCCCTCTCTGCGTCCACACGATGTAATGTGACCAGCTGACTCTTGTTCTGCCACCATTCTGTGCCCATCATGACGGGCTGTGCTCTCAAAGAGTAACCAAAGGGAACCTTTCATTCAGCTGCTTTTCTAGGGGTTTTGTCACAGCAAGAGAAGTAACAAATGCAGAGGACATAAAAAAATCTGAAAAGTTCATTGAGAAGGTAGCCTTGAACAAGATCTGGAAAGTAGGTATGTCTATTCAAACAAGAGACTACATACATGTACAGAGTCATTTCAAGTTTGGTGTGAACTGGAAAGCTACTCTGGACAGGAAATCAAAGACAATGCAAGGTCAATAGACAATGTGTCTTGTGAAACACTGATCAGTAAAGGATATGAGCATTTCACGTGAGGTTTAGTTTCATAATATTAATCTTTAAGACAATATTCTATTAACTCTTTCGCCTGAAGATCAGAGTTTATGTTGTGGAAAATAATATAAGTTCTGCCATGTCAAGAGGAAGAGCCAGGTCCAACTATGGGCCTCTTCTTTTCCCCAGTCTGCCGCACCATCCTCCTCCCTTCAAACATCTACCCTTCATCAGTACTACACAAACTATCAAATATGAAGGAAACATGCCCTCCCTTCAATGACCCTAAAAGGTCATTTTCCCTTACTGTTCCATTTTTGAGAATTGATATAAAGTCAAATATATTCAAGTAAATATAAGAAAATATTTCCAGAATAATTAAATATGACAGTGAATTGGCTCACCCAGTTTTTGAACTTTTAATGGACAAAAATTGCTTTTTCAAGGTAGATATTTATTTGTTTATATTAATAATCAGTCTACTAATACCAAGTTGTTTATTTGCATATTATCTATCTACAAGGTTAGCATTCTAATGTATGTGGTATCTTCTACAAAGTTATTAATATATGGTGATATTATAGTAGCAAAAGAAGAACATTTTCCCCTTAAGATAGGTACACTGGCATGAATAATAGAAGCTGAAGACTGTTCCCAGGAGATATCATAAAGGATGTTGTTTACAACTAACACAGTGAATAATATGGAGCAGATTTCCAGTCTTAATGTTTATTCAAGATTTGTTCAGCTCTTAAGAAATATAAAACCAGTCATTGTCTCATCCTCTCTTGACCTCTCCAAATATATTTGAGATCATTTCCTCCAAGTGCAGCATCAGCTTTTGTTATTGATTCATTATTTTCATCTATCTTACAAAAAATAGTCATTAAATTTGCCCTTCACACAGAGCTAAGTTCTTGACACTGGGAATACAAACACCTCAAGAAAAGTATGACCTAGTATATCAGAGACAGATAAATTCACTGTCACAAGGCAGCATCTGACCTGCCTTTGATGAAAACATAAAACCAACTTCACAACAGAGATCAGAGGCTCAAGGCATACAACCTGCTGTGATCATCCTAAAAGCCCTGTTTTGGAGAAGGTAGAATTTGTGTAAGCACTTGATAGTAAATCAACTTTCTTTTAGTCAATCAACTTGCAGGCAGAGTAAACCCATGTATTTTCTATAAAAATAAGCTTTCGTGTATTTGATGGAGGAATAACAATACAAATTTTCAACCCACAATTCATGAAAGTTTAAATAAGAGATGTGGACTCTGGGTGATATGGATATAATTCAATGGGTAGGATGCATACCATGTACAAACCTTTGCTTAAGTACTTAGTACCACATACATTAAGCATGGAAACTCATGCTTATAATCCCAGCACTTAGGAGGAAGATCAGAAGATTGATATCATCTTTGTGCAAACAAGGGATATTAGGCCAGTCTGCGAATACGGAATGGAAGGCTATCTAAGTTTTGTGGATAAAAGACCAAAATCCTCACAATGCTTTTTCCTCCATGGCTATCAACTCAGTCATTGTCACTCATCATCTCTTACTTGGTTGTGTACATCACATTTGAATTGGCCTATGTTGTGTCTTTTCTACTCAACATCAAGTATGTATATGTATTGGGATTACAAAATGATTGCATTTTATGCAATGATATTTATACCATTCTAGTTCATATCACTGAAAAAAAAATACTACACTGTTATAGGCATTCCAAGATGATTAGACAAAGTAGGGAACTCATATCCCTAGAATAGATCGAAACAAACTTTCAGCTTGAATTTTTTTATAACTTCATTCTCATATTTGTTGATTTGTATTGGTATAGTTAATTAACATATCCTGGGATATGTATTATTCACACACTGACTATGCAAGTTTAATTATCATTCTTCTGGTCATGTGGTTCTAAGGAAACCGCATTATATTTTCAATGATACTAACACACCATGTTTTTGTACTTACTGAGATTCACAATGCTGTTTTAGATCAGGTACATATGTGGCATTTATAACATTTCTCTTGATGCTTCTGTGCTTCAGTAGGTATACATACACTAGGCAGCACTAACACTAGATGGTAATTAGATGTCTTTTTATAATTTTATAATGCCATAAATGAGTCATTGTTTTATATTCACTAATAAATATTAGCCTTGGCATTCTTAATGTACACATTTTATAATACATTTAAACATATAAGTTACTAATAAAAAATGTAAAGCCTTGTGCACAGCATGACAAACTTTTATACAAAAAGTGTACTAGTGAATACTAAGTTACCATCACGGGCTGCATTTGTAAGTTCATCCTTGACTTCCCAAGCTACTGGCTAATATCTACCTCATGTTTCTAATTTTGAAAACAAGAAACTGTCACTTTCCTGAGAACAAGATATGAAATGATCATAAAACTAAAACAATCAGAACATAGCACAATAGTCACCCAGGCTTGTTTACACTAAGTGATAGGGATGTCATGTTGTCAAGTTGCTGTGCAGTGGGCCTGCTAACAGAGAAGGGATGGATAAAGTCAGCAGACAGAAGGGGCTTGGTATTCACAATAGCCAGAGGAGTAAAATTAGAATTAGATCCTCAGTGACTTAAACCTTGAGTTTATGGCAGTCCTTACAGAAAACTTGACTTCAACCTCATGAATGGCCTTGAGTCAGAGTCATCAAGAGACAATGTCTGTTCTTGACCACAGAAAACACAGGACTCCCTGTTACAAAGCATCCAGCTTTGGGGTAATCTGTAGATAACAGTAGATAATACACTGCAAATGAAAAAGTAACCCAAGACAATCACTCAAAATTATATTTCATTTCAAGTGAAATAATTGTACTGTAATCAAATCTCATGATTTATTAAAATGGTGACCAAAAATGAACTCAGTATCATTTGAAACAGCAGTCTCATTCTTAAATAAAACTTTTCTTACATCTGAGGAAAAGGAAAGAGTTGCTTGATAATAATCTAAAGAAAGTTATAAAATGAAATCTTTAACTTGAAGCCATGACTTCTCAAGGAAATTCTGCTCAGGGTCTTTTTATGTTAGTGGCACGGTCTCATACTCCAGCATGCAAAAAATATCCACTACTGAGCCTTGAGCCTTGCATCAATTTTTCCCTCAGGATCACATCTCAGGTTAGATTTGGATTTCCTTGAGATTGTAATACACGGGTCAGAGAGGCCGAATAATTTACAATACGAAAGTGAGGTAGAGAATAGAAGGAATTGATTCAGAAGATCATATAAAAAAGAGCTCAGAGATCATGCAACTATACCCAAAAAGGATGATGCAAAGGCCAAACTGCTGATGTCTATAAGAAAAAAAAAATGAAAAGAAAATGGCATAGCTGCACAGACACAGGAGCATCTGTGGTCCACTGTGCAACATCACATCCCTCACGCTGCAAGAAGCTCTGTCCTCAACACGGCGGGGTAAGCATATCTGAGAAGAGGAAAGGCAAAAGCTGTCTTTACATTTTCACAGACAAGGAAAGGAAAAACCACAAGAACTTGCCAAGATATAATTAAGCAAATTTCATCCCAATATTTTAGAAAGTTTTTCTCTATATTTCTTCATTGCCAAACTCCTAGAAGTTATGAAGCATGCCAGCTGCCTTCATTTTTCTCACTATCTCATCCTCTATTTCTTTTGCAATCTGGTGTCAGCCTTAATACTGCTGAAGTAAATTTCACTACTTATGAACATGAAGCTGTCTCATTCTATGCCCAAAATAATTGAGGTCACTATACCTTCTGAAATCTGATTCTGAAATCATCATGCCTAACTTGTTTACCTTTTCTATCTTAAGCTTAGTTATTTTATGACTAAATTATCCTCTACAGGTCTGTGTATACTGTGTCTTATTAATATTACAGAAATTAAACTAAAGTTAACAGGTTAGCTCTCAGGAGTTAGTGTTTCTTTCTGCTCGTCCCCTGCCCCATTTCTTTCCTTTTAATATTACTTTCTCAAACTTTCCATTCACTGTAGGTATTACAGATGTGTACATGTCTGGATTATCATTGAATGTCCTATTTAATTTGCTATTTAAAAGTACTTTGGTCTCTAAATTTCTTCAAATTCAATTCTCATAATGGATTCTGCCCTCAAAACTCTTCTCAGTTTTTTTTGTTTTTGTTTTTGTTTTTTTTTTTTTTTTTTTTTTTGGTTAAAAAATTGTTGCTACCTAATTTTATGAACATTAATAATCAAAACTTGTCTCTTTTGATTCATTAATGGTTTTATTGACACTTAGATAAAAAAAATAACTTCACACTACCATAATTTAGCTGAGGTAGAATTATACATGATCGTTATCCTAATGAAATGTTACTATTTATTTACATGCATAGTTACTGCTATTATCATCACCTTTCACGTGTTTTCAATATTTTTATTTCTCTTTGTGTGTTCATGTGTATGTGACAAGAATGGGGGAGATCATATGCACCAGTATAACCAGAAGAATGGAGGTCAGAGGTCAATCTCAGGAGTTGTTTCTCAAGAAATGTGTTTTATGAGACATTGTCTTGAGAGAGCCATTAAGGGGTTAGGGAGAAACGTAGTGCTAGGGAAATTCTCAGGAACCCACAAGGATGATTCTAGCTAAGACCCCTAGCAATAGTAGAGAAGGTACCTGAGCTAGCTTTCCCCTGTAATCAGATTGGTGACTACCCTAATGGTTATCATAGAAACTTCATCTAGTAACTGATAGAAACAGATGCAGAGATCCACAGCTAAGCACTTGGCCAAGCTCCTGGAGTTCAGGAAAAGAGGGAGCAGAGTTTATAGGAGCAAGAGGGGGTCAAGATCACGATGGGGAACACCACAGAGACATCTGACCCAAGCTAGTTGGCTCAAGGACTCTGGACTGACAGCTGGAAAACCAGCATGGTACCAAACCAGGGCCTCTGAATGTTGGTGACAGTTGTGTTGTTTGATCTGTTTGTGGGGCCCCTGGCAATGGGACCAGGACTTATCCCAGAAGCATGAACTGGCTTTTTGAGTCTATTCCCCATGGTGGGATACCTTGCTCAGCCTAAATGCAGGAAGGAGGGAGGGGCTTGGCCCTGCCTCAATTGGTATGCCAGCCTCTGAGGAGTGGGTAGGGGTGGGGGAGGTAGGGGAAGAGGGGGAAGGGGAAAGAGAGGGAATTGTGTTTGGAATATAAAATGAAAAAAATTAAATTAAAAAAATAAATCAATCAATTAGACTAAGCCACCATGCCTGGCTTTTTATGTGTGTTCTAGTAATTAAACTCGGGTTCAGATGCTTGCACAGACTGAGGGATCTGTCTCCTCACTCCCTGGTAAAACCTAACTTGTACAGTAGACTAATAATGAGGTGAAGCAAAAATGTCCAATGTATAGTTTGTGCTCTCTCAAAAACGTTATGAACTATTAACAGCTTGACACACTCAAACATCAGGAAGACAAAAGTAAAGATTCAATCAAATCATTTTTGTAGCTACTGACATAGAGGGCATTAAGTGACTACTGTTTACATACTTTGTCTAAAAATTCCACAGTATTTTCCATAACAAGACTTTATACTTGCTTTTATTCATTTATTTTATATGTTTTTATTGTATTTTTATTATTTAAAAAATTAAATTTAAATATATTTTGATAATATTCTTTCCCTCTTACATGTCCATCAAATTCTTTTTCAACATAAAAAAAAATTAAAACCCAACACAACAACAAAACCCCCAAAGCAAACAAAATAAAACCATACACAAGAAAAAAAAGCACCAAATAGAAGCATACACACACACACATATACACAAAGAGAACATGGAGTCCATTATATGTTGGTCAACTACTCCTGAACATAAGCCCTGTCCTGGAGTGGTTGATATACCCGGTGTTACTCAATTGGAGAAAATGGGTTTTCCCTCCCCCAGCAGGTATAATCAATCAACAGTTGTTATTAATCTGTACCCTATTGGCTAGGTTTTCATTCATTCATAAGTTCATTCATTCATTTATTTTCCAAAATATAACAAATAAAACATAATAAGATAAAACAAAAACTAAAACATTGAATTTGGAGGAAAAAGGAAATAGAAGGAAAAGATCCCAAGAGAAAGCATAAGAATCAGAGACTCACTTGTTTACATACTAAGGAATCCCATTAGAACACTAAACAGGAAGTCATAATATATATACAGAAGACTGGTACAGACCAATGCAGGCCCTGTGCATGCTGCTTTAGTCTCTGTGAGTTCATAGGAGCTTTGATCTTGTTGATTTAGAGGGTCTTGTTTTCTTAGTGTTGGTGTTCCCTCTGGCTCTCACACTCTTTTTCCTCCTCTTCCAGGTAATTATATGAAATTTTACTTAAAGTTCTTAAAAGTTATGGAAAACAACCTGATCACTCTGTGGCTGGATGTGAGATAAATTAATTAATTAAATTAACAAATATTTTATAGTGACACTACAAAAAAGTATGAAAAACAAACATGTGAAAATTCTCACTAACAGATCATCTGTTATTTTATAAAGTGAGTTATTCTCCCAAATCTCTGTAACACCTTTCTCACAATGTATATCACTGCAAGTTTCAGTCTTAGAGGGTCACATGACCAACAGAACATCTTAGATAATTATAGTAGCACCAAAGGTTCTGTTTAACTGTCTGTTCAGTGCCCCTTCAATTGTTTTAACCAGAGAGAACAATTCCCCTGATTTTCAACACATTAATATTCTCTAATTTCAATTAGCTGATTTGAAATGTATGCATATGTTAATGTTTCTAAAATTTTATTTTTTTGTAGTTTATTTTATCCATATGGGTATTTGTTGTGGAGGTCAAAATTGGGCATTGAATACTCAGAACCTGGAGTTACAGTCAGGAGCCACCATGTATTTGCAGGGAGTTATACTCATGGCCTCTGAAAGAATAGAAAGGACTCATTAACCACTGAACCATCTCTACACCCCACTTTTAATGTTCTAATTGATGCTTTTGAATAGTTGTCACTGAGAAGATTTGGAAAAATAATTAATTTCAAATTTTCAACTTATCTTTTTTTCTGTTGTACCTTTTCATCTTAAATTTATTTATTTATTTGTTTGTTTGTTTGTTTATTTATTTTACATCTAGCCTGCAGATCCCTTCTTCCACTTCTCCCATTCCCTTCCCCCCAACCCCACTCTGTTCCCACACCTAAATTCACTCCTTCATTTCTGTTTAGAAAAGGTCAGATATTCAATGAGTATCAACAAAACATAGCCTATCAAGTTACAGTAAGACTAAGCATCTACCCAATATGGCTGGGAAGGGGACCCAATATGAGGAGTAGGTTCCCAAGAGCCAATAAAAGAGTCAGAGAGAGTCCCTTTTCCCACTGTTAGGAGTCCCACAAGAGGACCAATCTACCCAACTGCAACTTAAATGCAGAGTCAGACACAGGGCTGACTACCAAATACGTAAAGAACTCAAGAAATTAGATATCAAAAAACTAAATAATCCAATTAAAAATGGGGTACAGATCTAAACAGAGAATTCTCACCAGAAGAATTTCAAATGGCCAAGAAACACTTAAGGTGATGTTCAACATCCTTTGCCATCAGAGAAATGCAAATCAAAATGACTCTGAGATTCCATCTTACATCTGTCAGAATGGCTAAGATCAAAACCACTGATGACAGTTTAGGTTGGTGTAGTGGGTAGCCATTCCAGCTTGGATCTGGAAGCGCCAAGCCCCATTGAGACTTCAGCACCTCCCCTCGCCCCGCCTTGTAGGCGTGACAGTTGCCAGAGTCTCAATGGGGGTTGGAGCTTCCAGATCCAAGCTGGAATGGCTACCCACTACAGGTTGGAGAGGATGTGGAGCAAGGGGAACACTCCTCCATTGCTGGTGGGAGTACAAACTTGTACAGCCACTTTGAAAGTCAGTGTGGCAGTTTCATAGAAAAATGGGAATCAATCTACCATAAAACCCAGCTATACCACTCTTGGGCATAAACCCAAAGGATGCTCAATCATACCACAAGGGCACTTACTCAACTATGTTCATAGCAGCATTATTCGTAATATCCAGGACCTGGAAACAACTTAGAAACTCCTCAACTGAGGAATGGACAAAGAAAAAGCGGTACATTTACACAATGGAGTATTACTCAGTAGTTAAAAACAAGGACACCAGGAAATTTTAAGGCAAATGGATGTAACTAGAAATAAATCATCCTGAATGAGGTAACCCATACTTACAAAGATAAACATGGTATGACTCACTCATAAGTGAAAAAAGCCTTAAAGTAAATGATAACTATGCTACAGTTCACAGACCCAGAGAGACTAGGTAACAAGGGGGGTTTATAGGCGGATGCCCAGATCTCCCTGGATAGGGGAAGTAAGAGATTTTGTGAGTGGACAGAGGACAGGTAGGCATGGGAGCATGAGTAATCAGGTTGGGAGGGCATAAGGGGGGAGTAATTTCAAATTATCTTAATGCAATGTTTCTAATATAAGCAAAGGTACTATTTACAAGTATTTCAGGGTTACCAGGTTATGTCACTAATAATAGAGTTAGTGAATCAATATTATTTTTTTTAAATAATTAAATGAGAAAAAACACTAAAATATTTCAAGTTGAATTTATATGTGTATACAAATAACTAACCACAGGTTGCATTTTCATGATATTGAGTCTCATTAATGCATATGCAAATGCAATAAAATTCTTAAAACTATGAGAATCCTGTTCCAGTATGAAAATTTTTATTCCTGTTATATCCTTCTCTAGAAGGCAATTTATTGAATCCCAGGCTTACCTCAAAGTTCTAATGTTAGCAAAGACTGTCCATAGAACCAAAAAAAAAAAATACTAAAAAGCATCATAAATAGCATCCTATGCTATGAGTTTTACAGTGACTGCCAGATAGAGGAAGATACATTTTGAAACTAAACTCTGAGAAATTCAGCCATGAGTGGAAAAGAAGAAAAGTCTATAACAGGTTTTTATTTGTTTGTCTCCTACCCACATGAAGAGGAATATATCTCAGTTATAATTCCACTGAAGGAGAGTAGGTTCAGATGGTCCCTTTTCCTCTTTCCTACTAAGATCAACTTCCCTAACTTCAGAAACTCACAGGTACAGCAAGAGGTAAAGGGAGTTTCTACATTGTTCCTGAAGTCTCTAGTCAGTCTCTGTGCAAGGAGAACTAGCCCTCTACACCTGTCCCTTTGTGCCCTCCCATCGGACTGTTTACAACTATGCAGATAAAATCCATTCATATTTATATTATTTTCTTTCTTTCTTTCTTTCTTTCTTTCTTTCTTTCTTTCTTTCTTTCTTTCTTTCTTTCTTTCTTTCTTTCTTTCTTTCCTTCTTCCTTCTTTCTTTCTTTCTTTCTTTCTTTTTTTCTTTCTTTTTTCTTACTTTCTTCCTTTTTTAAGACAGGGTTTTTCCATGTGTGGTTTTTGGTGCCTATCCTGGATCTCATTCTGTAGACCAGGCTGGCCTCAAACTCACAGAGATCCTCCTGGCTCTGCCTCCTGAGTGCTGGGATTAAAGGCATGTGTCACCACTGCCCATCTTATATTATTTCTTATTCTCCCTATCTTTAAGGCCTCAAAACAGGGCAAAGTCATCCATCTTCCCTGAAGAAGATTTGTCCTCGAGACTAGATTTCTCTGCCTTAGTTTCAAGCTCTGTTCTCTACTCCTTATTGTTTTCCTAATTTTCACTTGGGGTTCAATTATTTCTAGCTGTTTGACACCATTTTGCTAGCTAACTTCTGTCTCCAGCTTCTCTCAAATAACTCCTTCCGTGTCCCATTTCTCGCTTTGATTGGCACAGACTTACTGAATCTACTCTAATATACATCAGGAATTCCTTATTAAGTAATGATACCTGCCAACAAGTTCCTCTGCATTACTTCACATGAGTTACTCATCATAGTTAAGTCATCACCATCTCATCATCCTTTCAGTTAAGCTATTTCTTCTCAGTTCATGCCTGCACGACCACAGCCGAGCTCAGATGGCTCCAATCCATTGTTTACTAAGGTCTGCTATTACTGGGGATATATATTTATTTCTGTTTTCTTTCTTGTGTTGTGATTAATATATTTATTTTAATGTAAATCTATTAATTTGTCCCCATGATCTGCACCAGTGCACACTATATGTGCACTTAGTACATGTTTGTGTTTTGAATGAAGCTCTTGGTAAAACTAATTTAATTCACAGGTACTGACACATAGTTACTTTATCTGTCACTAAGACACAGTGGTTATCATTTAGTGGGTCTTATACATGAAGAATTTAGAATTGCTAATAATAATAGTACCAATTGCTAAGAGACAGAGTGTGAAGCAGATCACACAACATAATAATATGTTATGTATATTTACACATAATTTCTCTTTTTTAGATAAAGTTTCATTTAATTTGTGCTGGTATAGAAAAAGGGGTTCATAAGAATATTCATATTTGTATATTTACACATATATGTGTGTATAAGCACACACACATATATATGTCTGGAGAGATGATAAATCATAGATAGATGGTTGGCAGATATTATAGACAGTTGATAGATAGAAGATAAATAAATAATAGGTAGATGAGATTTTTTTCATGGAATTTCTAAAATTTAATTCCCAAATGCTCTATTTTTGTTGGATTCACAGCTAATTATTTAATCTCTCTTCACATCAGCATTCAAATTAAAACACAATTAGTCTTTCCTAGTAGTTGAAGTTAGGAATCCTGCCCTATGAAACCTTAATATGCAAAGCAATATAGCACTGCCTTATGAAGCTCCACTTCCAGTGATCCTCTGTCAGCTCATCAAGTGAAATATGAATAGTCAGTTGTGGAAAATTATTTTAATGGCTCACAGAAAGCTGACCAGTATTTCAAACATAGTATTTTAATGTTCAGACTATTATTTCTGTATAAAGCATCAAATTGTAAACATTCCCAGACTTTTGATATCAGTCAGCTATATTCATTTTTATATGAATACTGATTATATTACCATAAAAACTGAACTGAAATATTTATAGCATGTAGCTTGAATGATCTAATATGAGTATCTCAAACAACTGAAATCTCCACGTGTCTAGTCTTCCTTTCTCTGTAATCTTTGGAGGACAGTCAGAGTCAACACTTGTTGCTTCATACTTGTGAGAAGACTTCTTAGTGCTATACAGCATCCAGAAAGCACAAATGTTCCCTCAATTAGAAAAGCTGAGCAAACCAGGGCCTCAGACTGAGCTTTTCACTCCTGTAGACAGAAGGCCCTGATAAATTGGTCTACATATTTTTAGAATAAGATATCATAAATAAATATGAGTTCCATCTACATTTATAGGAAAGTCAGATCATGTTCAGGCTTTAAAATGTGTTTGCTCTAAATCAATTCATTTCTCTAATGAAGAGATTTGTTAACATTTAATAGTAGGTGTCTAACGAACATCTGTGGAATAATGACTTAAAAGAATGAGTTGACAGTTTTTAATATAGGATCATAAACTAAATATGAGTTACAAAGTCTCCCTTTTGTAAATGAGAATCATTCTACCCACCACAGATGGTAATTCCATATTTTATAAATATTCTAGATACAAAAACATAATCTATGTCTTCATATTTAGATTCATTTTAGCTTTGTCAAAAATTTAAAATAGAGGTTTCAAGAATATAAGTCTTAATAATCATGAAACACTTGAAGTAAGCAATTTTATATATCATCTGCCATTTAACATTGCAAAACACTTTCTATGTATATTGTCTGTGTATATAGCAATGTCTTCTTATGACAGTTTAGAGAAAATGTAAAATGTTTTATTGTCCCACTGCAACACTTGAAGGCTCCATTATAAATCTCAAAATGTTGCCAAGAAGCTAAAGAATGGTGTATCTCATTAGGAGAATGAAGTGTTACTATATTCCATTAGCCTTGTCCTTGTTTACATATCAATGAATTCATATAGGTTATATAAAGTGTTAAAACTAAGGTACATTACAAACATAGCCACTTAGTTTTTAAGTAACATCAAGATCAGTTTTTGATTATATATGCTTTACATGAATTTACCTGTAGCCTATGGGTCATAGGTATTTTAAACTAGAAGCTATACAAAGAATCCTAGAAAAACACCTTAAATTCTAAGATTTATTCCTCCTTCAAAGACCTCTCATTAAGATGTCCCTTGGTGTCTCACATTTCAATAGTGCTCATTGTCTTCTCCCTTTAAAGACAATGATTTGGTTTTACATAACTTGGGAGTAACAGAACACAGAAGTTTTCAAAAAGATCATGTGTCAGTTCCAAGAGGATATGATGTTCTAGAGTGGACTCAGACAAGGAATGAAGACAAACAAGCATGATGCTAGTTTTGATGAGGAGGAAATGAATAAATGTAAGTGGAGCCTGTGGCATGGTTTATTTGTACCATAATTTAAACATATCGCTCTATGGTATGGTATTTCTTAATCTTGCTAAACTCCACTTTTCTAATTTTAAGGAATATAGAAGTTGTTGTAGAATATTTAACATAAATTATATTCAACAATTATTTATATGCCTGTTATGAGCCAGGTTATAATGTGACTGAAGAGGTAAATTCCACAGAATTAGATAATTGGACACATTTAAGATTAGGAGAAGGGGTGATCTCAGTTGGCTTTCCAAACTGTAGGCAAAATATCCAAATTAGAGAGCTGAGTTGATAATAAATATGGAAGTTTGATATAGATGTCCACAATGAATTAGACATATGGACCTGGAAGAGACTGAATATTCTGAAGATTTCACTTTTTCTGCCTTATATTGAGAATTATATGTTCAGAGTCATATTCTAACTCTGCCTGTAATTGTATACTCATATAGACTGCTGATCATTTAGATATCTGCATATAGATGAGGATAAAATATGAGATGTCTACCATTGTCTAAGACATTTGATCTCTTGGTTTCCAGTTGGTGAGGCAATTTTCAGTGGCTTAGAACATGCAGTCTGAACTCGGTCAAGAGGTGTGGTGTTTGAAGAAATAACTGTCGATAAAATGTCCTAGCCTGCTTCCATGTTTGAAAATTTACCAAAACTCACCAATGTCTGAGTACAAAATCCCACCAATTCTATGGCATAAATTAAAATCTCACCAACCCCACCCTGGAAAAATGCCTATAAAACCCTACAAAAGTCCATCTCCTATTTAGTTCCCTGCTGCTTCCCTCCCTAGCAGAGGTAGCTACCCTCTTGCATCTTTCCCAATATATATCTTAAGTGGGCTTTCTTATGCAGTGTGACTTTGTGGTATTCCTCAACTCCTGAAGTCCAGGATGCCTTTCCTTTCAGAGCTACAACAACTCCACTGGGGAAGCCTTTCCCCCAGAACTGTAACACTATGTTAAGGATGTGCCCTACTCCATGTTTGCTCTCTGTCAAACTTGAGGCTCAAGATATGAACTCTCAGCTTCCTTTTCTTGCCATAATTAAAAAAATAGAATAAGCCTGCTTCTATCCACTTTTAAAAAATGGAGTCTAATTGTATCTTCCCAAATTTATGTTTTACTTTTTAAGTTCTTTTTTTGTTAGATTATAATACAATGATATCATTTCCCCCTCCCCATTCTTCCCTCTGGACCCTCAATGCTCTCTTTGAAGGATATGGAGCAAGGAGAACATTACTCCATGGGAGTGCAAGCTTATACAGCCACTATGGAAATCAATATGCCAGTTTCTCTGAAAATTGGGAATCAATTTACTTCAAGGTTCAGCTATACCACTCTTGGGCAAATACCCAAAAGATGCTTCATCATACTACAAGGAAACTTGTTCAGCCATGTTCACTGTTGCTTTATTTATAATAGGCAGAAACTGGAAACAGCCTAGATGTCCCTCAACAGAAGAATGGATAAAGAAAAATGTGGTACATTTACACATTGGAGAATTAAGAAATTACATTATGAAAATTGCAGGCAAATGGATGGAATTAGGAAAAAAATTCATCCTGAGTGAGATAATCCAGACCTAGTAAGACAAATGTGGTATGTATTCATTTATAAGTAGATATTAACCATTAAGAAAATAATAAACAAGCCACAATCCATAGATTAGATAGATTAGAGTGATTAGATAAAACAGAGGGTATGGGGTGGGGAAGGATCTTCCTGAGAGGGGAAATAAAATAGAACTGGTTGAACTGGGGGTGGGTAGGGACAGGAGTGGGAAGAATCAAGTCCGGGGTGTAAGATGAGATGAGGGAGAGAGTACAAGGAGAGATGGCTGGAATTAGGGGTCATTTGGGAGTGGTGTGGAAACCTAATGCAGTGGAATCTTCCTGGAATCTATGAAGGTGATCTTAATGAGGACTCCTAGTAATGGTGGACATGGAGTCTCAGCTGGCCATCTCTTACAGCTAGGCAAGGCCTCTGTTGGCAGGTCTGGGTTGCATTCAGTTGATTTCTTAGCCAAGGGGGTCACATGGAAATCCCCAAACAACCCAGGTTGATGGTAAGACAAAATGTTGCTCTCTGCAAACTGATAGCAGGGTACCTTTGCTGAGGCAACATCCACACAGCTCATTGAACATGGGGAAGTCTAGTCTCTTTGGTGTGTGAAGTTACTCTGAAGACTACCAGAAGAGAAATTTGGACACCAACACAGCTACAAAATGTTTGACCTGCTATGTGTCCTGCCTACAAACTATACTAGGCCAATGGTGTCCCAGAACATGTGGGAGTATTCAAACAATGCCTGATTTAACTTAAGGCCCAATCTACAAGAAGGAACCCATGCCCAACACTGCTTGCATAACCACAAACCAGAAACTATAGTCCAGAGACATAGGGTAAAAGCAAACAGGACTGGTCTAAAACAAACAAACAAACAACAATAAAATGACTCCTAATGATATTCTGCTATACTCATAGATCAATGAGCCTTATCCAGTCACCATCAGAGAGGCTTCTTCCCACAGCAACTGGGAACTGATGCAGAGACCCACAGCCATACATCATGCAGAGGGAGAGTCTAAATGGGAGGTCTCCATCAAATCCCTCCACTCAGAGCTCAGGGAATCCAGTGGAAGATAAGTTAGAGTGGTTGTAGGAGTCAAAAGACATGAAAGACATCAGGAGAACAAGACCCTCTGACTCAACTATGCAAGATATATATGAGTTCACAGAGATTGAAGCAGTAAACACAGGACCTACATGGGTCTACACCAGGTTTTCTGTGTATATATAATAGCTATCTGCTTAGCAACTTTGGGAGATTCCTGACTATGAGAAAAAAAAATGGGTCTCTGATTATTTTGCTCACTCTTGGGACTCTTCTTCCTGTTGGGTTGCCATTTCAAATTTTGATATGAAAGTTTTTGCTACATTGTGCTTTGTTTTGCCATGTTTTCTTGTTCTCTCTCAGAAGCCTGTTGTTTTCTAATGAGAAACAGAAAGGGAGTGGGTCTGGAGGAGAGGGGAGGGAGGGAGGAACTAGGAAAAGCAGAGGGAGAGGAAACTATTATCAGGACATATTGTATGAGAAAAGAGCATTTCAATAAAAATTAATAATAATAATAAATAAATAAAAGCAAAAAATTACTTGTCTAGAGAGAGTGTCAGGCTTTTCTTACCTGTTCTTGCTTATATAATTGTTACCTCCTCCCCAATCTGAAATACATGAAATTAAAACAAAACAAACAACAAAAAAAAAAAAAAACATAACAGGGAACTTGCCACTGTGACACTGCTTGCACCTAAAGTCTTTAGCTAATCTTCCTTGGGACCAACTCTGATAGTCTTACGCTTGTGTTATATAGAGTGACTGAAGTGGCATGACTATGTCAGGCCCTACCCTCCTCCCCCACTTGCTCTGCCTTGCTAAAAACCATTAGATTACCTTCCTAAAGCTCACCACCAAAGTCTATTCTATTATTTGGTCACTTTCTCCTCCTGGGGCTGACTACCAAGGTCCAGTTATCCAAGTAGTTAAGTCCAATAATCAGAAGCTCCCTTTTGTATCACCTAAATAATGTGCCCAATTAAATTAAACACCTCACCCTAACAAAGAGTTTCCATTTTACTTTTATAAATCACAATTGGCCTATGGGCCACATCTGCCTTCTCACTATCTAGAGGCAAACCTTTGTCCCTTCAGTACAAATATACCTCTGACTCCTCTCTCTTCTCCCTAGGTCCTTATTTCTTCTACCGCCATGTCCTAGCCCATTCTAACACAGTCCTCCCCTTCTTCTCTTCTGAAAAATTACTCCTGAGAGGTCATTTGCTGCTGTTTTTTTCTGCCTGAATTGCAAAGAATCCATTTTAACTTTTCTTTCCTGCTTTATAAAGGATCTCTCTGTGAAAGCAGCTGTTTGTGTGTGGATTGTGCCTAATCTGGGGTCGGGAGGAAGCACCTGTTATGCAGGGTGTCCCACTCAGTGACCATGCTTTAAATTCATATTTATCAATGGGAATAGGAAAAATATGTCAAATACATATTTGTCTTTAATACTTTTTCAACCACTATTTTTGGCAATTTATAAACCTCTTCTTGGTACCTTGTCAATTACATACATAATTTGTCCTGCAGCCAATATGGAAAATGTAATTAATGTAGATTTCAATGTGTTATGCAACAGTTTCCTCTGAGATTTCCACATTCCATCCTGCAGGAAGATCCTTAAGCAAGAAGGTAAACAATTCAAAATAGCCCAGGAACTCCCTGAAATTAATCAGATTAAGTAGACCCCCTCCCTGCCAGAGTAAACAATAATAGCCCACAGTCCCATTCAGATAGAAGGAAGCTGAGGTGCAAAGAAGACTCTCAGCCTTACAAGCAAAGCTGCAAAAGAAGAATCTGAGACTGACCAGACCTGCTGCCTAGAAGAGGTTTAGACCAACCTGTTGAGCTGACTGCATAAACTGTGCAGTGTGCTCCAGGTTTCCCATTTTTCTGAGCTGTCACCTATGTTGGGATGGGCCTTTGTGATGCAGCTGTCATTTCTAAGACAAAATGAAAACAACAAAAAAGGATGTATGGCCCCCTTTTCCATTAATTGTTCTTCTATGTTTATATTTATGTGTCTATATACATACACACACGTATATTTCTAAGTACAACCAGTTTGTACAATGTTAGTAGTATGTTTGGTACCAGAAGGCAACCATGCAAACTTCCAAAGGTAGGAAGCATTCAACAATCCTACCCGTCTATGATAATGCCTATGGACCATAACTACTACCTGCACAGCATGATAACCCTAAGGGCACAATGGTGTGTATACACTATCCACAATCAACAGCTCTCTAATTGGACTTAAGATGTACTCATCTGGCACTGGAAACCTTGCCAATTACCCAGAGCTGGTAAAGTCATGGATCTTAGAGAAGAACCTGTAACTCCCACCTTTTACAACTTTTAATCACATACTTATGTAGTAATTTCTGTTGAAGTTTCACTAATGTTTGATTTCTGGCTAGTTACATCCCATTTAGGTTTAGGTGTTGAGGATTTAGGAGAAGGAAAACCTTTTTTGTTTGAATGAATTTTGAGTTTTTAATTTTTTTCTTTTTATTAACTATAATTTTCTTTGGCAGTTTTCAACCTACACACCTTCCCTCCCAACAATATTCACCCCTTCTCTCCTTATTGCCAATTTCTACACTTTCTCCTCTTGTCTTCCAATTCTTTGATCACTATATTTCATTTGCTTATGGAGAGAAGTATCACATGTATATACACTTACGTTCATCAACATAACTTTAAGTATAGAAGATCTTCCTTTTAACTCAAGACCAAAGCTATACCTTGTCTCAAATGATAAAACAACAATAATAAACATTTGACACATAGACTAGTATTCTTGTTTGCTTTCACATGCTAACTTCACTTGGCTGCTTTAAAAATGCACAGCTACAATACTGCTGGTTTACATAGATGTAAGAATCAAGGAGAAAATGCTATGATATACTGAGTTAGCTCATGCTACACAGGCAGCTCCATCAGCTTGGACAGATTTGTATTAACTGTGTCAGAGAGCAGATGAGGAGTGGCCCCTTTTCTAAAGTAATAGTATGTGATGGGGAGTGGGACATTTTTATATCAGAAAGAAACAAAAATTAATCAGGTAACCAGCCAGTGTTTTGGGAGTGTGCTCTATGTAAGAATTCTTATGTGTGTAATTCACCCAAAATAAAGCCATGTCAAGGAGCAATTAGAAGGTATATATATATATATATATATATATATATATATATATATATATATATATGTGTGTGTGTGTGTGTGTGTGTGTGTGTGTGTGTGTGTGTGTATTTTTTTTTTTTTTTAGTGTATGATCTGAGAAGCCCTGGAAGAAAAACAGGAGGAGGAGAATTTGAGCTCTTTTTTTACCATATATAAAGATTCACTTGTATAAAGAGATTAAATGAGTCAGATATTCAATTGAACAAAACCCTACTTTGTGGGTAGCAACAAATGTTCAGATCACACAGAATAACATGTACAATATAATGTACAATATAAAGCTACTCTTACACACTTACAGAGACCAAATAAAATATAGTACAGTGCTGAACCTCTGAAGTTTGCAGCTTGAACAAGTTTTCCCATTACTAAAGTATGATGAGTCAGGTGTAGGAAAATTTCCAGGCAACTTTTTTTTTTCATTGTACATGCCAAAATCTGGAAGCAAGCTTTAAAAATATCCACCTGAAGTTTGAGAATTCAACCTGAATTCACTACACCTATTTTTTGAATCATTATGCTAATTCCATTCTTCTCTTAGATATGACCTTGAACAAGAAAAAAAAAAAAAAAAAAAAGCACTGTTCTAAGAAGAATTTTCTTGCCTAGGATGAGGATGCTATGATATTCAGAGGCAGTAATCCATTGGGACATAGAAAACAAAGCCATTTCTTTCTTTACTATGTGGCCCAAAGTCCCAGCCACAGTTTTCATTTCTTCTGCCTTATGTATTTAAATTACTGTTTGCACTTGTCCTAGCTAACACAACATATCGAGAAAATGCTTATTTTCATTCTCTTTCAGTTAGACACAGTGAGGCAGGGTGAAGCAGAAAGCCAGATTAAATATGCATCTACCAAAAAAGGCCTAATGTTCAGGTAGGAGACTTTTACCAAGTAGTAGCTGTCATTTAAAAAAGAACTGGGTGATCCCCGTGTCTTTCTTGGGGAACAGCCTGGACATGAGTGGGTACAATGAACGGTGAGGGTCGAGGGAAAGAGAGTGGGAGATCCCACCTGGATCAAGAACAGAGAGAGAGAACAAGGAATAGGAGACCATGGTAAATGAAGACCACATGAGAAAAGGAAAAAACAAAGTGCTAAAGAGGCCCACAGAAATCCACCAGAGATACCCCCTCAAAAAGACTACTGGCAATGGCCGAGAGACAGCCGGGATTGACCTACTCTGGTGATGGGATGGCCAAACACCCTAATAGTTGTGCCAGAAACCCCATCCAAGGACTGAGGAATCTGGATGCAAACATTCACGGCTAGGCCCCTGGTGGAGCGCTGGGAGTCTAATTATCGAGAAAGAGGAGGGTTTATATGATCGAGAATTGTTGAAACCAAGGTTGGGTAAAGCACAGGGACAAACAGCCAAATGAATGGAAACACATGAACTATGAACCAAATCCTGAGGGGCCCCCAACTGGATCAGGCCCTCTGAATAGGTGAGACAGTTGATTGGCTTGATCTGTTTGGGAGGCATCTAGGCAGTGGTACCAGGTCCTGGGCTCTCTGCATGAGATAGCTGTTTGAAACCTGGGACTTATACAGGGACACTTGGCTCAATCTGGGAGGAGGGGACTGGACCTGCCTGGACTGAGTCTATCAGGTCGATCTCAGTCCTCAGGGGTGGCCTTGATATGGAGGTGGTGGGAGTAGGGGGTGGGCTGGGGGCAAGGAGAGGGGGCAGGAAGGGGGAGAACAAGGGAATCTGTGGCTGTTATGTAGAACTGAATAGTATTGTAAAATAAAATAAACAAAAAAAATTTAAAAATAAAAAATAAAAAAGAACTGGACAGAATCTAATGATAAAGTAATGCACACATTAATTTTTAAGTTATCTGCCTCAAAAGCACCGAAAACAAAGTGAAGTGATCTTATTATCATAATGTTAGTAAAACGTATTACTTTTGGTTCAATTCATGTAATAAAAGCATCTTTCCCAAGATAGTCCATTCATTAATTCATCCAGCATTGATGGACATGCAAAATTGAAGTCTAGTTTTAGAGGAACCAGCTTAACTATCCTCTGAGTCTCCTTTAGGTTACCTGAACAAGAATGCTTCTTCAGAAAATTGCTTCTTTGAAAATGAAGTGTTTGACAGAATGCATCAACCAGATGCATGATAACTGGAAAGGCAAGTTGTGGTAAAGAAGATAGGCTTATTCTAGGAAGGAAAATGTGAGGTAATTCTAAACTTATATGAAATTTTGGGACAAAACTTTTCCACAAACTAGTGCTCCCTGTACAAAAACACTTATTTATGTTGAGGCATGTCATATGCCACAGAGGTGTATAATGGACCTCATTATTCTCCAGACTGCACTCAGCTATGCTGTTTATCAGCAGTGTGACCACAGGCAATTTCCTGACCTGCAAAATGGAGATTATAATGATCTTTTGTGCTGGGTTTTGAGAGGAGCAGAAATAAGAGAGCATTGTTTGAGGTATGTAGGAACACTCACAATAGTACACTATAGGTCTTATTGTACCTCCTGGACTTTGATTCCAGAAGGTTTATTATTTCTTCTCTAATTTCTGACATAACGTCTTGCATATTTTCATATTCAGTAAGTCTTTATATAAGGAATGACCTCCAAGAAGCGTGAGCCTCAGATGACACTGTTTGGTTGCATAAGATGACATGATTTGTGTGAACAAAATTCACAACATTCTTAATTTGTATGAGTGCTAATAGAGTTCATAGAACCAAGGAATAATACAGAGTGGGGGGGGGACAGTGGCTGATATAATGATGATAGTATTAATAAGTCAATAATATTGCTAGTAGTAGTAAAAGATGAATATGAGAGTTAAAACTCCAATAGGTTTGGTGCAGACAACAAGGAGCATTTGAAGAACAGGGTGAGTCTGCAAACACTATTAAGTAATTACATTGCTGCTGCTGATGTCAGTAATTAGTATTTATCTCATATGATCATTTTCAGTATACTTTAAACATTTATTTTCTCAGCACCCTTATAAGTATAAATCTCTATTTTCTAAGCATGTTCAACAAAAATATAGGAAAACTGGTTTCTTGTACTTTAAGGTGTATATTCCACAAACAATGAGAAAGAGCTTCTATGGTTTTTTTGTTGTTGTGTTTTTTTTTTTTTTCTTCGAGACAGGGTTTCTCTGTGTAGCTTTGTGCCTTTCCTGGAACTCGCTTGGTAGTCCAGGCTTGCCTCGAACTCACAATGATCCACCTGGCTCTGCCTCCCGAGTGCTGGGATTAAAGGCATGTGCCCCCACCGCCCAGCTGAGCTTCTATGTTTTAATTGCTACATATTAATGTTGCCGCCACTTTTACATAGACAGGTCACACAAGGAAACTGGGGACTTCTAGTTCACATAATTTTAATCTTAGAATCGATGTCATTACATTGCTATGTCCTTCCTTAATCTTCCCTCTTCCTCTTCTTTTTCCTCACTCTTTCTCTCTCTCTCTCTCATTCTCTGTGTCTGTGTGTTACAAGGTTAATATTAAAATGAACACAAATATATTTTAGATGTTACCATTTGTTAAAATGTTCAATTTTGTGGTAAAGTATACGAAGTTAATTTTACCATTTCTATTTTTCTCATATTTTACAAATCATATTTAGTTGGTTTCATTTGGTATTATTTGTTCCAGGTGACCCAGGAAGACAAACTGATCGGGCCTTTACCTGGCTGAGCATGGTGAGGCATTGCAGATTAGCTAGGAATGTCTGTTCACAATACTTGCAGGTCCCATTCTTATTCTATACACTGATGCGATCAGTTTCCTCATTTAGTGATGTGTTAATTTCTCTTCATCTATTATTTGAAAGTGTTTATATTCATTCTTCCTATTAATATTAGGCATGTCTCTTCAAGCAAAATCTTTTAGCACATCCGTCAATATATCCATGTAAATTATTCCTTAGTTCCATGAATTGTGTTGGCTCCCATAGAGAACTGTTGTGAACTTGTCTGTTATATAAAAGTAAAAGTAATTGTATATCATCAATTATCCCTAGATAAGAAATACCTTGATAAAGAGAATACATGCTGCCTCATACTCCTTGAAGGTCATACTTTCGACCAATCTTATTTTTATCACAGCATAAATAAATTATTTCTTGATATTTTGACCAATTTTTTTCTTAGAAGTTCAAGCATATTATCTATCTAGAATATTCTAGCAATCTGACAAATAATTTTTATAATACCTATCCCTCCACTCCATTTGTTCTATGAAATCCTGTTAGAATATGAGTCTAGTTAATGGGAAACTGCTGCTTATAACCAGGATCACTGTTTTTATCATGTTTTATTTTTAAATATTGTTGTTAATTGACTAAAATGAGAATTAGGGACTATTATTTTATGTATGAATCAATTCTTCCTTTATTTTGATAGGATAAAGTTGGGCTTCTTTTGTATGCACAAAAATCAATAAAAGTGTTAAAGTTCAATCCAGGAAAGAAAGGTATCTTATATTTTATGGACATATGTTGTCATTAATGACTCAGTGGTCATTGATTGATGATTTTCATACAAAACCAAAAAAATAAAATCTGTATCACTTCAATTGTATATCTTAGGTACCTATAGGTAAAAAAAGTCCATTGATGATATTTCAAAATATTTAAAATATGCCAAATTTTAAGAACTTACAGAGATAATTAAAAGTATAAACCTTCAACCAATATTTCAAGCTATTAGATAATTAGATGACAGAAAAAAAAGCATGACAAAATATTTTTTATTTAAAATGTGTTGGATAAGCACAATAAATTAAACTGAAAGATTTTGGCTTGTTTTATCCTAAGAAGTTATTTCTAATATATTACATTGTATGCTTTTAAATTCCAAACTTTTATCTTATTTACAGTAGTCAAAAAATGTCTCAGATAAGGCATTTATATAGCTACAAATAGAACAATGTGCAAAAATAAAGTGGAAAATAGAAAATTACAGGAAATGTTTACAGGACCTTAAACTTAACAGAAAGTCTGGAATTCAAGATGTAGTATTTTAATTAATTCTTAAAACTATTCTGTGTCCTATGAGGAAATAAGGACTCCATACAGTATATTGCCCAAATCTCTACAATAGGAATTGAATTAAACCTAAGCATGTCCAAGTTGAGTCCATAATTCTACATAGAAAAATTGTGAGTATTTTGAAAAAGAGGAAGAGACTGTGCTGTACAATCAAATAAAAGAAAAGAGGTGTTTTAGAATGAATGAATCTTGTCTGTGGAGGTAATGGGGGTAAGTTGGGGGGAGGCTGGGGAGCAGGAGGAGGAAAGAGGGGGGATCTGTGGTTGATATATAAAATGAATTAAAAATTCTTAATAAAAAATAAAATAAAATGAATGAACCAAATTTAAAATAATAATACCATTTAACAGCATTTTTACAAGTCCATGTCTTTCCTATTACTGCCTTTCTTAAAACTTCAAACCATCTAAAATATAAAACAAAACAAGACAGAAAAAAAGGTGCTAAATCTTGATGATAAGAATTTTTAAAAGATAGGAATCTCCATAAGATTAGTTGTTTATACCTGAATAACATCATTTTGTTACCAGCAACATAGATACTATATTTGCTCTAATAATAATTTTACAATAGAACACTAAAATTTATGAATTATTCATATCTTTTTATGGTTACATAGAAATATGTATCAATATCTCATTAAATATAATATGGTCTTATGTAATCTAATTATTAACTAAAGAATGAATGTCATAAATGTACCCAATTAAATTAGGAAAATTTCCCATTTTCTCTAGCATTTCCATAATTAGTCCAGCTAATTAATCTTGAATATATCCTTTGATGGGTTTTACAAACCAGTCCATCTCTATACGTTAATTATTTTATGTTTTCATGTTGTAATACACCCGGAAGATACTTACTTTTCTATTTTAATGTATGCTTAGTATTTTGCTTCACATGGTATTACTTGTTTATGTATTGCTTTTCGTTACAAGGTTTTGAATAAAGGCAGAGTTATGTAGTCTATGGTTCTTGGGTGAGATACTATCAGCCTAAGTGGCATAAATTTATCTCTATCTCTATCTCTATCTCTATATGTGTGTGAGATGTAAATTTAAGTAAATATAAATTTTGATTACTGATAGCTTTTTCAAATATCTTAAATATCTTTAATCATACTGATCCCTCCTCCATCCCTCATCCATCCTCAAATAAATTGCTGTCCCACACCTATGTCATTTAAAGACCCCTTTGTGTTTTCTACATTTCTCTCTTCATATCTCCTTTTTCTTTCTATTCCCCACTCTAAAGTACCATCCCTACTGCCATGGATATTTTTATTTGTTGGTTTCTGTGCTTACTCTGAGTCATACAGGCACATCTGAAAGTTTAGAGTCAAGAGCTGCAAATGAAAATAAATTCATGGTGTTTGTCTTTCTGGGTCTGAGTTACCTTACTCAATATAATATTTTCTACTTCTATTTAATTATCTGCAAATTTTATGGTTTTGTTATTCTTTATAGCTTAATAGTATTCCATTTTATATATGTACCACATTTCATTATCCAGTCATCATTTAAAGGACATTTAAGTTGTTTCCATTTTCTAGCTACTCTTCAGAATGTCAGTAATCACAACCGAGGAAGTTTCTGTGGAATAGGATACTTTGGGCACATGACAAGGAGAGGTACACCAGGACCAGAGAAGACAAGAGAAACCTCCTTTGGAGTTTTTGATTATGGAAGAGATCCAAAATAATGTAGGCTAGCACTTTTGCACTTGATTGCCCTATTGCTATTGCCTCAATTTTCCTTGATTGAAGTGGAATGAAAGTCCTTATAGCTGAAGGCATGTGCACCCTGGATACAAAACTCAGAGGAATAGAACTGGATCTGGCCTGAGAGCTGCCTCTCGAAGGTCTAGCTTCCATGGTAACAGAGGGGCTAGGCACTCTTCCAGGTGAGAAAACAATCAGTAGTCTTACTAGCTGTGATGCCTATCAATGGCAGCAATAGCCAGCATGGAAAGATATCCCTAGAGGTGTACTAGTGGCATTTAAATTGTGGCAGTAATAAACATCTGTCTAACAAAACAAAAGATTTTCAAGATAAAGACTATTAGGATGAAATCTAAAGGAATGGTTACTGAACACTATGATGGACCCTATCATATAGCATTGTGTTTTTCACATTAAGGAACAGCTCTTTCTCATCTTCCCTTCCACTTTTGAATGCAATTCTCAGTTCACTTCACTCAACCAGATTCCCAAAAGTTCTATACGAGACTTATTCTCTACTGGATGCTCACATGTCCTTACTTCCACAGTTCCAACACTGTGTGTTAATTAATACACTAAGTAATATAATCGTGAGTACTTCAAAGTGGCTGTGTCCATTAACTCTTGGGATGCAGTAATAGATAAGGATGGTCATTATAAATTTACAAATCATGTAAAGTGACTTTCACTAAACTAGCTGCTTGGCTTATATTATTTCAACTTCAACAAAAGGGCATCCTTAGCTATAAGTTACATAGTAAATTCTCAGCCAGCTTTAGTTTTTGCTTTAAAACGGGTTGGAGGAGAGAAAGGAAGAAATGAAGGAGGAAAGACAGACAGCAGAGAAGAAAAAACAGACCGGGGGGAGGGGGGGGAGGAATGCTGGAGGGAGGAGAAAGAAAAAGAGGAAGGGACAGATGGCAGGAAGGTTTTATGTAAACAATTTATATTGAAGAGAAGTGGGTTTTTATAACCAAGAGTGGGTTGCTAATCCATTTAATAAACGGTAAAAATGAGTAAAGAGTAATTTATTTCATATTAAATTAGTATGAATTTTCTGTTAGCCCTTCTTCAAATGCAAACAGTCATATGGGCATATGTATGCACACACAACTGCACAGACATGCACACAGAGAGACACACATGATGCATACACACATTTATAGCAACCCTGCATTTTTCAGAAAATAAAAGCTGCTTGCCAAGTTTTTTGTACCCCAGGAAAGTCTTTCAGAAGCTGTAGGTCTGTTTGCAAACACAAACAGTGCTCACTTACCAGACAAGCGTTATTTACAGTTTCTTCCAGAACAAGTCATTTGAAGTGTAATTATTCATAATAAAACAGATTTGTTCAGTGGAGATTGAAGCAGGAAGAAATATGAGAAAATATATTTGCATAAACTCTCAAAATCTAAATAAACCATCCTTTCAATTATTATTGAGTATATTTCTCTGCTTTAAATACAGCATGATCAGGGATTAGTGATAAAAAGCCATTTCAATGCTGTAATTAAAGGGATGTTTTCAGGACTACGCAGTATGTTGCAATGCCTATCAAAACCTTTTCTTATTCCTGGTACAAACCAAAATTATCTGTTGTTCTTGTTATAAAATAAGTACCAGCTAAGTTAAATACAAACTAGGGCTATTAATATGCATAAAAATAGATAATCTATGCCAAATTACAGAATTATAACCAACATGAATTTCCCTTTTCCAAAGTTTAATGAGTGAACAATGGAAAAATCCAATTGTCAAGAAAAAGAACAGTAGAACTATTTTAAAATAGGATAATGACACTATGCTATGAATTATCTCCTGCAGAGTGGAAGGAGGAGAGATGTTCATGCCTGACTGAGCCCATTGGGCATGAAGTTGCAGAAACGCTATTTATAGCAGCAAAGATAGAGACGTTTACTGAGTATTACACTCACAACTCTATTTTCTTTTCATAACAAGATTTGGATTTTTGTTGTATAAACACTGCCTGATAAAGACACAGTTGCCACTCATCTAGAGTATTCACACAGAAACAAACAGAATAAGTGTAACTTTTTTTTTTTAGGTATAATTTCAAAAAATGGTAACTTAACAAGAACTTACTACACTGACACGTTCTGGAGAGCATTTAGTCAGAACACATGAAATTGGAATGAAAATTGGAATGATATAAATTTAAAAATTAGAAAAAAATTCAACGAAAAAAGTGAAATGATAAAAATTGTAGATATATTTTCATATTTGTATTATATATTCATATAAGCATGAGGTTATATGAATATAAAATAACACAGAAAAGCAAGCAAAAATCAAAATAATTTAATTTTACTACTATAATAAAATAAAAGTAAACATCTTATAATTAATTTTAACAGAATGTCATGTATCCCAGGCTAGCCTCAAGCTTCTTGTGTATGGGAGGATGGCCTTCAACCTCTGATCCTCTTGTCCTCCACATCTGCATTGCTAGTGTATAGGTATGTGTCAGGATACTTGAGTCTCTGCAGGGCTAAGGACAGAACTGTGTTTTTTACATTCTAGACGCATGCTATACCAAATGAGCTACTCAGTCCTGCAGTGAAAGTCATTTTAGAGAAATAGTTCATGGCTAGTCTATGAAGTAATAAAAAGGACTATCACCTGGTCTTCTGGTTCCCTTGTGAGCACATTCCTGTTTGCTTTTATCCATTCTTTTCTGTCCCTAAATATCACTACCAGTTATATCTACACTGCCAATATGAAAGCGATTTTGAATAATTCCCCTGTGACACCCATGGCACATGGATGATTTTTTTTTTCATTTTCCACTAATGAGTCTTCTTCCCTTTCTAAGTGCTCCCATCTCCATGACCTGCTTGATCATGTTTGAATGTGAGTTGTTCCCCTGTCCTAAATTCCTGTTGATGTCTAATCCCTATTGTGAGGCATTAAGATGGTGGAAACTTCATCCAACAATGAGGTTCATAGATGGGGTATTCAGGAGTTGGTTAAGGTGTTGACTAAATTCTTGTTGTTGACATACTCATTATATGTTCTAATGTATATGTAACTGTAAACTAATATAAAAAGTATATTTGCATTAGATTCTACCTGATACATACACACACACACACACACACACACACACACACACACACACACACACAAAATCAAGATAGTCTATTGTCACCTCAAATCAGGTTTCTAAACACTAAGCTATCTTCTAGTATTTCCAATAGTGGAAAATTTAGACATTACAGGACAGAAGATGCCATGGTGTTCATGCATCCATAACCCAATACTAAGTAATACATATAACAAATGCTAACAAGCAAATTATCACTATTATAGAAAGTTATGTTTTATTTTCATTCCTGTAACTGTAATTGAAAATTCAAGGTTTTAGCTGGGAGGTGATGGCCCATGCCTTTAATCCCAGCACTTGGGAGGCAGAGTCAGGCGGATGTCTGTGAGTTCGAGGCTAGCCTGGGCTACAGAGTGAGCTCCAGGACAGGCACCAAAACCACACAAAGAAACCCTGTCTCAAAACAAAACAAAACAAAAATCCAAGGTTTTATACCTTTCCTTTAGACATGTGTATTTATAAATAAAACCAAGAAAAATACAATACTCCTCAACAAGGGATTTAAGACGAAGCGTAGATACAAATTTACTGATTCCTTTTTAAAAAAAAACTTACAAACATGGTTTGCTCAAATAAGGACTTTTGCAAATAGTCCTTGAATGCTACCACATATTCCAGAAATAATGCTTTGCTTGCCTATTGGTAGTGATCATTGTAGTTGATATATGTTTTACTAGTATTAATATTATTCATAAGTAGTTACTTAGATCTCCTGTAAATATTTGGGGTCAATGTCTATAAGAATAAACCAATTGCAATAAATAAATCTTGTTGCTTCCCATCACATTAGTTTTAGTGTAACTATAAGTACTTTGCAGACTCAGATGATGAAAAACCAATGAGTAGCTTATAAAAATTCCTATCAGTACCTGTCTAGTTACATCATGTACTGAAGATATGCACCTGGACCTTACATTTTTATGTTGGGATGAACATAATGATTGTCTAATCCTACCATCCCCATGTATTCGGTGAAATGTTGAAAACATTTTTCAAATGGAACTTTTTCTACATTAAAAACAAAACAAGACAAAAGAAAACAAAACAAAATCCAAAACAACAACAAAAACTACTCTCACTATAAATGCAGCATAAATGCCTGATATTCTCTTAAAGGATTTATTCACTTCACTGTTTTCTGTCTTCTCAGTATTTAACTTTTGGTAGGGAATCCTGGTTCCCATTTTGTCAGCTTCCTTTTGTTTGTTTATTTGTTTGTTTGTTTTCTGTGGTCACATGTTCATCTCTCTCTCTCTCTCTCTCTCTCTCTGTGTGTGTGTGTGTTTGTGTTTGTGTGTGTGTGTGTGTGTGTGTGAGTGTTTCACAGGACAGAGATAAATATTGGATATCTTCCTAAATTGTCTATTGTCTTCCACCTTATTTAAAAGAACAAACAAACAGGTTTCTTGAACCTGGAGCTCACCAGTTTAGACTCACTCACCAGCAAGCCTGTGTATCCTCTTCCCTATGCTTGAATTACAGATGTAGAAATCACTGTACCAACTGTGCCACCACTCCACCCTCTCAGGCAGATTTAAAATCAATATTTACTCATTTGAACTGAACTAAAAAGTCATCTATTCAGTGATCTCTACCTCACTTACCCTCCCCAACAGAGACATTTTCACATCTCTGCTTCTTCCTCTCAGGCTCTGGGCTAATTATATGAATGCACTGTTATATAGCCAAATGATTTGTATACTCCTCTCCACTGGACAATAAGCTCTTCAGAAGGCCATTCTGATTTTTTTAAAAAAAAAAGCATGACTAAGACAGTCCTGTCTGTGTATGATTTTTGCATGATAACTTGAGCTATGATTATCTTCAATATTCACTAGGTGTCTTTTCCTTACATGTCTGCTGTGCCCTGGGGCTCACATGCTTTCTGGCTTTAATAATATTACACACACACACACACACACACACACACACACACACACACACACACATGTACCACACATAAACACTACCAGATACCAACACATACAGATATACACAGAGAGACATACACCCAAACACACAGACACAGAGAGAGGGGGAAAGACAGAGAGGGAGGAAGGGGAGAAGAGAGAGAGAGAGAGAGAGAGAGAGAGAGAGAGAGAGAGAGAGAGAGAGAGAGAGAGAGAGAGAGAGAGAGAGAGAATTCTTCTCTACTCCTGATCTCTCCTCTTTGGCACAGGTTTCTATGTTTCTATCTTAGGTTGCCTATTGTGCAAAATCTCCCAAATGCTTTACTAAGGAAATCCTCAACTCTCTATAAAAAGATTTAGCCTTAAATACAGTTTGCTTATTTTGTTTCTTTTTTTTCTCTGTGAGTTATCTTTCTTTCTGTGAGAATTTATTTTACAAGATTCTTCTTCAGTTACAGTAGAAAAACAGCTAAGGCAGACCATGCTTGGAGACTTTCAAAACTGTACTGATATTCCCCCTTTAAGTACTCTGTGTTTAGATGATTTTTATAGACATTTGACTTTCCTCATGTAAATGAACCTTCTTTCCTGAAACTGATGTAGCTTTCCAGGCCTTAAGTCACTTCTATAGTTCATAATGAGAATGGGGTTAAACACAGTACATTCTTCTAATAGTTAAATCAACAAACATTAAAAGGACAGTAGTTGTTGATTTCATAGTTCTAATCATCCTGAAAGTTATTGTTGTTGTCATTCTGCATTCTGACATTATCGGTCCTGTTTTTAAGGGGAAAAAATATGCAAAGATCAATCTTCAAGTGATGCCTCTTAAATGAGACAAGGAAAACACCTAAATACTATAATGTACTCAACCCAAACAGCATTGCTAGTTACTCCAATAAAGGCTGCTGGTGAATTGGTTAGCTTTGTTACCTTCTCTAGTTTACAGAAGTTTCTTAGTTGTTTGAAAGAGATCATGAACCATCCCAGGCCTGTCTGAAGTGACCTGGATAATATTGCCCCAGCCTTTTCTTTTCTCTCTCACTCCATGAAAAGACAGAACTCAATTAGTCCTTCATTAGAATGTTTAGGCAATAAAGTCTCAGATCTGATTATGGGACAAAATGTCTTTTGTTTGTTAATAGTTTTATAAATGCCTTTGTTTAGAGAAAGACACTTGGCTTGTGGACAGACCATTGGGACCAGGCTCCTAGATAGAAAAACCATCATTTACTACTCTGCTGTTCGAAGCCACTGTGACCATACTCACAGAAAGGAGAGGAAGTCCCTGTGTGATTGTTTAGAAAATACTATGTGTAACTTGACTGTAGAAACTCAAATGTTTTACTCTTATTTTCTATCTGAAAATAACTTTTTAAAAATTAAGTAAAACTCATTCATATTTTGCAGTCTTGTCATATACTTCTAAGGAAAACTTAGAGATGAAATACATTTTTTTAATGTTTTAGTACCCTGGCCACAGTACTCCTAACACACAATAGTTGTTATAAACTTTCAGCCTTGTACATATAATTGGAAATATTCGTTTAATGCTTGAGCTATTTTAGTGCCATGGAGGACTATATCTTCTATGATAGTCTGTAATACTCTGTCTCCTTCCTGCTGTCTTCCAAAAGGATTCAGAAAACATTTTAATATGTTCATACCAATTGAGTTCCCATATACACCGCACACACTAAATGTCATATTATAATTATCTTTTCAAAATACCCACTGAGTCCAAATAATTTCTAATTTACTTACACATCTGATGAAATTATTGCTTAAATTCTACATTGTGCACTTCACTGGTGCATCCATATGTCCAGAACATCTATAATGAACATGAAGCCTACTTCATTTTTCTTGCCTGACTGTGTGGAGCTCCCAGGAATGAAAGAGTGCCACCAGGAGGAAGAGGCACAAGTTCTTCTTCACAGTAATTTTCTTACTAATACTGTGTGTCTTACTGGCTTTTTCACAGAAACTCAACATTTGGTTTCACTTTTAAGAAATGCTTATGTATAAAACAGGAAAAAAACCCTGACAATCTCAAAAGAGAAATTTAAAGATGAAGGTTTTCCCTTAATTTACTACAATGAAAAATTTGGCTAACTAAAAGTTTAAAACTTAATATATTTAATAAACAACCATAAGATGCATAAGATGTTTTAAAGGAAGGAATTGTTTAAGTCTTTACTTAAAAACAGTATTTTTTATCAAGGATTATGTTGCATTTCAGGACAAATTCCCTTTTATTTTAATGCTGGGCAATTAGTTAAGGATTTTAAATGTTTCTTCTGTGAGTCTTTGATTCCTTCTTTTTTCCTTAGTCCCTCCCTTCTTTCCCTCCCTCCTGCTCCTTTGTCCACTGATCCATTTTCTGTCTCCCTTCCCCTCTTCTCCCTCTTCTGCCCTTCTCTGCCTCCTCCTTCATCTCTTACTCTCCCTTCCTTTTTCCTTCCCATCTTTTTACTTTGGTTCAGTCATCTGCTGTGGGATAGTCTGTATGCTGTGAATATATGAGGCAGAACTGAGAAAAGGTACCAAGCCACATGGCTAGATGTGGTATACTGTGTTCCTCAATATATTGTGCACCCTAGTAAACTTATCTGGGGTCAGAGAACAGAACAGTCACTGCATATAGAGGCCAGAAAATGGTGGCACACACACCTTTAATCCTAGCATTCTGAAGGCAGAGATCTGTCTGAATCTCTGTGAGGTCAAAGCCACACTGAAAACAGCCAGGCATGGTGACACATGCCTTTAATCCCAGGAAGGGATAGCAGGAAGCATAAAGGTATATACAGCATAAGGACCAGGAACTAGAGCCTGTTAAGCTTTTAGGCTTTTAGCAGCAGTTCAGCTCAGATCCATTCAGATGAAGACACAGAGGATTCCAGTCAAGATCAGCTGAGGAATTGGCGAGGTGAGGTTAGCTGTGGCTTGTTCTGTCTCTCTGATCTTCCAGTGTTCACCCCATTATCTGGCTTCTGAGTTTTTTATTAAGACCATTTAAGATTCCTGCTACAGCTAAACATAAATGAGAATTATGGGTTAATTTAAGTGTAATAGCTAGTTAGTAATAAGCTTGAGCTAATAGCCGTACAGTTTGCAAATAATATAAACCTCTGTGTGTTTACTTGTGTCTGAGCAGTGGGACTGGAGGGTGAGAGAGATTTGTCCTGACCACGGGCTAGTGGGTACAGAGGAAACCTTCAGCTACAGTTGTTGCTTCCTTTCAGTTTCCATTTCACTTCTCTTTCTTTCTGCTGTCTTTCTGGTTTTTCAATGGTCCCAAACACAGCCATCCTTGGAAAGCTTTTCAAATGCCACCTCAAATGGTGTTCTGTGGCAAGCAGAGACACCCCAGCCTTTTACAGTACAGTGAGTGCACCAGTTCATGTTAAATTAACTGATGCTTTGTGTTTATGCTGACACTTTCAACAGAAAAAGCCCTGATAACTATCAGCTATAGCAGGAATCTTAAAAGTTCTTATTAATAAAATCAAACCCGAGGCCAGTTATTGGGGTCAATGCTGGTAGATCAGAGAGACAGAACAAGCCACAGCTATCTCACCTTGCCAATTCCTCAGCTGGTCCTGCTTCCTCAGACTGGAAGCTTCTGTGTCCTCATCCCAATGGCTCTCAGCTGAACTGTGCTGCTTCAAAGCCTGAAAGCTTAACCAGCTGAATACTTAACCAGCCACATGCTTAACAAGGCAAATGTTTCTAGTTTCTGGTTCTCATGCCTTATATATCTTTCTGCTTTCTACCATCACTCTCTGGGATTAAAGGCATGTGTCACCATGCTTGGCTGTTTCCAATGTGGCCTTGAACTCACAGAGATAGAGAGGGATTTCTATCTCTGGAATGCTAGGATTAAAGGTGTGAGTGCCACCATTTTCTAGCTTTTGTATCTAGTGGCTGTCGGTTCTCTGACCCCAGATGAATTTATTAGGGTACACAATATTTTGGGGAACACAATACCACCACAATCTGCTCTTTGAATTCTCTGTGAAATATAATGACTTCTGAATGTCCTCTTCATAATCTGTTTATTTATTTAAAGGTATAACAGATATTTTGCATATAATTGGTTCTACCAATCTGATTCCCCTTTTCTCTCACTGGAACCTTTCAGCCACTTTCTGGGTTAATATTCTTAGCTAAAATGTCTGGACGCCATGATTCATTCTGCCAGAATTCCCTCTCATGGCCACCTCAATCTTTTTAAATCCTCTTCCTCCACCAAACATTCAACCTAAACCCTACAACCAGAGTTCATTATGCCTATACAGTGCTGTATTCAATTTATAATATCATCTCATTGTTTTGCAATTGAGGCAATCCCTCAGTGTCAGTGATAATTTTTTTTTTTAATTTTTAAAGATTTATTTATTTTATTTTATGTCTATGAATGTTTTGCCTACATGTATGTATTTGTGTGCCTGGTACAAATGAAGGTCAGAAGAGGGCACTGGATAGCCGGGGATTACAATGACTGAAGGTGATGAGTGGCCCTGTGCATGCTAGGAATCGAACACTAGCACACTACAAGAGTGACAAATGGGTTAGCCATCTCCAGCCCAGGACCTGTGGTGCTAAAATGAGGTTATTATTCTCTCGGTGTTTCTTAGTATCCAACCCTCAGAAGCTTGGAATACAAAAGGGTTAATCAGTAAGTGAACAAAAAAGGAACAGGTATAATTAATCAGGTGACTGTGAGGGAGCAAGATTATCTCAGACTTTTGAGGTGTGTTTGGGGTGATTACTACATTCTTTGAAAACAGGAGGACTGCATAAGCCAGCAAGTAAGTGCAGATAGCTTTTTGATTTCAAAACTCAAGACAGTGTACAGCAAGTAGTAGCATAAAGATGCTAACACTTTATTTCTGTAAGAATGATTGTCCTACTTCTAAAGAATTACAGAGGTAAACCTGTGTTTCAGACATCCCTAAACTAACACAGGAATTTGTTACAGAAGAGAAAGTAAACTAACTGACGTGTGGACCCTCGTACTTCTCTGTGCTAGAATTTCCTTCACTTTTCTTTTCAATGCATCTCATACTGTACCTAGTTCTTGGATGCCAACAGAGGCAACTCTGGGTACTTCATTGAAAAGGATATGACTCATATATCACAGTTTTCCTTACCCTTCCTCAATTTCAGCCTACAACTTGACAGAACTTGACAGAAGCTACTGTAAATTATTACAATGTTTCGTGATGTTAGAAGAAAAATCCTACTTTAAATGCTTTTTCTATAAAGTGAAACAATGAAATAAATTATTTCTCCTTTTGAAGATGTTTATGTCAACAATTTTCCATGATGATAAAAACTGATTAATGCATTATTATTTATGGTTAAAGTCACCCTACTGGGTATATGCCACAACCATTAGAAGCTATCTATTGACAAAGAATGTACAAAATAGACAATAGAGGAAGACAATTTGCATGCTAAAATAATTTCAGGAAGTGAGGAAGGGATGAGCTGGCTGAACGTTTCAGGGGCCACAGTCTTCAACTGCAAAGAAGGCTTGAGAAGGCAGGAACTGGTCACATTGTACCCACATGCAGAAAGCAGAGTGATAGAGACATGGGTAGATTGCTTTCTGTTTTTATTCAGATGCCAACCCATGGGATTGAGCACCCATTTGGGGTAGGTCTTTCTTCCTCATTTAATTGAATATTGAAAAATTTTCACAAACATGGCCAGAGACTTATTGCTGTGGTGATTCTAAATCCTTTCAACTCATCTTTAAGATTAAATTATTAAATTATTAAATTCAATCATATCTCTACCCCTTGTCAACATGACATATGAACATTTTTAAGCCATAATTTTATATGATTTTTTCCCCATAAGTACATGGCCATCTTATAACTCGAAATGCATTCATTCTTACTTCAAAATTCTTCATGGTCCTTAACACTTCTAACAATGGTTCAAAGTCCAAATCACTAGTCTCATATGATATGACTCAAGGCAATCTCTTTACTATGAAATCCTATAAAATTCTTTAAAAGTTACATACTCCAGATACACAGTTGAGTAGAGTAAACATTATCATTCTAAAAGAAAATAAGGGCACAGAAGACAATGATCAGTCTAAAGATGAAAACACAGCAAGGTAAACACAACATCATGCAGCTCCATGTTCATCATTTGAGGCTTGTTATGAAATCACTGGGACAAACTCACCATTCCAGTTCTAATTTATAAAGCACACAGAACCCCTCTCTTGGGCAAACTCAACCCGCTACATGAATCTTTCCTCAGTGGACATCTCATGGTTTTGATATCTCCAAAAATATGGCCATTGTAACTCAGACTTCATTTGCCTACCTTCATGCACTAGATATACAATGCAAGAGCCTATGAGTCCTTCAATCCTGTGTTGTTCAGGCTAGCAAAAGTAGTACTGTGTATATGCTGCTGCCCCATTCCACTGTGAGTCAGGATAAAGACTGGTCCTCTTAGAGCAGTTTAACCAGCTTCTGTATACTGACTATGGAATCACTCCCCTAGGCAATTGTTTCTGAGGATGAAGGAATAGCTTACATGCATTCAAGGTTTGTATTTCTCATCTCAGATGAACTTGCTTTACCCAAGCTAGGTAGGGTCTTTCCATCAGGGTACCACGACTGACTATTGCCCCAGTTGGCATTAATCTAGTAATTAGAATGGCTTGGTATCTGCCTTGTCTGAAACTTTAAATTCATCCCTCCTCCTCTCTTCTTCACCAAACACCATATCCATAGTACCTTTCTACACCATGTTCTGTTCTCCTCCAGTGAGGATCTAGATGAGAAAAGTGAATAATATTTGTCCTACTGACTAAATGCTATTTATACTATCTTGAAATCTCCACTAAAGAAATTAGTTCACTATTTCCTTAATCCACCTATACTCAATATATCCAGATTTTTTTTCCAGAATGTCCTTTGAATGGTATCTAGCTCAGATCCCAATAGAATTCCTCAATTCCTCCAAAACTTCAAGAGTTTGCCTTCTACTCTATATTTCTGCTAGCATTCTGACCTCCAGCATCCCCCAGAATATCTCCTTAAACTCTGCTCACAGTAGTCGAGAGGCTTTTTGTTTGTAGTTCACATTTCACACTGTTTCTAGCAGCGTTTGCTCTGCTTTTGGTAGCAGCTTTATATATTAGTTACTTGTACAATGGTTACAATGAAATGAACTTGATGAAAGCAACTTCAGGAAGGAGGGTTTATTTTGGCTCAGAGATCCAGTTGAAATACTCCATCATGATAAAGGAGCAATGGCATGAGGAAGAGGAAGTGTCTAGTTGTCACACTGCACCTCCACTCAAGAAGCAGTGTTGAACACACATGCTCAAGTTTCTCTCCCTTTCTGATTCAGTCTAGGGCCCCGAGTCAATGAAGTTGGGAAGTTCAAAGTCAGGTAGTGAATTCATACTTAATTAATCCACTCTAGAAAACTTCCTCACAGGCATTCCAGAGAAATTTATTTCCATGGTGACTTAAACCCCGCCAAGTTTAATATCCAGATTAGCGATGACAACAGCTCTGTTAGTATGAAAATTTAGAACAATGAGGACTAATCATTGGAAAGACAAGTACAATCAAGAAGAGTGAAAATCCTTCAAGAAATTTGTAATCTGTTCTGAGTAAATATTAGTGTTTTCTGATTCTGAAGCATAATTTAATAAATTTGAATGCATGTATGCTGCTAGTGCATATATTCTGACATAAACAAGTATGCAAATTAATATATAGATCAGTGTGTCTGTATATGTGTGTTTGTATGTGTGTGTGAGTCTGTGTTTGCATATGAATTATAGTACATAGACCAGTTTGTATATGTGCAAAATATACTATTGGTTTTGTTTATCCGGAAGACATAGACTAATAAAAAGGACATTTCAAGTTGGGATTAGAAATAATATATTATTGTATATGCAATCTATACCTATATTTTTGTTTTCATTTTTAATTTTCTATTGTTTTGGGAGGAGTGCTTTTTTGTGTGTTCACATATGATCTGTGCATGTGCTACAACGTCTGTGCAGAGATCAGAGAACACATTTGGAGTCAGTTCTCTCCTCCCACCTTACATTCTAAGCATTGAACTAAGGTCATAAGTCTTGTGGAGCAAGTGCTTTCCCATGCTGAGCCATCTTACCAGCTCTGTGTTGGTTTTAAATTATAGATATGATTATGTGTTTAAGTGTTCTCTTCAAATTACTTGTAGTACTACAGTTTTTAAGACTCTGAAATGCCAAAGTGTTTGGAATACTAGTAGGGTGGAAACACTAGCAGGTGAACACTTGAAACTATGATGAAAAGCAGTATCTTATTCCATTAGCCTTATATGGAATTATTCCCCTGTTATGCTACCAATTAGGTGAGTTTTTCCTTTAGTACTTTTTAGTCAAGATCATGCTTCATTATAAGAATCACTAAGAATTATCTATACAATAATAGTTATTGTATTATACTACATCCTATACAGGTTATAATGACTAGACTTTTTAAAAAAATGATGAGAAAAGCTGGCATGTGTGGAAAGAGTAACTTCTATCCAAAGTTTGTAGAATTGCAAACTGGAGCACCAACTATGGCAAACATTCTGGAGGTTCACAACAAAACTAGAGCTAAATATACCACAGGAACCAGATAAAACATTCTTGGGCGTATATTCAAAGGATTTCCTATCCTACTATAATGATACCTACTCACACGTGCTCATTAATGATTTATTCACAATAGCCAGGAAATTGAAATAGCCTAGATGTCCATCAACCAATGACTAGATAATGACAATGTTGTATATATGCACAGTTAAATACACTATTGAGGAAAATGAAATTACAAAATGAACAGGTAAATTGACAGAGTTGGAAATAATAATTCTGAGTGAAATAATTGAGGCCAAGAAAAACAAATATCCCACTTTCATTCATTCATGGATGTTTTCTTTGAATCTCCAGATATGTGTGTGTTTCATTTGGAATACCCATAGAGGTCAAGAAATTACTATGGGGCCAAGAAGCAGATTTTAAGGGAGAGGAGACATAATTCACCAGTATAAAGAGGGAAGTGGGAAATTTGGAAGATGAAGGGTTAAAGTGGGGTAGAATATTGGAAGGAAGCACAGAAGAAGGAATACAGAGTGTGATACATAACATTTATTACACTTTTTAAAACTAAAGTCATAGGGATCTCTACTAATGTAAAAAGCTACACACACACACACACACACACACACATACACAAAATTAAAATCTAGTTATCCTATAACAGGGCAACAATGCCCCTAGTAGGTACCACAGAGCCAAAAACAAACGAAACAAACAAAAACAAAAACCTGTGCTTGGAATTGGTCACTTTTTTGGAGTTTGTGGTCAGTGAGGTTCTTAAGACTCAAAATATTACAAGCTATTCAAACTTGATAGTAATACTCTATTGCTAAAAATACTAAATGCTGAGTCATAGAGAAATCTGATACTCATGAAAGCTTCATCCCTACTGTTTAGATTTCATTGTGCAGGAAGGTGCTATACATGCAACCCAAGGAGAAAAGTAATCCTCAGTCTTACACAGCTGTGAACCCAGTAAGCAACAACAATGATTACTCCTGGCAAGGCATGTCCACTAGTTAAATAGTAACACAAATGTCATGAGATTGACCAACCATTTTAAGTCTCATGCCACAAGATGAAACCCACACTGGACACCACTATTAGGCCAAGAACCCATGGCTACACATGTCATAGACCCTAGGAGGAAACCCACTACTGCGATTCTGCAATTATCCTCTAATATTAAACCTACTATAATACCCATAGTTTAATTTATCTCCCAGCCCTCATCAGACAAGCTTTGAAGTAGGCAGTGAGAAACACACAGTTGGCCAAAGTACAGAGATGAAGAGACTCCAGAATTCTCAGGCCTCAATGGAACTTAAACCCCCTTTTTTAAAAAAGGCTAAGGGATCATTGCAGAATAGCAGGCTTAGAGACTGCATGATCCAAGAAGAGGTATTCTGAATACAGCATGGAAGATATACATTTGAACTTAAAAGTGTGGTGAAAGTACACATATTACCTGTTCAAAGTACAAGCATGGAGAGCGAACTTAGGCACCCAGTCCCCAAGAGAACCAAGGAGTGTGGTGATATTTTGTTTGTGATATGACAAATAAAGCTTGCCTGAAGATCAGAGTATGGAGCTAAGCTACCAGTTAGCCATAGAGGCCAGGCAGTGGTGGCACACACCTTGAATCCCAACACTCTGGAGGCAGAGGCAGATGGATCTCTGTGAGTTCAAGGCCACCCTGGTCTACACAAGATTGATCTAGTCTAAAGGAGAAATAGAGCCAGGCAGTGGTGATACACATCTTTGATCCTAGCACGTGGGCTCATGCATTTAATCCCAGCACTTGGGAGGTGGAGACAGGAAGTGATATTACTGGACAGAGAGAGAATTATAAATTAGGAGGATACAGGAGCTCACTCCTTTTCAGGCTCTGGATTTCAAAAGAGGTAAGAACTAGTGGCTGGCTGCTCTGCATCTCTGATCTTTCAGCTTTCACCCTGATGTCTGGCCTGTTCCAGGTTTTTTTTATTAATAAGACCAATTAGGATTTGTGCACAAAGGAGTTAGTTGCAATGTCTATCTATTAGAAGAGGGAAGATAAGAGTCCTTAAGATGACAAATCTCCCATGGATGCTCATATAAGAATATTCAGGCAGCACAAATTAACATAACAGCAAAGGGGGGAAAGGACACAAAATTGAGTTTATACAAAAGGAGGACAGAATCTGGAAAGATTTGGGGAAGATAGGGATAGTATGATTAAAATAAGTTGCATGAAATTTTCAGAGAATTAATATATTTATTTAAAATAATAATTTCAACTAAATCAAACAAAGGACAGGTTAGATTTAATACATCTTGTTCAATGTAGACATTTATTTACCTTCTCCTTACCCCACTCATGTTTTATTGTCACAGTTTGTCTTATACTTGAGGTCCTGTTATTATGTGCATTCTGAGTTGATTCAAAAGTCCATCACAGAAAAATATTTCACATAGACATTAACAAATCTATACTTTATACCGAGTTTATATGTTGTGATATATTGTGTCCCCCAATATATTGTGCATCCTAATAAACTTATCTGGGGTCAAAGGACAGAACAGCCACTAGATAGACATAGAGGCCAGAAAATGGTGGCACACAAGCCTTTAATCCTATCACTTGGGAGGCAAAGATCCATCTAGATCTCTGTGAGTTCAAAGCCACACTGGAAACAGCCAGGCATGGTGACTCATGCTTTTAAGCCCAGGAAGTGATGGCAGAAAGCAAAAAGGTATATAATGCATGAGGACCAGGAACTAGAGTTGGTTAAGCTTTTAGGCTTTTAGCAGCATTCAGCTGAGATTCATTCCGAATGAGGACACAGAGGATTCCAGTCTTAGGAAACAAGACAAGCTGAGGATCTGGCAAGGTGAGGTGGTTGTGGCTTATTCTTCTTCTCTTATCTTCCAGCATTTACCCCAATACTTTGCTCTAGGTTTATTTTTACTAATAAGAACTTTTAAGATTTGTGTACATTTATATCCTTTAAACTTTGTTTCTTGAAACTTGAAATATAAACATCATAACACCATGATTAATGGAATGGCAAAGGCTGGCTGATTTTTCAGAAAAATGAGGTTACCTAAAGAAATTTCTTATAATAGTTATTATTGGAGGTCAGGGTGTTTCCTGTATTTTACTATGACTTCATTTATTTATTTATTTTTCATTTTTATTGCAATAAATAACACTTAACAGCATCTCAATTGTTTTTAAAGTCTATATATAGTTCAATAATGTTAAGTATATTTAAATTGTTCCAAAACCAAACCAAAGAACATTACATCTTATGAAAATGATAGTCTATCATTATTAAACAACTCTGTACCTCTCCTTCCCATCCTCTGCAAACACTGCTTTACTATCTATGTGCATGGTTACCATAGATGCTTTCTCTAAGTCGACCCGTGCAGGTTTTACCCTTCTTTCCTTAGACTCTAAGGCTTAGAACCTTTTAACCTTCCTCACTTACCAGCCTGAGTATTCAACCAACTGCTTTGTGTTTTAGTTTCTCTTCATGAAGTTTATTTAATCTGAGTGGAACATACTGGTTGATTCTTGCTGTAGAGGAAATTTGCACATGAATATCTTGGCAGAGCTAGATGTTGGGTTGGAAGCTCTGCCTCAGTGACCCCTCTTCCCTCTTCAAACCCTGCCTCTCTCAGCCCTCCAAACGGAGGCTCCTCCTAGGAAGCTGCTCAAGACCACACTACAGGGTATTTAAGCTCTGGTCTATAGACCTGTCGCATGATTTCTCTTCCTCCCATCCCCTGAGGTCACCTGAGAGTGCTTTGCTCAGATTAAACCTGGTCCTTTACCTTTTAATTCAGCTTGATTTGGCTTACTGTGTTAGTTGAGAAACCTAGTACTGGGGATTCAAAAATACTTATCATCTGGTGCCTAGCCCAGGTAGAGATGGGCCTCCATGCTGGTTTCCTGTCATTGGGGCACATTCCCAGTCAGTTCCCTGGCAACTTGGGAAACCACCCTCTCTCTTACCCACCCCTCCTCCACCATGCAGGATGGACTTTTGCCTTGAGTAAGTCACCTATTTCCAAGCAAAAAGCCTATAAGCGATCCAGGATCTCTTCAGAGTCTTTTGACCCACTTCTGGGTCAAAGGCTTTTGGGTAATCTGCCAGGAGGTAGCCGTGCTAGGGCAAGTCCAATCTGCTTCCAGAGCAAAGTTTATCTTCATTCTATGGGACCTTTGGTTAGGAGACCTTCTATCCAAAGACATGTCCACACACACACACACACACACTGACCCCAAGCTAATTCGGGGCATGCCCCACCCTAAGGTTTGGTATCTGGCGCAGGTTTAGAAATGGGAAGTGCCATATCTAAGTCCAATCCCCAGTCATTGCAATTTTTATCCAAATTGTGACTGTCGCACACCACACTCCTCACTCAGGATTTTTGGCCCTGCACTTGCACCCCTTTGCCTCAGGGTTCTGTATTTGTCTGCAACTCTGCCCCTCTCCGACTCTCTGCTTCTGCCTGCTCACCCATCATACCATGCTGGAATTCTACCTGCCCGCTCCACCCATAAAAAATTCATTATTTTTACATAAACTTTGCTAACACCTTCCTCTCTCCCAAAAATCTCTTTGTCCAAATCCTCTACTTATTCCAGCTTGCTCATCTGGGCTTTCTTTCAATCTTGGGTAGCCTGTGCTGCTACTCTGTTTTTCACTTCCCTCCAAGGTGCCTTCTCCTCAGGATTTAGGTGCCCGAGGCATTGCTGCTTGCAAGCCTGCAGCACCCCACCCACCCTGGACCGTGCTGTCTGTGAGCTGGGCACCATGACTTGCAGTGCCTGGCTGCCCACCGAGGGTTGCCCTGATCCAGAAAGCATTTTTTATTCCTATGCTTTCTTACATGCTGCTATATACTGGAAACTTATTTCAGAATTTTTAAGTTGCTCATCTGACACGGTTCCCTACAGAAAGTCTTTGTTTGTCTTCCTGTTAAAAAAAAAAGTCCCACCTATTTTGTATATATGGATGGAAATGTTACCACTTCATGCTTGTTTCTGACTGGTCTTGAATATCTGAATTTATATGTTCTGTGTATGTTGGTAATAGCTCAGTTGTTATTACAACTAGCTGCCTGGGCTCAGAATTTGCCTCTGGATCTTTTCTGGCCCTGGATCTGATGAAGTGACAGATAAAGTTATTTTATGCTATTCTACTTTATTAAAATAAAACAGCTAAGAAATTGGGTATGGTTTAAAAAGCTATAACAAAACGTTAGCTTAAAACTTCTAACTCCAAATTGAAACTGCTCCAAGAAACAAGTAGTCTGCCACCACTTTAATAAAGTACATGTATACAGCCACCATTTTGACAATGAATGGAGAAGAGGGAGGTCATATAACTTCACCGTCATCTTAAATAAAGGTGACCACATGAAATAGTCAACCAATAGGCAATAGGTATCCAAAATATTTTAGATTAGGATGAATTTCTATATGATAATTCCTGTCCTGTCCTGTCCTATAAACAAGGCTGATAAATGACAGGATTTAAAGCACTGCTGGTTTGATGAGGTAGTAAAGCTGCACCTCCATGCATTCATGTGCAGGGATGTATCCTGCTGACAGCCAGATTTTGCAATATAAGAGTAATCTTCTTGAGAGTGATTTTAGAAATGCTAAATTATTTACACTGTGAAAATCAGGTATTGCCTTCTGGATATACTAGACTGCCTATACCTAACAGATAATGATCCCCTGATTCTCAAACCCTTCAGAGATCTGAGAATATGGCATTTAATAGGAAAGCTTTCATGATAGAGACATGCCAGCTCCTAGCAGCACCCCCTATTTCCTCCAAGCAAGATGGATGGCCACAGAAGAACTTTCACCTGGAGCTTGTTTTAACTACAGCAAAGCCAGCCACAGAGCAGAAAACTGCGTTGCACCTTAACTGCTGCTAAGACCCTGTCCAGACTGTGGACAAGCAGGACACCAGGGAATTGATTGCTCCACTTTGTCAAGAGAAGGTAGTTTGGTCTCCCCAAATTCCTACCCCATACGAAAGTCTATCAGATATTCTGGAATTGGAAGCTGAAGACTGATACTACCCAGCGACCACAAAGAAACTTGGGGTAGCTGCCTAGGTAGCCAGTAAGCTGTCTCACTTCTGCTTACTCAGGTGAAATTTATCCTTCTCAGATCTGATGGTGTTTGATGACTAGGGTACTGACAGGTTTACCAGTTTACCAGTTCCCCCACCCTGACCCTCCAAGGCCACAACTACTTTGGTAGCTCATTACTTCATTAGTTATGTTTCCTGTTAAAAACATAGATAGGTTTGTCTTGTTCACAGGCTTCATAATAAAGGATAAACAGGTTTCAAATGTAACTTCCCATTTAAGGTATGTAAAGATGATGTTCTAAGTACAGACTTAAAGGTATGTTTATTGGACTAAAACCAGGCCCTAGAAAAATGTTCATGCCTTCTAACTCAAAGCCATGACCTTTTACTTTGACACCAAGGTGTAAATCTGTTCCAGCTGTTTTACAGACACCTACATGTTCCTAGTAGAAGCTACTACCAGTCTCCAGAGCCTTTGACCCCACCCATATTTAAGCCCAGGTTCACTCCTGCCAGACTTGCGCCAAGGCCAACCCACAGGGGGCCCTCCAAATACAGCAACCCCTACACCAGCTCCAAGGACACCAACTAGGTGAATATTGGCAGGTCGACTTCACCCACGTGGCCATTCATAAAAGCTCCATTATCTCAATTCTTGTTGACACCTTTACAGAATGAATAGAGGCACCCCTCACCTCCAGGGAAATAGACGAGATGGTTCAGGTACTACTGAAACACATCATCTCCTGATTCTGCATGCCATCACCCCAAGCTCCTGTGATATCATTGCTGGTACCACCTTTCCAGGCACAAGCAGGCACCTATCCAGGATAGATGGTCTGTCCAGCAACTGGGACCCTCCACCTTCTAGTTTTACAAATTGTGCCAATATAGGTCTATCTGCTCTTCTGCCTTGCTCCTTTATAGTACAACCAGGGTACATCTCCATTCCATTCTTACTGGCAATCTCCACGCTACCCATGGCTAGTCCCATTCACAGGGCCAGTGATAACATCCTGTTATTTCTTCTTGCAATGTGTCTTCTCTGCTTCCTCAAGAAACAGATCCCTGAGGTCCCCAGGATGGCAGTTAATCAAATGCTTCCTCACCCACACCTCTCACTGACTACAAGCCCACTGATTCCTGAATCACCCTCCCCACATCATCCCATCTGACAGGAAGTAGGCAGACTTGAACTGGCACCCATACATCCAAGAAAGTTAGGATGTTCTGTTGGAAGCTCCACTCAGCACTCATATCTACTTGTTCTCTGTTTTTTTGTTTTGTTTTGAATAGATATGAGTTCTTCAGGTGATTTTATTTTTGGCAGATAGTACTCCAAGTCAGAAGTTATAGTAAAGGATATCTCAAGCTTAGCTGCATATTAAATTCAAATCATAGTGGTAAGTATTTTTGAGTCCCCTGTACTAGGTTTCTCTGCCAACAAAGTAAGCCAAATCAACCTGAATTAAAAGGCAAAGGCGAAGGTTTAATCTGAACAAAGCACTCCTGGGTGATCTCAGTGGAAAAGAGGAGGAGAAATCACATGGTGGGTCTAGAGTTTAAATACCCTGTATGCAGAGTCATGAGCAACTCCAGGGGAGGAGTTGCTGCCACTTGTTGGGCTTTCTGAAAGAGGCAGGGTTTGCAGAGGGAGGAGGGGGTGCTGAGTGGAGCTTCCAACAGAACATCCTAACTTTCTTGGATGTATGGGTGCCAGTTCAAGTCTGCCTACTTCCTGTCAGATGGGATGATGTGGGGAGGGTGATTCAGGAATCAGTGGGCTTGTAGTCAGTGAGAGGTGTGGGTGAGGAAGCATTTGATTAACTGCCATCCTGGGGACCTCAGGGATCTGTTTCTTGAGGAAGCAGAGAAGACACATTGCAAGAAGATGAGAAGAAGAGAGAGAGCATGGTAAGGATATATTTGAGTACTTTCATATTATTTATGAAAATGTAGAGCTGGAAGTCAAATAACACTGCCATATGCTGGTATGTATGAGACAGTCCTGCCCATTTCTATACTACATGTTTTGACTGCTTTGTTTCTGTTTATGAGTAAACAAGAGATGTGAGGCTGATGTTATTGAAGATAATTGCTTTCCAAAGTGAACAGAATGCTATAAAAATAACTTTAAAAGTCCAGGATTCCATTTACAAAGTACTGTAGGAATGAAAGTAAGAATAACAACTTCTTTGTTTACCAGCACTTCAAAAATACAGTGTAGGAAATATATAAGGGAATATTCTATTCTGAGAAGAAAAATAAATAAATCACTGAAACAATAAAGCAACAAGGACACGTCTCAGAGTTTCCAGGAATCCAGATTGGATGGAGCATGACTGTCATCCTGGAACTTAATACACCTCTGCAGGAGGATTATGAGTTTGAGGCCAACCTGGAATACAGAGAAGTCTATTTCCAAGCTAGTCCATCTGTTTGTGTGACTGTTGAGAAAACCTTCAAATTCACTTTGTGTTGTTTTGCTATAAATCTACTTCCAGGACAACTTGCTCTGAGGAGGAGATGCCCCACTCCTGAGTGCTCCTGTTGTATTTTGAGATGGGAGGGCTCTGTGAAGTGCCTTCTTACTTTAGACTGAGAAGATAGGAAGATAGAACAAGCATAGAGTAGATAGCTCATTGATCTCTATTCATAAACTAATAAAGAAGTAAAAGCATCGTAGTTAACTTATCCAAACATTTACGGCCTAAGTTTGTCTTTTTATTATCCTAAACAATCCCACAATCCCATGCCCTGGTGCTTATTAGTCACATCTTTAAAATCAAAAGAACACCAAGTTTCCATCTTTATGATCACTAAAAATAAAAGCAAGGGGGTGATCAGTGTTAATCTAACAATCTAATATAATTCAGAAGAGCAAATAACTTCTGCAAGAATGTTGAACAGAAGAAAATCAGACACAAGTAGCCATTGAGAATGAAAAGGGGCAAGCTTTACACCACAATACAGTAGGAAGGCTGGGAGGTAGTGGACACAAGATAACTCTCTCACTTTCATCTCTTCATGTGGCTTCTCTGACAAGGAATGTGGATTTCTGCTGCCATGACTGATGGGCAGAATTACAGGTATGTCGTAGGATTAAGCAACCTCGTGACAAAAAGACAGGTTGCCTAATGTGATCCTTAACTGAGCTTAAATACAGAGCACAGCTATTGAACCACAGGCTGTTTTCCAACTGCATATCCTTAAAGTGATTTTTTTAACTGATTGTAATCTGAAATGATACAAACATTGTTATACTATAGGAAATGAGCTAATATTGGGTCAAAATGGAAAATCACTGATTTTTCCATTATTAAAACTGTTTTATTACAAGGCCCATACAACAACAATGTTGATGATCACTGTAAATATTAGATGATCTACTCATTAAATTTTTCTAGGACAATAAAAATTGTTAAAAATAAGAATCCTTAATACAATGTAGACCATAAACTAAAATGTCATAAGTTATAAAGGAAACTACACTTTATTCTTTAATGAGATTTCACCGAAGAAAATGTACTAACCCATTTGGGTAGGACCAATTGATTCTCTATAGAACACTGCAAGTATTGTGTGTAGTAACTCAGGGAAGTACCTCAATTGTAAATTACAGAAACACACCAGTGACAATTCCCAATGTTATTTCTATTTACATGATTTTAGATGATCATAATGTTCTAGTAAAAAATAAAATGTAACATATTTTAAGGAAGACTGTTTTGTAGTTTATAGTCTTCAGAGTTCTCTTATAGGACTTACTGAACAATTTTTAAATCCATTCCCTTGTAAAATGAATACTTTTAACAATTCAAGTGAAAACCTTCAGAACAAGTGTCAGAATAATTTTGTTTCCTTTAGAAGTCATCAAGAAATAGAAGAATAGGATTCTTCTGTCTTGTTAATCACAGCATGTACCAGAGTATTTCAAATAAAAGGTGTCACTTAGTAGGCACTCAATAAGTGTGTCATAAATGATAAGACTGTAAAAAATGTACCATTTGTATGATAATTCTGTAGTACCCAAAGTATAGATAGAACTAATATAAGATAGAGTCATTCAATGAAATAACCCAGTCAACTAAAATGAGTCCATTGTTAGTGATATTGTTGGAATTATTCATTAGTTGAAATTAATTATAATAGAAACATTAGAATCTCATATTTTTATGTGCTACAACTTGGACTCAATATCATAAATTAGTGAAAAGTATCATATCCCAAAACTGAAACTTTTGTTATTCAACATAACCCTTCCTCAAGGTTAATACAAATAAATTAACCTATTGTGTTGTGTATTTTAAAAGGCATTTTAATTGGCGGATTTGTTTTAGGATAAAAGTTAAGGTATACTACACAGCAAATATAATGTTATAAATCTTGCAACTAATTGCATTCAAAGACAAATTCAACATGGAAACTAGAATAAAAATAGCAGGAAATAGTGAAACGTATCAATTTAACCTAGCTTAGCAATGTTGTCTAATTTCCAGCATGAGCTAGATTTGTAAATATAAAATTATAACTATTACCCATGTTCATAGTATATACTGTGTGTGAGAAAAGAAAGTTGTGTTACCTTTGGTTGATATTTCTATGAATCCAAAGATTTTGTGGAAAACCACCAACTCAAGCTATTTCTGGGTAGAAAGCTAATGTAGCATAGTTGTTATAGTGTGAGAAGGAACACTTTACCCACAGGCTGAGCACAACCTCTGATACCACAGCTTTGAAAGAAGAAAAGTCAGAGATGAACACTTGCCTTCAAGCATGCAGTGAGCATGTTCAAAAGACCCATGCAGTTTCTGTTCCTAAGGCACAACTCTTCAAGCAGAGCTGGGTTTCACAGATAACAGCAGCCAGTGCCATAGGGCAAACCACAGCTTTCCCACAAGTATAATGTGGCCACTGGCCACTCTGCCCTTTTGTCACATGGTCTGTGTGAGCAGCCATTGATATACAAGTGCCATCTTTTCAGAGAAAAATGTAAGAATTTAGTATGGACATTCTCCATTGGGAAGCATGTGAGGTCGGCTAGGACACACAGCAGCAGTGGCAGTTGTAAGACTAAATCTAATAATAGTGGACCAAATATAACAGGATTAAACTTTACAACAGCTGACATAAATAGAATCCATTTCTTTATAGTTCAAACAACCTATTAAAAACAGTAAATTGAATACTACCTATAAATTACATTTGTTGGCACCAAGGGTCTAAAAGTTCTCAAAAATTACTAGGTCAATTAATTGCTAATAATAAACTCAATACCTTAATATATCCCATATGATCATGACATAAATAATACTGTCCACTTACAGTTACTTTTAAGAGTTAATCCTAGGAGAATCAGAATTTAACAAGTGTAAAATAATATGGTACTGGCTATGTGAAACTTAGGCTACTGTGGGTAGTGAACATTGGTTGGCCCATAAAAGCAATTTAGTAATGAAATGACAATGTTGCTTACATAATTTGTATTTCTAGTGTCCTCCTAGGAAACTCCTGAACATCACTGGGCATTCATTAACACAGAGTTCTGTGGTGATATATTGTGTACTATGCATCGTAATATACTTATCTGGGATCAGAGGACAAAACAGACACTAGACAGACATAGAGGCAAGAAAATGGTGGCACTCACACCTTTAATCCTATCACACTGGATGGATCTCTGTGAGATCAAAGCCACACTGGAAACAGCCAGGCATGGTGACACACGGCTTTAATCCTAGGAAGTGATGGCAGAAAGCAGAAAGGTATATAAGGCATGAAAACCAGGAACTAGAGCTGGCTAAGCTTTTAGGATTTTAGCAACAGTTCAGCTAAGACCCATTCAGATGAGGACTCAGAGGCATCCAGTCTGAGGAAACAGGATCAGCTGAGGAACTGGCAAGGTGAGGTTAGCTGTAGCTTGTTCTGTTTCTCTGATCTTCCACCTTTAACCCAATACCTGGCTCTGGGTTTGATTTTATTAATAAGACATTTTTAATATTCATGCTACAGAGTTCCATATTTCATTTCAAATTAATGACTGACAAAAATAGCCCCCAATTTCAATTGTGATGTTCTATTGGTTTACTCTGCTTCAGAATTCTCATGCAACTGATGCTGACAAAGTATTTTAGGTATCTACTATACAGGCAGACATTATGTACTTCTAAAAGTGTTCTTTCTACTGTAGAGACACATATTATGTAATGCTAACTCTTTAGAAATCGATTGTAGAGGCATATACTATGCAAAGCTGACTTCATATTTTAGTCAGTTGTTGCAGAGGTATAAACTATGTAATGCTGACTGAGTATTTTTAGATGTCTATTGTGGAGGCATATACTATGCAATGGTAGCTAATTATTTTTAGATATCAACTATAGAGTAGAGGATTCCACTATGAAGGAAATAGGACAAAGGACAGAAAGAAATCATACAAAAGCCTTAAGAAGAATGATCTGACAGCTCTGAAGCTGAGGTCAATTTTAGGCAAATAATCATTTCCAAGTAGAAGAATTATGAAGTTATAGTTATTATGGAAGAGTGACACATTTAGCTATGACATATGATAAGAGAGCTGATTTAGGGGATGGACTTCCTTAGGAAATTGATGAATGAACCTAGAGGCAGAGAGAAAGTGGTCTTTCTAAGGGACTGAAGGAAGGCAGCCTTGTCTGCAAAAAGAGACAAGATCATGAAATGTTCCAGGAACTTAAAATTTCACCTGTCAATACGAATCAAGTTCCCAGAAATAAGCACAGCCAGGTGTATAGCCAGGACAAAATGGGGCCATTATTTTCCTTGACTGTGTACAGCCTGATCCTGAATAATTTCAAGATGCCAGGTGTCTGTGATAAGCTGTTCTCGGTGTTGCATTACCATGCTCCAGAGTGTGACTGAAACACTGGAAAGAAGGCACAGTGGCCAGTGAGAGTCAGTTGGAAGAGACAAGCAAATTAAAAAGAGGCAAGCACACAAATAAGCAGTTAGTATGAGCACAGCTTTATATGCACATCAAACGCACATTAAAGATCCACCGTTGCTATAAAATGTAGTTACAATCAGGTGGGTTGGGATCACTCTGGTTAAATGACAAAAAACTATGCAGCAAGCCTGAACCTCAGAGTGGTTATTGTGAAGCAACATCAGAAGGAAGTCTTAGCCAGTTTCTGTTGGAGGAGGTCAGGTTAGGGGAGCAGACTGTGATTGCAATCTTCCCAGAGGAGGAAGCTGCAGTTGCCAGATTTTTGGATAAAATGTCAATATCTGCATGTGGGACAGAGGAAGGCTTTTTGTGTATTTACTCTGTGCCTCACTAGGAGAAATGCTTTGCTAATTCCTGTGGGAGGCATTGGCTTATTTCAATAATATCAATAATACACATTTACTCAGGCTTTCATTCACTCCTTACACAGTCACTCAGGGATTCTTCAGCTTCCCACAGGTCAAGGTATTTATTACAATAATAAGAAATAATTTAGAACAATTGGGAAGATTTTTTTCCCCAATAAAATGACAATTCAAAGTAAATAATCAATAAAATAATGTTATTAATGATGCCAATTTTAATCTCTACTGATTCACACAATTAAAGTATTTCCATTTTTATTTCTAATAATTTAATATTTGATAATGATGTATCTACAATAGCTATTAAGATATATAATAAGAAGATAGAACACTAAGGTTGAGGCTAATCTTTGTAACCATAATAAAGATGCTTTATGATAAAATGTAGAAGGGCATTTCTCTGTCTTTTCAGGACCTCAAAGTTATTTGAAGTCTGAAAACATTGCTATTGACTAATTGCTATTGAAGTTTATATTTTTTCTCCTTAACTTAAGTTACATCTGAAACAAATAGGTGGACATAGAATCCAATCATTCATCTCTATTTCAGATAATATACTTGCTAACGGAATTATAGAAATCTTACAAATGTGTTAGAACATCTTCTGGACTTGTTGTTGTAGTTGTTTGTCTTAAAGGATACAAAGTTACATGGATAGGGAAAGGTGGGTGGATACTGGAAGAGTGAGGGAAGGGGAGTAAATATGTCAAAATACATAAAGTGCTCAAAACACTGAAAAAATAGTGTAGCTAGAGTTTTTCTCTCCAGGTCCCTCCAAGCCCCAGCAGTCCCATAGCCCACATATAAAATAAACATACAGATGCTTATATTATTTAAACTGCTCAGCCATTAGCTCAGGCCTACCATTGTCTACCTCTTACTCTTATATTCAGCCCATTTCTGTTAATCTATATGTCACCATGTGTTCCCTGGCTTTACCCGTTGCCTTTACTTGATGCTCCCTGGATGGCAGGCTGGTGTCTCCTTCAGACTTCTACCTCCCAGCCTCTCCTCTCTGTTTGTCCTGCCTATCCCATACTTCCTGCCTGGCTACTGGCTAATCAACATTTTATTTATTCTCAACATACAGGACATCACACAGCACTTCCCTTTTCTGTATTTTTTTTAGGAAGATTTTAACTTTTATAGTAAAATTGCATATAACAAAACAATTATCAAGTGAGAATTATAGTTATAATATCCAATTTATTTGTATTTGGCAAAATTAAAGAAGATATCCTATCTATATTACATTTGTGAGTCTAAATTATCTCTTATCATAACTAAGGAAATTATAACTATCTAGTCTTCAACTACATCAAAGACCTCAGAAGGATAGAATACTACCTGAGAAATGGGAGAAGGATGCAAGCAACTTTTGGGAGTCTTGCGAGAATAGACAGAGACAGCTGGCAGCCTGGACAGTCACCTAATGTTCCTTTGTAAAGTTGGGACATCTGGCTTCAGCCCACAGGCCTAGTGTCTCTCAGTCACATTTCTCTGTGTCCTGTAGAATGTCTGGCAGTTTCCTCTGTGAAGCAGGAACCTGAAGGATCATTTTGTCAAGCAAAGTTCAGTGGTCACCTTCCTATGGGTCCTGCACGTCCAGTCAATCAAGCAGTCCAGGCAAGAACAGTTTCTTGCCCAAATGGCTATTTTTGCCAAGAAGAAGATAAACTCCATATAGAGTGTCTTCAATGACCATCCTCCTCTCTGAAGTAAATCGGTGCTGCAGGAGCAGACATGTCTCATTGTCCAGAAAGTCTAAATTTTTAAAACATTTTAAATGCCATATTCTGTAGGTCTTTGAAGTTTTTGAAGATTACCTTCCTCATTGAATTTTATCTATGTATACCTAGAAAACAACATGACTATAAGTTTGACTATCATAGAAGACTAATTATTAATCTATATTTCTTAATTATCCATTATAATGTAAATGAGTTACATAAACATAATACCTCAAATGAAAATAGAAATACATATACAGTATAACAAAATTAAGTTTAAACTTGTATCAATAAACTAAAATCCATAGCAATGTAAACATTTTAAACAAGTTGTTCTTTAAAAGAAGATTTAATAATCTACCCTTTCATCCTATCATATCTATATCATATCTCCTTTTCTCCTTTAGAAAAAGATCACATTTATAATCAACCTGATTTAAATAAAAATATTGGTTTTTCTCTGTCCCAAACCAAAATAGTTTATTCCACAAATAATTGACAGCAGGTACTACATAAGGCATTTGTACATCTGTCCATTGTGACCTCAACTACATTATGCCATATCAGAAAATATCCTATGTGAATGACAGATTAATGATACATGGAATGCGGACTTAGGTACGATGAAATATTCAGTGATTATATGGCATGGATTTCCCACACAAAGATCACTCTTGTAATGCAAACACATTTCTGGCTAATTCTCCTTGTCTGTTAAGTGAACATTCAGTGGAGGTTCATATAATGAGAGTAATACAGACATATGCTTGCTGATCGAGATCCATTTATCCATTTACATCATATCCATCCCGCCGTTTCCCTCTCAAACACTCCAAGCCCCTTCGACTGCTTCTCATATTCATGACCTTTTCTGTAAGTGCACACACACACACACACACACACACACACACACACACACACACAAAATTGAATCCATTTAATGTTGCTCTTAGTTATGTGTATATTGTTACCAAAATGTACCTGGGATCAGGTAGATCATGCTCACTCTGGCAACAACTATGAAGCAATTCTGAACCTGTGTGTTTTTCATGCAACAGCATTAAAAGGAAGTGTTAGCTAGTATCTGTATGGGGAGTTCTCTGTAGGAAAGTAATCTCTGATTGTAATCATCCCAGAGTAGCAAGCTGCCATTGCTAGTTTGGAGAATCAGTGGCAACATCTGCATATAGACCAGAATTAGGTATGTTTCTCTGTACTGCAAAATTTCTTACAATGTGAAACATTTCCTTCAGGAAGTAAGATGAGTCCAGTGACCCTTAGAGGTCTACCCTGGATATAAAATGTTGGGTCATGTCTTATAGAAACTTGTAAAATTCTTAAAAGCCACATCTAACAGTATAAAAGAATAAACGAAATTGCTGAGGGTGGAGATTCCAACCAGTTACTGTGATTAAAATAAAAGTGATATTTATTCTGTTGAGATTCCAATAATCTGGGGAGAGAGCATCAGGGTAGCAAATTTCAGGAGTCCTCACCTGTGTTGGGTGGGACTTCCAGTAATAAAGATGCTTTAGAGTTGTCTCTGCTCCTTCTAAGCGATCCTTACAATACTCATGTTAGTAACCCCAATTAAAAAATCTCATTGTTTCACCTAATTGAACATTGCTATAGTTGATACCTTGGTCTATAAAAGGCTGCCTTTCTGGGATGAATAGGTGTGTGTGTGTGTGTGTGTGTGTGTGTGTGTGTGTGTGTGTGTGTGTGTTTCTCCTTGGTGAAATCTGTCACTCAATAATGTGTTTAATTAGGGCTGCTCACTTGGGATTTAATATCCTATCAAGTGGTCTCAGTCCTGAAGAAGACTGGTTCTCCCTCTTTATCAGAAATCATTGATAACCTGTAGCTTTTCATCTAGGAGCTGGTCCTTAAGAAATTCCCCCAATCCCTGTTGGCATGCCAAATGGTGTTGTCATTATGCAGTTCTTGTTTAGGCAACTGCATTGTTGAGATTCTTGTCTTATTTAAAGACACTGCCTCCTTATATGTGTACTGTTCCTCTCACCCTTACAATCTTTCTGCCTCTGCTTCCTCAATGTTCGCTGAGCCTTTAGATATAGGAGTTGCATTGTCGATGTACCAATTGAGGTTTGGTAACCCATGATGACTTATTCTCTGCCTTTTGACCAGTTGTGGATCTCTGTAATATTCTCTACCTGCTGCACAAAGAAGCATCTTTGATAAAGGGTGAGAGCTATGTATAATATAAGCACATATTTAAAGATATAGGCATTTTTATTCTTCTTGCATATATTACATCTTGACTACAGTTTTGCCTTCCTCCCCTCCATTCCCTCCCTTCCCTATTCTCAGTCTCTTCCCCCAACCTCCCCTCCCTTCCAGATCCACTCCCATTCTGCCCACCCTCAGAACAGAGCAGGCTTCCTAGAAATGTCAACCAAATATGGAATAACAAGCTACAGTAAGACCAGGCACATACCATCACATCACGGCTAGATGAGGCAATCTAGTATGAGGAAAAGGGTCCTGCAAATAGGCAAAAGATTCTAAGACAGCTCTTGATCCCACTGTTAGGAATCTCACAAGAATACCAAACTACTCAGCACTAACTATAAAGCATAAATATTTATAATAGAGTTAGAAATTATATTGGTTTCAAAAAATAGCAGAAGTAGGTTCTCCTCTAGGGTCTACAACCTTACTAATCATAAGCAGTTGGCCTTGTTTATATATTGAGGAAGACCAGGCATAAATTCTCTGCTACTGAGTGGGCCTTAAGTCTAGCTGAACATATGTGCATTAAGTCCAACTTAAAAATGCCACTACTGCACCACTAATGATCTCTTGCCTGACCCGTCATTAGAAGCTTAACAGCTAAGTAGGGCTACTTACTCCTTTTTTTTTTTTTTCTCAGCTTACAAAGCATCTTTGGATACCATAAGAACTACTTATCAGGCTTTTTGGTCATTTATAGGACTAGGAATAGGAAATAGAAAAATGGGATGACAAAGACTTTAGCTGCAGACAGAGGAGGGAGCAAAATACAGGGAGAAAGATAAAGAAGATGTAAAGTCATAATGAAAAAATATTTTATAAACCTAATTGAAAATATTTTCATGTAGAGGATACAAGGTCCTTGTGCTCACTGATGGTGCTAGGAAAACCAGAACATTAAACTTGCGAGCTTTTCTTTTGGATGCAAGAAATTTACACCTGTTTTCTGCCCAGGATGCTGGGATTGGAGGTAGTTAATAATTTGGTGATCTTTTGCTATCTGTAGAGCCAGGCTTCATTCAAATTCCTGAGAATATTATGTTACCCCAGACTCCTAAGCATTGTTTCTCAGTCAACAGAACCCATTCTTATGAAAAAACGTCCCAAGTATTTTTCAAAGGAGTCTACTATTATGCTTATTCCAGACACTTCCTCCCCTATCCTGATCCTTATTTTGAGCATTGGCAGTAAACAGAACCCATCCTTATGGAAGAAGTCATAGGCACTTTGCTAAAGACATGTACTTTGCAAAGTACTTTAGTTGCAGTCATGCCATAAGCTTTGTTATATTTTTTCCAAAGTCATACTATGCTAAAATATACCAAAAAGAAACTGGGGTCAGACTCCAGAAGTCTGAACCAACACAAGTTAAAGTTGTATTGAAACAGATTATTTTCTTGCCTCAGGAGAATCATTTCTCTGTTGCCACTAGTTGCAGGGGACCCCACACTTTGTGTGTATGTGTGTGTGTGTGTGTGTGTGTGTGTGTGTGTGTGATGGTTTAAATGGAAGTTATGCTACACATAGTGAGAATGTCCCTCCCCTAAAACTCATAGACTATTAAAAAAAAAAACCCAACCAAACATACAAATGATGAATAAAAACAGAAAAAAAAGTAAATCTAATGCCAGGAATGTGAGAGATAACTTCCAGTTGTTTTTCAGAGGAGTTCAAGAGACTCCCGAAAACAGTACAGGCTATTGTTGTTGCCCTTAGCTATCTCTCAGAACTTGAAGTAAGACTTTATTATTGAAGACACCACACACTTTGGAGATGGGGTTTGGAAGGAAAGACAACATTTTTTAGCATGCTAAAGTGCCAAAAAGAATCACGGGGATCTGCCCTCATCAAAGTCATATTTTATTTGCAAATAAACTAGTCAATTAAGTTTTGTCGCCATTTTGCCATATTCTAAATAGTATCAACATTTGCACTCATCCCCAAACTGTGATTATATTAAATCCACTTTTATGCTCAGCCTAAAATTGATATATCAGTTAACTATAATTGTGTAACATGTCCCCAGACCTTAGTAGGCTCTAGAACTTAGCATAACTGAAGCCATGATGGAAGTACCAATCAGGCTTTAAAAGCCAGCATGTAGGTAGTACTACATGCCAAAATGATAACAAAGATCTAATCCATCTAAGTCCAAAGTTCAGGGAAAGTCCCTAAGGTACTAACCATGCTTTTTGGCTTCAGTAGTTCTGCTTCTGGCTAACTGCTATTGCAAACTGAGGTGGGTCAATATACTATATTTTTGTGCTTAAAAGCTCACACCAAGAAAAGCTTGGCACTACATTTGGGTCCCAAACACACAGTTTAGTCACAAGCAGCTAATTAAGACATTCTACTGCCTGAAACTGACATCCTAGTAGTTTTCTCTTCTCTGGTAGGTACCCCACAACAGTTGCTATACCTTCAAAATATATCTTGCATTCACCAGCTCTCAGCACCTTTACATTTTTAGACTGGTACAAACCATAGTCATTTCAAAGGGTGAATATGGTGGACTTTAATCTCTCAACTCATTCTCCTACTTTTCACCATTAAACAAGCTTTAAAAAAATAATAATAATAATAAAATAATAATAATAATAATAATAATAAAAGGTCATCACTGCTTTCTTCCAAAGGTGCTCCATTATGCTGTCAGCAATCCAAACTCCTTTTTTAGGCCTCCAGTGATCAGCCATCTCTTATCATCTACAACATTTTTCTTGGTTCCTTTCTCCAGCACTTTGAGAATCTTGCTTCCAAAACATGGTAATCTCATTATTCCACAGGAAATCAATGCTTGCTGTCTTCGAGCTCTTATTTGAAGTTATATACTGTCCTATTTTATGGGTCTTCAGCAAATGCCATTTCATCAATGAGGCCTGAATGATACCCCATCTTAAAGTCTCCTCTAGCTGCACTAGCTCTTATCAAATGGAATCCCTGATACACTTCCAAGAACTCATTTGCCCTGTAAACTGATCATTCATTTGTTCCCTTTTTTCTCACTTAGAATAAAGTGTGTGCAGGACATTCATTTATTTACTGACATAACTCAAGGAGATTATATTTAATAAGGGGGTGTTGATGGGCAAGTTAATGTGATATAGTGAACGTGGCAACAGAAGCCCATACTGAAAAACTGCTTCTGTACCCAAGAACAAGAGGCTTTTATCAGATACTGTGTTTATAAAAAGATGTAAATTCATCTGTAGGAAAGAACAGTCTAATTTGGGTGTCATACATGAATAAATGGCAATAAGGCATTGCCATGTATGATGAGAAAATACTGTTCAAAATAAACAAATAAACAAAACAAAGGCTCTATGATGATAGGGTATTTGCTAGACTGGTCACCATAGTAGACCAGTCCAGGCACCCTCTGGACCACTGCTAGCAGTCCAAGGTGTAGTCATCCTTGTGGGTTTCTGACAGCCTCCCCAGCACCCTGCCTCTTCCTTTTCCCATGATGTCCTCATCTATCATGGTATCTCCCTCCCTGCCCTCCCACTCTGCCCCTGTTCCAGTTCGACCCTCCCATTTCCCTATGTTCTCATCCACCACTCCTTGCGCTCTGCCACCCCCCCCCCCCACGCAGTCCACTCATGTAGATCTCATCTACTTCTCCTTACCTGGGTCATTCATGTGTCCCTCCTAGGGTCTTTCCCTGTTAGCTAGCCTCTCTGGAGCTGTGGGTTGCAGTCTGGCCATCCCTTCCCTCACATCTAGTATCTACTTAAGAGTGAGTACATACTATGTTTGTCCTTCTAAGTCTGGGTTACCTCACTCAGGATGATATTTTCTAGCTCCATCCATTTGACTGCAAATTTCTTGATATCATTGTTTTTTACTGCTGAGTAGTAAGTATTCTATTGTGTCTATGTGCCACATTTCTTTATCCATTCTTCAGTTGAGGGGCATCTAGTGAATAACCTAACTGTCATCATAGAGCCTTTGTCCAGTGACTGATGGAAGCAGATGCAGAGATCCACAGCCAGGTGCCAGGCTGAGCTCTGGGAATCCAATCAATGAGAGAGAGGAGGGATTCTGCAGGCAGGGAATATCAAGATCATGATGGGAAGAAGTGCAGAGATTACCGGCTACACTATTGGAGGCCCATGAACTGTAGATTGGTGGCTGTGAAGATCCCAGGGGACTGGACTAGGCCCCCTCTGGATACGGAAGACGGTTGTTTGGCTCGAAATGTTTGGGGAACACCCAGGCAGGGGGATCAGGATCCATCCCTGGTCTATGGGCAGGCTTTTGCGAATCCAATGCCCTAGGGTGTGGTGCCTTATACAGCTTTAGTACTGTGGGAACAGGTTTGGACCTGCCTAGGCTCAGTGTGCTGGGCTCTGCTGACTCCCTATGGGAGACCTTGATTTAGGGGATGTGGGGATGTGGGGTGGGAGGGCTGGGAGATGGGAGGAGGGAGGAGGTGGGATCTGTGGATGGTATGTAGAGTGAGTAGAAATTTTCTTAATATAGAAAAAAAATGAAAAAAAAAAAACAAAATAAACAAAACAGTCAGGAAGATGAATCAATGGGTAAGGACTCTCGTTTATAAACCTAATGTCCTTAGTTTGAGCCTCAAACTGATGAGTAAAATTTATCCTTTGACTGAGTAAGTGTAAAAATATTTTGTTTAAAAAAAAAAACAAAAGAAAAGATTTCTAAGTCAGGAGTGATTTATTAGAGAAGTGAGTATCTGTACTTGTGATGTGAAGGCCTGAAGAATACAGAGAAGCCAAAGAAGAATCCACTAATACTAATACTTGAGGCCACAGCAGCCACATAGCTGACACATGACATTAAACCTGTGTGCACAGGGCACATAGTGTGACAATCTGAGAACAAGAATTTAAGAGGTGGTTGTGCTTAATGCAATCACCACTCTTCACGGGGAGTTTAGTGAAGTAAGAACTAGTAAAATGTTATCAGAACAGATTCAAGAAAAAAAGAAGAAAAAAGAAAAGGAGGAAGAGGAAAAGGATGAATGGGGGAGGAGGGGCTATCTCATTAGTAAAGCTGATATAGGTAAGGACAATTCTAAAAGTTATTATGAAATCAAGCCACAAAGAGTAGGACTTAGTGATGAACCATATACGGGGCATGAAAAATGATAAAATACCATGATTATTAGGTTCTTAGGATGGTGTAAAGTGTGGAGCTTTCACACACACTTTCACACACACACACACACACACACACACACACACACACACACACACACACACCAAAAGATGCACTGTGAATGGAAAAGCACAAGTTAATAGCAGTGGAGAAGACACTGTGAAATAAGATTTTCTTTTATTTTATATATCTTGACTTCAGAAGCTTTCAAGACATTAATGTGGCACTCTAGTGATTCAGAAATATCCTCTGTAATCTCAAGAGAAAGATGAGTTGAGAAATTGATAATAATAGTAAATGGAAGGCTCAAATACAATAATGTATATAGTAAAAGGCAAAATGTCAGTCATTCCATGTGGTTCGTAGAGAACCTTATCCATGAAAGGCTTGGCAGAAAAATAAACCATATTGCAGCATGAACTGAAATAAAGATACTGAAAACAACATGCAACATTTTCCAAGTTGGTATTGAAATTAAGAAGGGAAATGACAGTAGTTTGAGGATGAGAAAGTGCTGTAGAAGAGAAAAGCACCACCACCACTTGCCAGGCAATGTGGCCAACTGACAGAGAACTAAGAGAAAGTCAGAGAAATGGAAAGGAAGACAAGAATGTTTAAATCCTATTTCTGCTGCTGTAACCTAGTACCAGAGATGTGGTAATCTATAATTAAAGAATCCCCAAAACATAGTGCTAGCCTCACCTTAGCTTCTAGCCAGGGATTTCTTGCTGCTTTTTAACTTCTTAGGAAGAAAACATTACATCATATATACCTAAATGTGCTATTATATGAACACATCTCAGGTTGGATATATGGCTAAGTGGTTAAAAGCACTTGTTGCTCTTGTAGAGGCCTCATATTCTATTTCCAGGACCTACCCGACAGCACATAACCATTTGTAATTCTAGTTGCAGGGGATCTGAGGTCATCTTCAAACTTTGAGGGATACTAAATACACACTTGTTACACACACATATATACAGGCAAAACTGTTCATACACATCAAATAAAATGAATAAAAACTAAAATAAACTAAACACACTCATGAAATCCAACCTAGTTCTTCAAGAACAGCATTAATTCATGGGGGTATTTCCCTCATGCCCAAGAAGCTCATCCAACACAGAACTATTGTTAGTTAGGATTTTAAGATATGAACTTTAGGGAACATAAGCACTTGCTTTCTTTCTATTACACCATATATATTCATTGTTCATGGCTGTCTTACAAAAGTACATTTCATATGAACATATATATGTAAGCATATTGCTCTCATACTCCCTACTCTTTCTTTTACATTTTTTAGTTTGAATTATTTTTTTTCATTTATTTTACATCCTTACCACAGTTTCCCCTCCCTTCTCTACTCCTGTTCCTTCCCACAACCCCATCTGCATCCCCTCTACCTCCTCTCCCCCCCCCCAAATCCACTCCTCCTCTGTTTCCATTCAGAAATGGGCAGGCCTCCCATGAGCATCAACACAGTGTAGCACATCAAGTTGAGGCAGAACCAAGCTCTTCCCCTGCATCAAGGCTGGGCAAGGCAACCCATCATGGGGAATAGGTTCCCAAAAGCTAACTCAAGAACCAGGTCCTGATCCCACTGCTAGAAGCCCCACAAACAGACCAAGATACACAACTGTCACACACATGCAGAGGGCCTAGGTCAGTCCCATGTAAGCTTTCTAACTATTGATCCAGAGTCCTTGAGCACCCAAGACCTCAAGTCCACTGTCTTTGTGGGTTCCCCTGTCATGACCTTGACCCCCCTGGCTTGCACAATCTCTCCCTCTTCTCTTCAGCATGACTTCCAGAGCTCAGACCAGTGCTTAGCTATAGATCTCTGCATCTGCTTCCATTAGTTACTGGATGAAGGTTCTCCTATGACAATTAGGGTAGTCACCAAACTGTTTACAGGAGATGGCCAGTCCAGACTCCCTCTCTACTCTTGCTAGGAGTCTTGGCTGGGGTCATCCTTGTGGATTTCTAGAAGTTTCTCTGGCGCCAGGGTAAATGCACTCCCCCATCAAGACATCTTTCATTACTCTCTCCCTCCAACCTGCCCCCAACCCACCTGACTCAATCCCTTATGTTCCCATCACCCACCACCCCCACCACAGGCCCCAGTTTACCTAGGAGATCTCTTCTATTTCCCCTTTCCAGGGAAATCCATGTGTCTCTCTTTGTACCCTTCTTGTTCCTTAGCCTCTCTGGGGTTATGGATTGTAGCCTGGTTATCCTTTACTTTACAACTAACACCCACTTATGAGTGAGAACATACCATCCATGGTTGTCTTTATGATACTCCTCACTCTTATCCCCTGTTTTTCCCCTATATAATTTTGTTTCTAGTTTAATGTCATAAAATATATAGGTTTATTGGTCTATATATAAAATCCAGGAATATGGCACTTCATTGTCCATTCAGACATCATACCAGAAATCTAGTTACTGTCTCATTCACAGGTTTAATGCTGTTTGACATTTCCATGTCTTTATTTTTCCTGTGCCTATCTGATTGCATCTACCAGAGGTAGATATAAGCAACAGCTTCTATGTAAGTTTCCCTTGTCGCCTCAGATACCCTCTCAACTACCCTCACTTTCCTCTGAATCCTAGCTAAAGTGCAGGCAGCATTTAAAGTATAGAGCTACAGTGACACAAAGAAACAGCTATCTGCTATCATGTCAATCATTGGTACTCCATTGCATCACTGTGCTGTGAATCAGTAGGATAAGACTTGTCATGTGGTTTGACAAGTTTGATGGAAAAAATATAGGGAGAAAGGGAGGAGGGAGGCAGGGAGGAAACAAGAAATAGGGCTGACATCTATATTCAAAGATAAGGTTTCTAATAGGATGATGTATTTTTTGGTAGCAATTTTCCATTTTTTTCAGCATTTAATCTAGAGTGTTTAAAAACAGACATCCAGGTACGGTACTTTTAAAAAGAGATTTTATTATTGTTAATTATGTGTGTGTGGAGGGGGGGAGGTGTTATATACATACGAGTTCCCAAACAGGCATCATAAACTCTTAGAGTGGAGTTACAAGAAGCTGAAAGCTGCCTAACATGGCTGCCGGGAACCTAATTCACATCCTCTGTAAGAGCAGTTCATGCTGTAAACCACTGGGCCATATTTCTGAATCTCATGCACAATATATTTTAATGTTAGAAGATGAATATATTTTTGCTCTTCTTGGGGGCTTTTGGGGGGAGGGTGGTGTTTTTCAATGTGTTTTTGTTCATTTAAAGAAGTTCTCATTTTGTCACCCAGGTTCACCTGAAACTCACTATGTATCTCAGGTTTTCCTCAGATTCTTTTGCTTCAGCCTATCAAAAGCTGAAACCACAGGCATGAGCTCCTGGAAAACTGAAGGGTTAATTCCAATGGGCTGACATTCCATGGGAGACAGAAGCATCCAATGGGCTGGCATCCTATGGAAGCTGAACTATCCTTTGGATGTATGTGATGAAGCAGGATCCTCGGGCTCTGAGCAGGATAACAGTGGTACTGTCTTTTATGAGTGATTTGAAATTAGCTAGGTGATGTGTGGAAGCTGTGGGGTTTTCCTCCTTGTATTGGCACATCTAGATTCACATTTCTGCTGCCTCTTGAAGATTTTTAAAGTTTTCTATTTTGATGACAAGTTAAAAGATAAAATGAATAGCAATAATTTAACAATGGATTCCAACAAGAATTATTTCAAGACTCTGTTTGACTCTAAGATTTTGTCAAACTTCCAGCAAAACCCTCAAAAATCTAGCAAAGTCACATGATAAAGAGGTTTATTTTACAAATCCAGAGTTCAAAGCTTATTGAAAAAACACAACCTATTTCATTAAGGTCTACAAAATAGACTAAAGGAAAATACTTATACATCCCTTTGGGAAAAGTATGTTGTTTTTAGGCACAGATAGTTTAAATGCAAGTAAACTATTTTCTTTTGGGGCTATCTCTAATAGTCGAGAAGAGTTTACACCTTCCTTTTTTGTTTGTTTGTTTGTTTGTTTGTTTGTTTTTCCCTATGAATGATATAACTACTACCACCATGCTACATATGAGAAGAGTTAATTATGTAACACAGAGCCCTGACAAGTTCTCCTCCCTATCATGTTAAAAATCTCCTAGTTTAGTTTTATGTTTTGTTGTTGTTTTTTCCATTACTTCTCAAATCCTTTCTCTGGAATCCCATCTAGTTCTATGCAGAAGGCTCAGAGGACAAGGTGCCTGTCCTTAAGCCTGACTACTTGAGTTTGACCTCCAGAACCAAGAGTAGAAGGAGAGATCCAAATTTGCAGGCTGCCCCTCAACTTCCACAAAAGCACACACACACACACACACACACACACACACACACACACACACACACACACATCACAAAGTCAAAATAAATACCATGTAAGAACATTTTATAAAAGAGTATTAATTTATGGAATAAATCTTTTACACATCATAAACTTGCACATTTCATTCTTACCAAGCACATCCTGGCAAAACTTTCCCTTCTTGTTAAGTGAAAGTGAACCATAGTTGACAAACATGTACTACAGTTCCCGATCCTGGGTCCAGCTTGCTCTTAATTCTGTTTCCATGCTCTTCTTTCCTATCACATTAACTAAAGTATTACTATTTGGAGGTCAGGGATGGTGCATTCTTTCATTTCTCAAACACCTGCAATTCCTAGCTCTGTAATTTCTCTCAACAAAATTCATGACTGTTTTGTAATAGATCTCTAAGAAAAGAGATCCCAGACCTTCAGGCTTACTCTAGCTTTATAAATAGAAAAATGATCTTACTGTTACATATAAACAACATAGGAAAATAAATTATTTAATAAACCTTATGTTCAAAGGGAAGGACATCACACTCTTCTGGGACTGGGACTCAGATCATTGAAGGTTTTATGGGACTGTGAGAAATAATAAACTTAAAGTCTTAGAAGTATGCTTAGGAGGTATTGGCAGGTACTTCAGATGACATTGGAAATTCTTTGAAAGAAGTTTTTCATAAGATTCATAATGAACTCCAGACACTAGATAGGGGCACAAGTCCTATCCTAAACTGAATAGTTTATTGTGTCTTTCTTGAGTGAGTGGAGTTTCTGTAGCTAGGATGCCATAATTTTATATGTTTAATAACTAATTCTAAGTAAACTTAGTAAATGTATTTTATATAAAATAGATAAGATTTATAAAGCAGAAAAGACTTGCCTTACTTAAAAGTATTAGAATAGAAGAAGAAAAAATACTTGTAATTTAGGGCTTAAAACTATGATGATAATAAACTAACCCTCCGAAAGTATAAGAAAGCTCTCAATTAAATAAACATTTTCTTATACAAGAGTTACTTTTAACACCAATAGAAACTTTAAGATAGGTGTACCGTGTTGAAGAAAATGTGTCATTGAGGGCCAACTTAGACTTTTCAAAAGCTCACACCAAGGCCAATGTCCCACTCTCTCCCTTTCTGTCTCTGACTCTGTGTGCGTACATGTGTGTCTATCTCTGTCTCTGTGTGTCTGTGTCTCTGTGAGCTTGTGTCTCTTTGTGTCTCTGTATGTCTCTCTCTGTATGTGTCTGTCTCTGTCTCTGTCTCTTTCTCTCTCTTTGTCTGTCTCTCTCTGTCTCTAACTTATGGTTTGTAGATCACAATGTCAGCTCTTAGCTCCGGGTCCTGGGTGATTGCCTGCTGATGTGCTCCCCACCATGATGGCCATGGATTCATTCTCTGAAACTGTAGGTAAGCCACTAATGACATGCTTTATTTCATAAGTTACAACAACAAAAACTAAGACATTAATACTGCATTTTATATTCAAATGGAGAGTTAGTTGAATGGGTAAGAGTGCTTTCTTTGAAAGCATGAGGAGCTGAGTGAATATCCTCAATATCCATGTGAAAAACAAAGCATTTTTGCAAATAGTGGCAAGCCCAGCATTGAGAGTCAGAGATGAGCAGATCTCAAGAGCTCTCTGGCCATCAAACCTACTTCTGTTTCTGTGAAAGACTCAGTTTCAAGATCAAGTGATTTAAAAAAAAGAGGAGGCACTGCTCTTGCTTCCTCATTCACATGCAGGAGCATTCATGTGCTGCATACACAAAAAGTGTTGTTTAACATTTTCTTGATTTGGGGAAATATCATTTTCATTTCATTCTTATCTGACTGGCTTACCGTGTGTGTGTGTGTGTGTGGTGTGTGTGTAAAATTTTTTCAACTATTTTGCTTAGAAATAAAGAAAAAAGGAGAGAAACAAGAATTGCTGCATCCTTTGAGATAAAAGTAAATTCTAAATTTAAAGCATGAAAATATTTTATGCCCTAATCTTAAACAAAATCAAGAGAATGTTGCCTGTTTTATGATTTCATCTTCAGAAGCATACATGTGCTAAAACCATCTTACTTAGGCTGAAAGACTAGAGATAATTGGAAACAGCAGCTCCAATGTGATTGAAAGAGGGACCCATCATCAAAGACGCTGGTCCACTGAGGAGACAACCTGGTGGCTACACAGAGTAGAGGTTGTTAGCATGCTGTCTTCACTCCACTTGATGTAATGTTGTTTCTGCAGGCTAGTGGAGAGTTGGCAGGGCTGAGCTACCATGGAAGAAGGACTAGTGGGGCAGTGCTTCTGTAGCATTACCCCCTTTCCCTGCCATCCCATCTCATGGAGAATCCTACACAGCTGTAACTTGTTGGAGCTGACCTGCTCACCCTTGTTCTTGAATCTCTCATGCCAAAACTTGGTTTATGAGCACATTCAAAGCAGTAGCCTTGTCTTGTTTATAAAACTGTCTAAGAGTCCAGCTTGCCACAGTGCCTTGGACATAATTTTAAATGTTCAACAAATGTGAATTGAATGCTAATAGAATTAACCTATTGGCACCATTTCCTACCTCCCCTATGCTCTGGCCCACACTTGCTTTATTCCTTGCTATGGGATGATAGGCTATCACTACATGAATTAATTACCATCACCAACAGCAATGACTATCAACTATAATGTAGTTTTACAAAAATATCATTGGGAACTCCTGAATGTATTCCTACCATCTTTCTCTCTCAACTTAACTCAGTTAAAAATAATCGCTTTGGAGAAAAGAATATCAGGACTCATGACAGGGCTAGAACAACTAATATTCGTCTAATATTTCTTGTGCTATCTAGAAAAATATTGGGTAATGTCTTTCCATAATAAAAGAACAGAAGCCAAAATCTGAAGTTGTTGGTGAGGGATATAGAGCAAAAGACAAGAAAGGAAGTCTTGGTAATCTGAATAACATTGACAGACCCTTAAGGGTGACATTGAATGATTGCTAACTTTGAGAAATAGTCACCATAATGGTACTTTGACTTTTCTAGCCATAGAGGAGCCATGTATCAAAAAATGCTGATTTTCTAGTATTCTTGAGGATGAAAGGATCATCAACTTTCTAGATAACAAAATCAGGACTCAGGCAAGAGTCACTCTAGTTCCAAGGGAAAGAGGATGGCATGAGGGAAGATTCTCTATCAAAATAAAAGTTGGCTGCTCACAATCACAGGATTCAGATGCTTAAAATAGATCAATAACAGGGCAGGAAGAAGGACAGGAAGCACAGAGGCAGTGAAGGATAGGAATAGTAAGATGCAAAAGGAGTGTAAGATGCAAATGAAACAAAATCTCAAGCAGACTCATTCACATGATACTGTGAATGGAAAGTAAGAAGATTCAGGAAAAAACTGCTAAAGTTCAATGAAAAGAACATTTTAAATTATCATGGTGCATATCTGTACATATTTATACTTATATCTAGTATTTGAAAAGCAATTATAATTATAATACAAACTACATTACTATTTATCTCCTAATTGTTCTGCTAGATGTTCACATAAAAGTATCTTAATATACAGAACAAAATACTAGCAAAGATAGAAAGTATAAGGAGAAAAAAGAAGAAATATGGCAAATAACTTGCATTAAAAACTTTTAAAAAGGAAAATAATCCCTGATTTATTTTATCCAAAGAATTAGGGGGCAGCTAACCAATACCTTGTAGAGTACTTCAAAGTGTCAAAGAAAGAACCTTACTTGCATCAAATGGGAGAGCTCAGACAAAGGGCAAAGAGGAAGAGCTGGGGGTGGGGGGTGGGGAGTGGGGGAGCTGAAAGGACAGGGTTGAACTCCATAATCCTGAATCAGTCAACATATTCAATCAGAAATAAGAATGGCACTGGGACTTCTGGAATCATTCATATTTTTTTTGTAACCTACACATCCCATTTTTAAAAACACAAGAAAAGCTTCTACCCAAATCAGTTGATTTTATGTTAAACAATGAAACTTCTTGAAATAGAAGACATATTCTATGAAGCCAAAACCTATTCAGAAGTTCACAGAGAAATATAATTATTTTAGTAAGACAGAAGTAAATAGAAAATATGAACTAAAACCACACAGGTAAATCTTTGGAGAATCACATGGTAAAAATATGTAGAGCACACATGCCTTAAAAGATGTAGAGAACTAAGAGTGTGGTGGAACAGAGTGCAATTCCCGACTTCTCAAACATCAGGATGGATGGACCATGAGTCAGGAAGGAGACTATAATGGACAAAATCTCAGGATGTAATAGATAGTACCTTAATAACTATCATTGAAAAAAAATAGATCTTCCATAAAAAGAATGAAATACATTGTTTATTCTGGATCATATATGAGTGACCATGGTTCAGAAATGCAGATTTAGTTCCCCCCCACTCCATGTTACAATGTGAAAGCAGTTTCATAGTTTTAAAGATCGAAGGAAGCCATAAATAAGACAAATTTAAAATACATTGATGGGAGCATCAGAGAGTCAAGTGCAGTGAGACAGAGGAAGCTTTTCTATCAGCCTAAGATGATATCTGATGGTGTTCTAAGCTTTTGGGTTGATAGAATCTGGTGGTTTACTAAGTTAATAGATTTCAAAAATTTTTACCTTTTAGTCACTGTTCTGACACAGAAGTGGGAAAGGAATGGCTTTTCAGGGGGGCTAAATTTAGCCTGAGATAAAGTAGTTAGGGTATACACTGCTGTGGGATAACGCTATTGTACACTGTAAAGATTTGTCACTCAAATTGTTTTAATAAAATGCTGACTGGCCAGTAACAAGGTAGGAAGTACAGGTGGAGTGACCAGACTAGGAGAATGCTGGGAAGAGGAAGCACAGAGTCAGGAGTCACTGGCCAAATGGAGAGGAAATGAGAATGCCCACTGAGAAAAGGTACCAAGCCACCTGGTAAAATATAGATAAGAATCATGGGCTAATTTAAGTGTAAGAGCTAGCTAGTAATAAGTCTGAGCTACTGGCCGAGCACTAATTAGTAATATTAAGCTTCTGAGTCAATTATTTAAGAAACGGCTGCTGGGTATTTGGAAACAGGCATGTGGAAAGAAACTTCCTCCTACAATGCACCTACAGCATTCCAAACTTCCCACATTACCAACATTCTAATCAGTAAATCATTCCCTGCAGACACGACTTCTTCCAATGAGCTCTGACAACAGTAAGGAAAAAGGAAAATTATTAAGAAAATATGAGATCCATACATCGTCATTATATCTTAGGTCTTCACACTTGTTTGTCTTGTGCCAGAAAAATAAAATTACACTACAATGGCCCTTAGATTTGCTTTCAGGGTATCTCTTCAAATAAAGTCCCAAGGGGGCATAGTGTGCTGACAGCTCCCAGTGTTTTGTGTCAAATGTTAATTTTACAACCCATGCTGCACACACTATATGATTATGTGCACACAACTAAGGATAGAACACGCTATAAATATGATTATCATAGATGACTAATTATTAATCTATTTCTTAATTACAATTTTGAATGAGTACATAAACATAGTACCTCAAACAAGAATAGAAATATATATACAGTATAACAAAATTAACTTTAAGTTTGTATCAATAAACTAAAATTTATACCAATGTAAAACATTTTAAATAAGTTGTTCTTTAAAAGTAGATTCATTAATCTACCCTTTTATCTTATCATCTCTATATCTTATATATCTATATCATATCCCCTTTTCTTTTTTAGAAAGAGATCACATTTATAATCAACCTGTTTTAAATAAAATAGTTGTAGTTTCCTCAGTTATGATAAAAAATGAGTTAGATATAAAACCTTAAACTCACAAATATAAGATAGGTAGGACATCTTCTTTAATATTGTAACTGTAATTCTTGCTCGTTAATTGTTTTGTTATATGTAATTTTACCATATGTAATTTTACTATGTTAAAGTTAAAACCTTCCTTTTTAAAAAAAGAAGAAAAGGGGAAGTGCTGTGGATATCGCTCTATATAAATAAAACACTGATGGCCAGTGACCAGGCAGGAAGTATAGGCGGGACAAGGAGAGAGAAGAACTGGGGAAACAGGAATAAGGAGGGAGAGACACTGCGAGCCACCACCAGGACAAACAACATGTAAAGACACCGGTAAGCCACAAGCGATGTGGCAAGGTATAGATTTATAGAAATGGGTTAATTTAAGATATAAGAACAGTTAGCAAGAAGCCTGCCACGGCCATACAGTTCATAAGAAAAAAAAAAGAAAGAAAGAAAGAAAGAAAGAAAGGAAGGAAGGAAGGAAGGAAGGAAGGAAGGAAGGAAGAAGAAAGAGAAGAAAGAAAGAAAGAAAGAAAGAAAGAAAGAAAGAAAGAAAGAAAGAGAGAAAGAAAGAAAAGAACACGCATATTGGATGGGATTTCTAGAAAATGTGACTTGTACATTTACAGAACTCACTGAGAATGGATGTCACCAGAGTTCTGTCACTGGATTGTGCTTCACACTCAGCTTCCTCTCTGGACTTTCAAAGGTTTGTTATAAGGTTACAATTTAAATGGATTTTTACCTTTTTACATTTTATTGATTTACCTCTATTCTGTCCACTGAAAGTTAATTTTCAAACAAATTAAAGCAACTTTTTAAATGAAATATTCAGAGATTTTTTTTGTAAAGTTAAGAATATATATATATATATATATATATATATATATATATTTTACAATACCATTCAGTTCTACATATCAGCCATGGGTTCCCCTATTCTCCCCCTCCCACCCCCTCCCCTTACCCCCAGCCTAACCTCCATTCCCACCTCCTCCAGGACAAGTCCTCCCCCGAGGACTGCGATCAACCTGGTAGACTCAGTCCAGGGAGGTCCAGTCCCTTCCTCCCAGACTGAGCCAAGTGTCCCTGCATAAGCTCCAGGTTTCAAACAGCCAACTCATGCAATGAGCACAGGACTTGGTCCCACTGCCTAGTTGCCTCCTAAACTGATCAAGCCAATCAACTGTTCACCTATTCAGAGGGCCTGATCCATCTGGGGGCCCCTCAGCCTTTGGATTTTTTTTTAGATATTGAACACATTTCTTTGCTTGTGTTTATTTTTATTTATATTATTTTAAAATATATTTTAATTAGATGCCTTTCCTCCCTCCTTCCTCTATGTCTCTTCCCTCCAAAGCCTCCAAGGACACCCTTATTCTCAAATTGAGAGCCTATGTTCTTTTTTATTGCTTCATATATAGATATGTTCAACTCAGTGAACATATCTTTATACAACTGTTTTTTTTTTTATAAGCATGTATATAGCTTCAAGAAGAGCCCTTCACGTTGGACAACAAATTAAGTGGCTCATGTCTAGGAGATGTTAATTCCATCTCTCCCTGCAGTCATTAGATATCTGAGTTCTATGTTCATGTGTGGGATTACTTTGAGTATTTTTTTTCTTCTATGCTATGTTTATATTGTCATTGTTCGAGTCTTGGCACTCCCATTCACAACATCATGAAAGAAAATAAAATACTTGGAGTAAGTCTAACTGAGGATGTGAAGACATCTGTAATGGAAACTTTGAAGAAACAAGCTGAGCAAGATATTAGACAATGGACTAGCATCTGTGTTAACTGCACTGCTAGAATTAATTTTGTGAAATGACCATCCCACCAAGAGCAAAGAAGCTTCTAATGCTCATAATCTTAACTCCATATATATTTAACATTTTCTCTTCACAAAATCCATGTTTTGTTCCTTGTTTTTATACACATATTTGGTGAATATATAGTTTTAGTTAGCACATAGTTGCCATAAATATCCAAATTTCCTTCTTATTACCAATAAAATGGTGCTCTCCTATGTATAGGTTTTAAAATTAACCATACTTTGCAATTTAGCTGTGAGGTGACTTTGAACTGATTTAGTAGTAATAATTTTTAACTCCATCTTTGTCCTTATACTGCAATATGGAGACACTAAATGTAGCTACTATGTCCATGCAACTGTGGTGTTCTTACTGCTCCTCCTCCAAACCTCTCCTCATCTATCTCCCCTTATTCCTTGCCTCAATTTCTTCTATATAGATTATTTGAAATTTATATCTTGATTCTCATTGATCTTGTGCTATTCTGAACTCTTCTTAAATTCAAGTATGCAGAGAATGTTTATACTCATGTTCGCAGTGTAAGATTTAAGAAGTGACTAAAGAAGCAATGAAAGTTTCCCATTCTCTGAAATAAAATTAAAATTTCACATGTCAGAATTCTTTCCTCTAATTTTCAAATGTGTTAAATCCCTATGCTAAATTTAAATACTGCAGTATATGTGGGAAAGTGCTTCAACTTTGGAAGCAACGTAATGGGAGCTAATGGGAAGGTTCCAGTGTTAACCAGAACCAAAGCAGGAAGAAGAGTTGCCTAGGGAAGCAGCAGTGGTAACCTGCAGGAAACAGAGGAGGAATGAGAAGTGTCTGCAATGTTCTGGTTTTTAAAACGTTTTCACTTTTAAAATTCTCCTCTAAAATTTAGGATGGCATATATTATTTTTACAAACTTCCTAAATGTAGTAATACTTTAAAATATCTTTCAGAGTGAATTATAAAGATGTAACTTAGGAAAACAGTTGAATGATGTGTTAGTACGTTAGCAACACTTGTCTTATATACTTTCTGTCTCTCTCTCCTCTCTGTCTCTGTCTCTGTCTTTGTTGCTCTCTCTCTCTCTCTGTCTCCCTGGTAAACATATAATTTTAATTAGCACACAGGTGCTACATATATAGTACATATATGTGATATTTTATGTATATATATACATATATGCACATATGCATAAAATATAACATATATTTTTATACATATATGATATGATATTTAAAATCTTAGTCCTTTCAGGTAGTTAAGGCTGGTGTTAAAAAACATCTAGCTTTTTGGTTCCAGGGATGTTCCTTTAGCTTCTTCAACCTGGATAAACTAAATAGTATACACACAGATGGTGAAACCTTATGTTATCCTCATCTGAAAAGATTAGCTTCATTAAAATGAAAATTAGCTTCCACCTGCTAAATGTGGTTTGGCACCTACTAAGCGGCATTCCCAAGTAAAAACATCAAAAAGCCTTTTTTAAAGCCTGAAAAAAATATTTTGAAGCATCAGGGTGTTCAACAAAGACTCAAAGATATTTTTGTTTTCAGTGGAAACAGAAAACAAACAAGCAAACAAACAAACAAAAAACCATCTCCCTTTATTTATTGCTTTCATTTGTAAAAATATTAGAATTAAGCTGTGAACAAAGGCTTATGAAAGATGTGTGATTTCCTTAGGTAGAAGAGCAAAGAGAGAAATTTAATGTCAATTATTGGCTTCTCAATAAGCCAATAAACAGAAATATCTTAAGAGCTGACAGTAAAGCAGTTATGATTTGGAAAGGTGAATGAAAAAGCAAAGGTATTTGGAGCTTTTGGGTAGAATGGCCACATGTACATAATAGCCAGAGCCAGACACAGTGAGTCTCAATTAATGTGCAATTTTGTAATTACTAGCTGCCCTCCAGCTCATTCTCTAGTAAAAGCCTGTCTGTGTTTACTATCACCTACAATCAGATGCTCCCTGAGACTATAAACTGTAGGCCAAATCATCTTTGTTCTAAAAAATAAACACACTGGGGATCTGCAGGAGGAGAGAAATGTGTACGATCAAAAGTCATTTTTTTTATTTAGAACTTGCATTTCCTTTATAGTTTCAAAGATAATTTTCCTACTTTTCCTCAAAGGTAGATGCATGAAGTCCACTAGCTCAAGGAAACCTCTCTCAGCCACTTTCTCCTGATGATCTGCACAAATTTTGTTCAATTTAATCAACTGTGCTTTGTGCTTTTCAGATTCTGGGAGGCTAAAGTCTTTCCAGAAAAAAAAAATATATAACTAGAAAGATGGGCACAGGACAGCAAACACTGTGGCTAATGTGTGTCAGCAGTAACTTCAGATGTAATGGAGCATTAGCACATTATGAATATAACATCAACATCAGTTGCCAAGAAAATGAAGAGAAATTTGGAGTGCATGTTAAAGATTATTTTCCATACATTGAACATTAATACAAATAACGTGGTATTCATACAGTAAATGTCAGCGACCTAAAGAAATACATATTCACTTCCTGATGATTTTCATTGACACTGATTTTTCTCACTTTTGAGGAAGTAATCTTTTTTACACACACACACACACACACACACACACACACACACACACACACATAATTAAGAAAATTTCTATTCACTTTATATACCAACCACAGATACCCTCCTATTCCCTCTTCCCACCCCTCAGCCTTCCCCCCAGCCCACACCCCATCCCCACATTTTCCAAATCAAAGTCTCCCATGGGGAGTCAGCACAGCCTGGCACACTCAGCTGAGGCAGGTCCAAGACCCTTCTCCCTGCACCAAGGCTGTTCAAGGTGAAACACCCTAGGCACTGGGCTCCAAAAAGCCTGCCCATGCACCAGGGACAGATCCTGATCCCCTTGCCTGCCCCGCCCCCCTGAACAGTTCAAGTTAAACAACTGTCTCCTGTATCCAGAGGTCCTAGTCTAGTCCTATGGAGAGAGAGCTCCACAGCTGTGGTCCACAGTTCATGCTGTGGCCGGTCATCTCTGCATGTTTTCCCATGATGATCTCCACGTTCCCTGCGCACAGAATCGCTCCTCTCTCTCATTGATTGGATTCCCAGAGCTTAGCCTGTTGCCTGCATGTGGATCTCTGCATCTGCTTCCATCAGTCACTGGATGAATGCTATATGATGACAGTTAGGGTATTCAATAGACTGTTCACCAGAGTGGAATAGTTCAGGCACCCTCTCGATCATTGGCAGTAGTTCAAGATGGGGTCATCTTTGTGGATTCCTGAGAACTTCCCCGGCACCCTGCCTCTTCCTATTCCCATAATGTCTTCATTTATCATGGTATTTCTTTCCTTGCTCTCCCACTCTGTCCCTGTTTCAGCTCAACCCTCCCATTTCCTTGTGTCCTTTTTCCTCACTCTTTGCCCTCCATTACACCCCCACACATACTCCTGGTTTGTTCATGTAGATCTCATCTATTTCGCCTTCGCTGGGCTATATAAGTGTCCCTCTTAGAGTCTTCCTTATTAGCTAGATTCACTGGAGCGGTGGGTTGTAGTCTGGTTATCCTTTGCCTTACATCTACTATCCACTTATGAGTGAGTACATACTGTTTTAAGTAGGTTGAAAATCTCTTTTAATTCTTTAGCCATAATGTTGGCTTCTAGATCCATCCACTCCTAGCTGGGGAGCTATTGCCAATGCTTTGCTGCTGGGAGGCCACTGTTCAGTTTTCTTTTATAGCTCTTATTAAATCAACATGCTCCAGTAGAAGGATGCACACCCCACAATATTTGAGCAGAACAAATTGGCCTCAGTGGCCAATTTGTGTTGGGTAGAGAAAGAAAGTGGATCTGGGAAGAGTTGGTAAGGAAGGGTGAATATGATTGAAGCATTACAAAATTCTTGAAGAACTAATAAAAGTAAATAAAGAGAATCACAAAACTATGTAGGTATCATTTCATATGACATGCAATTGAGAAATAAAGTTTGTTCAAACCTTCTTCGAAATACAAAAATGTAACCTAATGTTCTTTGCCACAACTTACCACTTGGAAGAAAGTTCTAGGGATGGTTAACAACCATTTCATACAGCTACTTTCTGAATTAATATAGAATTTTATCAAATATATGCACTTTGCCAATACTATACTTATATGTTTTGTAAGTGGTAGCAATAACCAGTTTAAAAGACAAACTAACTATAGCTGAGTAAAATTAATCACCTTCAATCTTTTCATTCTGTAGTATTATTTCATCCCATCTATTGTATATGAGATATCTTTCCTGTTCCTTTATTTCTTCATAATGTAGCTGAGAATATATCTTTCAGGTTTAATTTTCACTAATAGAAATTAATGATGCATTATAAGTAGGATTTCCTTTCCCAGGGTTGGTAACCAGGTGCTCAGAGTTCATATAAACCTAATATGTTCACTGTATGGACACAGGGAACTGGGAATCTATCCCAAATACTTTTGCAGTGTAGCAAACTGAAGTAAGAAGCAGAGTTTTTATCTATATGCTCTCTCAGGGATAATTATGATCTTGTTCAGCTAGGAACACATTCTAAATTGAATAGACTCTACATTGCGTACTCTTGCTGCCTGACACCATGGGGTTGATGTTTAAATAGTTTTCACACTTTTGGCATATGTAAAAATCATTTGATATTTGTGTGTTTGGTTCAATTTTTAATATTATTATCTCTGCCTCATCCCAAATATAAGCACATTTATACATTATTTTAATTTAAAATAGTGCTTAGTTTTAGTAAGTTCACATAATAATAATGCAGAAAACTTAGAGTTGAGTAGTTATTAGTAGCTTTCTTTATATTTTAAATTTTTCTTGAAATAATTAGATGAATAGGCACTTGATAGTAAAATTAGTGATGCCTCTGTTATACCTCAAAAACATAAAGGAATCATACTGCAATGATTTTGTCACTCTTATGTAACAAAACTGCTTGGATCTTGTGTTCACAAGATGGGAAATCACAGAGCCTAACTCTGTGATTTACTAACACTTGACATCTTAGTAACCTTAATCAAACTTTATGATCTGGCTCTAAGAATACCTAGCCCAGCATACTGCACAACACCAGGATCCTGTTTGTATATTTCATAATTATCAAACACATTATTATTTTTTCATGTGAGTTAATTTGTTCTGGTAATATTCTTATCCAGTTAGCTATCAATAAATGCTGGACTGTACATATGAACCAAATCCCTACAAATTTTTGCTATTATTAATTTTTCTTATTGTCATTTCCCTTAGGAAGAATGAGGCAAACTTTGCTATCATGAAGGAGAGAAAAATCTATTTGAATAACAGGTTTGAATGCCCCATCCCCCCAAAAAGCAAGCAACAATCAACTCCAAATCAAGAAGAGTTTTTACCTGAATGAAAAACTGTGCTTAAATATGTAAAGGTCTATCTGTGCAACATGTTTTCTCCTTAAGGTGGATCTAGTCTTCTGACTATTTAGCATGAGAATGAAAACTACAAAAGAATAAAAAGTTAAATATTATGTATTTAGCAGAAGAACAAGTAGATAATTCATTGCTGCAAGATCTAGTTCAGTTTCTTCAAATCAGGGCATATCTTATATGTAGCTTGTACATAGCTTTCAAACAACAAATGTGCTGGTTTTAACTATCTGCTTCATGAAGTTACATTTGGCTATTTCAGACTGGGAAAAGCTAAGTATTAGAATATAAAAGGGTTACATATTTTAAAATCCCACGAGAACTTAAGACCTAGAGAGAAACCAGTCAAATAGTTAGGCATATACACTCAGAGTAAGGGGATTATTGTTTCCAGGCCAGCCTGAGCTATAGAGTGAAACTTTGTCTCAAGAAATTAATTAGCTACTTTTTTAATTAAAAAAGAAAACAAAGAAAGAAAATGTGAGTGATACCAGTGTTAAGTATAGCAGAACTCACTTTATCTTCTGTTTAGTGGAACATGAATGAAAGGTAAGTAAAATAGTTGATGTCTTCCTTTAGAAGTTATTAGCAACAGCTCAGCAGCCCAGAGGTTAAGGACATACAAGACTGCATCCAGATCTTCTGAGTGGCAAGTCTTGAGACTGGAGCAGATGGAACACCCTGTCATTAATATAAAGGTTTTTTTTTTTTTGTTTTTTTTTTTTAAGGGAAAGAAGAACTGGTTAATATGGAGGACAGCAGAATGCCAGGCTTTCTTTGTTTTGTGCAATCCATTGATAATTGATCCCAAAGCACTAAATCAATGATGATGATGTGACCTAGAATAGACAACTGATAGAATCAAACCTGATTTCATGGACTCTTAATACATGGACATTGTTTTTCAAGAAACATCAGAAGAGTTTTGGACATCTTGTTGAAGAGAAGTTGTCAGGTTCTTGAACCATTTCATTCAACCACAAAAAACAGTGATATCAGTCTTGAAAAGTGTATTCATTTTGGACACAAACACTGTCTGCACAGTTTTCAATGCAACCTGTTGTAAATCTTTATCAAAGATAATCAAGTCAGAAGACTATATATTCATGCTTAATATGATATGCCTTACATCACAGAAGAACATCCAGGGAAGTTTGCACTAGACGCTCCAGATCTACAGAGGTATTGTTTTCAGAGTTCCCAAAGAAATATGAAGTACTTGTTCTTCTGATGACAAATGAAAGTGGATGAACACCAGACAGAAAATTAGATGATATAAAACACAGTCCTGTTTTTTAAACATGGATATATAAAAGAATGCTCTGAGTATGGCGATACTAACCAACCATCACTGAGTTTAATGCTTGCCTAAACACTCATTAATATATACTAGTATGGATTTATGCAAATTCATGATCTAAACTCAGAATAAACTCTGTTAAATATTTGTAAATTTAACAAATATCATTTTTTTAAAAATCATGTATGCTTTCTACAATATACTCATTGCAAAGCATCAGGGTTAATAAGTTATCTTTCTGTTTATATTCAAGCTTGAAAACATTCTAAAAACTTAGATTCTAAAATAGGATGACCTGATGGAGAGCCCATCCATATAAAAATATTTTCATTCATGTTTATATGATGATTATATAAAAATTATGAAAAATTTAAATCAATATTTAGAAAAAATACATCTGATATATTATAACTCACATTTCCAAAAGGTGCTTTATCTAATAAGATGATATGAGGAAATGTTAGAAATCTTAAACATCTATTGAAGAAAATATATAATTAATAATCACCTAACTTTTATCCCTAACTGAAATGTAGGCTGTTGAGATCAAATGCCTTCTTCTCTCAACAATAACTACTACCCACATACATTCATACCTATAGAAACACAGACAAAAACTTATACTAAAACACATATACAGACACACACAATAAACTCAAATACATATACACACATACACTTACACACAGAGAGACACAAACACAGACACAGACACCACACACACACACACACACACACACACACACACACACACACACACACACACCAGATGCATAAAGAAATCTATCAAAGGGGATCAGGTTTTAGACATATAAGACTCAAGGCTTTGAAATATTTCTATCAGTGAACATTAAAAATGGAAATCTCGCTAAGACTCTGAAAGAATCTTGATATGAGACATAGTATAAAGTGAAGGAGTTGATAGATGAGCATAAAATATATGGACATAAAAGTATTTCACAGATTTCATATATAAATACAGCAAAGATAAAACAAAAAAAAACCAAAATAATGAAAATACCTTAATATACAAGTTACCACAGCACTAGTTTAAGCAGCAAAGGAAAAAGAATGAGGGATATGCTTATATTGTCACCAGGGATCAGTCCATAGATACCGTAAACCATTTTTATGTGATAAAACACCTAACTAAGCTGATGCTAATGGGATAGTAAGGCAGGAAAGTTTGAGGAGTGTGCAGTCAAAGCAGAAAATGAAAGCCCAACTTAGAGAAGAAAACACAGGACTAGAGCTGCTGAAGCTGCAGAAATGGAAATCCACATTCATTATCTAACCCACTTCAAGTCATATATATGTAGATGAATAGAGGACATTCTATTCAAAATGTATCTTTTAAAAAATATTTTATTTTTGATGTATAATTACATCATTTCTCTTCCTTCCGTTTCCTGCCTCCAAGCCCTCCCACATACCATCTTCACTCTCTTTCGAATCCACGGCCCTTTTCTTTCCAGTAATTGTAATCTTTTAATTTGCAAGTAAATGTTTCTGATGTTTCAGTCAGATGTTGATTGTTTTCAGCTGTTACTGATTACTATCACTGTTATGATTCAACACAATATTCTTGGGCAACTGTATGGGGAGGATGCTGTATCCCTGGGCTGTAATTATGTACAATTTCAGGGCTCAGGGTCTGTATAAGTGTTCTTTATTTCCTAGGGTGGGAGAAAGACAACAAGAAAAACAGGACTAAGAACAGCACTAACCAAATACCTCCTCCCACACAGTCTCCCTCCATTGCTGTCTCTTACCATTTTTACTGTTGGATAGAAAGCTTGATTTTCAGAGTCAGCTACCTAGATGTGTTTTTTCTTGATGCATAGTTAGATGATGCAAAGCAGGCACCATTACTGACATTTTGAGTATGTTTCTTTTCCTACTTATCTCAAAAAACTGATAATTTAAGAAACATAAAGATGCCATCAAGGGTTCCAGCTTTCTTTTGGAACATTAGAGCAGATATACCATTGGAAATGTACCATCAATCTCACGTTGAGAAGGAGCTGTGCCATAAGATCATTGCATGCTGAAAATCCAGAATCAGCATTTTCCTATGCAAATGATAATTTCATATAATACTTATTCCATATTTCTTCAGTATGGCATCATAGTCTCTAGTGGAGTTAGTCACAATGAATCAATGTAAAATAAATCTTCCTGAAGTCTATTAATTTCAAGATACTTTGAAGTAATGAATATGCCCACTTATTCAGATAAAGAAATCCCACAGACCAATCTGCAGCTTAGCATCCTGTAGTAGTATTGCCTTTCTATTGCTAGGTTTTAACCTGTGTTTGAGAAACTTCTAGAAGATTACAAAAGGAGTCTTTATTTGGGGTTTCACCAACTAAGGAGGAAGATCTACTCAAATATAGGCTATCCTACCAGAAATGTAATTAACCACCCATGAAGACACCTAGAATTTGCCTTTCTTGGTCTTCATTTGTACATAGTCCTCATAAGTTTTCTTTACCTGTCACCCTTGCCAACTCAGGTATCTAAAATCACCGTTTAATTAGGAACACTATGGACCCTACAAATAGGCATAAAATACATCTATGTATTTGCTAGCTCACCGAGCCAAACTAGAAAGAGAATATTGTGTCAAGAGAAGATTCCCAAGTGTATGATCAGCTTCAAGATTACATCTCTACATGCTCAATGCTATGAGATGTGAAAAAGCAAGTACTTTCACTAATTTGAATTCATATGAAATAAAAATAAGTCATAGGTAGAGCTAAGAACACAAGGACTAATTAGTAGATGAGGGATTTCTATAAAAGATCTTTGCTTTCATAGCTCAAAGGTCAAATTAATACTATGCTTATTAGATGGTGCTCTTTATAAATTCTCTAGCATCTCAAAGCTGCTAAACTTGTTCTAGAAGTTTCAGCTTAACTGACTCTATTAAAATATTCTAATGTCTCTTCTCTCTAGTGTCCAACTCTGCTTTACTCAACAGAGTTACTCTTTTTAATTCTGACTTTGTTTAAATTTGAGTTTTCCTCTATGTCTTCCAAAACTTTATTGTTTAAAATCAGCATGTAGTCTTCAGTGTTTCAAGATGTCTTCTTGGACAGTCTACATAATATTGTCCCTTAGTATACAGAATTCCTGCTTTATTTCTCTTGTATGCAGTGATTAATGAAAAGCGATTAGCATTTAGGACTCTAGAGGTAGAATGACGTTCATTTATATATCTTTTTCTAGCAACTGTGGTTACACTAGCTGGAGGATAAACTTCTGTGCAGTCTACAGAAGGCATCCCTCTGGCTTGTTTTGAGAAATCTTAAACCTAATTGTATCAATTCCTCCAGCTGTGATTTGGGTATATTGCTAAGATTCTCTGCATCTGGAAATCACTACTTTGTCAGAGAAAATCACAGTACTTTATCTCAAAAGAATATATGCATAGGTAGTGAGAGAAAAAACACAAAGCCTTTTATAAAACTGGAATAAATTAAAAACTAACCACTAATATTACTGTGCATAATCAAAAACATTTGCTATTACAATATTGGCAGTAAAAATGTTCTGTAAGAGTTTGTGAATTTTTCTTCCTATACACTTATCATGTTCTAATACAATATGACTAATAACAACAACAGCAAACATTTGTGGGCACTTAGATTTTTGGTGGTTTACATGGGAAGAATCCTACTTTGTGACTGATGTATTTATCCTCCACACTAAGCAAATTGATGATGTTTAGCAAGCTAAGCTATGATTCAGTAATCACTATTCTTACATGCAATTTTTCGAGTTTTAGAATCCTTCAAAAAATATTTGTGGTACTGTGGAGCACTGTCATGTGCATCAAAAAAAAAAAAAAGACCACTAGGCAATCTACAGCTTAGCACCCCTCAATGATATTGTGTGATATTGTATTCCCCCAAATACTGTGCATGCTAATAAACTTATATGGGGTCATAGACAGAGCAGCCACAATATTAAAAATAAAGAATAGGCAGTGGTGGCACATGCCTTTAATCCTAGCATTCCAGAGGCAGATATCCATGTGTTCAATGATACAGACAGGCATGGTGACTCATGCCTTTAATCCCAGAAATCAAGCCTTTAATCCCAGGGAGTGGTGGTAGAAAGCAGAAAGGTATATAAGGCATGAGGACCAGAAACTAGATGCATTTGGCAGGTTAAGCTTTTAACTGTTAAGCTTCAGGCTTTTGAGCAGCAGTTCAGCTGAGAGCCACTGGGATGAGGACACAGAAGCTTCCAGACTGAGAAAATAGGACCAGCTGAGAAGTTGGCCAGGTGAGGTTACCTGTGGCTCGTTCTGTCTCTCTGATCTTCCAGTATTCACCACAATAACTAGCCCCAGGTTTGATCTTATTAATAAGAACTCTTAAGATTCATGCTACAGTATTGCTTTTCTGTTGCCAGATTTCAACCTGTGTTTGAGGGGCCTCTAGAAGTTTTCAAAAAGACTGTCTTTGAGGCTTCACCAGAGTCTATTCACTAAGGAAGAAGATCTGACCAAGGAGAAAAGTTGGGAATCAGATGGAAAAAATAGATAAGAAATAAGTCTTCTAGCATAATCATTCCCTATTGCTCACTTGTTCCTGGTGGTCTGAAGCAAACAGCTTGTCCTTCAAATTTTGCCCAAACCATTGGAAAAATAACACTATTCATAAGAAAATGGAAAAATGAGTGGATCTACTCTGGGGAACTATCAGAAATCCCAAACTGCTAGGTCGGGAGTATTGTAACCTGACACCAGATCTATCATGGCCCCTAACATTACTACCCCATGACACATGTGTTTGACCAGGACTGAACTGTGATCAAGCAGGACTGCCTTATTGGCTTAGCTTTTATTTGCATGTCAAAGAAAACATCACTGGACACTGACTACACAGTGGCTCACACTAACCTCATAGAACTGCAACTGACTAATCTGGCCTGCCTCTTCTCACTTGCCATGAAGTATATGCCAAGAAAGCACACACAAAGAATCCCCTTCACTGAAGACAGTATGTTTCAAAATGGAGAGCCCCTGCAGCACATAGCTTGGTTCTGTAGATGGTTCCCAGGTCTCCAGAGTTCTAAGATTATGTATTCTTTTTCTATTCTTGTCTAAATGTTGAATCAATTCACCATTCCCCAACCCCATCAGTGCTGCCTTATGGATCCTCTACTACAGTCAGTTGTTCCCAATCAGTTTTATCCCAGAATAAGGCTGGCAGAAGACTCCACACTGAATCATCTAACTCTGGGACACCAAATCAATCTTTACTCCTTAAATAGCTTCTCTAGAGTAATTGTCACAGCAAGGGAACTCTTCCTAGCATACCCTTTATCTCTGCAGGAGACTGGATGGACTCCTCCAAACATAACGTATGACTTTCACTCTTCTCACTGCAGTTTGGCAAAATAATCATTTCTCACACTTGTCTGGTCCATGCCACGATCTCCAGGAGTCTCATGGCAGCTGCGGAACCTCATTCAGAATTCCATTGTTTCCTCCATTTTGTGGCTGGTGTTATTGGGCCAGGATGTACTCTAGCTTTGATCAACCAATAATACTTATGTAGTAAAAATATCTCAGGGCCTTCTCAAACATAAAATAAGACAAGCTAATTTGATAAAGGATAAGTATGTCTCCTGAAAAGAGAAAACCTGGTTCAAAACATTCAACTGACACTTTGTTTAAACCCAATATTCGTGCACCAATGATAAACTCAGATTCTGGATTAGCTATGATAGTTAAGCAGTAAGCATGCATAGATTTATACATATATAGGAAAATCTCTAAAAAAAAAAAAAATAGTACATGGAGTAATGCAATCCCTATGACCAGGCATTTTCTTTATTTATTTGCTTAATTATTTTGAATTTTGGAGACAAGATCTCACTGTGTGGTCAAGCTGTCTGGACTCAATATGTAATAAAAAAACTGGCAGAGACATCTCTGTAGGATAGTCTGGCCTTAAACCTGTAGCAATCCTCCTGTATCAGTCTCTCAGGTGCTAGGATGCAGGCCTATGTGACTAGCTTTAACTTTTATTTTCTATACTTTACTGTTAAAAATTAAAAGTAAATATCTAAAACTGAATGTGATGGCATATAAAAATAACATTCAGAACAAAAAAAATACTGCAAAGTACTATATAAAATTAAGTCATACTTATTGGAGAAGAAAGAGTTAATTGCCAAATAGTCCCACCCTTTGAAATTCTATTATTTTTAATGTGAAGATCTTCACCAAATTGTGTCCTGCTTGTACAGAGGTCATGCTCTCCTTTCTATATTGCATTTGTGACACCAAAGCAAGCACTCCTTTAGGACTATTAGGTGTCTCTAGCTACCATTGAACTAATTCTGCAATATCTTTCCAGGCTATAGAGGTGCAAAAGAAGGTGTAAAAATGGGAGGATGATTTATAACTTTTATGATACACACACATTTCCCATCATAATGCTTTGAATGTTCAGCCATAATGCAGTAATTATGAGATACAGTGTTTGTATCTCTTCTTCTGATAATTGGTCTGAATTGCTTTTCTTTTCCCATAAATTTTAATAATACAACAGATTTTTTTTAAAAAGAAGATTCTGAAGGGGCATGAATGAAAGACTGAAAAAGGTCCTTCACAAATTTGAGTTAATTAAAGTTCAAATTTTGTGTACTTCATAAAAGTGAATGTACTAATTCTGTTTATTCAGTGTATGATTATTAACAAATACAGTCATTTCCTGCTTACTCAAGAGTTTTAAGTTTTAGGTGATTCCTCTGCATCACTGAAGTTATGCTTACTACTCCTGTCAGAATATAAAACATTGAGACCTCAGACAATTAAATACAATCATAAATAATTAAATGAGGGTCTTCAAATTTGGAGAAATTTTGCAATGGAGAAAACTGACAATTTTCTAAAGTTTATAGCGTTGGAAGGGGTCAGCATTAAAGAAGGAATTTTGAACATAGGTAGAAAGTGAAATACTATAAAGGTTTGAGTACAAAGAAAGAAATTCGGAGTGACAGGAGATATTTGTTGGATAAAGTGTTTGCTTTAGAATAGGGTTCAGAGCCGGAGAAACCATGCATTACTGAAGACTGAATCCAAGGTCGAGGCATGCTAGGCAAGTGCTTTACCACTGAGCCATACTGTTATCCCCTTATAGAATCCAAGTAAAAGCCAAATAGTATGGATGCTGTCTGTAACTCCGGGACTCAATAGGCAATAGCAAGGAATTCTGGGCCAGGCTCATTAGCTAGACTAGCTGAAGCTGGCTAGTTCTGGGTTTAGTGAGAGACCCTGACTTAAATAAAGTGGTGAGCAACTGAGGAAGCCACAGGCAGCTAACCTCCAGGTTCCCCAGACAAATGCATCCATGTGCCTGCACATCGACATCCACCTGTGCCTACATGCATGCAAATGTCCATGCACATGCACACACACCACACCTACATACATACAAAACAAACAACATATATATAAAACCAAACCAACCAGCCAGCCAGCTAGCCAAGCAACCAAGCAACCAAACAAAAAGAACAAGAAAGCTGGGAAAGACACATTTCTTTCTAAGTTGCCTCTTTTCTTATCCAGGTCACTGAAAAGCAGAGGAGGAGAGAGGAGTCACCCCTGTTACTCTCATGCCGTCAGGGCTGGCTCACCTGTGTCCCAACTACAGGGTCAGCTCTAGTGTGCTGCCACAACAGGAAGGAGAGGCTGCTTTCTCCTGTGCTGATTTCTTGAGAATGAACTTTATCAACAGTTTTTGGTAGAAATGATCCCTACTGAAAAGGGAAATATCAAATTTAGTTAATAACTTCACAGTAACTAAGGAAAATAAAATGTAATTGGTGACTATTTGAGATTGTCAAAAAGTTTTTTTTTTAAAGAATCCTGTCTACTTGCCACTCCATTTGCTTAACTGACAGAAACTGATAATGTACCCTAATTTACATTGATAAATTTATAACACAAACAAATTATTTTTATGATATCAAAGGAATGGATATAATTTTAACTAAATATCTGGCAAAGCAAAAGAATACTCAAAGAGAAAATATACACCCATATAACAATAATAATAATCAAAATATAATGGAAAATATTATGCTAGTATTTACAATGCTTCCAGTTGTATCTATGAACTATTCTGCAAGGTGTATTTATAAAATTCCATACTTATCTATCTGAATCTGCTATTTCACCTCATTCAGATATTCCTTCCTATTGCTTCTCCAGTGTCTTCAAAGATCATAGTAAATCTCTCCTTTGTAACATGATCCTGTCCAAGTGCAGGCACAGCAATCTTCCATTTTGAGTTAATTAATTTGTGTCACTTGTCACTTAGCATGGTAACCCCTATTTCAACAATTAAAATTGTAAAAGACCTTCAAGTACTCCTTGAAAAGGCATCACATTCATTAGCTGTAACTAATTTAAAATTCTGTTTCAAATTTTCAGTGAGCTTAGGACAGGTTAATGCCTCAGTTTTTTTTCACATATGAAATAATTAATACAATTGAGTCTATTTTATATCTGTATGTTCATAAAAATAAAACAAAATCTTATATACCATAAATGTACACTACATATTTATTAACTAACTAATCTATCTAACATATCCCAATCTCAAGAAAGAAATTTTGCTATTAACTATACTCAGCTTACAGTACACTAATGCATTTTATAAGATAAATGGCAGGGCCTAGGCAACCTCTATATTTCTTACTACCTATTAAATTGGTTCCATAGCTTGCATAGAATAATGTAAAACTGGCTTACTAACTTGGCATCATGATCATGCCTCAGAGCAATATACTCCTATTTCATATCTTCTGATATCAATATTGATCATTAATGACTACATATACTCTAGACTGCATGATACTTTCTCCTAGTTCCCACAACATCTCATCTCATCACTATGATTTCTAACTCAAAAAGGGAGTTGGTAGAACCTGCACAGCCAGAGGAACTTTGAAAACTAAGAGCACAGCCTTAAAAAACACCACTGCAAGTGCTTCCTCCTAGAGTTAACATCAGCAGCAAATGCCAGCACTGAGATGACAGAAACCTTTTCCAAATCTGGAACTCTGTTTGATAACTGAGAAGAAAGTGAGGAAATATCTGTGGAGATGATGCAGAGAAAAAAGAAGTGACTACATGAGTTATACTCACTCTTTGAAATATGTCCAAGTATGTCATCCCCTTAACAATGTAGTAGATGTGTCATTTCAGCATGCAAGCAAAAACTGTTTCACACTTTTTCATTGGAAATTCAGTTTCTAAAGAATATGTTCTGAGGGATCATCAAGGAAATTCGCAAAGTGCAATTCACTAAAGAATTTGTGACATGAATATGCTCTTACAACTTTATGGTCTTAAGAAAGTTTGAAGTTAAAACCCTGGTCACCTGTGTAATGACACTTAAAGTACAGATCAAACTGTCTCTGATCATTACATGCTTGAGTCATCCATTAAGATGTGCAAGTCATACCATTATGGCATTTTTGTATATGAGGATAAAATGATTAGTGGGAATGAAGCCAACAATGGCTTTTCAGGAATAGTCTTAGATGTGATAATTCACTTGTTGGAAGAATGAAGTCATTAATATTTCCAAAAGCTCACACCAAAAAGCTTTCTTGGTATCCTGCTAGTAAATAATTTACATTTTAGATTTTAGTGCATTCTTACATAAAGCAGGTAGAACAGAGCAGTCTAGGAAATAAGATTGTCTGAATCAGGGCCAGCTGCTATATAAACTAGAGGGGTTGAAAGTACAGTATGATAGGGACCTGGTGCTATGGAACTAGATGGCAGGCAGTGGTTGTTTACATTTCACGGAGATTAATTTTTAAATAGATTCTTCATCAACTTGATCAACAAATAATTATTCAGAATATACTATTTCCACTATCCACTCTTATTTAAGAATAACTCAAAACATAATGTATACAACTATATTTACATTCACTGCTTGTGTACATATCCAAATCTATATATACATATGTTATATATTTTATATGAATGTTAAGGAATTCACTTTCATTTTAAAATCTTTTTTTCTAGACTCACAATTTGAAGTTTTCCTCTAAAATTTACAATATATATATTGAAACCAGAGGACAGCTCAAGGGACTATGATACTTAAGGAACAGTTAAAGTAGATATGTACATTGTACTCGTCTGCCCCACAGGGAGAGAGAGAGATAAATGGTGAGTAGAATACTCAGATTCTCATATTCAACTTATTCAGCTATGAACTGACACAATCAAGCATACCGTCTCTGCCTCAGTAAGCACAGGAATAGGATTTGGAAAAGCTACAGTGAGCCAGACAGTGATACTCTAAAAAACTAGGTCACTGGAAGCTGAATCTTTACATTTCAAAGATATGTCTGTGTAGGTATTTGAAATGAAATAACTTGGTTTTATATTTAGATTATAATGTTGTAGACAGTGATGCTCTGAAAGGTTAACTATTGAGATCTTAGGTACTCTTGTATTTGGAAAAGTAGTGCCCTATTAATAAAACCAAACAATTACAGTTTAACAAACCAAATGTATTATAGTAAAGCTTTTTTTCTATGACCCAAGGTACTAAAAATAGAAATTTCTTTCATGCCTGAAATTATATCATTCTAGATAAACTAACAATGAACATATACATACTCACACTCCCCTGACAATAGTTCAGAGTGGAGCTAACTATGCTTTTGCAAGTTTTCCTCCACAATGGAATATATTTAAGTGATTGTCTTTCATTTAATTTAATAGGTAGCACCCCATTCTTCAAAAAAATTATAAATGGAAGAAGTTTTTCCATTTCTAAGACTTATCAATGTATTGTTAAAATTATCTCATTTCATGTCATATTTAAACATCCATATTTAAACCCAATTAATTAAATACATTTTGAAGCTACTTTAATCTTTTAAAATTGTTGTTTGAGTGCTAGGCTGAAGTGGTACGCATGTATGGTCTGAATGCTGAAGCTGGAGGACCAGAATTTGTAAGCCAGTATTGGCTACACAGTAAGTTTAAGGCCAGTGTGGGTTATAACACACCCTGTGTCAAACATACACACACACACACACACACACACACACAACACACACAAACACATGCACACACACAATATATATATTTTCAAACACTATATTTAGAAAAGTATTTTGATTTTTTCCTATGTGTAAAGATTATACATGAATTGTGATATACATCTTTATTTTCAATTAATAAGTGATTTTATAATTGAAATCATTCTGTTATTTTAACAGGTGAAACAGATATGATCAGCACAACAATAGACTTAGGATACCTGTCCATTTATAACTTTATTTAAAAATATTTCAAGACGTCAATAGCTGTATAGCTTTAAGTACTCTTCAAAACTTGTGTGTCAGTTTCATCACCTATAACAACAAAAAAAATGCTCTGGTATGATGGGAATGTCATTCTGTATGCTGTAATCTGTTGCTCTGAGTAGTTGATAAATAAAATGCTGATTGGTAGAATAAACAAACAAGGAGGATTCTGGGAAGAGGAAGGCTGAGTCAGGAGATGCCAGTCTGTCATCCAGGGAGCAACATGCAATGGGACTTAGGTAAATCCACAGAACATGTGGTGATACATAGATTAATAGTTATGGGCTAATTTAAGGTATAAGAGGCTAGCTAGCTAAGGGCTTCAGCCATGGCCATGCAGTTATAATTAATATAAGCCTTTGTGTGTTTACATGGGGGACTGGGTAGGAGAAATTTGTCTTGATCACTGGCAGGCTGGGACACAGGAAAACTTCTGGCTACACTGGCATGTAAAAAAGATAATATTTATAAACATTTCAGAATAATAACATATTTAGTATATGGAATCCCTGAGTTTCTAACATCTGGCACAGTTATGCTAACAAAGCATCAGGCAAATACTCAAGAGAACATTTCTATTTGTAAGAGCTATAAAATAGAACACTTAGGCATATAGTAAACCAAGGAAGTAAAATATCTGCATACTAAAGCTGTGAAACTCTAACAAAAAAAATGGAGAAGATGAAAAGGAAGAAAGGGGTATCCCATATCCATGGTTTGAAGAATTAATGTTGTTAAAGGGCCAATATTATCCACAGTGATCTATAGGTTCAATGGCAGCCTATAAAAATACTAGAGATATACTTTTGTGTGGGGGGAATAGAAAATAATGATCCTATGCTTGGTTTGGAACTCCAAAAACCACAACATGGGCAAACTAATCCTGAATGTCTGGCTGGAGAGAGACAGCTCAGTGAGTGTGTGCCTTCTGTGCAAGTTTGTGTGCAGGACCCAAGTTTGGGTCTCTGACAAACACATAACAGACAATGTGTAGAACACATCTGTGATACCAGCAATGGTGTGTAGGTGCCAGAAAGATCCCTTAAGTTGAGTGGTCTGTTATCAAATCAGAATAGGTCTCCCTGGTCCAATATCTATTACTCTAACTTTCCATGTTATAAATCAGTCCAATTTCAGAGTACTCATATGAGTTCATTTAAATAAACAATTATTTATAATTGTTTTCAGAAACAAAATAGAAAATAATGTTAAAGCAAATATGTTCAAAGAGTGAGTTTCTTTGATGATGGGTATTCTGAATGGGATATTAAGGCTTAATATAGGATCAAAGGTTTTAGAAAGCCAAGGTTTCTCAAGTACATTAGGTAAGTGTCTTCACAAATAATAGAAAACAAGTAACTGAAAATAGTAAGAGGAGCAAGTGCCTCTCAAAAGAGTGGTGCTGTTTAGAAATGAAGACAGAGGATGAAATCTTTAATGTCATTTGGGAGAGTGTATGGTCATGAATCATTCTTTCTTTCACTCTACTCTGTGTTTCATGGTGTCCCCTGTATCTGAACTGCCTCTCCATGTGTCTCAGACTTTCCTCTCTCCAGGACTCTATTCACTCTCACATTGATTACAGCCACATTTTAATTGGGCTCAGTGTCCTATTCTCCCGTCAAAAACACCTCTTCATCCTGCATGACAGAGGTAATCTTACCTGGGCTGGTACTTTAACTAAAAAGAAGAATGTGGTTACATTAAATTTATGAAACTAATATATTATCTCACTGTGTTCTCTGTGTCTCTGTGTCTCCTCTCTCTCTCTCTCTCTCTCTCTCTCTCTCTCTCTCTCTCTCTCTCTCAATATTTTGAACAAAAATATAGTACAAGTTGATGGAATTGTATGCTGTGGGATGTTCTGTATGGCAAATGTGTTGCTCTGATTGGTCAATAAAATACTCATTGGCCAGTGGCTAGGCAGGAAGTATAGGCGGGACTAACAGAGAGGAGAAAAGAAACAACAGGAAGGCAGAAGGAGTCACTGCCAGCCAAGGCCAGGACAAGCAGCATGTGAAGATGCTGGTAAGCCACAAGCCACGTGGGAAGGTATAGATTTATGGAAATGGATTAATTTAAGCTATAAGAACATTTAGCAAGAAGCCTGCCACGGCCATACAGTTTGTAAGCATTATAAGTCTCTGTGTTTACTTGGTTGGGTCTGAGTGGCTGTGGGACTGGTGGGTGACAAAGATTTGTCCTGACTGTGGGCAAGGCAGGAAAACTCTAGCTACAAATGTAGCTCAGTTGTGGTTCATTTCCAGTATGGGCAAATCCCTGATTTGTGATTGGTAGCAGCACTTTAAGGGGAAAATGAAAGAAAGATAGAAAGTGTAAACTTCAGATATAATCAAACCGTCAATAATAGTAATTATCTCAATACTTTTCATGTTATCAGTCCTGTATATCCTTCAATAAATTGTTATATTTACAGACATTTATTCACAGCATTTTGAAATCATCTTCTAACTAAGCCATGTCAATCACTCTGAAAATAATGGATCAATAAATCAATTGTTCATAGACATGAATAATGTACAGGAGAATAAGCATGACAGGCACTCAACAGTCTAATTGGTGTAGCACAAAAACTGTATTTGAAAGAATAAGATGGGGCTCACTTCAAGAACTACAGACTAATAAAACTCCCAGGATCAGGCCCAAGACATCTCCCTTAGAATGGCTGATCAGTGTAGTCTAAATGATTCCCAAAACATTAAATAAAGATGTTTGCTGTTTCCCTTGTTGACCTTGAAAGGTTGAAGGTAAGGCCTTATTGCTGAAGATACTACCTACTTAAGATATGCAACTCAGATAATTTGAGCTGGCTCTCTGAAAGCCTCCTCCTGTAGTTTGGCTTCCATGTTTCCAGAACAATAGTATGTGAGATGCCAGAGCAGGAAAGCAATTAATAGTCCTAACCATCTGGGAAGCCTATGAACCACAACAATGACCAGTAGAGACACACTAAGAGGCACTACATGTTGGTGGTAACCTGTCTAGTTGGATTGAAGATCCATTCCAAAGGACGGAAATCATATTGGTATTAGAAACTCAGCCAACTTCCCAGGACTAGTGGTTCTAAGGATTGTAAAAGATAATATTCTACCACCTATTTGCTAGACCATCATAATTATACATTCTAAAATTTAACCTTATAGTCACAGATATCTGTAGCTATTACCCTTCATTAAAGAAGGCTTTCTGTACTTTAAATGTAGATCATCACAGAACATCACAACTGGATACAATGGAGAGATCAACAGATCATGGGAAGCCCAGCAACAATGGATATATCTACATCACAGTTCCTGTATCTATGGCTCAAGGAACATCAAGGCAAAGGAGATATAAGAACTAGAATACTAGGAATTCTGCTTTGAAGCAGTCTTTGATAGAAATGGCTAAGAAACAAGACCTAAATAATGGCAATAATAATAGAAAAAGGGAAGGGTAACTCTCACTGAGTCTTAGTTCTGAACAAGGAATGCCAGGCAACTGATAACTGCTGAAAGAGAGAGAGAGAGAGAGAGAGAGAGAGAGAGAGAGAGAGAGAGAGAGCGCCTCTACTAAGGAGAAGACTCTTTATTGGATGTCCATACAGAGTGGTCAGCCCCCAAATCATATATACATAAAAACCACAATAGGTTGCATATGTTATATAGATATACACATATACATAACAGTAATAATAATTGGGGACTTGTGAGGGGCTTGGGATTAGAAAGGGGAAAAATGATGTAATCATATTTATTAATTTTTAAAAATATAAAAAATAAAAAAGGAGTACAAACTGGATATATCTAGAAAATCTGAATAAAAGCAGAATTTTTTCTTTTAATTAAAAATAGATTTTTTCCATACAATATATCCTGATTACAGTTTCCTCACCCTCTACACCTTCCAGCTTTCCACACCTTCCCTCCCTTCTGGACCCCCCCCCCATTCTGACTCTTGTTATAAGACAAACAGGCATCTAAGGGATAATAATAAAATAGATTATAACAAGATGAGTTAGCTGTTTGAAACCTGGGACCTATGCAGGGACGCTTGGCTCAATCTGGGAGCAGGGGACTAGACCTGCCTGGACTGAGTCTATCAGGTCGATCTCAGTCCTCGGGGGAGGCCTTGCTCTGGAGGAGGTGGGAATGGGGGAGGGGGGCAGAAAGGGGGAGAACAAGGGAATCTATGGCTATTATGTAGAACTGAATAGTATTATAAAATAAAAAAAAAGATAAGTGGCTGGAGAGATGGCTCAGTGGTTAAGAACACTGGCTGCTCTTTTAGAGGACCCAGGTTCAATTCCCAGCATCCACATGGAAGCTAACAACAACATGTAACTCTAATTCTAGGAGATGTGACACCTTCGAAAAGATATTAAAAAAAAAAACACCAATGCACAAAAAATAAAAAGGCAATAAAATAGAATATAACAAGATAAAAACAAAAGTTGGCATATCTAAATAGGTCAAAAGAAATTCATGGAAAGGCACAAGAAACAGATATAAATACAGAGACACACTTGTCAGCACACTCAGAAATCCCATAAAAACAAAAAACAGAAGCCATAATACATATGCATCTAAAAAGAATCGCAAAACAGAAAGAACATAATAATTACAGAAAAGTCAAATAGTTGTAACCTTTGATAAATCAGAGGCAATGAAAATCAATAATATAAAAACAGCATGTAACAAAGTAATTCTATTTTAGTTAAAACACAAAAAAAATAAAAATTTAAAATGTATCAAGCATAATGGACTGAAGTATCACCTGACACCCTACTAACTTATGCCAATTTTATAATTTATGTGGCAGCCAAAAATTTAAATTAAATAATCGTTTAAAAAGAGACTTTTCAAAGCATGTATGGGAGTTTTGCCTGCATGTACATCTGTACACCATGTGCATCCTTGGTGCCTGTGGAGGCACTGGAATTGGAGTTGCAGATGGTCGTAAGCCTGTATGCACCTTCTGTGAATCAAACCAGGGACACCCCTGGAACAGCAACAAGTGTTCCTAATCACTGAGCCATCTTTCCACCCTCAAGAGATTGTGTGAGATTTTCAACCCATGCTTATACATATCTTTTCTTCTCTTTGTGTCCTCTTTCCAAAGAATATAATTTTTGAAATTGGCAATATTGATCACCTACTAAAATATTTGTTATGATTTATGTAAATATGTTAGATGATTTTGTTCACATTATAAGAAAGAATGGAAAAGGGAGTTTTGGATTAATTTCAGCCTCACTATTTATCTTCATGTCATCTGCTTTAATACCTACACTAAACAGAAGAACAGGTCACCCAGGATTTTCAAATAAGGTCTCCATTTTTGGGAACTGCAAGTGGGCATCCAGTTGAAGATTTTTAAGGAGGAAATACAATATGAAATTTTGCCCAGCAAAGAATTCTGCAAAGGTTCAGATTGGTGCTACTCTCACTCTCAATGCCCCCAGCCCTGTTACTGCTGCTGTCGTAGTGTGTAGCTGTGAACTATAGCACTAGAACAACAACTTCACCAATCTCAATAATATCAGTGTGAAGATCATCTATGACACTTAACTGATACCTTGTTCTCCAGAGCTCTTTCCCTGCTTTAGGAAATTTGAAGTCTCATATCATTGTGGTCTCTTGTGAAGTAAATGAATTTAATAAATGTCTTCTTGACTATTTTGTCTTCTCTGTGTCTAAAATTCCTTTTCCACACTCTCATTTCTTTCCAATATTCCCACTTTCTAAATTCTCAGCAATCATGACTTACAAGATCAATAGTTCCCTGGACACCCTGTAATGAACAGATGCTCTCCAGTAGTATTGTTCTGCTTTATACATTATCTCATTTTAAAATCAATTAATCCTCTTAAAATTATGCTTTTCCACTTTTCGCTCCTCTACTAGACATCACACCACTTAAGGTCAATGAACCTTACTTGTTAATCTTTGGTTCACTTGTCTCTGACCCATGATATCAAATGCTATCTTGTCTTTTTAAGAAGTGCTGACATTCTTTAAACTCATCTGCAGTATCAGTAGAAATGCTACATTCCCAGAAGAAAAGCCTTACAGGAAATGGTATATGTTAATATATTTACATAAAACCCTTCTTGGACTGGGAAGATAACTCAGCAAGTATAGTGATCGCCTTAAAAGCATTAGGACTGGAGTCTGAATCCCAGTACTTATGTAAAAGTCTAGCAGGCATCAAATGCTAGAACTCAGGAAGCAGAGATTGGGGATCCCAGGAGCCAGTTGGCTAGCTAAATCGACTGAATGAGAAAGCTATGATTTCAAGTGAGAGATCTTGCTTCTCACAATATAAGATGAGAAAAGTCAAGAAAGATGCCAATGGCACCTCTGTCCACCATATGCAAGCTTATACAATGTATACATAAGTGTGCCCATATGAACATGCACACACATACACAGGGAAATCCACATAAAAGTCTACACCTTATGTTTAAAATTAATTATGATACTTTTCCTCTCAATGGAACTGAGATGGTTTAATGCCTTCATTTATCATGAAATCTCTCTGGTGAAGTGAGGAAGAGCAGGTGGCCAATACATTACCTGACAATACTATGATGGTGAATGGTTAGTAATAGATAGGACAGGGTAGAAGCAGTATTCACCTGATCTACTCTATAAACACTGCTGTTTTGTTTTTGTCGTTGATATTTTTCTTTCTTTGTTTGTTACTTCCAATAACACTCAACTTTTAATGAACTAACAACAAAATTAACACAACTGATAGGCCAGGAAGAAAAGCTGGAAATGAGAAAAAAGAGAATGTGCTCTCTAATAGAAAATTGGCCTTACAGAATGAAGACATGTCACTTAGATGAACATGATTTATTGTATCAAGAGATTGAAAAGAACTATTTAAATAAAAATGTAAGAGAATTTAAAAACTTGCATTTTAAAAATGTAAAAGAAAAAAGCTAAAAAGTGTATAATTTGGAAGAAGACAAAATTATAAACTGAGGACTATCAACACTATAGTTCCTCTAATTCTAACATTCTTTTTTATTCTATGGAATAAGCATGGACTAGAAGTGAAAACCATCTTCAAGTGAATATCAATAGCAAGTTTAAATATCAATATTATTAAAAGTAAGTGTCTTTTTACACAAACTAGTCTATGAGAGATCACACTTCAGTTAAAAACAATCTATAAAGAAGTAAGCAAATGAAGAACAGCCTCCCTATTTCTTAAAATAATTGCTGAAATTTTCAGTGAACTGGACATGAGTCTTTAGGTTTGATTACTCCAATTTATCTGACTGTTAAATACACTTTTCATGTCAATAGTTTATACACATTGCTTCAAAATTCATAAAGAGATGTTGCTTGTCTTTCCATTAGACATCTGACAGTTGAAATACAGGACACAAATAACTTTAAAGTGTTCTTACAGTGCTATGGTACAAAAATAAGACAAAACTAATACCCTACTTAATACTAGACTTTATTCTCTATATTTTTATGTTAATTGGAAGTATACTTATTGGTAAATTAAATATATACTATACTGCACTAAGAAGGCAGAGTAAAAGTTTCCTCTGTGGGGCCATACATGAGAAGATTCAGGGCAACAAAGGAGAGAATATATTCAGAGAAAAAAATGAGGACATATTAGAAATAAAAAAAAGAGGGGAAATGGCATCCAAAAAGCATGGAAAAAACACAAAGGCAGTGGAGAAATGGGAGGAAACAGTCCACAAATATATATCTCAAATAAAATGAAGATGGAAAATTATATTAAATCCAGACAGAATCTAAGAAGAAGCAGACACGGATTAAATATTTAACAATGCAGATCTCAAGTCAAAAATTAATTCACAAGATATGAAGCAGGAGACTAAAAGACACATATGTGAGTAATCAATAACTCACTGAAGAAATTAAGAGGGAATCAAAAATTTCTGAGAAACAAATGAAAATGCAAACAATATAAGCTAGAGAAATGGCTCAGGAGTTAAAAGCATTTACTGATCTTGAAAGGATTAGTTTAGTTCCCAGCACCCACCTTGGGCAGCTTATAACTACGTTAACTCAGAACCAAGGGAGCTAATTAATGCCCTTTCCTGGCCTCTTTAAACAGTTGCTCAACTCATGTGAAGACATAGACACATAAATTAACGTAAAATAAATCTTATACTAAGAATATACATTCAAGTAGCATGTGATTTGGGATAGAGTGAGAATCATTCTCATAAGAGATATTATAGTTGTGATACTTGCATTAACAAATAAGAGAGCACTCTCAAATAAATAACCTAATGGTGTGCCTCAGTGTTTTAGAGAATCAAGAAGCCAAACCCAAAATCATTATTGGAAAGAAATAATGAGGAATATGGAAGAAATTAATGAAATAAAGTCTGACAGAATAATAAAACTTATCAAGAAGAAGTGTTGATTTATTGAAGAGAGAATAATGATGAACCTTTAGCCAAACTTAAGGAGAAAAGAGAAAAGTAGAATGCACAGATCAAGAAAATTCACAACTCCAGGGAGGCTACCCAGAAAACAGGACCCCAAGAAAGACACAGGGATCGCCCAATGACAGAGAAATGAATGAGATCTACATGAACAACCTGGATATGAGTGAGGTTAACGAAGGGCAAGGGACGAGGGAAAGAGAGCTTAGGGGAGCGGAGATCCCAGCTGGATCAAGAACAGAGAGAGAGAACAAGGAATAAGAGACCATGATAAATGAAGACCACATTAGAATAGGAAGAAGCAAAGTGCTAGAGAGGCCCACAGAAATCCACAAAGATCTCCCCACAATATTCTGCTAGCAATGGTCAAGAGACAGCCTAAACTGACCTCCTCTGGTGATAGGATGGCCAAACACCCTAATTGTCATGCTAGAAACCTCATCCAATGACTGAGGGAACTGGATGCAGAGATTCATGGCCAGACCCCAGGTGGAGCTCCAGGAGTCCAATTGGCGAGAAAGAGGGGGTTTGTATGAGCAAGAATTGTTGAGACCACAATTGGAAAAAGCACAGGAACAAATAACCAAATGAATGGAAACACATGAACTATGAACCAATAGCTGAGGAGCCCCCAACTGGATCAGGCCCTCTGGATAAGTGAGACAGTTGATTAGCTTGATCTGTTTGGGAGTCATCCAGTCTGTGGGACCGGACCTGGCCTTAGTGCATGAGCTGGCTGTTTGGAAACTGGGGCTTATACAGGGACACTTGGCTCAGCCTGGAAAGAGGGGACTGGACATGCCTGGACTGAATCTACCAGGTTGAATTCAATCCCCAGGGAAGTCTTTGCCCTGGAGGAGATGGGAATGGCAGGTGGACTGGGGGGAAGGCTGGGGGGCGGGGGTTGGCAGGAGAGGGGAGAACAAGGGAATCTGTGGCTGATATGTAAAATTAAATTAAATTATAAAATTAGAAAAAAAAAGAAAATTGAATTTTAAATGTAGAATATAACAACAGATGCAGTAAAATGCAGAGCATCCCTGGATAATTAAAAAATCCTTATATTCTAACAAATCGTGAAGTTTGAAGTAAATGGATAATTTATTGACCCAAAGGGATATACCATAATTTAACCAATAGTATATAAAAAACATAACTTACCAATAATAAACAATTATATTGAAACAATTGTCTGTCTCCAGATGAGAAAAACCCGGACTGATAAATTCTAAGACATTTATGATGACCCAATACAAATGTTCTTTAAATTATTTCATTATATATAATATACTCATATATATATATATATATATATATATTACTCATATTATATGTATATATACATATATTAATACTCATAAACTGATTCTACAGAGCCAGCTCTTAAAAGAATTACACTGATACCAAGACCAGATAAGGATATAACAAAAAGCTAATTATAGACTAAGGTCCTTGATAAAATAAATACAAAAATTTTCCATAAAATCAATTTAGGTGGAATTTAGCAATATACTGGACCATTAGTAATGCATAAATCGACTTAGTTTCATTCCAGGAATGAAAGAATGGTTCAACATACACAAATAAACAAATGTACATTAAATAGTACATTAAATAACCCTATCAATTACTTAATAGATGCAGAAAAAGACTTTGGTATAATTCAATGTCCCTTCATGATAAAAGCTCTGAAGAAATGGCTCATACTTGAATATAAAAAAAGGCTATTTGTGGTAAACCTGAAGACAAATAAACAGAAAATGAAGAAAAAAATGAATGAAAGGATTACTTCTGAAATCAATAATTAGACACAACTGTGAATTTAATACACGTTCAGAATTCTAACTAATTGTGAAAATCATAGTTAGAGTAAAAAGTGCAAGAGAAAGAAAAAATATACATATAGGAAAGGATGAAGTTTAATTATCTTTGTTTGAAGAAATTATGATTCTATATTAAACTCTCTAAGAGAAAGTATGATTCTATTCAAAAAAATCCCTAAAGACACCACCAAAAATCTCTTGACTATGATAAAAATTACTTTTAATAAAATAGCATTATATACATATATATATATATCAACATACAAAATGAAATAATGTTTTAACATACTAAAAATGATGCTAAGGAGTAAATTAACAAAGCCATTACATTCAGAAGAACTTCAGAGACACCTAGGACAATATTTAATCAAGTAGTGAAATTCCTTTACAATGAAATCTCACCTTTAACTTCAATATATTTGCATCCAAAAAACATTTATATTTTCATTCATGACAGAATAAACTTTAACAAACCCTAAAATAATAAAAAGAGTTACAAAAAAAATCAGATACTGAATTAAGTCAAGATAGAGGGTATTTCCATGATAATGGAAAGTCAGAATTAATATTTTGATAAGGTAATAATACAGGGATCAGTTTACAGATTTAATATTTAATATTAGCTCCATAAAATTTACAATGACGACCTTTACTAAATTAGGAAATATATGTCCAAACCCATATAGCCAAAAAATGTTCATACACCCAAACTGCTGAGACACTCAGCAGATATTGCTTGCTGTGCGAGACTGACAACTTGAGTTCTGTTCTCAAAACCCACATCTGTTCTAGATCTAATTCTTGAATGCTGTTTTGTGCCCTCCACATAAATACTATGGCATGGATCCCCCCCCCCAAAAAAATAACTTGTTTAGCAAAAATTATATACACCTAAAGAGATATTAACCAACATGAGTAATTTTGGAAGAATAACAATACCTGATTTTAAATTACAGTACAGAACTATCATAAAAAATATATCCATTAGTGTTCTGGCATAGGAAACAAAATATACATTATAGAAATGATAACTTTACCAGTACACAATGAGGAAACTGGATCTCTATCAGAAATGAAAATTTAAAGTGGATCAAAGAAAGAGCTAACCCTGTTTGCATGGGAAACCACTTAACAGTGCAGCCTTAAGAACAGCTTTCTGAGCAGGACTCCAACAGCCTGAAAAGTAACAACAAGACTTGACAAATTGAACAGTATAAAGGTAGGAAGTATGTTGTTTTTGTTTTCCTTTTATTGAAGATAGATTCTTTTTTCTTACAATACATCCTGATTACAGTTTCTCCTCCTCCTACTCCTGGCAATTCCTCCCCAACTTCCTTCCCCAATTGATTTACTTCCTTTCTGTCTCTCATTTGAAAAGGATCACCTTCTAGGAGATAACTACTAAAAATGAAAAAATAAAATGTAATAAGATAAATTACAAAGCAAAGATAACAATCAGCAGGCTAAGGAAAGCCTCCAAGAGAATAAATTACTGACTGAAGGGTTATTAATATCTAGAATCTATACTGAAGTCTAAAATCTAAATACCAGAAAAATCAAATCATTCAATAAATAAATTCACTCAACTTTTACTCACATAAGATTGTGTCTTTCATAATTAGGATGATTCCATTTCTTCAAGGAGATCTCTGTCAAGCACAAAGTACCTTATTTGTGATGGGTTATTATTTTATTATTTGTGTTTAAATATTGCCAGCACATTAACACATTAACATTGAATTAAGAGTCTCTTATGGGAAAGCATATATATATATATATATATATATATATATATATATAATTTAATGAGAAAAAATGTAACAGTTTAGTTTATGAACAAGTAACCACTTAGAAATATATTTGAGGAAAACCCCAAAATAGAATTATAGAATGTAATCTCTACAAACAGCAATGTTTTGAATTTGTATTTATCTGAGTTATCAAAAATAAGAACTGAAATATTTTTTGGCTATGTGGTTTGTTTGTTTGTTGTTTGTTTGTCAGCTGGCTTGGGTCTCACTATGTATACTGGGCATATCTTGAACTCACAGAGATCTGCCTGTCTTTCCTTCCAAGTATTGGAATTAAAGGCCTGCACCATCCTGTCTACCTGATGGATTTTTGAATGAGGACTTCAGACATTAGTTGAGACCCCCAACTTTATTCTCAACTCAAATATGTTTGCTTTTCTTTGGGATAAAATCAATAATCACAAAATACCCCTTCCTACTTTATATCTCTAAGCAATGTCAAAGAGTGAGCAGTTGACTTTCTCATGCAATTTATACTCAACAGTAGATTCTGTGAGTAGATGATCAAGAACCATACTTGGATATGAGCAATGGTACATATTAGATTACAGAGCCTTAAAGTTTATGCTCCTTCCTGACAGATTGAGAACTAGGGAAATGCAGATTTTGACATAAGCCATAAGCACACTTCTCTTTCATTGAGGTGAAATTAGCAACTAAAAGAGTTTTCCAGAGGGAAAACTAAAATGTTTTTCCTTTATGTTTTTAAAATCCCTGGTCAGGAACCCCAAAGGTCATATATGTCTGAAAACTAACTGATACGTTTGGGAGTGGCATCTATTATTGATTGAACACATAATCATTTTAAATAGTTGGCAATATTCCAGACATAGAGCACAGTACAGGAAGAGAGATTACAATGCACAAGAACTTTATTTAGAGAAAATGAAACACAAAAATCTCTGGAGTAAAAAAATGATATGATTATAAAATCTCAGAGAGTTGAATTAGGCATTGCTAGGCTAATGAGGATATTAGTTGTGAGAAAAATATATATATAATTCTGTCTAACATCATTGGAAAACATCTCCCTTGGAAAATGTTAACTGCATAATATACTCCAAGATATTGCAGAAGATTAAATGATGATTAACTACCATTCAACACTTGTGACCATACCCCTCATCAAGCAGATTTTTAAAATATGCAAGCTCAAATCATCACAGAGAACAAAAAAATTAAAGTAAATTTAGGACCTGGAAAGACAGTGTTCATTGTGGGTAATTTCTATAAAGAATCCACAATTTTAAGGCCCCAGGTATAGAAAAATGTATAAGAGGCATTCAAGTGGAGAGTGCATGGAATGATTTTCCATTTCAATTTCATTTTCTTTGGAAATTTTATCTAGAAAAAATGGTAATCTGGTGGTTGATTAGGTAGCATAGTTAAAGGTTTTCATTTGAATACCTCCTTTTATTATCCTATCTTAGCTAGTTTATTGAGTACTTAACACAGGCCACTTAGCTAACACTAAAGACAGTTACACCACTAAATTCTATTCAAAGTCAATCAATAAAACATAAGCAAGTACAGAAAGAAAGCTTATACCTTCTAAGTGAGACACTTATATTTATGCAGCATTATAATTTACTTTATATTATTTAACTGAAACATTTAGAAAACATCACTTTAATTGAGGAGACAGAGAATATAAGAGAAGACTAGATACTGTGAATAATTAAGTAATGAACAAAATGTATGCACATATAAAAAAAGCTTTATGATTGAAGCATCCACTTGGAATTAAAGTATACAAAACCCACCTATAATTTTAAAAAGGGTCGATAGTATAAATCTACCAAATATAAAAAGTGTTTGTGAAAATATACTTCCTTATAAAACTTATGTATACATTTTCAATAAAGAGATTATTTTATAACAATATGGAGAGATGCAGTGATAGTAAAAGATGTAAATGAAAACAGGAAGAAAGCTGGTTAGAGTGTGGTGCAGTACACATAAAGCTTCAAGTGCATCTTTTACATCATTCAAGAGGTATGAATTACATACTTTTCTGTTGCTATAACAAAAATTCATGAAAAAGCAACTAATAGAAAGGAGAGTTGATTTGGGCTCATACTTCAGAGAGACCTTCCATAAGGATGGGAGGGGGAGCTGAGGAACATGGGAGCAGTTGGCCAGCACAAGAAACTTAAACCTGATAGCTCCAACCACAGACACAAAGAAGAAAACTGTATGGGGAGTGAGACTGTAAACTCTCAAAGCCCAGCCCTAGTCATGTACTTCCTTCCATAGGATCCATCTTCTAAAGGTTCCATGATCAGGACTACCAACTAAGAGCCGAAGATTCAAATACCTAAGCTTCTTATTCAAACTACCGCAATGTGAAAGTATTAGTAATTACGAAACTATTGATAAGCTTACACTCTTCCCCCTATATTATTCTTTATTTGTTCTATATGTTTGTTAGAAAACATAAAATATAAGTTCTATTAGAAAGTGAAACAGTGAGTTAATAACTAATTTTATCATATTAAGAAAAGCATTGACTCAATATTTTTCAAAGTCAGAGACCAGAACCTGGAAACAAACTATTTATGAGCTTATTTCCTTATGTATTACACTATTTATGATAACTATGTTTCCATTAACAAAATATAGAGGTATTGTTAAAATGGAGAATTGAGTGATAATTTACTAATAATCAAAATTACTATAATAGTTGCTCAAGAAGCCAGACTACCATCATTATACATAGATAAAATATGTTTGAAAACCCACCGAACATGTCTGGAACTCTTATACAGATACCGAAGGCTTCCTGCATGAAATTAAGTTAAAGACAGGAGAAGAAAGCCATTATTGAGAGCTGAAGCATTGAAGTGTGCATGGATGCCTTTGTAAGCACAACTAACAAGGACTTAACTGCATTCAGATTCCCACCAGTGTCCCCTGCCACTCACGGTAAAGCTCTTTCTGGCTTCAGTTTGCTCACACTGTTTTCCTTTCAGTATCTGAATCACCTTGTCACACACATACTGGGTAACTTTTCTCACTTAGACTCAATTTTTTTTAGTTAATATGATTGTGAATCATCACAGCCTGAAGCCCCTAAAATATTTATTCAGCAGAATATACTACAGAAGCAGAACCAACAAGGTGGAGTTATGCAGTCAGATTTCCTTGAACAGTGTGCTCACTGCATGGTGGAGGTTTGGGAAACCCAAAACCTGTAGGAGAGACCAGCAGGCAAGAGACTGAGCCAAGAGCTACGGGTGGAGAGAAAATACATCCCAATCAAAATTCCCTCTCGGCCAATGGTAGTCACTACTCGATTTAGGCCTTCAGTTACCTCCAAAAGGAACACACATGTAATCTTTGGCCATTAGATTTATTAAATATTTGTTGATATGTATCAGTTTCATCTTTGCAAATTACCCTCATAAGAGAAGATAGAAGGGAAAAATGGAATATATTAACCATCATAAGTGAGCAACCAAAATCTAAGGGTCTGAAAAACAACATGATTAGATTTTTTCCAGATATAAATATATTTCATTTTGAGGTTTTCCAATGCAATACTATAAGTAGATTGCTAAGAGAATATATATATATATATATATATATATATATATATATATATATATGGATAGTTTCAAAGGTAACATTCAGCTCCATATTGGTTGTGACAAAATTGTGAAAATAATACGTGTGAGAGAGTTTCTATGTGCATCAATATGTCATTGAGCTGTGAAATACATGTGGACACACCAATTTATTTTATAATCAGTTTCTCTGAGGGTTAAAATGGGTTGCTGTGATAATTAACACATGAGTGGTGGTGATTTTCCAAGCAGAATTTTCAAAGGCAATTTCCTCCTAAGGCATCTGCTTTTAAGCAATGAGACTAAAATAACAAGTGCAGAGATTTCAGAACTGGGCCTGAACTTATCAGAAATAAAATCATCTTTCTTCTGCAGACTGGTATGAGTGATTTATCTCTCAGCATATGAAAGGATAAAGTCACTGCTTGAAAACTGTGAGGGAACTAAACTCACTTTTCTCCCTTAAATCCATGTCATAGCTTTTTATCTCAAATATGTATCAGTCATCCCTGGTAGATTCCGAATTCCATCATCTATCAATTTTCATAACACTGAACAAGCTTAATACATAGGAATTTCTCAGTAAATATTTGGTAAGTAAATGAATCATGGAATAAAACAGTCCACTCACCTATTAATAATCAATCTCCAAAGGCAAGTGAAAACTGACATTATAGAGCAATTTTTATTTTTTCTCACATTATTCCTGTCTTAAAAGGTTATAAAGGTAATTTGCAAAAGAAAAGTTAAAAATATTAGTTCACAGTACATTAAGCTTCTTTGTGCCTGGCAGCTCCTATGGAGACCCTGTGGGCCTCTCTTTTGTACAAAGGACACTCTCGAAGTTACTCTTTAAGAAGAACCACTACATTTTGCAAATAATGTTTTTGAAGTAGAAAATGTTTATATGAATTGAGTTACAAATTTAATTCTGTGACTAACACAGGCCCAGGATCCTCAGCACCATCATGTCATCTGGGGTCCATAGTAAATTAATAAAGTTGATCATTTTTAAAATTTCATACACTCAGATATTTATTTGGGCAATAAAATTAAAAAGCATGGAATATTGTATTATCTTGTTGAAAACTGTCATATTTAAAAGCTGAAATATATCAATTATCTTAAACATCCTTCAGAAACTTCTGGTCAAACTTCTTACTGGTTTTATAATTTTTCCCATAAAACATGTCCTCATTGTGAGAAATATACCTTTTTTTCTTAGGTGCTGAACTTATTTAGGAAAACAAATAGGTTAGAATGGCAGAAATTATTTTTCATTTCAAAGTAATGAAAAATTTAAATGTATGGTGCTGATATCCTCTGAATACATTACAGAGTAGATATAGTATTTATTCAGTCTCAGCATATTCACTGTGGAAGACACTGAGCTAAATGACTAAGGTATAACCCTGTCTTCAAGTTCCTTATAGTCTATTCAATATGCTCAAAGAATGCACTGCAACCATGAATAGTGCTAATAAGCAGCAGGATTGATGATCACAGAGAATACCTTGGGGAGAAATCTACCTATTTTCTTTATGAATAATGAAAGCATTATAAGCCCAAGTCATTTAAATTTAAAGACCAGTCAAATTAATGCAACAGAGAAAAATAAATGCAAGAAAGTGACAATAACTTCACAATATTTTTTTAACTGAAGGTAAACACCAGCAAATATGCCAAGGTTGTAAGAGGGTCATGCCAACTGTAGAAAACAGAAAAATTATGCCTGGAAATTTAGAGTGAACACAGAACAGTTTATTTATACCTCATTCTAAAATAGAATGTTAGAATGATATTGGTCACAAAGTGTAATTTTAAAAGCTAATCTATGTATTTCTAATATAGGTAAGAAGATAATACAAAGATTATATTACTATTGACAGGATTATGGTAAACTAGTTCAGAGGGACTGAGGAACCAAAGCTACATTGCCTACTAGGGAGAAGCTTATGTTGCTATAATCTACTTTGGTAAGTGTAGAAGGGAACTGAGCACACAACATAGATCCCAGAAGTAACAGCCACTTTAGATCACTGACTTCACAGTAAGCTTCACAAGTTTCTTCCCCATGATGTGGGACGACATTGAGATCATTGACTCTCCCACCAGTCCTATATCTACTCTGTAATGTATTCAGAGGATATCAGCACCATACATTTAAATTTAGTCAAGAGAAGATATCTTCATCTACTACCTATCATCAAACTCCACTAATTTCTCGATCAGCTCTTACATTTCAAATAGGTTTCAAGCTGTTATATAAGACCAGTCATGATCTTTGAAGTACAGAATGAAATGTTAATGGGACATTTCTCCTGGGAGTTCATTTTTCCATTCCGATAGAGTCACAGAATCCTAAATGGATTATGGAAAAAATTAGTTCTCCACAATACCGCATAACTGTATATTTCATACAAACATTTAATGTGAGTTTTAGATTATTTATAATTTCCCTACTTACTTCCAAAGTGCTATAGGGATAATTTTCTTTTCTGGGAAAGATGCCAACAAAAAGTTCCTTTGGTTACTTTCAATGATAAATACCTTTATTAGTTTAAAGGAAAACTTTTCACTAGTGTAGCCTAGAAACTTAAAAATAAAGGAGAAAGTGTTTAACTTAGTACGTTAACCTCCAACAGAACACATGGCTTTCCATGTAAATGGAATGCACAATTTATATAAAAATTGCAGTGTTTAGGAACTATTCATAAGTATCTTAATGCACTGCATAAAGCAACTTATATTTGGTTAAGAAGATGAAACTCTGTGATTTAATATCTTTATTGATCACAGACAATAACAAGGTCATACAATTTGCTATTAAATGCTAGTAGCAAACCATGATAATCCACTTATTAAGCCATCGAGACACAAAACACTTGTTTTCAAGATGACTATGAATGGACATACTCCTAAAGATCCTCTCTCTTTTCAGCTTCAGTTCCCACCTCCTTGGTTATGCTCACATAACTCACTTAGTCACAGTTCTGCTCCTTTCCCCTGAATACATACTTCTTATTTCATGGTGTCCTAGGTTTGACTCTCCCTCCGCTGATGCTGGTTCTTTTCTCCTGATTATTCAGATTTCATCCCCGGTTTCAGCCTCTCAGCAATTCTACTTGCCCAACACTAAGTCAACATTACAGGAACTCCTGATAACAGACTTCTTTCTAAATGTTACCATTCACTGTAGAATTATCGGTATTCCTGATTAGATACTTAGAGGAATACAGGCATTACAATGATTTTTTTTTCCAAGAGTACAAAAATACTAGAATACAAATTTTATAATGGCTCAGTTATCAGCTGTTAGGTACATAATTTTTCCCAGTATTTCCACAAATCCATGTCCTATAAATACATCTAAATATCACCTTGAACAAAAATGTAATTAGAGCCATTTGTTTTGAATTACACATCAATTTCATTACCCTTTACAAAGACAAGATATATAGGGATTTTCAAGTTGTTCTACTGAGTATAACTGAAAAAAATCATTTTGTTTAAATTTATTTTAATAAATATATAATTAAAGAAGCACTCATTTTCTTTTAACTATGAAGTTGTAAAATATTGATGGTTAGAAGCACACTAGAATATCAATCAGTTTTGAAATTAAAGTGAATGATACTTAATAATCAATCATTTACATCGGACTTTGAATACTCTAGTATGATAATTTGTAAATTATTTGAGTAATATATAAAATTTGTGATCAACTGTGAAGTTATTCAGTGACGCTATAGAGCAGAGGCAATCCCCACAACATACAGGATAAACATATGCACACACTGAATGGTTACATATTTTAGAGACTGCCAAATTCAAGAAAGATTTAGGAATGCTCACGCTAAAATTGCCCAATAAAATGAGATGTGCATGAAGAATCAGAGCTAAGGTCCTTGGATGCTGAAAAACTAAATAAAAAAAGACAAGGTAACATAAACTTGTGCTTGCTGCCAACACTCACTCTGATATGTGTTTAGTAGTTCCTACACGTTGTGATTGTCAGGAGTGTATAGCCTTGAGAAACTATGGAGTTAACAGATATGTTGTTGAGTCATCGCTGAGATGCAGAGTTGAAGAGGACCAATGCTATACTATCATAGTTTCTGGGCCACGAGCCACGTCATGCATAACACTTGGGTGTTATTGTTCTCTACTCTCTTGAGTTCATGTACCTTCAGTTGTATTCTCTTTACACTATATCTAACCTAGATAAACCATGTCTTCAAAAACACAGATGTTGCTCTATCGTCTAATCTGTCGATCGTGATTTTTATTTCACCTTTATAGTACGAAATTTCTCATGAGGGAGATTAGAGTATGTAGATCGAGACCTTATGAGAGGATTATATTCATGTTTATTTGAGAAATAAATGGATAAGGATTGCCAAAAATTTAGCCTTAATCTAGGAGTAATTTTTATTTTTTAAGTATATCAGTAACATAAAGAAATTATGGTCCATGTATAGATGATGAAATTGAGGAGACGTTCTTAATTAATAGTATTTGTTAACGAATAATAGATAGCATGTAACCTTTACCACTGAGAGATACCTAGATAGCTACTATACGTATTTAGCATATCTGTAGAAATACATATACAGTCACAGCCATATGAGATTGAGCTCGAGTATTCACTACATTTATAGTTACTTAAGAATCGAAGACAAAAGCGCACTCCATTTGAGTTTCGTACATCCCCACATGAGGAGATACAAAAGTAGGGTATAAATTATATAGTTAACACATTATATAAATGATTAAGAATGTATTATATATATTGTTAGGAGTTGTGCTGTATACGGCGTATGTGAAAGGTATTCTATTTTAAATAACTTGGTCGTCATAAGTGCAGTGCCTCTATATCTCAACGCACTCCCATTGTTGGTGAGGAGAGAAAGAGAAGCCAGGTGTGGTATATTGTTAGTGTATGTTTTTTTCGCATGACCGAAAGATTTCCTGTTTCTATTTAACTCTCTAGGATATTCAAGTACCCAGGTATCTAGGTGTTACATCAAAACTTACACAACATGTATAACCCTGTACCTTCTGAAAAACCAAAAAAAAAAAAAAAAACAATCTATTTAAGTAATATTTTAATTGATCATCACAAAATATAACACTAAAGACATCTATATCTCGAGGATCACTTATGGACTCTATATAGTGAACTTGTAAGCACAAACCTCAATAGTTATATTCTATTAAAAGCATGAATGATCATCTCCTTAACACTAATAGCACACAGAATTTGATGATATATTTGATGGCGAGACGAGGGAAGTAGTTATGTAATATGGAGAGAATGCACTCGGATTAGAGCAGCATAATTATATGGGTAACATAAACATATGTTGAGAAGGTTTGACATAATTGGAGTGAGTTAGAGAGAGATAATAATTATCCGATGTATAACAGTGAGAACGCACATTAGTTGTGTCAATTGTCTATAATGAGTGATTAACTGAGAGTTCTAAGCTTCACTTACCGGGGCGCACTGGCTGTGTCTAGTTTTTCGTGAGCGTCGAGAGTGCGAGGACGGCGTGCTCGCAGAGGTATTCGTTGACGAGAAAAGTCTAGGTTGATCGCATAGCTGTGGCACTTCAACGTGCTTACTATGTGATTCCTCGCGACATGATATGTCATTGAGGAGTGTTATTAAGTGCGAGATCTCAAGAACGAGCCGTCTATCTTAAATCTTATGAGTGCATCTTATAATGAGAGAGATCGATGACTGTAATTCTGTTGTTTAATTATTACCACGTATTCATCTTCACCAGTAGATGGGTAATCAATGTTAATAATGAAATCACCGCTGAAAGTTATGCTTGACTAGTTTTGAAAATTTCAAATACTTATTATTTATTGTTTCTTGACTCTACTCCAATTTTCTGGTGTCTATCACTTCTTTTCTAGTGTAGTATGTCTTAGGTCTACTTGCTAGATTGAAATTTCATGTATATATCACTACGGAAGGGATCAGAAATAGAGCCATACGTCTCGCGTGACGAGATATTTATACTTTTATTGTTTTGTGGTCTTTAGTCGAGTCACATGAGCATTAGATAATTCCACCTTGCGTTATGAGAGAATATCAGTACATATAACACCTCATCATAAGGACATTATCACCTGATAAGGCTCATCGGAGAAGTGCTGTCTTCTGTATTTTTCAGCTCATGGTGTATGATCTAAGGCTCGGACAATAGTCTTTACATATAATACCTGTTCTACGGAGCTAATACACTTGGCCACTAAGTGTGATAGTGTAGCCCACCCAGATCCTTCGCTTCTTCCTTGGTTTACATCCAATATGCGGTTGCGTGAGTGCTAACCCTTATGTCTACCCTGTAGTTCTGAGGTCACTTTCTTTCTTTTTCTTCTATCTAATCTATTTAATTAAATTGCCTAATTGTAATTATGTATATAATGCAGTTAGTATCTACATGTCCTTGACTCCTGTATCGTTCATGGCGCAGACAGGGCACAGAACTATTTAATTTGCAGTCAACTTTCATTTCACTAGATAACGCTTCTGCTCAAAGGACTGAACTATCTTTGTGTGTACCGAAGGTTACAGTGAGAATATACATAATAATGCAAACAGTTCTACAGGACACAATTCTCTTCTGGAGTGGTAGATAGACAAAACGCCATCACATGTGAGTCACTTAATCTCAAGCCATATCGTACGTCTCACGCAAGAATGTCCAGAGCTAAATTATACTTAGAGAGAAATTATTGTAGTATATCATCACGGTGCTACTGACTGAGTTGCAATAGGCATAGTTAGTGGTTAGTGGAGTTAGAAATGTTTTTCATGTTTCTTAAACAGTTAGGTGTTCTTTTCATATATAAGTGTGCGAGTCTCTATTACCTAGCTAGTTTGAGCTCTACTATATGAGAGGTCTTGCTTGAGTGAGTATTGACTTTGAGGTTTTGACACACAGAGCCCTTGATATATAACTCAGTTTTTAATATATTTTTTGGTCGAAATCAATTGTTCTTAACCAAAAAGTGATGGGGCTATCACCATGTAATGTTATCTCTTCATACTACATGACATGGTGAGTTATGTTTTGCTAAGAGGAAAAAACGATAGCATATGCAAAAAGTAAAAAAGTGAGAAGCGACAATTTGAGCAATAGAATTATGAAAATGAGCAGTAAAATTACGAGGACTGACAAATGACAAGGTGGTGTGAACGCATGACCTGGATGATTGTAGCAAGTGGCTGGTGAGGGTCTGGAAGTCTGGCGATGGTCAAGGTGTCAGAGAGTGAATACATACCTGTGAGGTTGCAGAAGTGCAGTGCTGAGCGTTGAATCACGAAAGGTTGTGTAGTCTTCTCATACAGGATAAGCTGAGATAGTCTACACATTTAGCTAGGTATTGAGACGTGGAATCAATTGTGTGAGTATATCATCTCAAAAACATCATGTAAGAGAAGAATAAAAAATTATAAACAATACAATTAAAAATAAAGCAACCTCAGAGATAAAACCATAAAGTAACACTTATATTATTAAATGATGATTGAGTTCGTAGCGACAGCACCGGCGTATCGGTGGTCACGGCATGCACCCTCCCTTTTACGTCACTCAGCACATATCAGAGCTTCAGACGCACATCTAGGCTTCTATCTCGAGGTGCAATATCCAGAGAGTAGACACAGCCCTGAGAGGCGAGCTTTTATTCATAGAGACTCTCTCCACAGGTACCGAGCTCGCACCAACGTATGCCATGTCATAGGAGAGATCAGATCCTCACGCCGGAGATGAGACATCCATAAGTTCGTCCTACAACAGCCAAGATTTCCACGTCAAATAGTACTGAAGAAAAACAGAACTTGAGAGGTTACGTCCAATTGAAGCACATTGCTCTGTATGTGCACACATGTTAGGTTTCTAGTCTTTGCTCAAAGGTCTACTGCTTTGTTATGAAAGATTAAAAATCATGTCTAAAAGTTAACATGTCAGTCATGGCTTCTCTTAACAAAGGACATTTCTCAATTTTAAAAAAGGATCAGACTTTTGTAGTTGTACATCAGCATTTTCTTTGAATATTGAAGTGGATTACTACCAAAAATGAAGCCGAGGAAAACATTCTAAGATATAGGCGTGAGGGAGAAATCATGGTGGAATGTTAAGTTTTGTAACTCAGCATTTCTTAGAGATATGGGAGAATGACCTACTTAAAGGCTATATCACAAAACCATTACTGGTAGTTTTCTGTAGGTTGACTGTTGAAATAGACTTGACATATATTCAGCAATTCTGTCTTCCAGTCACCAGTGACAAAATCAACCAAGGACCCACTCTGCTGTCTTTACAATGTATTTCTACGTTATTGATTTAAGTTGTCTGTTTACTTTTTAGCTATTGTACCCTTCTTTTGTTACCAAGTAACCATCTTAATTGAATCAGTTATTTGGCATCCTGTTATTGTACTTTTTATTTCCAAGCATAACAACATAAGATATACACTCAGTTAGGATTCTTAGTGAAACTAAGTCTAGTGTGTACATTCAAGCGATACGAGAATATGTTCACTTGTACCGGAGCAGACTGAGAGTGGAATAGCCTCTGGTCCAGAGAACTTATATAGGTAGCTCTGATAGCCACTACCATCTCAATGACTTCACTATTATTGCTAAAATGCTCTACACTTTAGTAATCTTCAACAAGCTAACTCTTACCTTTGCATCGACTTATTACAGGACCAATTCAGCTGCCAGCATGAAATGCAACATGGCCACACCTGGATCATAGCTTCTGTATGTCTGCTTCATGAAGAATATAACTACTAGTTTTATATTCTTTTGAATTCACAGTAAGTAAGATTCTATATCTCTAGCGCACTCTTATATAGAGTTATGAATTATTGTGTACACTCTTGTTCTTTGTGCTGTTATTGTTAATTTTGTTGTAGTGTGATATTCTAGAAAGTATCCAGGAAGTTACTCTGGTGATCTAGTTACGTATTTCATGGTGAGCGGCGCTATACTTGGGAAGAAAAAAACGTCAATTAAATATGCGCGCGAAGATGTGGTTATGGACATATCCTCCAGTGCTTGAGCCAAGATCAGTAAGTAAATGCATATTGAACTCACAGAGATCACTGTTGGCTCCAATGGACCTGCCGAGTGCTGTCGATTAATATATGATAGCATGGAACGCCACACACAAGGGAGAGCACAGGAGATCTAAAAGAATGCTACTTCGAGAGTGTCTTTACTTCTTAATCACTTTTCATATTTCATTTAGAATTCACATACTAGCATTGACTGCCCCAGTCAGGTGGTTACAAAGGGTTTCTCCGTGCTGTTACATTTGTGGTGATTATTGCTCTTCTCCGCGAATCGACTAACTTAATTTACATAAACTCGGTGAGGCCAGCTGATATATTAATGCCCATCTTGAGTATCGTTTTGATTGATAATTAAATATGATTGATATAATCTGTACAGATTCTTCATTTTCGGATGGATCTTAGAGTATAATTCACATGCGTATGCTATTGGTCCAATGTGTGTATTAGACTTAGATTTCGTGTCAGTACTACTTATCTCTTATCTGCGCGAGAGTTCGGTGACATTTGTTATACCTTTTTTATGTTATAGTTGTCCTTCCGAACAAAAGTATATAATTTACAATAAGTATAATAATAAAATTAAGTTGTATTAGATTGGTTTATATGATTAAAGTTTGGAGAGAGAGAGAGTAAATTGTGACAATATTTACTAAGAGACATGGTATGTTATATAGGAGAGTTGAACACAAAAATCCTTGAGCTATAAACAAAACCGGAGACCTAGACAATCACTTGATGTGCTTAAGATAATTATTAGGACACTATCATTTCAAGTATAAATAATCAACAATGTTACACTCACCATCTTCTTGCCTCCATTTTATTATAGCCTTTCTTCCAATCACTTCTTCAATTGTTCTCAATCAAGTTTCTTGTGGTGCTGCGAGATATTAATCAATATTGTAAAAGATTCGCACCCTTTTTATGCCAGTACTATTACGTTATGAACTAAAATATTCATTATGTAAGTACTCGATGGTTGTTGAGGATGAGCAGCAGGAGAAGACTCAACGGCCCTCATAGTGTGCTTACGGTACGCTGCCTGGGCTGAGACGTAAGAAGTATTTAAAGGTCTGAGGAAATGCGACATACGTGAGATATCTGCGGTTTCTATCTAAAATATAAAGCACGCGCACTGGATGTAGCTTTAGTAGGATCTCGTGAGGTACGAGCTTCCTATATTAGGTAACCCTCGACACAGACAGACCTTGGCGAGCTCTTTAGCATAGACAGTGATTTTTACTGAGACACTAGACCCTTCTGAAAAATCATCTACAATCTACGGTCAATGCAAGACTGTCATGTATAATCACTATATATTCCATCATATTTTAAAGCATGCATCAGGAAATTGCAACGAACTCGCAATAATGACATTCTTCGAGCTCGCACATTCTTGTGGCTAATTATGTCTACGCAATATGACTTGACCAACCATGAGTAATGACTCATCTGTGATAACCTTTCTACATGACGTAGTATGCCTTAATGGAAAAATTTGCGAGGTCAGAGAGGGTGGAGACATGGAAAACTTGAGAGAGACTCGAGAGAGGTTGAAGTGACATCAACCTATTTGCATTTCTTAATGTAAAACGAGATGTTATGCCACACGAGGTATGCAGATATCAAGTCTGGAGTTTTTTGTGATATTGTACACTTTCATTATTAGATCTCAATATCTTTATGCTAGCTTATCGTGCGATCAGTCAGATTTTAAATCGTGTATGTTATACTTATTTTTATCAATGAACAGAAGCTATGTAACTTCATGAATCTCACTCAACTCAATATTTGAGGAATTTATATTAGAATGAGATATATCGAGGCTTGTGATATTGTGTTCTTGAGCCTGAGATTAGTTAGATATTTATTCGTGAAACACTAATTATTTCTAGTGAGCTTCTACATGTACGTAAAGTAAGAGAAGAGACAAACTAATTATAAGAAGATATACATCAGGCTTTCTAGCCAGCAATGGTCTCTTGAGTGCGACTAGCATCGACTGAAAGTGTTTCAGTACGACACAGTTAGAACGCTCGCTAGTGTCTATGTTGTGCAGAGTTGCTATATCAATTTATTGGACGCTGTAGCCATCCTAATAAATTTTTAATCTGGGTCGAGGATCAGATCAGCTACTAGATTACAAAGGCTAAGGAATTGTGGTCTACTCACTATAACAGGTGTTTTGGATAACTAAATCAAGAATCTAGTGAAACCATGCCTTTAATCCTAGCATGCCATAGTATTTGATGAATCCCTCTGGTCTGTTATTTTTTCAAGTCCTATCTATTGTTGTTTAATATTTTTATGCTTATATTGTTCTATAGTGTACTATTTTTCGAGTTGTTCTTCTTATATCTCTCCTATATCTTATATGTCTTATGTCATTTATTATTTGTGTGACTCGTCTATATAAGTTCAGCCTTTTTTAGATTCTTCTCAATTATGTTTGGATGTTGGTGGTTTATTAGTTTAAGTAGAATATAGTATGAGTTTTTTATATTATATATCTAGGAAGTTCAGAATTCTATGATTATTTATTTTTGATGCTTAGTGTTATATGTCATTTTTGTATTTTCTTTATTTTTTTTTTTTTTTTTTTTTGTTTTCTTTTTTTTAGTCATTTTATTTTTTAGTTTTTTTTCTGTATGATCTCATTCTCTTGTATTTAGGACTTATTTAGTTTTAGTTTTTTTTTTTCTCAGTCTTTGTGTAGGAGATTTATAGTTATCCTTTTAGCTGGTATGGATTCTCTGGTTTTGTATTGTTTGTTGATATTTATTTTCTTGTTGTGTCTTGTTTTTTCTCTTCTTGATCTACGCAGCTTTTGACCGTCCATATCTGCGTGGCTCCGTGGTTGATTTTATTAATTTAAGTACTTTTTAAGAATTTCCGTGCTACAATATGAAATCATGAATGTCTGTTATTGTAAATAAGATTCATAGATTATTTTAATTACCTAAGTTAAGTTAAATATGCTTTCTATTTCAGTCTATCTTTACAAAATATTTTGTATATACCATTTCACTCACTAGTTCGTGTCTGTAGGGCCCACCAAACCCAATTTTCCAAGATTCAAATTAAGACAAATTCTTAAGTTGTTCAATTGATCCTTCTGTGAAAATATTAGTCTGTATCTGAATTTGATATCAATATTTTCTTAGCACAGAAATATGAATTGCCAGTAAGAGTCATAAATTAATGGTGAGACAACAACTGTGCAATGTATTTATTTATGTATTTGTTAAAATATATTTCAAGTCTATCAATCAATTAACAGTAGAACAACACCATCAATTGAGACTCTCATTTCTGTTGACTCTGGACTGTATAAAGTTGACAATTAAAAAATAGTTATTGGTAGTGCTGATTATACGTTCATTAAATCATGTTTCTATCTGTATGGATATAATGAAAATATATTCACCCTATATGAACACATTATTATATTGAAATTTTGATATAATTTAGTTTTTCATCTTCAATTTTATACTAATATATTGTGTATAAAATCTGTTTCACAAGTGACAGTAAATAATGTCAGGCTTATAATACATTCTTCAGATAAGCAGTCTAAAATTTATTAAAAGGGAAATATTCTATCTGAGAAGGAAAAAAAAAACAAAAAAGCAAAATGACCTCACTGAGCTAAAATTCCTATCTGAAAACAAACACAGTATGAAATAAAACACACAAAAAAAATGGATGTGAAATGAGCAAAAAGAGGGCAAATCTAAAGAGAAACAACACAACTCGATGGGCACTGAAAAATCAATGAAGTAAAACTGGCCTGTCCCTGAAAATGAACGAGGTGAGAACGGGCCATTTTTGCCTTCATTGATTTTCACTGTTCATTGAATTGTGTTCCTCTGTCCCTCTAAGGTCATATCATTTTCTGTTTCTTTTTCTGCTTCTAAGTAAGCCTTTGGAAGGGCTAAAAGTATCAGAGGGTCATACATAATGATTTCCAGTATTCTCCAGCCGGAAATACACCATTCTTTCTATAATTATAAAGTCTGTAGCCATTATTTGTAGGCACGATAAAATATTAAATAACAAGGAGTCATTACAACCATCTGGCACTAATGGTGATTAAGTCTTATATTTTTAAAGTTTCTATGAACCTACTTTACTTTCTCTCATGAAATCATGAAAAGAACTTAAATTTTACTTCTAAAAAACAGTTTCCCGAGTAAGCCAAGTTGAAAACAACGCTGAATTTCCATATGTAATGAATTAGATATCCAACAATGGGTTGTTAGAAACTCTGAATGTAATGAGTTATGTTTTACCTGCTCTCACTTTCAGCCAAAATTCTATTTTTTAACATAATTGTGTTTGCTAAGACTCAAAACAAGGGTTTATCCAACTGCTTTGTTAAAGATGCTTTCCACATAGAGGTTTCTTACTGACTAAAGTAGTCAGACATTCTTTTGCAGTGCTGACATTACGACATACAGTTAAATACAATAAGAGAAAAGAGATAGTGAAGTTTCTAACAACACATGACAAGAGTGAGATGAACAAGAATACAGCTTATGCTACATACATCAACAATGAGAGAGATTTAACCATAATACACCTAAAAATTGCAACATAATCCTCGGGCATAAATATGAAGTGTTACAGTTATGACAGACAAATGGTTATTATCATATAAAGAGCTTATATAAACTCTTACAAAAATCTTAAGTTTTCCACTCAAAAGAAGTGAAAAGTGCAGCTAAATATTATTTGCAAAAGACATGCAAATGAATTTCCCACAGACTTAAAACATTTTCAACTATATTAATTCCAATTAATCCACTGATTTGTATTCTACACAAAACCAAGAAATACTGAAGCATTATTTTCAACCATTTTGCAATTTTAAAATGGATTACTAACAATATTTAAAAGTTTGAGAACTGGTTTTTGGTGTACCTGGCCAGCATCTAGGCAAGCCATGTAAAGCAACTTCCCATTTTGTAATGCAAAACTTAAAAATTCATTCTTCCTTAACTTAATCAATTTCTAGTAACATATTCTAAAGCAATCACCCATAACATCCTTATGGACTTACATGAGAAATTCCTTATTTTGGGGTTGTTTTCAACAACTGCAGTTGTCTGAATGTTTATGCCTCTGCATCCCTCAGCTCTTCTGCTCAAGCCCTAACCACAGTGGTGAGATCATAGAGAAGGCTTTGGGAAGTGAATATATCATTAAATTGCAGTCCACATAAGGGATTGGTGCCCTTTGAAAGAAGCCTAGTGCATCAGATTACTCCCCCATGGAGGCATATAGGAAGAAGGATATACCCATGACCAGAATTCAGACCATTAACAGCTGGTAAATCTGTTAGTACTTAGACCTTGGATTTTCCAGGCTCTAGAACAGTAATAAGTTTCTTTTATTCATAAGCTATCCAGGAAATGACATTTTAAATAACACCCCCAATAGACTGAAACAAAAGTTGAGTGGTCAGAGAGCTAGCTACTTACAAAGCAGAAAAAAAATTGGGCTGTGTGGAACTCCTACTTGATTTGAAAGTATAAAGGGACTCCAGTGTGACTCACAAGAGCACTTGACACCCTTCAGCTGGTCTTCACACACACACACACACACACACACACACACACACACACACACTCACACAGGTGCACACAAGGTGGCCTGCCAACAGTGTGCCATGGGCGATGTTACTACGGTTTCTAATGATGATTTTATTTTCTTCTGTCATTTATAGAATCTTTAGCATTTATTTCACTGGATTTGCTTTCTTTAGTAGTAGAAAGAAACCACATTAACAGAGTAAATCTATTTTTAAAGGTTTGCTATGATATGTAAATTATAATGTAAACTACATTATTTTTGTGAGGTTATTTTTATGAACTCTTGATATTAATATTCACACTTTTATTTACAGTTGCTCTATAATATTAAATATAATATCACATTTGTAAAATTCATTTTAAAGGTTTTATTGTTTATTACATGTGTATGAATGTGTGTACATGTGAGTGCAGGTACCCACCAGTGCCAGAAGAGGGCTTCAGACCACCTGGAGCTAGAGATATAGGTAATTTTGAGGCCCCTTATATGTATGCTAGGATGGAATTCAGGTCCTCTACAAGAGCAGAGCATACTCTTAAATAATGAGTGATCTCTTTAGCTTTCAAAAGTGACTTATATTAAAAATTAAATAATGAGGAGGGGTGGGGAGAGTTGTGATTGGTATGTAAAATAAAAAAAATAAATAATAAGAAAATTAAATAACATAGAACCTTATGATTCTAAGTAAGGTAATACATTTGAAATCAGAGAGGTACTTTAAAACCAAAACATTCTCAGATTTTTATGCTCGAACTTTTAAAAGAATATGATAATAATAGATGAATAGGGGGAAAACTAAGTTTCTGACTACTTTGGTATTTATTAAGCATTACTTAAGAACCTGTAATGTAGGCATTCATAGAGAAATGGACATTCTATACAGTGCCCTCAAGTGCTCCTCCATCCCACTCAAGGTGTGTCAGAGTGAGGGCCTAAAGACTTAGTAGTTATGTATTAAGCTTCTTGGGAATCAAACCAATATACAAGGTAAAACTGCACTAAAGCCACTCAACAATAGAAAGACTACAAAAACATGAGACCATGGGAGGGGGGCTTGGAATTCATACTGAGAATTCATACTTAGAATATATATATGGAACTCCGACTAATATATATATATATATATATATATATATATATATATATATATATATATATAAATGCAGTTATGCCACTTGGCACTGATAATGTCATTTATATGCTGTTTCACTGTGAACTCAAAAAACATGTCAAATGAATCAAATTGTAAAGTGAGTTTCAAAGCATTTGACAAACATATAGTACTAAGGAAAGTTGAGAGGATGAAGGGTCTTGAAATAAATATTCAGGTGCATGGCTTCTTAAGAAGCAATAACATATCTGAGTTGTTTTGGTTCTTATAAAAGTAAAGGTGCTGGTTTGCCTTGAGCACAAGCAATTCAAATTAATTAAGCCTCAATTTTCCTAAGACAACATGACATGTAGGAATAATATGCAGAGTGGAATAAAACAGATTTTTTCAGTATGTTTTAATACATTTTGTGTATTGATTTAATGAGGAAATGCTTATGGTTAATCATAAAAATAAAATATTAAAGATCAAGTATCAGCAATGCAAAAGCTTTTGTGTTAAAAATTAATCGAACATTTACTAATAATAATTTAAGGATTCTTTGAGTGATATACCAGCCTTTATTAAAATCGTTCAGCAGTGAAGAGTTAGCTACTGGACAATGTTGAAAAAACATAGTAGACTAGCATTTTTATAAAATATTTATTACATTTCACTTTACTAAAGTGTCTAATCACCTAACTTAAAATATAACTTTATAAACTATAAAGTCCATATACTTTAATTATGGAAAGATTGGCATCATTTGTAGGTATATGAATTATAAAATGTCTTCATTTGCTGTCTGTTTATGAGATAAAGACCATGATCAAGAGAAAACTTGGGAAGAAAATATATATATGGCCACGTGTGATATATAGTTTCTCAATAAGAGAATCCAAGGCAGGAACTCACACTGGTTCCTGAAGACAGGAACTGAAGCAGAGGCTATGTAGAAGTACTATGTAGAAGGCTTGCTTTTCATGGCTATCTCAGCCTGTTTTTTTTATGTTTGTTTTTTTTTTTTAATTTGTTTTTATACAACATAAAAGAAGCTGTCTAGAGATAGAACTAGCCAGAGTAGCTTGGGTCCTCCCACATCAATCATTAACTAAGAAAATGTACCTATAGAATTGTATACATGTCAATCTGAAGGCAACAGTGCTATGGGATAATGCTCGTGTACACTGACTGGTTTAATAAAATGCTGATTGGCCAATAGCCAGGCCAAACATATAGGTGGGGCAAACAGACTAGGAGAATGGTGGGAAGACGAATGACATAGTCAGGAGTCACCAGCCAGACACAGAGGAAGCAAGATGTGAAGGCAGAACTGAGAAAAGGTACCAAGCCACGTGGCTAAACATAGATAAGAATTATGGGTTAATTTAAGTGTAAGAAGTAGTCAGTAGTAAGTTTGAGCTCCTGGCTGAGCAGTTATAATTAATATAAGCCTCTGAGTGATTATTTTATAAGTGGCTGCAGTACCGTGGGGCTGGGTGAGACCAGAAAATCCTTCCGACTACACAACAGTTGCCATTACGTCTCCCTAGATGACTCTATCTTATGTTGTTTATCAAATAGCTAGCACAATTGTTCCCATGTCATTTTGACACACAAATGCATCATCATTAAATCATAAACTTCTTTCTTGCCTCCAAGAACTCATACTAATATTAATATTACAATATAAAACTCTAAATTTTAAGAGTCCCACAATCTCTTAAAATATCAACACTTAAAAGTCCAAAGTATCTAAAAATATTCAAAGTCTCTCTTAGGAAGTCCAAAGCCTCTCAACTGAGGGTTCCAGAAAAATGAAAAAAAAAATTACATATTTTCTTACTCCAGGAGGAAGAACCAGGGAATAGTCACAGCCAAATAAAAGTAAAACCAAACTCCAACAGTGTAATTAACTTGGTGTCCAGTATCTGGATTCATGATCTTCTGGGCTACAGAGGGCCTGGCCAGTACTAATCCCTCTGCTCTGTCACACATAGTGCAAACAGCTTGTCTGGCACGCTCAAGCTGGCTCTACTCAAGACCTGCCTCTATACTTGGTCATCCTACAGTTTTGGCATTATAAATATGCTATAGTTTCTACTGAACCTCAAGCTGAAACATCAGACTCTATTACTGCCACACGGTGTCAATCCTCAGCTGTTCTCCATGACACCTTCAGTCCTGAAGCTTACATTCCACCAAAACCAATAACACTGGGGAGATGCTTGTACTACCAAGTTCAGGAGACCTGAGAAAATATTCCAAGAAGATTCCACCTCACTGATGCTGGTCTCTTAATTATGGCTAATTTTTCAACCCCCAGTTACCAGCATCAATTGCCCAGTAGAGAAAATGGTTCACTTCCTTTCTTTTTTTTTTAAGTACATCTTTAATTAAAATTGATTTACATCAATTTCTCCATCCTTTTCCTCCTTCTAACCCTTCACAGGTACCTTCCTTCTTACCCCTATGCATGATCCCCACTGTCAAATTGATGGTGTCTTTTTTAAATTACTATTGTCACACACACACACACACGTGTGTGTGCGTGTGTGTGTGTGTGTGTGTGTGCGTGTGTATACATATATATATAATATATATATATATATATATAATATATATATTCACATAAGCAAGCTATTTGAGATTGCAATTTTTCATGTCTTGTTTATGCAGCCTTTACTTGGAGACACTATTTCACATCAGACTTCTGTATTCTAGTTCTTCCAATTTATTTGGTATCTTATTAATCACATTTGATTCTTTATCCCCAACTGACAAGAATCACATATTCTCAATTCAAAATATCATATGAACAGTCATGATATGTTGTGGAATATTAGTTTAACTATGTAAAAATATGTTGCATTTGTTTATGTTGCAGAATATTACTTTAATTTCATAGAGGTGTGTTACACTTGTTTATGCTAAACTTGTTTAACTAGGCAAAGATGTGTTACATTTTCTTATGCTGCATCTGTTTAATTATGTAAAGACCTGTTGCTGTTTCATTTTGCCTGCCTAAGGCACCAGATTGGTATAATAAAAAGTTGAATGTCCAATAGCTAGGCAGGAAAAGGATGAGTGGGGCTGGTGGCAGAGAGAATAAGTAGGAGAATAAATCAAAGCTCAGAGAATGAGGTAAGAAAGAACAAGCAAGAAAAGGAGGGAGATGACTGGGGCCAGAAGCCAGGCATCTACCAGCCAGACAGCCATGGAATAAGACATATAGAATGAAAGAAAGGTTAAAAGCCATGAGGAAAAATGTAGATGAAGAGAAATCAGTTTAATTAAATTATAGAAGCTACTGGGACATTCATAAGATAAGGCCGAGCATTCGTAACTTATATTAAGTCTCTGTGTCATGATTTGGGAGCTATAGAGCCAATAGCTACACAGTAGAGAGATTGGCAGAGATGTTGGGCAGAAAGCATAAGTAGGTGGAGAAATCTAGGTTCAGAGAACTAGATAAGAGAGAACAAGTGAGAAAGAGAAGGAGACACACAGGGCCAGAAGCTAGGCAGCTGCCAGACACAGAGGAAGCAGGAAAGTAAGATATATAGAATGAAAGAAAGGTTAAAAAGCCCTGAGACAGAACATAAGTAAAGAGAAACAGATTAAAACAAGAGCTAAGATAATGCCTAGCATCTGTTACTAATAACAAGTGTCTGTGTCATGGTTTAGGAACTTGTTGTTGGCCAAAAAATAAAAGCCTGTTACACTGACAGACTTTGAAAAACTCTTAAACTTTCCTTTGAAACTTCACAAGCCAGGCTTCTATGGCATGCATTATTCGCAATATTCTCTTCCAAGCTCTGAAAAAAATACCAATCTTTCTTGCCTAAAGTTCCACAATTTTCCCACAACCACATACTCAGCACTGTCACATCAATAGTTTACCCTCTTATACTCATTTCTTTCCTAGTTTTTTTTTTTATTTCTATGACAAAGATCTTGACTAAAAGCAACTTGGAGAAAAAATAGTTTATTTGACTTAAGGTCCATCATGGAGAGAAGAAAGACAGAAACTCAAGACACAAAGCTAGAAGCAGGACGTGAAGCAGAGACCGCAGAGGAACATTGTTTACTGGCCTGCTCTTCATGCCCTGCTCAATATGCTTTTTTATACCACACCAAAATATGTGCCCATGGATGGCACTGCCCTCAGAGGGCTGGACCTCCCACATCAACCATTAATCAAGAAAATGTCCTATATGTTTACCAAAAAGCCTGTCTGATCGATCCCTAGCTTGTGTGAAGTTAAAAAGAAAGGGCATGAATTAAATTCAATTCTTGACCTTAATCATTTTGTAAAATCTATGTATCTGGATGCATAGTTTAGAAACTGTTAAAATATAAAGCTATAGTTATGCCAATTTTCTTATTATATTCTATACAAACTATAAATAATATAAAATACTTAATGGCCTAATATATTACCCATATGTAGTAAATACTAAATATCAAGTAACTGAAGACAATACTCTTGAATATAAAATTCATACATAATAAATACACAGAGATCCTACATGATAGGTTAGTGCAGCAAACTATCATCTAGTGTGTTACAACTGCTCAGGACTATGCATATGAATCAGAATAGCAAATTGTACTCACATTAGTTAAGCAAATCTTTACCAAACAAAATCAGTGAACAAATTTTGAGTTTAAATGCCATTTAATAAATACTGTAAACTCTAATGAAAAAAAAACTGTGCACAAATTTGAAATTATTAAAAAAAAACTATTTGGTTATAATTTCATTTTGAGAAAGAAGATGGTTTTATTTCTGTGTCTCATTCTTCCAGTAATCTTTTAACTCACTGATACATCATGCTTCTCTGAATTTATATAAGGTCCACACATAGAAATTATGTCTATATTAGCATAAATTTGGACAAATATATCCTATGTCCCTATGCTTCCTTTGATTGAGAACCTGTTTCTCAAGGTCATCAACTTTTTAGAAAACCATAAGGGTTTTATGCACAGTGATGGAAGTTATCTTCTTTACAACTTCATCACGAGTTTTAATTCTCTTCTCTGAGATAGCGCTGGGCATTAAATGCATGTCTTAGCTGAGCCTCTGCCAATACATGGAGAAAACAATGAAAGTGTTTTCTTCCACATGTCAAACACCTTTGTATCCATGGCAAGTCTTTGGATTTTGTGATTTGTGACTTTGTCCTGTGGTTGCTTCTGATCTACAGATGGTCCAGCTTCTTGGATATTTCTCAATAGATTTGGAAAAGGAGCTGATACAGTCCTATTCCACATCCTATAGCTTGCATGAGACCTGCAGCGCAATCTGCAGAAGGTGCATCTACCTTCCTTGCATATCTCCACCATCTTATTGGATTGTGCTTCAGGTTCAGTGTTAGACTAGATGGAAATAACTTCCGTACCTAATAAGGGAAGTTTGTGAAATTTTCCCAAGCATATTTGGAACATAGTTCTAAATGATGATGCCTAGCACTATCTCTCTTAAAAGGATATAATAAGAAAATGGTAGGCAAGTTTTAAATGACACAGGGCTCAGCAAAAATAAAGAGGGTGAGGTAAAATCTTTGTACTCATAGAGCAGAAAATATACTGTGGTGTTAAAGATATAATTAACTTGGATATGAATATCTCTCCATAGTCATATATTTAAAGAAATAATGCTAACACTACTGAATTTCTCTCCTCTCCAAAAACAGAAAATAATTTATACTTGTAGATGTTTTAAATTTCTACAGTAGTATAAGCATTTAACATAATTAATATATTGAGTATTACATATGTGAAATGTCTGGGACTAGAAGAGTTTCAAACGTTGGAATAATTTATAATTATTATTTTGGCATAGTTATTTGGACTTTACCAAGGTAGCATCCATAATCCCCAATTTCCAAATCAAAATTTTATACTCTTCGTGTATGTGAAGGATGCTCAAACTGTAGTAGTTTCTAAAATATTCTAGAGAAACCACAGCTGACTACAGAAAAATACATCTGACTATGTAAAACTAAGTCCATTTGCAGACAAATACCAATAATTATGGCAAGTGTTATTTGATTTGATAGTCTTTTTTTCAAATATGTTGAAGTTATTAAAGATGAAAAGCCATTACATGTAAAAACTGAATAATACCAAATTGCTCTACTTGTATTTTATTTGTTTCCTCTCAAAGAATTGGAGCATCCTTACATTAACATTTTTTCTTTGTACATTTTATAAGATTCACTCAAAGAATATTTCATCTATACCTCCATTTTGATTGCCCTTGAAGTTGCATGGATCTGGTTTTTAGGTGACATTTGAGTTTATTATAGGCATAAAGCAGTCAGTATAACTTTGAAAACCTTGTTAGCGAACACCTTCTGATCCTTTAGCAGAGACAAATATTGCAAAAGAAAGAAAGCTACCACAAATCTCTTATATATCCACCCATAATCCTTGATACAGTCAGTTTTATTTCACTCCAAAATACTATAAAGTTTACTTTTGCTATGATGACTGGTGTTGAAACCATCTGAAGTTACAAAAAAAGCCAATGAAGCTTATTGTAGAATCTATCGAAACAATGGTGTTAAGAATATATGCCATTCTTCAGAGTTGTTTGAGCCATCCATTAAGAACACTTATAGTCAGACACAACTACCAAGAAAAAGATTTGATCTCAATGAATGACTTGTTATGATTATTTAAGAGGACCTGAATTTGATAACACAATAATAGATTTCTCTCTTGAATTTGGCTGAATGCATGATTTGCCTATTAGCCATGCCACTCATAGGACAACTATGTCTGGACTTAGTCAAGTTCCACAAAATCTTCCATTTTTATTTCATTCTTGCTTGTTCTTTCTAGTTACTGTTTTTAAATACTCACCAGCCACTCATAAAAGAAAGATAAATTAAATGCTGGTAAGATTAATCAAGATGCTGTTTTATTTTGAACATTAGAGATGCTGTATAGTAAAAGGAATTTTACAAACAGCAAGAAATGTGGGTATTTGCTTCATATAATATTTCTGAAATTCATAGAACTTAACTGTGAAATATGACAAATGTTCACTAGCCTGTGGGAGCCCATGGAGATTTCCTACTGAGATCTGAGCTTGCTTTACACAGCAGGGCTGCATTAGGGGATGGTTTTATCTCCTGCATGGTCACCAGGTGTTTGGGATGGTCTACACTTGGCTGTGCTAGGGGGAGGTCTTTTGCCACACCCCTTAGCATTCCTTTAAGAGCCCTTTAGAAGAGACAGAAAGGGCTGATGTGTTTTAACACAGGCCCTCCCAAGGCTATTCTATATTTCTATCTCTCTCCTCTATATTTCTATCTAAATAGACCTCACTTTTCCCTCCTCAAGAGTAGCCTGGAAGAAAAAGTTGGGGCTGGTCCCCTACACTAACCTTATTTACTCATTTATTATTGTCAGAAAGAAAAGTGATAGATATATAGTATACAAAGCAAATGTTCGCTATCAAAAAATTATTATAATATTATTACGCGATTTTGATCTAGTGGTAAAGAATATGATGCTGTGTTTTCTAAAAGAAAAGAGATTATTTTTGTGTTTATCACCTCTGTTCCACTTGATAAAATTTGTTAACTGTCATAAGCATGGTTAACAAAGGTCATATCAAAAGTTAAGAGAATGAAGAGAAAACAGGTTAACAAGAATTAAAGGAATGTTCTAACAAAACCTCCAACAAATTGCTTAAAAATTGGAAAATAAATGTTATTCACAATGCCCATTTTTATTCTGTAATTTTCATTAATAAAATATGTAAGATAAAGAGAAAAATTGTAATCTCCAAGGAAGCACAAAGCTAGATTTTCTAGCAATCGCTTGATTTCTGATAAGCCTTGGAGATATTTCCTATATTCCACCTAGAGCAGAAAACAAACAAAACTTGCATTCATTAAGATAATAATATATCTGAAATCTAAATTCTATATGATACAGACTTTATACTTTTGTTGGGTTAATTATATTAATTTAATTAAATTCAACAATTGAAACCAAGACAAGTTTTTCTAATTATTCCCCTTGTTGTCTTTTTATAGACTATGAAAAACTTTTTCTTAAAATTTGTCTCCTTATTTAACCTTTTAATTATATTTTATTGAAAATTAGATTGTGCATCATACAATTACATTACAGATAATAATTTTGGTGACCATTCAGTTCATTAGGTTCCTTTGCTTATCTTTCTAAGTGACATTCTAGGAGGAACATTAAAAGGGGTTTTTAACAATAAAAAGAAAACTATTGTCATCAATAAGGGTACTATGATTTATCTGCAATTCATTAAATTTAGGTGCAGTTTATAACCAACATTCTCATTGTCATGGTACTGTTCTTGCAGTTCATTAATTTATTCATAAACTCATGAAAATATCTGTGATATGACATGGAACAAATTCAACAACATAATGTGTTATAGAACATTATAGGATCCCATAATCAAACATAAGAATGAAGTATGTTGTTTGGAGCTTCAGATATCTTAGGAAGAATTAAATAATTTAATAAGACATTAAGTTAATAATAGGTCAAACACATAAAAGACTGAACTCAAGTCCATTAATAATTAATTCATTATTAACTGAGTTTTTGGTAGGTATAATGTTTAAAATGAGAGTACCCTAAATAGGCTCATTTTTTTTAATATTTGGCCCACAGTTGGTGAAACTATTTGGGAAGGAGTAGGAAGTGTGGCTTATTGGAAGAGGTGTGCCACTGAGAGTGGACATTGAAATTTCAAAAGACTCACAACATTCCCAGTTAGCTCGTTCTTTACCTCCAACTTTCAGATCAAGATATGAGATCTCACATACTTCTCCAACGCCATGCCTACCTACCTCCTCCCCTAGTCCCCACCAAAATGATCATAGACTCTAACACTCTGAAAATGGAAGTCCCAAATAAATTGTCTCCTTTATATGTTGGCTTTGTCATGGCACCTTATCATAGCAGTAGAAAAGTTAACTGATACAGCAGATAAGAAGAAAGGAGAAAGACACAGTCAGTAAATTCAAATACCATAGGTTAAAAAAATTGTATGCTATCTTAAAATTCTCCATCTTAAAATTTACAGGTTCCTGGATAAATTATCAGTTTCCCATGTCAGATAACTTCAGAATTGCATATGCTCTATGCATATATAGAATTTATATGGAAATTAAAAGCAGGGAAATTCCCTCAGCTCCACAAGCATAGGTCTCCCTCGGAATATAGCCAGTATGAAGAATCATGGGCAGCAACAACCCACCACATTTCACCAGAGGGTCCTGAGCTTGAGTCGGGTGTTATGCCAGCCAATAAGACAAGGGATGTGTTTGTGTGTTCCCTGTAGTTGTATCTTCCTTGTGAAAAGAATTGCTTCCACTATTGAGCTACCAAAATTGAATTACCTGTATCACACTTTCCCAAACATTTCTTGCTGTATTTATGTGTGTGTTTGTGTGCAGGGGTGTGTGTGTGTGTGTGTGATTACATGAGGATATGTGTTTGAAGAATTCCACTTTAATTATTCCTGGCTATTTACTACTTTCACATTAGATGGCCCTCCACAATTCTCTGCTGTCATCAGCTATGTGAGAAAAAGTGACACTGTTTCTTCACATCCTTCTACTAGGCACACCTTGCCCAATATCATTCCCATCTTCTTGCTTCAGCTCATCCAGAACATTCTCTGAGAACTGAGTTCTCAGCCTCTGCACACAAAGTACTTGGCATTTGACTTGCTCTAAATATTTCATTCCAGGCGCTCAGGGAAAGCACCAATGGCAATAATAAATACTCGGTAATTATCATTAGTTTTGAATATAAAAATTGGACCAAATGTATTAAGGCAAGAGATGTATCAGGTCCAAGTTCTTAGAAATTCAGAACTATATGTTTAGATCATGAAGTATTCACCATACTATATGTAATAAAAGCCCAGCTGCTGAACAAGTGTTGAATTTAAAAGCTAAAGGATAAAACTTGATGGAGCTAGGACACATTACACAGGCCAAGGAAGATAAAAGGACAGAAGTAGCAGGTAGAAAGAACACTGCACTGCTGACCTTTATAACATCAGGTGAAACAATACCTGATAGATTGTATAGTTAGAAAATCACTTGATACATTACACACATGGATACTTGTAACAACTGTGTAAACCGTGTAACATTAGTCCCACTTTATAATTATGAGGGAAAGTATAGAGGAGTTAATATCTCTTAAACCACACAGCTGGATCTGATGCAGCCAGGATTTAAAGTAGGCAATATAATCATACCAGTATAGTATGCTTCCAGCCATACTTGCTCATTCTTTGGGAGAAAAGTAGGCAGCTGAGTTCAGAGAATAAGCCCCACAGATATTTGAAACAAAGGTTGTGAAGGATGAAAACATCCTACACCATAGATCTTTGTGTTTTCTGAAAGACTGTTCTGGAACAACCTTGGGAGAAAATGTTGATTTGTGAAACACAGTTAAAGTAAAAGTTCCAGTGAAAGAATAGAAGTTAAGTTCAGGCTTTATCTTGTGATTTCACTCTCTAGCTAGTTTTTATTTTTAACATAACTATGCTTTGTTCTAGTGTTTAACACTTTTGGAAGTCTTACAAATTAAGCAGATTCATCTCTGATTAATGTAGTATGTGCTGTCCCCACACTACAAATAATAGAAGGACTGCTTGCTATATCTAAGCCTGTCACTGTTCAGCACACTGCAAAGGTGGATTCTTTTGAACTTACTGTGTTCACTTTAACAGCCATATTCATGGTGGAGACTCATCATGCTTGTTTTTCTGCATAACAGTATATTTTAACTAGCTGATGAGGGATGCTTTATTTTGCTAGTGTCTTAGTTATAGTTTCTATTACTGTGATAAAACACTGTGACCAAAGGTTACTTGGGGTGGAAAGTGCTTATTTTACTTACATTCAGCATTGCAGTCCATCATCAAAGGAAGTCAGGCAGGAACTCAAGCAGGGCAGAAACGTGAAGGTAGGAACTGGTGCAGAAGTCATTGTAGAGTGGGGCTTACTGCTTGAAACCCCCCATGGATTGCTCAGCCTGCCTTCTTATAACATCCAGGAGCACCAGCCCAGGGGTGGTTCCACCTACAATGAACTGGTCCCTGCCACATCAATCATCAACCAAGAAAATGCACCACAGGTTTTCCTACAGTAAAATCTAGCTGGGGCATTTTCTTGGTTGGAGTTCTTTTTCTAAAAGACTTTAGCTTGTGTCAAGTTCACACAAAACTATCCAGAACAGCTCAGTAGTCATGAGAATTCAACTGTGAATATAAAAACTTGAAAGACTCTGCTGATTGAGTATAACTGAATATTTAACCATAAAATATGTAATAACTGTTTAAGACTTGATTTTATCATTTGAATACAGTTAGTTTATTATGGATGCTATGTTTAATTTTCATTCATTACATCTTCTAAATCCTAGTAAATATATAATTGTTATTAGCTTTGCTTGATGCAAAACAAACAAACAAAAAACCAAAACTTGTAGGTCATCACTAATCAGCAGGTTGTGAAAGGTGGTCTTTGTATTGCTGTAACTTCTGGACTAAATGGACATTTTTATTTGAAGTATTGGGGGGAATATAACGTGTTCTTGTATTTTTTTTCAGTCAAAAGATTATGTTGCCAGGCAGTAGTGGTGTAAGCCTTTAATCCTAGCACATAGGAGACAGAGCCAGGTGGATCTCTGTGAGTTCAAGGCCAGCTTGGTCTACAGAGTGAGATCCAGGATAGGTAAAAAAGAAAAGAAAGAAGAAAGAAAGAAAGAAAGAAAGAAAGAAAGAAAGAAAGAAAGAAAGAAAGAAAGAAAGAAAGAAAGAAAGGAAGGAAGGAAGGAAGAAAAAGAAAAAAAGAAAGAGAAAAGATTATGTTATTTCTCAGAAGCAATTGAGGGATTAAGACTCTTAAGTTAACCCATATGTTGGGAATGAAGCTTTTGTATTCCATTAAGCTGTGATTATTTGTACATTTTTAAAGGTTCCATATAGTACAGGAATTACCAATTATTATATTGTGTTGGTTATTACTTTTATGATTCATAGAGAATCCAGATTATCAATCTGGTCATCATTGTCTTCCATTCTTAATAATCAAGCCTTTCTCAGAGTAATGTGGTGGTGAACATCTGTAATCCCAGCATTCCAATTGGGAGCTTGAAGCCAGGCTGAAAACATGCTAAGAGATTGTTTCAACAAAGAAAGAGAAAAGAAGGAAGGAACAAATAAAGGAATGATTGAAGGAAGGAAGAGAGAGGGGGAGAAAGAGGGAGGGAAAGGAAAAAGGATGAGAGGAGAGAAATGGGGAAGGCAGAAGAGTGGAACTGAGAGGATGAGAGGAGAAAGCAGACAACAGGGATTATGGAGGTGAAGGAGATGGGTCAACTGTAGTAACATTTTTACTAGCAAAATTTAGAAAAAATTTACATGTTTATTTTACCTCATAAAAACCTGAATCTTCCTAGTGTTGCAAACACTTAGTGTATTGTTCAGCTCTTTATATAACCTCAAAAACATAGAAAATATATATTATAATATCAGATATCACCGTTCATAACAGAAAGAACATGATTATAGGTCAGTTCCAGAAAGAGTAATCCTGAGTCTCCTTATCAGTTATGTTACACTTCTTATCTGATTGAATTTTGTGGATGATTCCTTTAAATATGTGAGGTTCCATCTTAGTTAAAGGCTGACTTTATGAAATATAGGAACTTTTATCAGATTGTTTAGGATCTTGTAAAATTATTTGTATTAAATGTTGTGTAAGCAATGAGATCCCATAAGAAATTCAAAAGCTATCTGCTGTGCTTTGTAATATCACCTTAGGTAATGAACACAAAGTAGATGGCATTTCCTAGACTGGCACAGAAGCCCCAAGAATTCTCAAATACTTACAGGATGGTATTTATTTTCCATCTTCTTTTCCAAAGTTTCAACTTATGATTACTGTGATCCTCTGGAGCATTTTAATTAGCTTCTGACCAGCATCTCATCTTCATCAGTATCTTGATTCAATGTGTTGACTGGCTGTTGCATGATTTAACTAGGTGATTCACCTTTACACTCAACCATTCTGTGGTTAAATTCTATTCATGAATGCTAAATATGGTGTTAAAAATTAGAATCTTTTGTAAAGAAGAATAGGATATAAATAATGTTATGCATCAGAACTCTTACTCCCTGCCAGGTATGTGTACCACCATGTAGCTCCTCTTCTTTTAAACTTCACATACTCTCTCCTGCTGGACACTACTTCCCCCTTTTACCTCTATGGTTATTTTCCATGTTGATCTTTTCTAGTACCAGCTTGAAATTAAGTATGAACTCATCTGAGCTAAAAATGTATAGCTAGAAACCCAATTCTCCTGAGCTAAATGCTTATTGTGCTTTGCCTCCTGAAAAAAAAAAAGCCTCTCATTTCTATCAGATAATCAGTTGTCTCCCAAGCTCATTTATACTCTGTTTTTCCTCAGCAAATTCCAACAAAATATGACTGTTCGTGTAAAATTATTAACCTATCTTCTTTTTATGCTTTCAAAACAAATGATCTGCAGGTTGGAGAGATGAATCAGTGCTTTTGAGCACTGAATGCTGTTACAGAGTACTCAGGCTTTATTCACAGCATCCTCATGTCAGCTCATACCTATCTTTAATTCCAGTTATAGGAGATCTGATGTTCTCTTCTGGCCTCCACAGGTACTGCGCATGTGGTTCACAGACATAAATGTAGCTAAAACATTCATACATATAAAATTTTTAAAACTCAAAAGCCTGTCTGTAAATACAATTATGCCAGTGAGTGAGACATGGGATGATGCTGTTCCTCCACACCAGGTCAACTATATCCTTGTTGTGTATATCCCTTCCACAAACACTGCCCATCACCTAGCACCACTGCTGTGGATATCACTTTGTATAAATAAAATGCTGATTGGCCAGTAGTCAGGCAGGCAGTATAGGCAGGACAAGCAGAGAAGAAAATGCTGGAAAGTGAAAGGCTGAGGCAAACAGATGCTGCCAGCTGCCGCCACGGCCATGAGAAGATGTTAAGATACTGGTAAGCCACGAGCCATGTGACAACATGTAGATTAATAAAATGGGTTAATTTAAGATAAAGGAACTAGATAACAAGAAGCCTGCCATGGCCATACAGTTTGTAAACAATATAAGTCTCTGTATGTTTACTCAGTTGGGTCTGAGCAGCTGTGACACTGGTAGATGAGAGAGATTTGTCCTGACTGTGGGCCAGACATAACTGGGAAAAAAACCTCTAGCTACACACCACATTCCCAGATTCATAGCAGCCTACTCTATAGATAACAGTTACTTTAAAAGATGTACATGTAATCATTTTTTCAGCTCTGTTTAAAATCTTATAGTAGACTTTTTTCAAACAATGTATAAAATCATTTCATATCTACAACATCCTTAATGAATGTGTTCTTCAAAATGCTTCTATCCTGCCCATAAAAGTGTCCACTTTTTCCATCCCACTTGAAGCATACTACCTGATGCTTCCAAGAAACCACCAAGCTTTCCCAAGAAGCCAGCTGCATGCCCCATGTGATATGTATTCTTTCCAAAATATCTTACCTAAGCAAATGGTTCACAAAACTACATCACTGGTCCTCTGAAGCTCATGGGTCTGCCACATCCATCTTATTAAAAAGGAATAGCCTTCATAAAGCCTTACTTGTCACTGCTAAGATACATCGGTCTCTGTTCCTATTCTGCTTAATTACTTTGCTACTCTTCCTATGAGTTACCATTAAATACAATATTGTTACCTTTGATTGTAAAAACTTCTAATAATCTGTATTTGGTGATATACAAACCCCAGTAGTATGTTGTAGCTTAAAAGATATAATCACAAAGTCATCACCAAATTCATATATTGCAGCATTTTAAAACATATGGTATATCCTTAGTAGCTCCTTACTATGAATCACATGTTAATGTTTATGAGTTTATCTTCCAGAAAGAAATAACAAACATAAATGAATCAGTCCAATAAAGTTAATGTCACAGTTTAATGTTGCTTAAGTCACCAAATAAGGCTATAGTGAAAAGTTGTCAAGAATGGGTTTGGCGTAACTGCATAATCAACAGGGAAATGAGTTTTTCAGTTGGATGGCTTCCGTGCAACTGATTCTTCAAAGCCTAGCTAAACCCTCTTCAATGCAGTCATTACTGTAGACCTCAATAAGTTCCATCCCTGGATTTTATATTTCAAGCAGTTCACACTTAAAATTGCATGATACTATGCAATGAAAACTAAATTTGATAAAATTCCCTTTTCATATTTTCTGAGAAGAAAAGGTTATGGTATTTGAGCTCAGTAATTAAAACAAATATATTTTTCTAAATTCTTTGAGACTATATTTAAGGATTTATACAGTAAGACATCAATTGGTTATAAAATTTGAAGATAATAATGTTTTACCCAGAACTATATTAAAGGTCTCAATATAAGGATTATTTATATGTCACACTTAGTTTTCATTGCACAGTATCATGCAGTTTTAAGTGTGAATCTGGGTTCCAGCCCTTATGGCTTTTGATAAAATTTACAAATGGAATGTTCATGTTGTTAACCTAGATTTTGTATGTTAATTTTCACCTTAATTTATCAGTGCTAAATTTTCATAGTCATGCTTATTTGTGATTGTTCACTTATTTATTAAGTCTCCCCCACCAAAGTCTTCCTCATATCTACTGCTTTAATTACTCAAAGCACATGCCTAACTTTTGAGCTACATACATAAAAATTTGAGTTGATCTAAATGGCATACCCTTCCCTTCAAAAGTTAGAAGATAATCATGAGACAGTAAATCACAGAAAAAAAAGACAAATAGAAGATTGATTTCTTTTCATCTGTTACAGAAAGACATATCACAGAACATGTCATACTTGTGACCAAAAGGGGCCTGCAACATACTAGACCAGAAAACGACAAACATGTCCATATTGACACATGCATAAAACCATTTCTAATCCTATAGCCATGTTGTAAAGACTTAGCTCTTAAGCTCTCTAGAACTGAGTAGAAATATTCCTGGTCCACATGTGTCTGGGGTGGGGAGAAAGGGAGTGTAGGGAAAGAATGGACATATCAGTTTCTTATTACAAGATTCTTATCTACCTCATTTATCTTATAAAATATAAAGTAAAAGTATTGCTACACTAGTTTCTGGAAGATCATTCTCCAGAGGAATAAGTTACTACAGCCACTTCCCACTAGAATAATCCAGGTAACATTTAGTTCTCTTCACAATTGTGTTTTTTTTTTCCCTCTCTCTCAGCTTTGGAGGAAAGAAACTGGAATCAAGTTTAGTAAGTGATAGTACTAAACCATTAGTATTCTCATCTATTTTATATCATGTTTATACTCTAAATCAGGTCCTGCTGCTTTCCAGTCAAGCGGTCATCCTCTTGCTCTTTGACAATCATCAACTCACACTACCACTAGACCTCTATTGTAGTCAAAAGTGTTCTCCAGTCCCGCCTGGCTCCACCAACCTGCAGCCACTTATAAAATAATCATTCAGAGACTTAATATTATTTACAAACTGTATGGCCTATGGCAGGCCTCTTGCTAGCTAACCCTTATATCTTAAATTAACCCATTTTTATTAATCTGTGTTTTGCTATGTATTCCATGGCTTTACCAGTCTGCTGGCATGTTTCTCCTTTGGTGGCAGGCTGGCCTCTCCCCCAGACTACACCTTTCTCTTTCCTGTCCCTCTCCTTGGATTTCCTGCCTACCTCTAAGCTGTCTTGTCATACGTCAAAACATCTTAGTTATTTACCAATGGGGACAACACAAATTCACAGGGTACAGAAAGACATCCCACAGTACTCTATCCTCTCTACTATGTTACATTTAGATCCACATTTCAAGATGACAATAGAATGCAGCCACAACACAGTACTCTTAGCTGTGCCTTTTCTGCTCCTTAGCTTTGAAGACCCATACACATAAGCTTAAAAATCTTACATTCTGCTTTTCAACTCCTGTACATTTCTATTTCCCCTTATTCTTAAACGTGCTATGACTTCCAGATGCTTGGGCCTTTCCCTCTCCCTAATGCATCCACTGAACTCATTCTGCTCTATAGGCTCTACACACTTTGTGCCATCAGTCTCAGCTTTGGCTTTGCTTATTTAAGGGAGGGTACCTGGCACTGTTCCATCTCAGGGTCTTCTTTCATTTATGTAGGGATGAATGCATTCATCTACCTCATCATGTGCAGCTATTAGAGTTGTATGCCTTTATGAACCCTTTTCTTAAATGTTTCCTCATATTCCTATCTAGCATCTATTACTTACACCTGATTCAAAGCTGTCAAGTGTCTGATGATTACTGCATACCTAGGCTTCTATTGTGCCCATTCAATGTATTAGCATGTGTTAAGGGAATAAATGGCTTATCTTTTACCTATTTGAATCATTAACATAATTAACATATATTTATGTCATATTTGTAAATGATCTCTTTACTAGTCATATTTCTATGACCAATATTTAATGTGAAATCAATAAATAATAGAAATACAAAATAGCAAGTTCATCGAGCTATTTCTTGAGGACTGTCCAGTCCTTTGAATTTGAATTTTAAATGCTTTGTTACCTACATTTGTACTTAGGATATACAAAAGAAAATTGAAATATTTTACTGCTAAAAGTATAATAATTGTATAACATTTCTCTTACCAAAAGCCAACCTTCATGAGCTATAATATTACCAATATAAACTTGAAAATTAATTTCTCATAGTTCTGAAAAATATAATTATCTGTTTTAGCTGTAAGTGTAATGTAATTTAGTGTACATGAAATAATTGTATGTAGCAGTAATTTGATAACAAAAAAAATGTTGTAAGAATGTGAGTTATTGGATTTTTGGTGGAGAACACCAGTAATGACTCATAGCAATAAAACTTTGGATGAAGAAGTTTCTGAGTCAGAATGTACTCTTTATTTGCAATAAGTTTTGAAAGATTTTAATATTATGGGCTAAGGATGACTCATTCATTTATCTCCCTCCTTCTCATAGTGAGGCTAGCCTACCAAGCTTCTTATCTGGGATTTCCAGCAATAAACACAATGCTTTCAGCCACTTTTATGGCAATATAATTAACAACTGAGCTTTTAAGTCAACATTTAAATTCAATGGTAAGTATGGCATTTTGTGAAGTTTTCAGCTATATAAAAATTTTTCTTAGACAAATATAAATCAATTGTTAACAATTTAAATTGTTAGATTAGAATACTACTGAAAAAAATGCAATATCTGGGGAAAAATCAATACACATAGTATGGACATTTGGTCCCCAGAATAAATGCTCAGCATGAATCCTGTTAACACAGCTATATCCACACAGAGATTGTGCACAACCAAATGGTGGCCTCAAGCCAGTACTCCTGGCTGTTCATCACAGCCAGTGGCCAGCAGACAAAGGGTAAACTTAGCATCAGCCCTCACTTGTTCTCTGTCTCCTCAGACTTCTTGCTGCTCCAGCCCTCAGTTATTTCCTATGAAAACAGTGATTCTCTTGGTTATTTGCTTGACTGATTTCATCTGAACTGCTCCAAACATGCATTCATATTGTTGCATTTTTGTCTTTTGTCCTTATACAGTCTACATAGTGCCAGTGCAGAAAATCAAATCTATTTTGCAGATTTTTGCTCCAAAAATTAAAGTATCGTACCCAATTAGTGAATCATAAGGGATGCTGACAAATACCTCTACTATCTCTAGTCACTTTTCTTTTCTTACCCAAAGGCTTTCATGCATTGTGTGTCTGAAATACCCTTATTTTGCTATTAGGGACTGCATTTGGCAAGGACACTACACAATAATTTACTGAGAAAATAGGTAACATGAGGCATAAACCTTTTTAGACTATTAGTTCTCTAGTGTAGACTTCAGTGTCAGGATGAGACCTCCTTGCTGCCCTTCTTGCCAACCCATGGACTTGGAATAAGACAGTTTCTGAACTTATCAAGGGAATTATTAGTACCATCATGTAGGATACTTTAAGTCACCATTGATAACTGTTCACTGTAACTTTACTCTAACCTAGTTTTATCTAAATTTAACATTCTTTAAGTTGCAGTTATATTTTTTATGTCATTTGACATCCTGACACCCTCCTTTAGCTGACTTTATCACATTTATCTCCATAATCTTTACATAGTATATCTCATTTATGGACTCTCTTTGCTCTTGGTAACACTGAAATCCCAGCTTTATCTCTGTCACTATGATGAAACTTCTATCTGGAGCATCATCAGGCCCTTCCAAGAAAATTTACTTAATAAAACAAACAGGAACTTTTCAGAGTTTGTTTTTCAATTTCTAGTTTCTAACACAAAAATCCTACCCACCACTTCCCCTGTTGCATTTCCAAACCAGTGTTTCTGAATCCCTTATACTTACTTCCTATATGCAAAATTCATAATGGCTGCATTCCGCAAGAAAGTTGCATTTGTACTTTATTTCTGAGTTTTATTGTCTCAATGCCCCTTTAATTTATGTGTTACTGTTTTCTGAGACTAAATCCAGAACCAGACTATCAACCCAAGAGTACTATGAGTATTGCAAACAAAAGGTCAAAGGAGAACTTCTAGGAATCTCCTTTCTCTGGTACTAATCTAATACCAACAGCTCTCTGTCCAGCATTGAAATCCTTTCCTAAAACTGACCACGCCTAACATACATCATCAATTTCAATAACTTTTCTTACATACATTTATTTATATAAAGTTTGGGGAGTGCTATGTTTGGTATATTTAGAGAAATGAATAGTATCCCCCATATCAAGAAACTCCTAAAATTTTAGTAAAATTATTTGTACTAAATTTAAAAGTACACATGTGTGTAATTTAACAATATGGAACATCAGAAGAAAAAGGCACATGAATGGTACCTGTGACTCTCAACATAAAATCTGCAATCAATGGCCTCTGGTTTTATATGGAGTTCATGTAAGATTTGTCCCGGTTAGCAACATGCAAAGAACACTTGCAGCCGCATTGGTGCCCCTGCCTTGGCAAACATACCACAGGGCACATGGATGGCTCCCAGTGAGGTCCGATAGAAAGGCAGGCGAGAGTCACTAATGCGACAAGTTCTCACTTTATGAACTCAACTCAAAACATTAGTGTCAAAGGCAAAGAGGTTGATTTTGTTTCCTACGTTTAAAATTCCTGTTCATGATAAATGAAACTATATAAGATTATATAAGATGAAGAAAATAAAGATCACAAATCACCATTATGAAAAAAAATGTTATTTATGTCAAAAAAAAAGTATACCTTTCTTTCTTTTTTGTCCTTTTTGCTTCTGTTTTCTATGATTAGGAGAGTCAGAAAGGCAACTACTGAGGAATTTTTCAATTTATTTTCCAAAAACAATGCAACAAAGAATACTATTGTCTTAATTTTTGAACTATTTGATGTTTACTCCTTGACAATTTCATACATGTATATTACACTGATTACACATATCCATATAGATTCAAAATAAGCAGCAAATCAATTAACATACAGTTTAATTTCCAGTTTAGAAGCATCACTACTAATATTACAATAAATGAAAACACTTAATTTATTTCCTGAAAGAAATTCATTGTAACTATTGGTAGTTCTACTAGGAAAACTCATAGAAACCAGTTTAACACATACTTAGGAAACACCAAAAATTAGGGTATATTTGCCATTAAAGAACATTTTTCTATAAATTATATGTACTAGATTTCTTTATAATTTATAAGTGTGGAGAAAATAATGACAAATATACTGTTTCCACAGAAATAAATAATATATGAATGTACATAGCTTCTAACTGTATTATACATACAATGTCCTGCTAGAGAAATACTTAAAGGAGGATACAAAAATAAAAGCTGAGAAGATACTAAGTTTTCACATAAAATTTCCATACCCTTTCAATTTGTTAACCATCTCCCTACCTGACAATTTCCTCTGCCTCTCTACTTTCTACTTTTAACACTTTCCACACCAGTATTAAGAAGAATTTAGAGAGAGAAATCTGGCATGACTAGAAAAAACTGGTCTCATAAAACATGAGCTATTAAGCAACACATCCAGTGCTAGGAGTGAAATAGCAGCTCCTTAACAGCTCTTAGTACTGGTGGCATCAGAAATCCCCAAAAGATTACAGGCTCTTACCACTTTCCTTGGTTGCTGTCCAGAAAATGAAAAGCCCTTATTGCTAAAGATACCACATTGTGTCATTTCATCATATAGAGAAATCAAACTGTAGCTGATAGATGGCCCTCCCATGCTCATTAGTTCACAAAGTCCCTGAAGGTATTATGCAGTTTGTTTGAGGGAGAAAAGTATCAACAGTCTTTTCCAGATGTGAACCCTACAAAAGGCAATACCAAACTGCCAGGGAAAAACATACTCACTTATGCAATATTGGTACAACTGTTACAGGGGTAACCAATATCTCTCTGACTGCATTTGAAGACTGATCCACAGGACAAAATCTGTGTGGTACTTTAAACCTGGTCAGAAATGAATGGACTGTAAAGTGATAGGTATTAGGAGGGAATGAAAACTGTTGTTTGCTAAATCAATATTGAATGAAAATTAATAGATAAAATGACATTGTATCAAGTGGTGGTCTTCCAAATACTTATGTTTATACCCAGAGATAGATGTTACTCTGAGCCTTAATAAGAGAAGCCTGTATTACAGTGAATTATGGTGAATACAGAGGCTGAAGGTCACCCACACAAGGTGATAAATGAGTGCTTAGCCATAAACAAGACATTCATGCCATCCTTTAAAGACTCGGAAAATATTGCAGAAAGGACCAGAAGGAATGTACTAGCAGGAAGATAGGGAAAGGGGTTTTAAATGCAATTCTCTGAGAGAAATACACTCATTTCAATCACAAACTTATAGCAACTGCAGATGCCTGATACAGGTCTGCACAGGAATGTGTCCAGCAACAGTTAGGTATGTGAAAATGATGCACTCACAAGGCACTAACACTTTTAAACTGTTTGCTAAGGACAGACTCAGTGATGGGGAAAGTTGTGTACTCACTGGTGACCCCAGAGGCCTCCAATGGAGAGTCCTAATTCACTGACCACACAGAGAGCTCAGGTTAAACTAAATGAGTCTAAACACAACAGTCATGAAACTTGGAGAAAGAGAGGTATGGATGTAGGGGGTTGATAGAAAAATAAGATGAGGCATGGGACACAATAACCAGAATACATGATATATATGTGTGAAATTGCTAAGAAGAAGAGCAAGCTATAAAAAAGGGAAGTTTTTAAAGCTTTAAAAATACAAGGTAAATGTTGGAAAGTTTTAAAAGAGAATTTATTTTAAAAAATGGGGAGATGGTGGTAAGAGATGAAATATTAAGACCAGTGTGAAACACAGGTTTACAGGGGAAGGCTTCTTTCTTTTTGGAAATCAGTTTCAATTTCCTTGGATTTCTAGAAGTTAGTGCAAGAGAACCACAAAAGCCACAACATGAATGTAAATGTAAAGTAAATACTGTGGTATGTTTCACAAGTCCGTTTCATGATATTTCCACAGCAAAACCCTGAAGACCCATTTTGTAAGAATAATATGAAGTGAAGTTCAGTGTCAAATGCAAAGAGTTCAAGTATATGATTTTCCCCCAGAATGGCAGAGTCAATAATAATTATTTTACCTCCTAAAGGAATGGCCAGGGCAATTCTGATATTAATAATAGATAAGCACTCACCGCACACTGGACTCTGTGCTGAGAAGCCATAGATTGTGTTCCCCATTACAGCCCTAAGCAGCAGAGGTACTACAGACCCAGAAACTCTTAGCTATAATTCTGAAATCCAAATACATTATAAAAATGACAGGCTGCTTTTGTTATTTCTTTTTTCATAATCTTGGTCCAAAAGCCCTTTTCAGAGCCCAAAACTGACCAAAGAGAGGTGAAGGTGTACATCATTCCTTCCTGTGAGGGTGACTCATAACACATTTTATCACAGAAGTTATAGGCTGCTTCTGTGACATCTCCAGTTGTTGCATATCATACAGATGTGTAACTGTCTTTCAGAAATTTGTCTGCTCCAAGAAATGAAGAAGTACATTTAACTTGTGTTTTGAAGTACATCTTATCAAGACTATAAGAGAAGCAAGATCAATGTCTCAAGTGTGCTGGAGATACGACTTGAAATCAAGTATAACTAGATAACACTCAGTACATACCAATATGTGCTAAAACATAAATTAGTTGTCACCTCAACCCATTATGTACATTGCCTCTATTTGAAAAAGTTTGTCTCTAGTAGAATATCAATTTTGTTAAACCAGATATCTTATCTTTGGTTCAGTTTTGAGTCCCTCATATCCAGAATGGCATTCATCTGATTTACTATATACAAACTACATGTGCTATACTTTTCCACAAATGGATAGACTGACCTTTCAGCAATGCTTTGTAAGACAATGCCTTACAGTATGTTGAAAGCATAGCTTTTTAGCATGAATGCCACTCTATGCTAATAGTTATGTCTCCATGCATTGATACTAACAAAGATTGCAACACTGGGTATTTCTTGTGACAGGGGGCAGTTTAAATAATCATGCAGAAGATCAGGTAACTTCATACACACATAATCTGAAGCATGGTCAAGAACAAATAAATTCTTCCCAGAAAATCCCTGCACAAAGCTTAGTGGCATGGTGAAGAATATGGGCATAATCACTACAGTTTGGGAAAGGAGCTGCCTCAGGCTTGGGTATGTCACTTACATTTTCATTAAATGATTTTGAGAACTCTCATGAATGAGTATTTACCAAGATATTCCCTCTTTACAAGATCAGAAAAATGTCAGAGGAAAGCCAGTAAAACATGAATGCTTCCAAAAAATGAACCAGAAAAGAACAGTGCCAATTGTAGACAGGCTGGGCCTTCTGGAACAAAGTCTACCTATGGCAGTTGCCAGTCTCTCCTCTTCACAAGTATATGTGCAGTGGTTTAAAACCTGACTATGTAAGAAGGAATCTTATATTCATTTAAATAGATTATTGAACAAAATTCATGTATTTGCAGTATATGTTTCACTGTATCAGTCATGGATATTTGTAATCAAAGTTCTAAAACATTCAGTAGTATTAAATTTTAAAAATGTAAAGAAACAATTAAGTCATTCATAAGGATATATATATATATATATTAGACTATATGTCAATCTAGAATTAATATCTAGATTCTAGAAATCTGTGTCCCAAATATATAGCCTCTATACTAACTAAAACACAAGAGGACAAGAAGACTATGGACCTCAACCTCCAAAATGTTTAGTTACATGCAGCTCTGCTTTGACCTGTTCTGACTATGACTAATAATGGAGACATCAGCAAAGCTTCCCAGCACAAGCAATGCCCTGCTCTGCCCTTCCCAGGGTTACTGTAATTTAAAATCCAAGCTGCTTTATCCCCTGTTCCATTCCAAGCCTCACATGTTCTTGTTCTGATCTTCTATCTACCTGATAAAGCCTTTTCATTCATCTCTCAAGGATAAGTAGACAATGTCTAATGCTAGCACATTGGGCAAGAAATAATGTCAAGACCTCCAACAGAACACGCTCTACAAATTAAAGGGGTCACATCAGAAACTGAAACTTCCAGTTTGCAAAATTATTTTCTGGGTTGCATGCCTTTCATCCTGTCACTTCTGTGAGGTCTTGTTTCTAGCTAAAATCTACCCAGAGATCTCTGTGTCAAACAATCATATTCTCTTTATCTTGGGACTGACAACATCTAAAATGCATGTGTTGGTGAATAAAGCAGGAAGAGGCAAGCAAAAGGGATACTGTTATTTAGAGATACTTCCAATTTTTCTTTGAAAGCAATGTCTTCCTATTCATAGTTTGAATATTAGGTCACAGTTTGATAATCTGTATGCTCTTGGCATTGACCTGTAATTCATTCAAACTTTATCTTCCAGTGGGTACAAACAATTACAGGGTACTCACATACTCATTAGTCATAATCATTGGGATATTTCCCTTTACACATGCAGACACAAAGTTACATGTAGATACTATCCCACCAGCCTCTAAAAATGCCCCTGTATAGAACTAAGGCCAGGGAAATTTGTCATAATAGACCATAAATGCATCCCTGGCTGTGGTTGGCTTCCTGTCTCCTCTATTCATGAAACTGCTTTTCAAACCATTAGATTCCTTTTCAACTAGTTAGCTAAGAATGCCAGTATCAACAACACATCAATTGTGCCTGGCTGTGAAGAGGATGAAAAATAGTTCTCTTATTTTAAAATCCACATGTCACAATAATTTCACAATGATAAGACTTGGAATTTTATGTTATGAATGAAATATGGAAATTGTTGGGATGTTAATTTGCAAGAAAATTAATAACTGGCATGAAAACTACTTAATTATGGAATACTAATCATGTCTTCACTTGCAACCCCCAAAGAAAATTTAAAACTGGACTGTTGAGTAGGAAAGAATTCAGATGTGTATCCAGATGCATAAGGAGACACAGTCTTCTTCTGAAGGTCAAATTCACATCTTGCTTGTTCTTGTCTTTCACTCAAGCCACCAGTGCTGTGTACACCAAAATTGTTTCCAACATCTGTTATCCTTAGAATAGTGAGCAATGATCATATTTGTTTGAGCTTTCACTTTAAGCATTTTTTAGACTAAAGTTCTCATATTTATAAGACTACAAGTACCATAGTCATTTCTAAAATACAAAGGATCAATTAATAAGATTGTATGATATTACAATCAATTAATTTTCTTTAATAATTTGAGATGGTAATACTGAAATTAGTAGACATATGGTCTCATGAAATTTTTTGCATGTCTATTATTTTTTTCTATTTCTGAATAAACCTTTGACCTATTTTTTTAATTTGAGGGTCAGGCTATTTTTATCAAAATCAGGACATTTCTCCTTATTATAATAGAAATATCTAAATGAAATAAAATATAAAATACTGCCCACTCTTTTAAGAGACAGAAAACATGAAAATTAGTCATCCACCATAGTAAAAAAGAGAACACAGCCGGGCGGTGGTGGCGCACGCCTTTAATCCCAGCACTCGGGAGGCAGAGCCAGGCGGATCTCTGTGAGTTCGAGGCCAGCCTGGGCTACCAAGTGAGCTCAAGGAAAGGCGCAAAGCTACACAGAGAAACCCTGTCTCGGAAAAAAAAAAAAGAGAGAACACAAATACCTGAACATCTCAACTAGCCAATCACGTTTATTTTTTACTTTATTGATTTTTCTTTTTCTTTATTGTTCTTATCAAAATCTGTAATTACCCAATTACTTATGTAGCTATTATTTCAATGTCAGTCTCTAATAGAATGTCAATTTATAAGAGCAGATTTATAGTAATGAATATATATAACTAGTATTTGTAGACAAAAGTACTGTTCTAGGAGTAGCTTTTAATGCTTTAAATATATTACCTTGTTGAAGTCTCCTAACAGGGCTAACCAATAATTACTAGTGCTATTTATACTAAATCCAATGGGAGAAAGAAGCTAATGAACTAGTCTAAAGTCTAATTGCTAAACAGTCTGAAGGCATCTGTCAAACCTGTGTCAGCCCTCTTAGGTAAGCTGAGTGTCAAAGACATAAAAAGTTTTGTCTAAACCTTAGTGTCACTGCTCAATAACAGTAAGTTAGAAAAACTACTTGACTCTGTTTCTGTGAATGTGTGTATACATGCATTTGTGTGTGCATGTCTGTATGTGTGTGTTTATTCACAGCGGTTGCTTGATATATTTAACTTTAAAATACTTTGTATACAATATCTAATTGTTGATAAAATAGAGTGACTCACTATATATAAATATCCAGGCCTGAAATTATGCATTCTTGCATTCTTCAATTACTGGTACCCAACAAATAATTGTGGAGCTCATAACATGGGACATTACTGTAAAATCTATGTAGTATGAGCTTTATTTCTTCATTTTTTCGCTTGTCTCTTCTTTACTGATAAATTACAAATGACTTCTTTGCAGAAGTGTATTAGGAAACATAAACAAACTCCTAAAAGTCGATACATAAGTCTGACTCTCTGCTGTCAGATTAGTTCAGAAGTGAAAGAATAGCTATGGTAACCTCTGGACTACAGTGCACGGAGGAGCTCACAACAGCTGAAGTTAATTACACCAGACCTGCACATGATCATTTAAACCCAAAATGGATCCGGGAGAGGCTCCGAAAGCTCTACCCTTAGCAGTGGAACTATTGGCAGTTGGTGGCTGCTAGGACAGGAAGATTTACTTTTCTTTGGGGAGGTGATGACTGATCACCTACTCCACTGGATGACAACACAGTGATTTATATATAGGCCACACTAATTGGACTCAAAGAGTAAACAAATAGAAAACATTGAGTTGATAGAGAGGTGTTATGGAATGTGATGGAGGGCTGGATGGGAGAAACAGTACATACGATCAAGAGACCTAGTATACATGTATGACATGTTCAGAGAATATTTTAAGGGTGAAAAGATAGCCCACTCAATGAAAGAAAATTCTTTCTAATTATATCTTATTTTTAAAGCATACAAAAGACTCAAATTTTAAGAGTAAAATAAAAATAATATACAAACCAAAAATGTTACCAATTATTTCAATAGCTGTTTCTCTAAGGACACATGAAAAGGGACCAGTTAAGAACCTGAAACGATCCCCAACATCACCAGCCTGTTGAGAAGAAGACTGAAACTTCAAGGAGATGCAGTTTCTGACTCAAATGGCCAACAATATCAGTAAAGACCCAGAACAATGCAAACCTTCATGCATTAGCCATCAGGTGTAAAATGATATATTGTGCAAGAACACAGACTGTTCCTCAAAATATTAAGTACTGATATCACATGCTTCCACAAAACCCAACCATTCCATTCCTAGGACTAAGGCAAGAGAATTGAAAATATGGAGGCCCATAAAAATGGTACATAAATGTTTACAGAGGTATTATTCATAATAGTTGCCAAAGAAATAAGCCAAAGTCTCACCATAATGAATGAATAAAGTTCACACTTGCCTATGTGATTTTTAACATGAAGTAGCAATAGAAAGAAATGCTACTATATAAATGAACATCTAAAACACTTTACTCATTAAAATAAACCAATCAGAAATGACTGCGTGCTATGTAATTATATTCATGAGGCATAACCAGAATAAGCAAATACATGAAAACAAAGAGACTGGAGCACGGGATGAATAGAACATGACAGCTGATGGGCTGGGATCTTTTCTTGAAATAACTGTTTTCTAAAATTATATAGTGAGAGCTCCACTACTGATGATATTCTATGAACCACTGAACTGCACAAATTAGTACTTAACTTTAAGGTATGGAAATTGTACCTCAACATATCTGTTATTGAAAATAAGTAAGCCACATTGTTACCTACAATAACTGTATCTATAACAGTATATTCATTTGAGTTTTATTTTCCAGTATTATAAAATGACCTGATAAGAGAGCTTTAAATTTTCTAGTTCTGAAATTGTAATCACAACAAAATAGTAGAATTCACAGAATTCGAAAATTACAAATTTATGCATATGTACACACGTATTTATGTCTTGTCATTTTGTTACCAGATAAAACTTGGGAGCCCTGGGTGATCTCCAATTCATGGGTAATCTTCCTATCTAAGTCTACTGAGTGATGGCATTCCAGATATGAGCTACCATCGCATGACTCAGTAAGGAGATTAGATTTTGTTATTGTTTTTGTGCTAATGGGGGCTGAACCTAGGGCCTTGTGCCTCCTATATAATTACTCAGCCACTGAGCCCCACACCTAATTCTTTATGCATCATTCATAGGGTCTATGTTATATATTCTACATTTACATGCTATAACTCAATTAGTTGCTTTTATTCCATCAAATGTGATATGAAATTATTACTTAAACTTATACCTTTACAAAATTTGCCCACTGAACTTATGGGCAGGTGACAAGAGTTTTGTCTAAGACAGTGAGAGTGCCATTTCAAACCGGCCCCTAAGCATAGGGTTTGACTACATAATCATCTTAGCAGTGTGTCTGTAGGTTGAATAGACAACAGTGTTTCATTGGATGGAAGGATCATGATGAAGCTTGTGAGAGGGCAAGGCTGCTAATGCCTGGGGAGAGCAGAGAGCAGTGGAGTGGATCAGTGTAATGGTGTCAGTGTGCGAAGGGAAAGGACAGACGAGAGAGTATACACTCTCATGTGACCTGTTTCACAATTCTGAAAAGAGCCTCATGCCTTCAGGCTATTATGATGTACTCTTCTATGATACCATAATGTGTAGAAATGACCTGAATCACAGAGATCCCCAAGATGTACACTAAGGGTCCTTTTCTAAAGGCCATGTTTATTCATTTTCTTTCTTTTCATGAAACTATGATGTACATAGCTCACAGTATCTGAAAGAACAGTATTTTTTGTCTCTTGATAAACAAAATATAATTCTAGTTTTAAATGTGAAAAGTTCAAGTGAGCAAGAATCAATGCAAGATATAATTTTTGAGTTGTATTGGGCACCAGGGCAATGTCTGATAGTGTTACCATTCTCACACAGCTATCTCTCTAGTGTATTTAAGGCAGCTCACCTCTCCGCATAAAGATTGGCTAATAAGTGAGGTATTTCTCTTTTTTAATAATGTGTTTAGAAATCACAATCATGACTTCCAGGTCTCTCTCCTAAACATCTCTCACAAGCATCTATTTCTCTGTACAGGCCTCTGTGATGAACTCCTACTCCCTTAATTGGAACCCAGAAACTTCTTATGTTTTCAAATAAAAGAGTCCATGCACTGTTATTCAAGATCTTTTGTCAATCTTAGAAATCTTCATTTCTTTCTCTTCTGAAGGAAAACAGTCAGATTTTTTTTACTGGCAGTTTATTCTCTTAGCACTTTAAATGTTTCTTCCCAATCCATGGGTTCCTGTTTATGAGTTTTCTGCTATGGAATATGCTGAAAGCCTTTTGGAATTTCCCTTTCATATTAGGAGTCATGTTTTTCTTGTGCTTTCAATAGTCTTCTTTGTTACTTATTCTTTGACCATTTCACACACATGAATTTTAATCATTTTTAACCTCATTCCCTGTCTTATCCATCTCTTCCTTTATTCATGTTAAAATGAATTTTATACATCTTTGCATGTCAACAATAGAAATCTTCATCTTAAAAACTACATATTATCTCATTATTAGTATACACTAATGAGATTTACCTTTACAAACTGCACATTATCTCACTATTACTGCACATTAATGTGCTTTACCTTTTAGGCTCATTCAAATATTGACCAATTCAAACAGAGCTGCAAATGAATGTTTGAACATATTTAGTGTGTGCGCCATTATATCTGTACAATAAAGTCTTCAAGGACAGGGTATTGCATACATTTAGATGTATCCCTACTCTGTATATGTACTTGTACTATGTGTGATGCATGTATCTTTGTGTGTGCACTTGTACATTTGCACATGTAGTGGCCAGAGATTGATAATGGATGATGATGCTCTTCCTCATTCAATATCCACCATGTTTTTGAGAGAGAGTCTCTCCATGATCCTGAAAATTACCCGTTTGTTAGATTAGGCCTTTATCCATGGGAAGTCATCTGTCTATGCCGCTTCCCTGGAGTGTGTCAGCTACATTTAGGACCACCATGCCTGGCTTTTCATGGGTTCTGAGGATCTGAATTTAGGTTCCCATAATTGCAGGGTAAATACTTCACTAACTGAGGCATTTCCATGCACCTCTTTATTTCTAGAGAACCTCAATTGGTATGCAATGTGCACATGGAAGTCCTGTTTTGAAAGGTCATAGAAGATTGAATACACATTGTGATGATAACCATTATCAGTTTCTCTTAGTCATCCTTAAATCAAAGTTGTGCCAAAAAGTAGAAATCACTTCTTCTTTTTGCCTAATTGTTAGTCCTAATTTATCATGCACCCATAATTATGTGAAACACCTTATTTTATTTGTTTTTTCTGCTTACAGTAATATTTCCCCAAATTTTAGAAATGTGTTTCCCTTATTTTAATGAAGAGATCAATTAGAATTGTGACTTTTATGAGACTTTCAAAAATTTAAATACATTTTACTTTATGAGCCAATAGTCCTTGTACAGATAATATTTGTAAAATACCTAGCATTCTTCTCTTATTGTGTGGTGATTACAATAGTGTGTTTAATTTTGTATTTTTTCTATAGACCTTTTGAAGACCTTCAAAATAATAAATTTTTGCAACTGTGCTTATGTTTAACTGTCTTTGAGTGAAATAAATAAGCATAGTCTAGTTTTTGACCCATGATTTAGAATGGGAAGAATTCACTGCAGACACAGAATTGATCAAAATGCTGTAAATGACTGTGAGTGCTCAACCCTAATGATGCATCTTTATTAAGCCCCCTGCCAAGGCTAATGGAATATCCCCAATGAACAAATGGAAAGAAAAAGAACATAAGAGCCAGAAGATGAGAAGGAATGCTGTGAAGAGCTGACTTGTGGACATAACATGGCTACTCCATTGATGATCTCACAGTAGCTGTGAAGCTCACAAGGCCTTGCCTGTGACTCCAGAGCTATTGTCAATGGATAGCTGCTGTAGGAGGAAGAAACTTCCTTGTGGGAGTAGCCAATGTTAGTTTGTCCATGATTCAGTGAATAGTCCCCCATCCAGGCGCATATGGCTATCACTAGGTGGACTTAGTATTTTATCGGAAGAAAAAAAAAGGAAGAAGAAAAAGAGGAGGAGATAAGTTTGGGAGCAGGTATGTTAAGGAACCTTTGATGATGAACAGTGATGTGGAAGCAAAAGCTGAGTAAACCCTTTTATCCCCAATTTTCTTTGGGCATAAAGTGCCATAACAGCAGCGGTGACCCTAAGATATGAAGTCATATTTCCAGCTATGTAGCAGACCATGAGCTTCACCCTTCCTCTCTTTTCTGCCCCTATCTCCAGTAGATCACACAGCATTTCTTCTCCATCCTACCTCTCCACTCATCCTTAATCCAGGGCCCAACATGAACAGGGAACATTGGCCAGTAGCTTTACAAAGCCACAGTCATCCTGATATCCAAACCTCATAAAGATCCAACAGACAAATAGAAATACAGAACAATTTCTCTTATGAACATAGATGCAAAAATTATCACTAAAATACTTGCAAACAGACCAAGAACACACCAGAAAGATAATATACCATCATCTAATATGCTTCATCCCAGAGGTGCAAGAATTGTCTAAAATATGTAAATTGATAATGTATTCCACAATATAAATGAACAGAAAGACAAAAACACACAGTCAAATCATTAGATGTAGAAAAGAATTTTGACAAAATCCAACCCCTCCACTATAAAGTCCTGAGGAATTTAGGGATTCAAGGGACACATCTCAACAAAATAAAGGCAGTGTACAAAAAGCCCATGGACAACATCAATTTAAATTAAGAAAAATTCAAAGTAGTTCCACTAAAATTAAAAAACAAAGACTAGATTGTCTGCTCTCTCCCTTTCTATTTAAAATAGTACCTGAAGTCTTAGCTAAAGCTATAGGCAACTGAAGCAAATCAAGAGAATGGAAATCAGAGAGGGGGAAGACAATGATAGTTATACATATATGACCCAAAACATCCCACCAGCAAGTATAAGTGACCCCCCCAAAACTCTAGTAGAAAACTCCTATAGTTGATAAACTCTTTAAGAAAAGTAGCTGGATACAAATTTAACTCACAAAAGTCAGTAGCCTCTCTATGTACAAATGACTAATGAACTGAGAAATAAATCAGAAAAAAAGCACCTTTTGCAATAGCTTCAGATTACATACAATATCTTGGGATAACTCTAACAAAACAAGTGAAAGACTTGTATGATGAAAACTTCAAGTCATTAAAGAAAGAAATTGAAGATGGTATCAGAAGTTGCAAAGATCTCCCATGTTCATGAATCATTAAGATAAATACATAATAAAAATTTTCATCCTACTAAAAGCAATCTATAAATTAACTGTAATCCCCACCAAAATTCCAAAAACTTTTTCACAGACCTTGAAACCACAATTTCCAGCTCCATGTGGAAACACAAAAACCCAGGATAGCTAAAAATTGTTTAATGAAAGAACTGCTGGATGTATCACAATCCCTGATTTCAAGTTATACTAAAGAACTATACTGATAAAAACAGCATGGCAGTGGCACAAAAAGAGACACATTGGTCAATGAAATCAAAATAAAGTACTATACATCTATGGAAATCTGATTTTTTATGAAGAATCTAGAAATACAATTAGAAATAGACATCTTCCACAAATGGTGCTTGTTAAATAGCAGGATTTCATGTAGAAAAATCTAAATAGATCCATATTTATCACTCTACACAATACTCAACTCCAAATGGATCAAAGAGCTTAACATAAAACCAAATAAGGTAACCTGATAGAAAAAAAAAAAAAACAGAGAGAAAAAGCCTCTAATACATTGGCAAAAGAAAGGGCATTATAAACAGAACAGCATTAACACAGACACGAAGATCAACATCTAATAAATGGGACCTAATAAAACTGAAAACCTTCTGAATGACAAAGGACACTGTCATTCAAATAAAGCAGCAGCCTACAGAGTGGGAAAAGATTCTTACCAACTGCACATCCAATAGAAGGCTAATATTGAAAATGTATTAAGAACTCAAAAAACTGGTTATCAAGCAAACGAATAACCCAATTAAAATTGGGGTACAGATCTAAACAAAAAAGAGGAAACTCAATCATCTGAGAAACACTTAAAGACGTGTTCAACATCCTTAGTCATCTGGAAAACAGAAATCAAAACCACTTTGAGATTTTATTGTACATCCATCAGAATGGGTAAGATAAATAAAGCAAGTGACAGCTTATCCTGGTGGGGATTTAGAGTAAGAGGAATATTCATCCATTGCTGGTGGGACTGAAACCTTGTTCAGCCACTTGGAAATCATTGTGGTCTTTCCTCAGGAAAATGGGAATTGATCAATCTCATGATATCACTATAATACTCTTTCGAATATACCCACAGCAAGCTTCACCCTATCACAAAGACACTAGCTCAAACATATTCATTGTTGCTCTATTTATAATAGCCAGAATTCAGAAACAACCTAGATGTCCCTCAATAGAAGAATGAATAAGAAAACTGTGGTACATTTACACATGGAACATTATTCAGTCCTGAAAGAAAAATGAAATTTGCAAGTAAATGGATGGAACTAGAAAAAAAATATCCTGAGTGAGATAACCCAGAGTCACAAGACAAAAAATGATATGCATTTGCTTATAGGAGGATATTATGTGTTAAGTCAGTGATAAGCAAGCTTCACCATAAAACTGTAGTGGTTAGGTATAGAATAAGTGACAAACCCTTTATTTACAGTGGTGACCTGACTGAAAGGTATGTTAGTGCAATGGTGGTTTGAACATGAAACTATATAGGCTAGGGCTGGGAAGAAAGCAAATACTACTGTTTTTAAAAATGCAATGAAGTGATTCCTAAGGACATTCTGTCATTCTTCTCATAGATAAGTACCTTGCTCAGCCATCATCAGAGAAGCTTCCTCCTGAAGCAGATGGGAACAAATAGAGAGACCCACAGCCAGATATTATATAGAGTGAGAGACCATGGAACACTCAGCCCTAAATGGGATATCTCCATCAACCCCCTGTCTCTTAGGGTTTAGGTAACCCTGTGGAAGACAAGACAAAAAGAGTGTAAGGGCCAGAGGGAATGGATGGCACTACGAAAATGAGGCACTCTAAATAAACCCGATCAACACACATACATATGAAAACAGAGACTAAGATAGCATGCATAGAAACTGCACAGATCTGTACCAGATGGGGTCCTAGAGCTGTAAGGAGACATGGAAGAATGCCCCCACCCTTAACTCAGAAAAGAAAATCTCCAATTGATAACCTCTTGCAAATGAACTTTCACATTCCTCCCAGGAAGTCTCACTATGGAAATAAAACTACCTTTTAAGGTAGATTGCAAGATGAGCAGTACACAATCAGCACAAAATGAACTCAGTGAGATCTTTGGAAGTTCTTTTTCTCAAAATGTCCTGCCTGATATCTCTCTCTCTCTCTCTCTTCTCTCTCTCTCTCTCTCTCTCTCTCTCTCTCTCTCTCTCTCTCTCTCTCTCCATTAAATATATATATATATATATATATATAATTTTACCTCATTTTTAAATTTTAATTTATATATTTTTCTTCTCTCTTTTTACTATACAGGTCCTTTGCATATATATTATGGTTTCTAGTTTGGGAATTTTAATGGAATTTGAAGTGTTTGAATGAGTAGGACTCTGTTTCTTGTGCCTTCTCTTGGGTTCTTTTCCTTTTGACATTTTGTTTTTTCAAGTTCTGATGTATTAGCCTTTGTTTTATCTCATTGCATTGCATTTTATTATTATCCTTTGGAATCTGTTTTCTAATAAGAGATAGAATGGGGGGGTGCATCCAGATTGGGAGGTGGGGAGGAACTGGGTAGGAGTAGAGGGAAGGGAAACCATAATCTGAAAATATTATGTGAGAGAAAAATATCTATTTTCAAAAAAGGAAAACCCAATATATATTGCAAATATTACCTGTATGCTGCACCTACATGTAACACATTAAAGATGTGTGCTGATCTAGACATAAAACACTTCCGTAGTGTTAACAAGCAGATGGAACAAACATAGCAGGAACAAGAGAAGTAGTAATTATCAGCAAGAGTGAAACCCGAGTTAAAACCTCGAGCTTGCACATCTGTCCCACTTAATAATTTGCAGGTGTCAACTTACCAGGATTTTCAATCAACTAATACACACATCTCATAACACCTCTGTTAAGATATTCTGCAGAGGTTTAACTGAGAATGATAGAAAGTCAGTCCTGAATATGGGAGGCACTATGCTATATGCTGGGGTCTCAGATTAAACAAAAGAACAAAGAGAAAGCAAGGTGAGCAGTGATGTTCCTCTCCCTCTATGTCTCCTGCTCCCTCTCTCTCAACTGCAGACACCGTATATTAGCTGCCTCACTCTTCCTCCACATGATTTCCTGACTGGACTGACAATAACCCTTTGAATCATGAGCCAAAATAAGTGTTTTTTGTTTAAGTTGCTTTTGTTGGGCATTTTGTCACAGTGAAGTTATAAGTAAAGTACACAGTTTATAGCACAAATAATTTCACCTAAATGTTTTAGACATGTTTAATCTATAGCAATGCCTACAGTTCTTCACCAATGGATAGATCAATTACTCAGTGTTTGTCCTTTCTGTTTTTCTGGAATCTAAAGTGGGATGAATTGCATGACTTTTCCATCTTTCCCAAACAACAATTTAGATCCAATATGTATTAGTCAGTATGTCAATAATGTATGGATTTATCTTGAAGATGAACAAAACCACTGTAAAAATCACATTTTAAGGGAAACGTTTCCTTTGTCTTTTTTTTAATTCAAGGTGGAACTTTCAATCACTTTAATTGTAATGACTTAGTGACTTGCCCATTCTGTCAAAATCTATGAATGACCAAATAGCATATAGAATGCTTTCTATTATCTCTGAGAATGGTAATAAAATTATTTAGGGAAATTTTATTATTGTTTAAGAAAGAAAAATTCAGCCAAGAGTAGTTGTATAGTAACTCTTGTAGTCCAGAGGTAGAGGCAGGAGGACTTTTTGAAAGATTGCAGCAAGACCAGAATACACAATGGACCCTATGTTAAAACTAAACCAGGATAGTAAAAACAGAATGAATAGCTGAATAGTGAAGAAGTCTAGTGTAAAATGAGACATATGAAAATGGAAAAAAAATATACTTTGAGAGAAACCTAAGTTTTATAACAGTAAGGCTTTAAAAGGAGCATGTAAGGAATGAGGTACAGTGACTTCAACAAGTGTATTTCAAATAAAGATTGCAAATGGTAATTATGTTCAAGTCAAAATACATGTTTACTGAGAGTACATATTATTAAAAAGTCGAAATAAAAATTCCATTATTGAATGCAGAAATTTAAAAGTTTATATTTAATAAGGGTTTATCCATCATTTTCTTTTCATTTTTTAGAGAGATGTTTTTTATACGGGGTCCAGAGTTTTTATACTACTGTGCTGAAATATCACTAGGGAGTTTCATACACATTGTAATCATTGAACTGCAGATGTCAAAGCCAGCCATGGCCACACAGGAGGCTAGGCCTCTCAGAGAGCATCACTGTAGAGTTTACACACAATGACTGATCTTATTCTGGGGATTAGTCAACCCAATGCTGGTCAGCAGTTTTCCCTAGAAATGTGTTCCACACAGTGCCAGTACAGAACTACTGCCTCGGTAACATAATTAAAAATAGACATTCCTAAGATCAGTGGTGAGGTAAAACAGATCCAGATAGGCACTGACGATGACTGGGAAGTTATAACATGAAAACCTCTGGGATTTCAGATGGTTATGAATCCTGCTATCAATACCAACAAAGTGCTAGTGAGCCATTGACACAGAGGTGGAGATAAAAAGGTGGCATATATATGCTGATTATGGTGAATCAATCTATAAGTAGCAGCTCTAGGTGCCAAGAGTGTCTAGCTCACCGGGGCCACACTTGCAACCAGTGACCTCTGACTGGTTCCTGGTATGTGAAAACAGCAAGTGAAGCAAAAGCACCCAGGTTTCTTTCAGTGGTAACCATGCACAGTATTTCTGTGAGGGTGCACACCTTGGTGAAAGCTCTAATGCCTAGCAATATGGGGGAAATTCCCTGAGAGTCACTGAGCTTTATCATAAAAATTCTACAGAAATGAAGGGCAAGGTAATTGATTCCCCAAAAAAATCAAGAAAACTTTTCATTTTTGTCATTTCTGACTGTACCAATTCATATGAAAAACAATATTTCTCCCACTATATTTTCTACTTTGTAGAATAGATGTGTTTCTATTAATAAAATTGCTTAATAATTTCATTGTTTTCCTATCAGGTATGTAGAGATCCTAGTGAGTGCCCATTGCCAAGCGTCAGGTGTACATATATATGCATATAGGAGTTGATAGATAGATAGGTATATATATAGTTAGATTCATTCTATAAGTTCAATTCCTTTAGAGAACCCTGACTACTACAGCATTTATCTGTAGTTTCTAATCTAGTTTCACATTTTAACAGAAATAACTCTTTAGTTGGTTCTTCTGCCTTACCCTCTACTGAACTGTAATCTTGCACTGCATTTCAAGCCAATTTTGCCTAATCAAAGATATATGAAGTGGGCACTAGAAAGATTAAAACCTGTACCATTGTCATCTCCATAGCACTATGTAAAGAAAGCCACCAATCACAAGAATTAAGAACTGTGATCCACACTGACAGTGCTTCTCAAAGCTTTGTTGACATTTATGAGATGAAGTTATGACTTTAGGAAAGTCTGCAACTAAACATTTTGGCAGCAATAAAGCACAATAAATCAAGATGCCTTCTGTAAATGTGATTGAAAAATGTCAAAAATGTCATTAAATTTATTGAAAACATGTATGAAAAGCTGTTAATGAAGTTGTGCTTATTGCAATATATAGAATGATGTCTATAGTTATACTTCATTTTGTTATGAGTTTTATAGACATTGTAAACACAATGTCATTAACAATACCACGTTTTTTAGAATATAAAATTCTTTTAAACGCCAACATGTTTTCAAAGGAAGTTTCCTTGATAAATTATAAATCGTTTTTTCATTTATTTTATTAGAAATATATATCAATTAATGTAAAATTGAAACAACACATTGGATTTATTATGGAAATCAACAACTTTATATATAATTCCCCTGGTACAGTAAGTCTTACTTCACATTAGAGTCAATATGTTGTGTTATTTGCATTTTGTGTGCTAGTCTGCTGGATACCATTTTTAATAAGTATAGATTTACATGAGTATGTAATTTGTTCTATATGTAGAAAAATATTCTTCAAATTTGAAAGCAATTATGTTAGATTACAGTGTGTATTTCTACAGTATGTCTAGGTTAATAAGGGAGGTAATACAACATAGAGCAACATTGTTGTTCTTATTAACAAAGCAATCAGGTCCATAAATACAATTTTTAGTAACAGAAGTTGTGAGACATGGAAGGAGAATATTTTAAATAATAGATAGACTGATCTCTACCTGAATAAAATGACTTTTTAAATATTGTCTACATTTTAGGTAACAGTATTGAGTCAGTATATTTTCTCTAACTTTGGTAACAACATGGTTATTTGAAGATTACCTTTGATTTGGAAAACTGACAGACCTATTTTTGCTGATAATTTGGGCCCTGTCTAAGTAATTGCCTAGCACCTTAGGTCAGCATTGTGAAGCTTCACTGACCACGGCCAGATGTAGTCCTCTCGGTAGCTGTCAGTGATATCCTTTCTTAAAGCTGAAAAGGGTTTCAGACAAAAACTAGAGGTTTAAAAACAGAGTGAAGACAAAGACACCATGGCAGAGCAGTCATGGCCTGAGGGAGGGTGATTTTTTTTAAATGGTTCTTCCAGAATCAATTTTAGCAGCAGATATCATTGTAGGAGATTTCAGAGAAGCAAGAAAGCACTGAGATGGGAGGGTGTGTGTCCTTTATAGCAAAGCTGCCCATGGCTATCAACTGCTGTTAGGTTTGAACTCCTCCAGGGAAAGGAGGGACGCTCAGCAAGCAGGCTACACCTGAAAGGACTAAGTTAGTACAAGGATCAAAGCAGGTAAGGAAACAGTTTTCCTTGACGACATATTATCTCTAAAGTTTGAGTTCTTTCTTACCTATCTAACATGTGCTTTCCTATCTGAGAGAGAAGAATTCAAGTTATTGTGAGCAAAGGCTGTTGGTGTACTTACCAATTTGGGTGACTCCCTGCTCCACAGCCATATTGATTTGAAAGTATGCTGTATGTGTAGCTATGAGAGTGGCAATGATCTAACTTACTAATGACTTCTTTTAAAATTGAAGTCTTTCAGTGCCTTGAGGCAGTGTTCAGCACTATATGGAGAAGTACTGACATTTCCAATTAGGGAAACAGCAGCCATGAAATTGTAGAATCTGCACATGAACATACAGCTAGCAAGTAGAAAAGCATGGGAAGAACTTTAATCTCTGAGAAAATATGATAGTAACTTACTACATCATGATAAATAAAAAATCCCAAACAGTATTCTGGATAGAGACTGAATAATTAACCAATCATGATGGGCCCCTCGTTTCTCAAACAACTTTTAGAGAACTCTCTGTTGTTTTGACTTTGAGTTATATTAGTATTTCACGAATATGTGATTCACAAAACATATGAATATGAATTGGCTGGTTGTGTTGAATACCTATGATTTGCTAGTTAGAGAAATACTACTGCTAGAATCAAGGTTGAGTTTATAAAGTATGTTTGGTTTTCATTCACTCAGCAAATGTATTTTAGAAACCCCTTGTATTACAGATGCTAATTTTGCAGCCATGAGAACCACATTTGGGCAAATATAAATTTGTCCATCATGGGACTTATCTTAAGAGTAACAGAAAAAAAAAAACATGGGATGAAAATATAGATTATATTATGAATTCATGAAACAGCAAAATATATTAACAGAGTGTTTTATGATAGATAAATAAATAGATCATGGTTTTCCCTGTGGACGTCAACTAGGAAGAGGAAATTATAATGTTTCTTTATAGAAAAATTTTAAATTAAGTTAAATCACCTACTGGAAAATTTCTTATTCAAAGTATATGGATGCAGGTGTTTAAATGTAGGTGGCATGAAGTAATTTTGTCAGTTCTCTGGACTTTATCTATTCTGTTAACATCCCTGTTTTGGCAGGTAGTTCAAATGTAGTAGGACAAGGCTCACTCAACCACTTCATTCTTTCCTCTTGAGTCCACAGCTCTACAAGTTATAGATGCAGCATAGATTTTGGTTAACAGCTTTGGAATAATGGTCAGTTTTGTCTCTTCTTTGGTGAATTAAATTACATGACTTATTTAAGTTATTTCAAATGAAGAACTTTATTCAAATTAACTAAATGAGGTGATAGGATATAGTTTGTAACCTCGGGGTAAAAGCACAAGGTATTTGTTTCTCTTTCCTTCCCATATTAAGGTCAAAGTTAGGTATCCACACTTGACCATATAAGGCACATTATCATCTCTAAATGTACTTTAACTTTTATTCACATTAGTTTCCTTTTTAAATAAATCTGTAACCATCATGTAATCTATCTTTTTTTTCAGATTGTTGGGTATTTGGTTTTGTTGTTCAATATATTCCCCATACTTAATATTTCTTCCAATTTCACAGAACTTGAAAGTTTGAAAAGGTTTTTTCCTATATTCTTGTTCAAGGTAACAATGAAATAAGATTTTTTTTTATTATTATTTTATCCCTACAAGAAACTGCTAAGACCATCTTCTAATTAATACAAATGAAGACTTCAGGGTCTCTAAGTATTATTTTTCAACCAATTGTAATCCTGCCTGTTCCCTCTCATAGGTCTGATTTTCAATATTACTAACAGGGACACTAAAAGAAAGCTTCGTAAATCTGTCTTGAAATTTCCACATGTGAACTCCATTTCTTCCCTCAGCGCCAACTTGAAATAAATCCAGTGATGAAGGTCATACGACTTTCTTGAGCAGCAGTTAAGGTCAACATTCATTTTATTCCACTGGAAAAGAAGGCGGCCACATTAGATATGAGTGGGTCCCCTCCTTCAGGCTGCTAAACATGGTAAATTAAATGGTTAGTGTTCAAATGATTCTCCCTAACCATAGAAACTGCTCATGTGAAAACCTGAGAAGAGATGCAGATTTGTGTTGCATAAAATGAGAAAAATCACTCCAGAAACATTTTTTTTTTAAATTTCAAACATCATTCTGACCCTCCCTTTTAGTTGGGTAGCAAGGTCACATAAATAATCCCTTAAATAAATAAAACATAACTTCATAGTTAAGGAGTGACACACTCATGAACCAAAAATACTATAGAAATCATTTTTGCTGAAAAGGATTTCATTAATCACATAACTGAGAGTTTCTTTCCAAAACAAAAAAAAATTCTAAAATTGTGTTATGTTAATTAGTGGGTGTAAATTAATTTGAAAGCATGCTGGGTTGAATGGGAAAATGTCATGGGACATAACCTATTGTGTGTGTTGATTTGTAATGACCATCTACACACACAGATGCAGCATGTAGCACTCCCCAGCCATCATTAATTCACCTCCAGTGTTTTTATCTGGCAGTCCTCATTAGCATCTACAAATGTTATGTTTATAATAGTCTTTGGGATCATCTGTTATTACTTTAACAACACTAGAGTATTAGACCCCACTCTGATGTTGGTGCTAAGCCAGATTTACCTGATACACAAAACACACACATTGATAACATATAAGAAAGGAAAAGTTTGGGAATCTGATTGAATCTTTTCTGTGTGAAATGAGTTCTGCAGAAGAAAAGAGTTCTCATAATTCGCATACTTATGTCTAGAGTAGCATTCCATAGACTGTTTCACAAAAAACGAGAGCATTGGAGGATCTCAGGGATAACTGAGAAACTTAGTTTTTCTTATTGCAATATGTACCCACATGATGAAATGACTTATACTTCAGTTTCACCTTCCCTGGATGATCAATTGTACTGACTTAAGAAAATCCCACATTGAGGGGGCACTGAAGGCAGTAAGTGCATGTACATCTTAGGAGCTAAGTAGAAAGCAATTAGGGATTCTGTTGGGAGCATTCCATTGAAAATGTTATTTGATATTATAAAATACTGATCTGTATACAAAATATTATTAATAAATGTCTGAGGAAAGAATTCAAAGTTTTCGTCCAATGTTTCAAAACGGCCAACACTCTAAAAAAAATAAAGTCTTTTGGAGCTTTGTGCCTTTCCTGGATTTTGCTCTGTAGACCAGTTGGCCTCGAACTCACAAATATCTGCCTGCCTCTGCCTCCTGAGTGCTGGGATTAAAGGCGTGTGCCACCACCACCCGGCTAAGATAAAGTCTTTTTACCTCCCTACGATTGACCTTTCTTCCTGAGAGCAATATTAAAATTGTTCTGGGTGAAATATTGTGGGGAAAGTTGATCTCTTCCAGAATTCCCATCAAAAGAACATGAAGAGTCATTTTAAGCACTGTGTATCATCAGTAGGAAAATGATAATATTTCCACCACCACCAATCAACAATACACTAGTGTGTTGTTTTTGTTTTTGTTTTTTTTTTTTTAACTTTGATTTTGTTTGTTTATTTGTTTAAGAAACTGGGCACAGAGTTGAGGAGGTGGGAGAGTCCAGATATGTTATATGGAAACTTTTTCAATTAAAAGTAGCAAAAAATGAAAGAAAAAACAATCTTAACTCTGAACTAAAGTTAGAACAGTGTAGGTAAAATATGAAAGTCATGTTCTTTATACATTTGAACTTTAATCCAGATGAAAAAGGAAGAGGCATGTTGAGCTGTGAAATGTGAAGAGATATTCTGTTTTTACTACAGATTTGAAAATGTGTAACAGAAGATATAAGAAAGGACTTTCACATCAAGAAAGTTCTTATGATGGCTGATGCATCATCTTTATTTTAGAGATGATTTTAGCACCAGGAAATCTGCTGAGCTAAGCATTCAGGTTTGGCATCCTCAGAATAAACTGGCTAAATCATCTCACCCTCCACAAATCTGCTTCTTATTTGTATACACTGACCCATTTTTAAATTTGTATTTAAGAGGCTATCCTCCAAAAGATAAAGGAGAATTTACAATGAAATATATAAAATATTAACCAAGAAAAGAAATATCAAAATTTAGCACTTCAGGAACTTTTTTAGATGTTATTCTCCAATCTCTAAAACATCTTTATTCTCAGCAGAGAGATGTTCCTAGAAAGGTGGAAAGTATGTTTTTTAGTTTCTAACGTGGATTTGAAATTGGAATCACATAAAACTGATAAAGATTATCTCATTCCTTTAACAGTGTACTCTGAAGCATGTATGTTCACACAGAAGCGTCATGGTGAAGGCTCCTCATGCACTTCCTCCACACTTGAGAACCAAGTAAAGACAAACAAGCACTTTGCATTTCACTTTATCAATTTTTCCAAGCATTCCAAGTTTATTAAAGTGTTTAATACGCTTTATCTTTCTCTCATTCACTTTCCTGTGCCCTAGACAATTAGTCATGATGTTCTGTAGAAATATAAAGTTATTCAATAACCCCTATGAAAATAAAAGTATGTTTTTATACATTTTGTCTTATCAACAATTTCAGTATGTATTATGTTATTTAGCAGAGTAAAACAACTACAGGATTTATCAATTATTTCTATTGGGGGTTTTACTATGTAACAGTGACGAAGTTTAACCACACCCAAATATGTTTTGCTTTGTATCCTTCCTTGCTTTTTGTCACTATGTGATTCACCCCAAGTGATTTTTCTTCTCCCTGTAGTGTTTCAATGACACTGTTTTAAAATTAATTTCCATATATTTTCATAACATACCATTGCCACTATTTTGTCACTGCTGTAATTGGGAAACGTTGACAGTTTAATTTTTAATACTCCCAACTTAGATTTTGAAAATTATATTTAAAGCTCTAGTTTATGCACAAGGAAGATTCTATCACATATATTGTAAGTATATCACTTTGGTCAGCATGTTACCATCCATCAGCATCAATACAAGTATACTGGTTGGAGCCCCAAGTTCTAAGGACATTGGCCAAAGTAACAAAATGGGAGATGTGCTTCCCACTCAGTGTGAAACAACACCATTGTGAAAGGCATTATGTTTCTTACACAGTGTTAACTGTAGTGTATCATTGAATGGAGTCTAATAATAAATTCACCCAAATAAACAGCAGCCTAATTATCAGGTCATCAAGCAAACTGTTCATTAACTGTAACAAGGGGATGATGATATTTTGCAGAAAGCATAATTCATCTCTTTTTTTATTTAAAAATAATTCATTCATTTTACACACCAACCATATATTCCTGTCTCATCACTCTTCCTGCTCCCCACCAGCCTCTCTCCCCACCCCCTCCCCATCCCCTCCTAACAAAGGTTAAGGCCTTCCATGAGGAGTCAGCAAAGCCTGGTACATTCAGTTGAGGCAGAACCAAGCCCCTCCCTGCTGCATCAAGGCTGAACAAGGTGTCCTACCACAGTAATGATCTCCAAAACACCAGCTCATGCACCAGGAATAGATCTTGATCCCACTGCCAGGGGTCCCTCAAACAGACCAAGCTACACAACTGTCTCCTGTATGCAGACTGCCTAGTCCAGTCCCATGCAGGTTCCACAGCTGTCTTTCTAAAGTTCTTAATTTTCTAGGAGCTTGGTTCAGTTGTCTCTGTTGATTTCACTGTCATGATCTTGACACCCCACCCTCCACCTCCCCACCCCACTCCCACCCCCACCCCCACCCTCCACTCCCTGCTCATAGAATCCCTCTTCTCTCCCTTTCTCTGGAATGCCAGAGCTCAACCTGGTGCTTGGCTGTGGATCTCAGCATCTGCTTCCATCAGTTACTGGATGAAGGCTCTATGGTGACAGTTAGGGTATTCACCAATCTGATTACCAGAGTAGGCCAGTTCAGGCACTTTCTCCACTTTTGCTAGTAGTCTAATCTGGGGCCATCCTTGTGGATTCTTGGGAGTTTCTCTAGCACTCCTTACCCCATAATGTCCCCATCTATGAAGATATCTCTTTCATTGCTCTCCCACTCTGTCCCTCCCCCAGCGTAACCATCCTGTTCCCTCATGTTCTCATTCCCCATCCCCTGCCCTTTAGTGCCCCCCCATCCCTAGTTTACTCATGGAGATCTCCTCTGTTTCCCCTTCCCAAGGCAATCCATAATCCCTCTTAGGCTACTCCTTGTTTCTCAGTTTCTCTGGAGCTATGGATTATAGTCTTATTATCCTTTGCTTTACATCTAGTATCCACTTATGAGTGAGTTATTACCATGTTTGTCTTTCTGAGTCTGGATTACCTCACTCAGAATGATATTTTCTAGTTCCATCCATCTGACTGCCAATTTCATGATGTCGTTTTTAACAGCTGAGTAATATTCCACGGTGTATATGTACCACATTTTCTTTATCCATTTTTGTTGAGGAGCATCTAGGTTGTTTTCAGGTTCATACTTTATCTCTTGAAGGACTTCTGTCAAGACTAAATTAGCTATCTATTCCATATGTGTGTGTATGTGTGTATTTGTATTTGTATGTATGTATATACATGTGTATATGGCTGTGTATAGACATATACATATATATATATATGTGTGTGTGTGTGTTTATATGTATGAACATATATGTACATGAATATATACAATTTTTTATACAAAATTAATATTTTATTTCGGTGTTTAACTCCAGATAACTTAAAGTCTTAAAGCTGTGGATATATAAAATGATAGGCTATTTATTTAAACATATTATGAATTCTTTGTTACTTTTATTCAAGTCAGTTTATAGAAACCTAATTATTCCAGAGTTGTAAATATAGTAAACTGTAGAGATTTTTTAAAATGAAATGATCTTTATTTTGATTTTAAGTCAGCTGACAACTCACTTTTGGACAGTGCTGCATTTTATATATGCTGTTCTTGCACTCAGGATTGTGCATGCTGACTTTAGAGGATTTATAGTATCCACATGGCTACAGAGGTAGAGGTTTTCCATTTTTATAATGCAAGAGAATATTCTATGTGGTTGAAAACAAAATATGTAATAAAACAAAAATTGATCAATGCTTTAAATATTTTTCACAAAATCAAATGTGAAACAAAGCCAGAATCTAAGCACTGATGATTGATTGATCCCATACAACGAGCTATTCCACAGTGTGTTGAATGGACAACTCCAAATTATGCTTTAAAAGATGCTTTAAGAGCTATTCCATAGTGTGTTGAATGGACAACTCTGAATTGCATTTTAAAATATACTTCATATAAAGTGGCAACCTAAGTATGTGCATCCTGAATGTTGGCAAAAATAAATTAAATTATAAAAGTTTATGTTGAGAAAGTCAATGAGGCTAATTTATAACACTAGTTACTTTCAACTATGTTTTATGTGGCTTACTTTTAAGCAGATTTATTTTAAAAAATTTAAAAGTATTTATGAGTCAGTTCATTATCAGGCTATGAAGGGACATTAGGATGTGTTAAAGGTGGGTTTTATGCTGGTGAGCCACTATCACACTTGAGCTGCTTCAAGAATACTCCTTGAGTGTTCTGTGTGCACTAGGAATCTCTGCACACAATTTTACCTGAAAATCTTTTTTTTCTTTTTTTTTTTTTTTTTTTTTTACTTTTCTATACCATAGTCATGAACTAGACACTTAGTAGATTACTATATCTTCTAGTCCATGAATAGTCTTAACCAATAAAACACTCTAAGTGTTGTTTGGTCCTATAGCTGGAGTTTTCTCCGGTTCTGACCAGCCCTACAGACCCTGCAACCGCTTATAAAATAATCACTCAGAAGCTTATATTAATTAAACTGCTTGGCAATTAGCTCAGGCCTACCACTGACTAGCTCTTACATTTAAACTCAGCCCATTTCTGTTAATCTATATGTTGCCACATGTTCCGTGGCTTTACCTGTTGCCTTTACATGCTGTTCCCTGGATGGCAGGCTGGCATCTCCTCACTCAGCCTTCCTCTTCTCAGAATTCTCTTCTCTGCTTCTCTTGCCTATAATTTACTTCCTGCCTGGCTACTGGCCAATCAGCATTTTATTTATCAATCTATCAGAACACATTCACAGCATACAGAAAGACATCCCCAGCACTTCCCCTTTTCTTTTTTTTTTTTTTCAAAAGGGAAGTTTTTAACTTTAACATAGTAAAATTATATATAACAAAACAATTATCAAGCAAGAATTATAGTTACAATATAGAACATTTTTATTTCACACAAATATATATCTTCATGAGGATTCCACACAAACATATTCAGATTAATATTCACGTACATGTACATTTAGTACATGTACATTTATTCAGGTTTACTCCTCCCTACTCTATTATCCTGTATAGGTCATTAGGTACTTTGGTGGGACAGAAGGTTAGCATCCCTGACTGAAATCATCAGGCAATATCCTAAGAGGTACAGTCTACACATGTCCTACCTGTGGTGTTGGGACTGAGAGAATACTAACGTATATCTGCTAGGAGGAAATTTCTACATGAGGTAGATTGCGATGAACTTAAAAAGTGAAAATTCTCCTTTTTTTTTTATTCTAAATGGGGTTCTAAAGTCATATATATGCACTCCTTCAAAGCAGAGTATTTTTCTCATTTTCGTTTTTTATTTTTTTATCTTATTTATTTATTTTAGATACTAATTAACAGTTTCACTTCCCTCTTCTCCTGTTCTCTCTCCACTTCCTTTTCTACCCCCATCCACTCCTCACAAAGGGTAAGGCCTCCCATGTGAGTTAACAAAGTATGACATATCAAGTTGAGGCAGGACCAAGCTCTTCCCCTAAGCATCAAGTCTAAGTGAGGCATCCTACCATAGGGAATAGGTTCCAAAAAGTCAGCTCATGTGCCAGGGACAGATTTTGGTCCCACTGCTAGGGGACCCATAAACAGACCAAGCTACACAACTGTCACCCACACACAGAGGGCCTAGGTAAGTGCAATGCAGGCTCCCTAGCTGTTGGTCTAGAGTCCATAAGCTCCCATGAGCTCAGGTCAGCTATCTCTGTGGGTTTCTCCATCATTTTCTAATAAATACAGAATTTCTTAGAGAGAAATTTTACCATGCATAGAAAACATATTTAGAGGTCGCTTTATTTTCTAAAATAGTATTAAAAGAAATATTATCTTGCATTTTTGACAAAGGAATGTTTAATATATTTTTATGAATTTGGAATAAAACGGTGCTTAAGAAATTTTATGAGCAATGTAAAGGCTTAACATATAACTAAATATTATGAAATGACTTCTGATTTTAAGTACACACGTGACATGATTACCAACTGATAGTTTATAATTGAATTTCACATGTTCATTATAAAGAGGTATGAATTCATTCATGAAATATCAAGCATCATGAGAAAGAAGCAAGTGTGGAGCCTAGGAGGCCTAGGAAATGAAGTCAAAAGAAAAATTTAACTAAGGATTAGAAAATATTCACTGAGAGTGATTCTTGTTCAATTTTATTTTTGTTTTTAATGTGCCTCTCTGTCTCTCTGTCTCTGTCTCTGTCTCGTCTCTCTCTCTCTCTCGTGTGTGTGTGTGTGTGTGTGTGTGTGTGTGTGTGTGTGTGTGTGTACAATGATGTTTGTATATGAGTGAGAGCATGCTGAAGTCACAGCAAGCATGTGGAGACTAGGGACAACTTCCCAGAGTCAGTTTTTTCCTTCCATTGTGGGTTCCAGGAATCAAACTCCAGTCACTTTTAGTGACTGAACCATTTCACCAGACCTAAGGGTGTTTCTTCAGTTAAAGCTAAGTTAAAATTGGTAGAGGTATACTTTACAGCTTGTGACTTCATACTGTAGATTTAGGGTCTGATGCTGAATGATTAAGTTCATATTTCTGGGGGATTTTCTATTTAAATTTTCTATTTTCAATTTAAAATCCTTTTTTGAGAAGTTTTAACTGGGTTGATAAGATTTGCTATAGTTTTACATATATGTCCAGTGTGAAAGTCCATAATTTCGGTCACTGGAATATCAACATACCACTGATTTTGTATAGGGTACAAGCACACTTGAATATTCTTTTGAAAAACATAAAAATTATTACAAAACAAAGATCTCTTTCTAAATCACAACTATTTTAGTAGGCATTGAAATTACACAATCTGTTTGCACTTTGAGTCTCAGATATACACAGTCATAGGCACTGTGTATAGACCTAGTAATTTCTAAGTATGCTTTTAATTTCCAACAGCACCTGACCATGGTATTGCGAACCCTAATTGACACATTACAGGTTTGATAATATACATAAAAATGCTTTCCCATGCTCTTCTAAATTAAAATCATAAATACATATAAAAATGTCAAATATCCTAAAAAAATTCAGTTCTATTGATAGCCTAATATAATACATTAGAAAATGAGAAACAGATGAGATCTACATGAGAATATAAGGGAATGGGAGGTTCTAGCCTTTCATAATCTTAACTCAAATCTCCTCTCTTTCCATTCCTAAGCCCTGCAGCTATCAAACTAACCAGTCTAGACTCCTTTTCATATAGGTCATGTCTTGTAACCATGGGGTAGGTGCATCTACATTTTCTGTAGTTTCTGTTATTAAATGATATTATTTTCTAGCTTAGGAAATCATTTAATAGCACAGATTTCATAAAGCCAACAAGATAACAAAAATTTCATTCAAATTCTTGATAATTGGCATAATCTCAAGCAGTTTAAGTATATGCAGAACTCAAGCATGTGCAAATATTGGGTATAATCATAATAGTAATGCAATATTCACTGCCATGCAAAATCATTGAGAATGGTGAATATGTTTTGGAAGATTTAAATTTTAACTCATTGGACAAATCACAAAATATCTGAAAATATAATGAGTGAAATTCTTTTTCTGCAGATACCTGACCTCTATTGTCATTATCTGTTCTTTGGTGGTCCAAGTAAAATTTACATGGGATGATGTTAGGTAGCCAGTAGAAAAAGTAAAAGTGAAAGGAAAATTTAAGACTACCTCATAAGAGACAATAAATCAATAATAGCTAAAATTTAGATGATAATGAAGGACACAATGCACGCAAATGAATTATGAATTTCAACTCTGTCCTATCATTGTTTTATCTTCTTGTAGTGGGCAAGTGCATGAAAATATAATTTAGAGTAAGTTTGAATGCTACATGAAGCTGAAATGCTTCAGATTGGTTGCTCTAACTGTGTAGAAGTTCATTGAGATTGACAGAGTCGCAGAATGGGCAAGTTTTTGTTTGAGTTGCCACCTTAATCCAGCTGTGTGATGTTTTTAATTGTGAGATCAGTATGATGAAATGTTTTTCATTAAATAAAATTGGCAGAGTTCAATTCAGAATTCAGAATCAATGGATTGGTAGGTCACTGTTGAAATTAAGCTCATATTACCACCCTATAGCCACAGTTAATTTATTGGAAAGGAGGTATTAGAATAAAGAAACTTCAGCATGTAGTCAAAATGTGAACTGCTGGGAGGCATGCATGGTAGGACTCCAGCACCATCTAGATGATTGGAATTGCAAAATAGACACCTCTTTCAAATGATAGAATTAACTCACCAGAATGATGCAGTTGTCGTTGTATTTTCAAGAGATCAAGAAGTATATCACCATTTAAAGACAGCACAACTATCAGGAAAATGAAAGTAGACAGCTTTCCTGCTTGTCTCCTCATGGTTTGCAGTGTAAGTGACAGAGTGATACAGACGATTAGGTAACAATACAGATTCTAAACCTGCGCTTCTGGCTTCAGATCTTGACTCAAATCACATGTTCACTGAGTATCCAAAGGTAAATTTCCTAATGTCTTTTTTTTCATCTGTCTGTAGGTATAAGAGTTACTAAGCTCGTCATGTTACTAGTTAGTATTGCATACTATATGATACTATGGAAAAGTAATTGAAGAAAAAATATTTGGAAGAAACAGAATTTGAGGAATTAAAATAATGACTATATAATGTTTTCATTTTGATGCTGCAGCTCATATCATGCTGCAAATGTTGAGAATATGGAATGAAGCCAAGTGTTATACCCAGGCTTTATTTATACAGTTATCCTCAGGATCCTTGAAGATCTGTCTCCAGTGTATAGTTTAGTTTTTCATGTACAAGAGTGTAATACTCACAAATAACCTAAAATCTTCTTCCCACATGCTTTAAATCATAGCCAGATGATTTGTAAAATCATAGAATATTAATTCTGTGTAGACTGCAGTTATACTGTGTTTTTAGGACTAATGACAAGAAAAATTTTGCATATCTTTAGTAAATATTTGACAGTCATAGGCTTAAAGACATTTCAAATATAATCAGTTGCATCTTTAGATGTAGTATATGTGTATCTAAAGTATACATGTATATATGCGGCAAACAGAAGGATGGCTGAATATTTGAATTGAAAAAGTTGTAATTTAGCTGATTTTAGGAGGAAAATGTGTACCGTGAAAAGTGAAGTGTCATAAACAAGAAATAAATATTCCCATACTTTTACACACATTATGTCTTACACTCCATAAAATACATTGGAACTTATATTAATAATTAATTTTATCAACCACAATAAAATATGTTGAACAGAAATATCTAGTGTAGCTAAATTATACATTCAGTGTAAACAACAAATTGTGCTTAAAATATGTTAGGAAGTACAAGTTTTGAAATAAGTACCTAGAAGTGGATCTGCAGAAGTAAAGAGGTATTTTCTATTATTGATACTCAGTATCAATTAATCCTTATGAAATATTTATGACACAAATGCCATACTTATGAACTTGAATAAGTATGAATAAATAATCTTTCTATCTTCCCATAAATGATCTGACAAGCAATAAATAAGCTAAGGAATCACATATTTTTAGTTCATTTGAAAACTACACAGAGTATTTGTTTAAAATAGATGTGCTGCTTCTCTTAAAATGTAGACTCTGGCAATCATGAAAGTGCATATAAAATTACATTTGAACTGGCACTTTATATTAATTTTCAAAGAGTTAGATAACTTTTTATCATTTCATAAGCTTGCTTTTCATAACATTTCCTTTTCCAAAGCAGCAAGTATAAGATTTCTATTTGTACTGACTGGCATAATCATGGATATACTTTAGAGATTGTGTTGGAGACAAAAATTGCATATAATTTAAAACATTTATTAAATAGAATTCTATTAGGTCTGTGTACATCTGTGTAAACTGTAGCATTCTAGAGTCTTCCCCAGAAGTGATTAGTGTTTAATGATAAAGGACAGAAAAGCAACACATCAGGGGGCCTCATATGGTAACAAAGCATAACTCAATGCAGCGCCTTTCCAGGAGTTTCGTATGATGCTTAATTGTCCTTTCCACTTCACATGATTAGGAATCACCTAGGAAACACATCTCTGAGAATATCCGTGAGTATGTGTTTGCAGAGATTTAATGGAGGACAGAAGCACAACATGGATGTGGGCAGCACATCCCATAGTCTGAGTTCTTGGATGAAAAAAAAAAAGAGAGAGAAGGTAAAAACAAGCTAAGGGCCATAATGCATCTCTCTCTACTCTTGACTACAGCTACAGTGTAACCAGCCTCCTCATACTCTCAAATCCATGTCTAATGGAATGCCATGATGAAAAAGACCCTCCAACAACAAGCAAAAGCAACCTGTCCTTCCTTAAGTCGCTTTTGTCAGATTTTTTGTTGTTATTGTTTTGTCAAAGCTTTGGCAAAATGAACTAATACAGGAAACTGGAATCAAGGAGTCCAAGAGTTGCTATGGTAAAGATGACTTTGTAGGTTAAGAAGCCTTCAGAAATTATTTTCAGAAATTATTTTTCAGGAAGAATTAGAGGCTGTGAACTACTGAATCCTAAAACACTATAAGCAAAGCTTAACAGGTCATTCAGACAAGAGGGTATTTCGAATGCAACTACAATTGTTAGAGACTAGACTAGCGTAACTAAGAAAACATGAAAAGTACCTTGAAGGCACAATTCTACCCATAAGATTTTCCAGCTTTGAGAATGAATTAAGAAGTCAGCTGAAGAAGCTCCTGACTCAAAGAGCTGCCAAGGGAAATTATTTTTTTCAGGTATAGCAGCAAAGGCACACAAATGTCACTAACACTGCAGCAGGCAGAAGCCAGGCCATATCTTAAGATGGCAAGGGAACTTGTCTTCATGGTGCACAGAGTGCTAGTTTCAGAGGCATGGAAAAATACAGAAGCAGGGATATTATGGAGGCTTGCTCCAAGGTTCCAGAAAGCTGCTGAAACGAAACAATGTGACAAACTTCCTGCAACGAGCCCCTGAAAATCCCATGTGAGGCTGTGAAGGTGTTGCCCAAGTATCAGTGGAAGCTCCAAAATTTTGGAGATACCAAAATTGTAGGATGTCCATCAAGGAAGCTTGTAAGCATGGAGAGGAGTGGGCAGATGAGAAAAGTTACATGTACGGCAGAAGGCATATCTGGAAGGAGGAGCTTATGCAAAACTATTAGAACAGAAAAAGTCCATCATAAGGACAATATACTGGACTTGGAGTTGCAGGATTTGGTGTTTCAACTTTTGTATGTCAGCCTTTCCCTGTTATACTCCTGTCTGTTTTGGAATGGAATAGTTCATTCTGTGCAAGTGTATGGGAAATATTTAGTGTAAATTTTGATTTTGCAAGAGATAACATCTGAGAAATAACCTTAAATCACAAACGATTTCTAGATTTTGAACCGTTTAGAACTGTTAAGACCAAGGGTCATGTGTGAGTCTGTGGTCCTACTGCAGCCAGGGGCTGTGTTGATTTCGGTGGCTTGTGTTACCCCCACCCTCCAAGGCCATGCAGATGTCCCATGGTCTGTGCTGCCACCTGAAACCATGTTGATACCCATGTGCTGTGCTACAGCAGAGGTCCATGTGGATGTCCATGGTCCATGCTCCCACTGAATGAAAAGGCAAATAAGCTACTTTTGCAGATGTATCGATAACTGCAGACTCACAGTTGAGAAAGAGGGACATAGAAAGCATCTGTGATAACCCCTACCACCACTCCACCCTCCTCCCAAAATAGTAACAGCCTAGACAAGAAACCATTAAAGAGAACTCTTAAAATTATAAGAAAGCTGAAGTATAGGTCTCCACAACAGAAGTTTTCCAGGAGGGTTTACAGGTGGTAAAAGACACAGATTTCTCTCTGAATGGCTGGCCTCGGGGAGTTTGACCATGTTCCAGTGAGTATATGGGCAATGGAAATCAGACCTACGATGTTTTTGTAGTACCTGTTGTTATTTTACTTATTATTTATTTATTTGGAGGGGGAGGTCACAAGAGTTGGGGAACAGACCTGGTAAGACAGGGAAGTGACCACAAAAAAGAGGCATGATGTGAAACTCCCAAATAATCAATAAAAATAAAAATAATATGTTGAAAAAAAGATTTGAGGGACTCTTTATAACAAAGGAACTAAATAAATTTTGCTTTATTAGATGATCATGAACCTCCAATAACTGAAGCACAATGATTTAAAACGGTGTGTTTAGATGTCAAGTGAACATAAAGTGGCTTATGATGGTCAGTTTTCACTGTTGACTTGACTGGATTTGTAATCCCCTAAAGGACTCATCATTCAGCATATCTGTGAGAAAATATCCAGAGAGGGTCTTCTTTGCTTTCATATATACACAAACGTGTCAAGCAGTCCTTAAGTTACATTTCTAGCACATAAGTATTAAGATATGTTTCTCTAGGCTGGTGAAGAATGTAAGAGCATGTGCACAGTGTGTGTATGGAGCCTTCCTAATATCTAAAAATATTCTTTTTCTCTCCCTCTTGTGTGTGTGTGTGTGTGTGTGTGTGTGTGTGTGTGTGCCAATGTTTGTATGTAGAGAGAGTCAAAGGACGATTAAAGAATATGTTATCCCTTTCCACCATGTGGGTGCTGGGGATTGTATTTAGTTAATCAGGCTGGAAGGCAGGCACCTTTCCACACTGAACTATATTGCCAGTCTCCAGACACAATTATTAGTTTGATGTGCAATTTCATCATGCTTTTAGATTGTAAAGAATATCTACCCAGGTTCATAATGAACAACATATATGAATGAGGAGAGAAACGTGAGTATTGCTGAGTAGTGATACCCCCAACTTGCCAAAGTAGCTGAATAGTAAACAGAAATATATTCAATATGATAATTTCTTACATAAAAATAAATTCTCTGATATTATACATTTTTATTTATATATACATTTCAGGCAAAAGTTAATTAACATGAATCCCTGACATGACACAGCATTAATTAACAATGCCTTTCTCTAAACAATATAAAATGTGTGATACCTAATGTTTTTTTGTTGTTGTTGTAGGAGGCATCACACATTAGTGCCAACAATGGATATTAATGACTACAGGATAGTTTTTTCATGCCTGCAAATTTGCCCCATTCTTTCTTACTTCCATGAAAGGTAATTTTTCATTCTCTTCCCTTCTTACTGACTCTAAGCATCAGAACATACATGTAAAACAAATTCTACAAATTTAAGGCTATAAAACAGTTCAACTTTGAGATTTAACTAATCAACTCCTTTTTTAGTCTACAGTCCTACAGACTGAGTAAAAATTTTAAAGGAAAAAAAAAAAAAAACATGTATTGGTCATTTACCTGGTAACAATGTATCCTGCACTGCTATGTTTAGCTTAGCTTGCCATATGTCTATTTGATCTCAGGTTTAAGGTGGATGTTCATTTTACATTCACAAATCGCCAACTTAGTGTTCCATACATTCAACTGTGTCCGTTCCTCAGATTAGTGACTATAACATTTACGGATCTGTACATACTTCATGATTCATTCTCAGTTCTACTCTATATTTGATTTCTTATTTATAGAGAACCAGAAGATAGTGCATTCCTTACCCTTCATTCATCCTCTATGAGAATCCTTTCTAAAAACCCTTTGAAACTGAGATTTGTACTCCCCATCTATTAGGATTGGAATGGTTACATGATTAGATCATGCCTTAGTCAATTATCAAATTTCCAACAATTATAAATTGAACAGAACACAGTGACAAGAGGCTAGAAACTGCAACCAGACTTCCTGAGAGAAAAAATCCCAAATGCAGACTTAATAGATGTGTGATCTTTTACAATCATAATTTCCTTATTAATTCATACAAAGGAATATTTATAATCTCAGTTAAAAAGTGGTTCTGTGTGGGACAAATAGCCAAATGAATGGAAACACATGAACTATGAACCAATGGCTGAGGGGCCCCCAACTGGATCAGGCCCTCTGAATGGGTGAAACAGTTGATTAGCTTGATCTGTTTGGGAGGCATGCAGGCAGTGGGACTAGGTCCTGTGATTGCTGTGCATATCGCTCTATATAAATAAAACACTGATGGCCAGTGACCAGACAAGAAGTATAGGCGGGACAAGGAGAGAGGAGATTTGGGGAAAGAGGAAGAAGGAGAGAGTCACGGCCAGTCACCGCCAGGACAAATAACATGTAAAGACGCTGGTAAGCCACAAGCGACATGGCAAGGTATAGATTTATAGAAATGGGTTAATATAAGATATAAGAACAGTTAGCAAGAAGCCTGCCATGGCCATACAGTTTATAAGTAATGTAAGCGTCTGAGTAATTATTTTATATTCGGATTGTGGGACTGCGGAGCTTGGTGGAACCTGGAGAGAAGCCCTCCAGCAACATGTGATCATTGCATGAGTTGGCGTTTGAAACCTGGGGCTTATGCAGGGTCGCTTGGTTCGGCCTGGGAGGAGGGGACTGGACCTGCCTGGACTGAGTCTACCAGGTAGATCTCAGTCCTCGGGGGAGGCTTTGCCCAGGAGGAGGTGGGAATGGGGGCTGTGCTGGGGGAAGAGGAGGTGGGGCAGGAGGGGGAGAACAAGGGAATCCGTGGCTGATATGTAGAACTGAATTGTATTGTAAAATAAAATTTAAAAAAAAGTGTCTCTGTGTATGTTTAGAGGGAGTAGTAATGGAATAAAATTCTTCAAGTCATAGACAGTATCCTAGATTTTGATAAATATTGCTGTCTGCATGACAAGTAGGGATTAGGAATTAGGTTTAGTCTAACTATTAAAAATATTCTAGCTATTATAAATGGGGAGTTGGCACAGTGGGTAATAACACTTGCTTCTTAAGCATGAGGACCTGAGTTCAATCTACAGAAATCATATGAGGTTGTCAGGTCTCTGCACTTGTTCACAGTCATGACCATTCACTCCAACACACATACACATATACACAATGGATTCTCACTTTGATAGTTTGTGACCCAATAACAGGGAAAGATATAATATGAAAGAAAGCACATAACAGAAAATAATCATATCACATGTGAAGTTATTTTGCCTAGAAATATAAATTAGACACATGGAAAGGAGTAAGTTCAACAGCTGGTCCAGCACTATTGTGGAGTCCTTCATGTTGTTAGCAGCTGGCATGATGTGCACAGCTGGGACTTGGTATTGTCTCATTGTAAATAAGCAGTTCTGAAGAACAGCATCAGCAGACAAATTCACCCTGTGACTATAATGCATCTATAAAAAGGAAATCTATGTACAATCGAGCACAGGAAAAGACAATGTTGTGCAGACTATAAGAGTAATAACATATACCTACCTCAACTACGATTAGTGAAGATTACTGTCCTAGGAACAACTTGTGCTTCAGTAGGAACTACTAAGAGATCCAGGCATAGAATTACCCTTTGTCTGACAGTATCTAATGCAGACAAAGACCCACTGCTGTGAGCCTACCCCTCCCCCATTCATCTCATATAATCACATATCTTGTGAGTCTACTCTGATACTCTCTGAGACAAGCAAAATGTCTCCATTGTGTGGACTCCCTTTATAATATGCCAGAAGTTCCAGTTCTTTCAAAAGTGTACTTATTTCTGTCAGCAGGAGGGAAACAGTACACACTATGGCATCTTTCACTGCAAAAAAAAATAATAATTTGGAATAAGAACCTCCACTCATAAGTTGGAATTTTCTGAAGTATCAGTAACATAGCATCAGTGACTTACTAATGGCTAAACCTCTAAGTTTCCCTAAACTTCTCTTGGTAAGGCATGTCAAAAGAAAATTTGTTCTTTCCTATGTATGTGTTAAGCCACAATATAAAATTTGCTTTTCAAGTGTTTTGTTTGATTTCATACTCATATGTAATTTTATATTCAGTATTCAAATCTACTAGTTGCTGTTTCCAATTCCATCCTTATGGATAAGGTTTATTCATTGGTACATATTTTATGAGTAACAGTTTCCTTCGTTGGAAGAATTCAGTCTCATAATGAGAAAATTTCACTTACTCTTGAAGTAAGACAGACTTTTCTCCTAGCCTTCTTCAGTGCTTTGTGGTGCTGGGTAAGCATCTACAACTCTCTGGCATCCTAACGCACTCCAACATCTGAAAATCCACTGAACATTTGTTAGAACATATGCTGTGAATAATTTACTTTCTGCAGCTTATTAGATAAATAGACACTGGGCTTGGGGCAGCAATACCCAAGAACATCTGAGCAAGACCCTCCAGCACGTGTTGGTACCGGTACAAAGAGCAGCTCACAGTATGTGAGGAAGTCAAGTCAGTCTGTGAACACAAGTTGGCCCTCAGCCAAAGAATATCATTAAAATCCTTTTGAAAATTTATAAAGCTGGAATAGGTGCAGGGACTGTATTTGCTTTATTATAATATTTGACACTTGGATTGGTTAAGAACTCATAGAGACCAATTTTGTGATCTTTTCCTATAGTAACTCCTAAACTTTAAAGCCATGAGTCAATCATCACTGGAATCACTGTGAAGAGAACGCTTATTTACAATGATCTGTTATTTATTCTGTCAGTCAAATGGGGTAACTTTATTCATGGAAAACATGCCTTTGTTGTCATTTGTTATATTTACATGCAGGAAATGAATGGTTTATTACTTCAATTTGTAAAATCTAAACATGCTAGAAATTTATGGCAAATTTCAAAGACTTTGAATTGGTAGATTAAATAAGGGACTAAGACCTCATGTGATCTTCTCAAACTCTGACACAGAACAGTCTTTTTATCTTCTTTTTTACAACGAATTCATACAAGTGAAGCTTGCCTTTAAAAGCCCTGCAAATCTGCACCTACACAAGTGTCAGCTCCCCACGCGATCAAACGCGGTAGAATTGTTCCTACAAAACACGTCTGTACTAGAGATCTGGAGAGTTTGCTTCAGGTCACATTTAACCCTCTTTGCTTTTCTGGCTTGCCCTTTGATACAAAATAATGCTAGAATCATTAAATCAAGTACTCTGGGTAGAACAGCACCTTGGGAGTTATTTAACACAACCTCCAACCAAATATAACAATCTATTACATGATGCCTTTTCTCATGTTTATCATTATATTATGAACCCTTATATAAGTTTCAATTTCCTGTAAATTGAAAAACTTTACAAAATAATTCACAGTGAATATAAAACTAAGCTGTAAGCAAATAATAAAAACAATGAAATGAGTGCTCTGGTTCACAGCACAGTGTATTTATTAAAACTTTAAATGCATTGTTTTTGTGTTGTTGGACCATTAAGTGCTAATATTATGGCATGAGTCACTGCAGGGAGCTACCAGTAAAAATTGCCTTTAATTTAAAAAGAAAAAGTTCCAAGAATATTTGTAAAGTGTTGGTCAAAGTCTCCCAATCCTTGACCTTTTATATTCCCTGCTTTCTTACCCTCTAAAGTCCAACTCCAGAGCTCACACCATAAAAGGCAGCTCTCAGGCCCGAGTGCTGGACTCCTGGATGTGTGTTTTGAAGAGATGATGCTGAATGTATGCCTTACCAAGTAGCCACTGAAAGGCACAGGACTTTGGGCATCTACTGTTACACAGATTCTCAGGCTCATACTGCAGGTTTCAGCCAATAGCTACCCCAGACTCCCTCTTGTGTCCTATTCCAATCCTTGGTGCTTCTAAGACTTCTTGTTCACCATCTCTGATCTCAGGCAATTACTGTGCCCCTTGATAACAAGTTCAATACAGCACCAACAACCTTGGGAGACATTAAGATCATTCAGGCCCATGGTTTGTTACTTTTTCTAACTCTGCAAAACAATGAATTTTAAAACCATATTATATTGCTTACCTGCTTACATCCTTAAATGACTTCACCTGCATGTAAAGGAGAAAACCCATTTCCATATCTTCCTTCCTCTAAATGCATTTTCATGCCTATCTAACCTTAATCGTAGTTGGTGCTTCTCTATCTATCTTAAAAATTAGTTACTTGTTCAATTGCTGTAATATGATACCTGACAATAGCAAGCAAACATATGAGAAGGAAGGAGGGGAGGGAGAAAGAAAAGGAAGGAAGGAGGGAGGAAAGAAGGTAAGTTCTCTTTTGTCTCAAAGTTTTTGTGTACAGGCTATGATGGCAGTGAACCCATGCCTATGAAAGTTTGAGACATCTGGTCACTTTGCTAGTACATTCATGAAGTAGAAAAAGATGAATTCTAATGCTCAGCTCTACTCCTCCTCCTTATTCAGTCCAGGAACTCAGCTCATAGAATGGGGTGACATTTATGCGGGTCTTTCCACATCAATATATCTAATTTTGACAATCCCTAGCATGCAGTCCTAGATGTATATTCTGTAGGTGACTGCCAATCCTGACCTGTTGACACTATTAACTGCCATATCAACCTACAGGTGTACTTGGAATTCAGGTTGTCATATTGCAGTCTAAAACCCTTTTTGGCACAGATCAAATCTGTCTCTCATTCCCTATCCTGTTGTCTAGAGGAAAAGCTACTCCTAGTTCTCAAGGTAGCAGCTGCATCATCACATCCTTTCTGAGGAGTCCTTGGATATCCTCAAAAGATTGTGACTCTAGGCATGTATTCCAGAGTGAAAAAGCACATCTGGGTCAGACAGCTAGGAGTATCTGTGGTGGTGTAAACAAATATGGCTCCATAGGCTTATGTATTTGAATGCTTAGTCACTGGGAAGTGACACTCTTTGAAAGGATTTCCTAGGGTTAGCGTTAGGGGTGAGGCCTTAGTCAAGAAAGTGTGTCACTGGGGATGGGCTTTAGGCTTTGAAAGTCCATGCCAGGCTCAGTTTCTGTGTCTCTGTGTTTCTCTGTGTCTCTGCCCCACACACCGGCCTAAACTTCAAGATGTAGAGTTTCAGCTATTTTTCTGGTCATATCTACCTGCATTCTGCCATGCTCCCCACCATGATGATAATGGATTAAGCCTCAGAAACCATAGGCAAGCCTATAATTAAATGATTTCTTTTATAAAAATTGTGTCAGCCATAGTGTCTCTTCACAGCAAGAGAACGGTGACTAAGACAATACTTGACAGATTAGGTACATGAAAAGCAATTGTTTAATCTACCAATTCCACCAGGTATGGGTGGTACCTAACACCCATCATCACCAGAGACCAAGGCGATGTAGAGCCTGCCTCTTTGAGGAGACAATTGGATTAGCAGAACCTTAGGAGGAATGTCCTGACAGACACAGTGGCAGATGAGAAAGTGTGAATAGTCTCCCTTCAGTCTCCTCCTTCCCAGCCTGTTTGTTCTCTATATTCTGTAGAACCAATATGACAAATACTATGTTCAATTTGACCACAAACTCTGGATTCAGAGAGGAGGCTTGAATGCTGACTGAGAACTGTCGTAGTGTACAAAAATTTAAAATAATAATATAAACAACATGGAGCTTTGATGATGATTGAACAAAAATAAATACAATGGCTTAGAAACAATTTTATTTTGGGGGTAAAAGTTTCTAAGTGAGCTATACTTTTAATATTTTACTATTCATACTTGCTTATAAAGTGTTTGGATCCAATATATTTCCACTTTGTCTACTCCAATCCCCCATCTAAGTATTCTTCTCTATTGTTCTAACAAAACAACAACAACAACAACAAAAGAAAACACCACTGACCATGGAGAAAAGCCACAGAAGGAACTGAAGGAATACATTTAACTATGGGAACTGAAGTAGAGGACGTAAAGAAACATTGCTTACTGGCTTGTTTCCCTTGACTTTATCAGCTACTTTTCTTATATAGTTCAGGACCCCTTGCCAAGGAATGGTATTGCCCATAGTAGGCTAGCCCTCCTGCCTCAATTAGCAACTAAGAAAATGCCTTACAACATGCTCATAGGTCAATCTTACAGAGGTAACTCTTCTATTGAGATTTCCTTTTTCCAGGTATATCAAGGTGACAACTGAGCTAGCTGTGACACTTTTTTTTATGTACTTCTCACTTTCCCCTCTCAACTTTATACATTAGCCCCATCTTTACTTTAATCACCACTGAATCAATTTCATGCTGCTGTATATTAATGAGTGTGGGACCACCTCACTAAGGTATATGGGTAACTTTTCAGGGCACACATTCATGACTAAAAATGACTGATCCTTTACCAGCAGCCATGAATTGTCAACAGCTTCTTAGACAAAAGTAGAGCATCATAAGTTTCCCTTCTACCCATGCTAAGATTTTGGCTGATTTGATCTTGTACAGTCATGTGTACACAAGAATTAGGAATTGCCATGAGCTACTGCACTGTGGTGTCCTGAAAGTATTGTTTTTATATAAACAATCACTCTCTCTGTCTCTTACAACTTCAACTCATCTTCCAGAATAATCGCTGAGCTTTGAGGAGAGGAGGTTAACATAGGTGTCCCATTTCAGGCTAAGGTTTCCACAGTCTCTTTTTCTCTGTAAAGAGACTGGTTGGTTGTTTCTGTGTTAATCATCTACTGCAAAAGAAGCTTCCCTGATGATCATTTCTGTTCCCTAAGAGTGTACATAGAACATTTGGGCACAAAAGCTAGCCAGCAGATATGAAGCTTCCAGAATGGTAGCATTTTTGTATGCCCCATGCCTCAGGTATGAAGTGTTAACCCTTACTATAAAGTTCTGGAAAGTAACAAGAGCAATAGAAATAGCATGTAATATTTGGGATGTCTGGAAACTCGCTCACAACAACTTGAATAGAGGAATACCATATCTGGCACTGAGTTATTACTCTGATAGCCAATGTTTTCTGGGAAGGCATTATCTTCCTGTTATAGGCTAACTCCTTTTACTCCCTTTTCTATATGTATTTATTTCAAGAAGTCTCTACAATAGTAGATTTATACAAGGAATTTTCAAACTTATTTAATGTTATCCTTCCTCAATGTCCCTCCTCTATGCTGACCACATGAAATGAGGTTTTAAAATATGTGCAATACTGCTTAACAGCAAGACCATAAACCATTGGATGTGACTCATATTAAAATGAAAAACAAGATTTATATATAAATATCTCTGAATGAATTAATTGAATTAATATATATATATCAGTTTTTCCAAATAATCTTACATTTAGAAATGTTTTTTGAATAAACAGTCAGTTTATAAAACATAGGAAGAAATACAATGTTCCAATCTTTTAAAATCTACTTTGTTTTTGGCAAGAAACCATACATCCTGATTTGATAACCTACTTTATTCACCAAATTTGTCACACTCTCACTCCTGTTAATTGTGAATACAGGAATAACTATGTCTGAAGATTCCCCACTGCTGAGAATCGTTCGAAGTGCATCCTATAGACCCTGAAGATAAATAGTGGAACAATAGTAGGGTGGCTGCATTTCTCTGTGAGGATATCTGCTGTGAAGAGTACATAATTCATGCCAGTATACCAGTCTGAGTGCGTTGTCCAATCAATCTCAGTCTCTGAGTGTCTCAGTACATATGTTTTCATAGGAATCTAATGAGAAATACAAAGACTTGTGTTTTCACTTCTCAACCCATGTCCAAGTCACTGGGCATAGATAAGAGAATCCTGTAGCATACCCTGTCATCTTAATCCCTGCCACTCCTCTAATTCATAGCGTGTAAATAGGGAGCTACATTAAAAGGCAGATGATCACACAGAACACTACTGCTGTATATTTCCTGGTGCATAGTGCAGTCAGAAACCCAGATCATGAAGACTATGAATTTCATGGCATCTTCCACTCACACAAAGACACTGCTAATGAAGTCATTGGGAACACTGACAATACTGCATGGGGTTAACAAACTTTGTTAATCTCAATAGTATTCTGACCTTTCTGATCACACTTATTTCCTCTGTAATTATCCAGCCAGATAGCTACAGAAATCCTGCTCCTTAGAAGTGGCCATGGCAGAGGCATCTTCAGAGTATGGACATACAGGCCTTTAGCTTACATAGTAGATACCAAAATACTAGGTTAAATCATCTTCCCAATATATTTGAATATTGCAAATCATGAAAGTGATGAACATAATCATATGATGTGGCTATCAAATTTTAAAAATGTAAACTAAGGAGTGTGGAAAACTCTTGTTACCCGAAGTAAATATGCTACTCAATTGTCACTCATTGTGCAGTTGTCACTCAACTAGACAATTAAAAGTAGGAATATACATCTCATCTAACAAATTGTCTATATTTTCATAATATGCTTGTATGTGTATGAATATATGTATAGGTGTATGCATAAGTACATACATGCAGGTATATGCCCCAGAACTGATGTGGAGGCCTGAGGACAACTTGGGGGAGTTTCTTTTCTTGGTCCACCATGTGGGTCTCAAGGATAAAAATTAAGGTTTCTTGGATAGTGTCTTTATCTGCTGAACCATCTTCCCAGCCCTAATTACTAATATTTAACTGCATTAAAAGACTGATCAATCATTTAGAAAAAAAAACAAATTCCAAAACAATATTTCAAGTGGAGATTACTTTTGGTCAGATTTCAGGGGATTCTTCTGGAAACCAGTTCTCTATCCAAAGATTTCTCAGAGTAAAGAATGTTTTCCCACACTAATGTCTCTTCCTACCCTGCTCCCCCTCTGTCTTCCTAATTCCCTCCATCCTGTAAGACAGCACTAGAACAGCATTGATCTTATGGCACCTCTACCTAGATGACCAATATTAGATGATTGCTAAATATGCCTCATGTTTCACATGACTCTTGTTGCACTAAGTATTTTTTAGATGTGTACAAGTGTTCCCATAAGATTCTGACCCTTTTCAGGGAAAGAGCTACATCCTATTCATTACTGTATGGCCAGCAGCTGACATAGCGATGATTATGTTTTATTTATCTGTCTGTGTTTTTATTTGAACTTGTGAAGTTATAAATCAGTCATGGCAGCATATTGGATGGATACTAGCAGGATAAAATGAATTTATACAGACAACATGATAGTGAAGGCAAATTCATGCCAGAGAGCAGGAAGCAAATTCAACAATCCGAGTCCTTGGAATAGGGCACGATTGAAAAAGGAAACTAGAATCTGGGTGGAATTCTAGATGTGCAAGTCTAAAGGCAACTTGAAATTGCTAATAAATAACCGTAGCAAAAGGCCAGGTAAAGCTCTGGGGTTAATTAAATCTTTCTTCTTTCTTCCATTCCTGTCTTAAAATACTTGCTGTGTTCACAGAATTTTGTTCTTATCTCCAGAGAAAGATTAGGCTTCCCAAACCTGACCATTAAAGGTAGTTTACAAAGAAATACAATTCAGATGGATGAGAATTCTCTGCCTGGTAAGGGATTTAGCATCACAGGACTGCTGCCTCTGGTAGCCTTCTATAAAGATTTTCTCCAGAAATAGTCAATTTCAAAGGTCACACATTTTAAAAGTCACTTACAATTAGAAGCCTAAGGGAAATGCCTGGGATAAAATGTTTTGGCAAGTTTTTAAAGCCTTTCATTGAGTTGGCAACTAGACAGAACATGCTGGCCTCCTAAGCAAGAAGAACAGGTGTGGTATTTCAGTGATGCCGACAACTTCCTCTCCAAGGCCATCACCCTAGCTGTTACTCAGCAGTCTCTGATGAGGAGTAGAATTTATTTCTTGGTGTTGAAAGGCTCTACTCTATTGACATGTCTCAACATCTGAAAGACGAGGAGGAAGGATAAAATGACCCAAGATTAATGACTAAAAACTGCTGGCCATTGCGATGTGCTTTTCCCACACGTGACATTTCCATACCCATTCTATAATGAACTCTAAATACTCGGTTTAGAGAAGGAAATGATGTTCTAGCCCAAATAAACCAACTAATTTTGCTGAAAGTCAAACTGTCTTTAATTGTGTAACTAGAAGGGTACCTTCCACATGTTGGGCTCAGTTTATAGTGATTTCTCTTTATTTCAAATCAGTGTATATGTGTTATGAACTTTGCAACTGGTCACTCAACAGAAGCTTGATTCAGAAAGAAACAGAACAGAAAGTATCCATGAATACTGTTTGTTGGACAGAGGGACCATAAACTGTTCAAAGGAAAAGTAATAATCAGAACAAAGAAATGCTACACAATTTATCTGATTAACAATTAGATAAGACCAATTAATTAGAAATTCATGCTACACATTTCCTCAATCACAAAGACTTTATATTGCCCAACAACTTTTCAAAACATATCTGGTTTTAAGTATAGAAATATACTACACACAGACACACACACACACACACACACACACACACACACACACACAGAGAGACATATTTATGCAGATATTACCTTTACAGAACAGAATCATAATTGCAATTACTTTTGGCATGCCAAAGATATACATGTATAAATTATAATATTATATTCTAATATGCACAACTTGTTAACTCTTGAAATGCAAGTATCTATCCTGTCATAAAATCTACCATATTTTTGTTTGTTGAAATATAAACTGAGTAGTAATAAAGGAGAATAATAGAAAAGTCTTCCTAAAAAATCTAGTAATTGGTACTAAATTTTTCATTTTAGGCACAATTCAAGTGCAATATATTCAAAATGGATCATTTATGAAACATCATCTAACTGTCTTCTTCAATATCACCAAGATTTCTTTCCATCTCATCTTTCCTGATTCTTCTACCATTTACAAATTCCTAGCACACTGGTGACATGGCTCTCCAGTAAGACCAAAGTTCCTAGTTTTCATGAACTCCTACAGGTTTCTTTACACAGTATGCCTCCTATGTTCAGGACAGACCACATACTCTCCCTGAACAGGTTTATTTTTCTCTCCCCACATGAAATCTCATTCTTATAGTTGATGACTAATCACAAATGCCCTTTTAAGCTGCAGTTTCTCTACTCAACAGATGGTTCTATCATCTATCACTTCTATATATACCTTAGAACTTGTCAACTTCCATAGACACATAAGAACAGTTTATCTCCAGGCCTATGTCAACGAATCAATTCTCACTCCATGGACCCAGAAATACTGTTTTCCTAAGACTTGTCTAATATTGACTTCTGAAATAAATGTATATTTTAAGACATATTAAAAGTATCGAACTTCAAAGTATTGTGTTCCAGAAATTTAAATATTGAGAGTTGTCTTTATATTATAAACATGACATTTTTTTTTTTTTTTTTTTTTTTTGGTTTTTCAAGACAGGGTTCCTCTGTGTAGCTTTGTGCCTTTCCTGGAGCTCACTTGGTAGCCCAGGCTAGCCTCGAACTCACAGAGATCCGCCTGGCTCTGCCTCCCGAGTGCTGGGATTAAAGGCGTGCGCCACCACCGCCCGGCCCAAACATGACCTTTTATAGGAAAGAGAATCCCATCTTTGCCTGTGTCAACAAACAGAAAGGAATTCTACTATAGTTTATTTACCTAAGAAGAGAAAAATATAATAAGCAACTTTAACTTATTTACTGATCATTAAAACAGTGATGACAATAACAAAATTATATGTGTAAATGGAACCTATCAACATTGTGTCTCTTTTCCTTTGACGACAAAGAATGAAAGTACTTTAAAATATGGATAAACTAAATGGAGAAGTTCAAAGCAGAAATAACCCATTTTTTCTCAAAATTTTTAAAGTACTTGAATTTATATTTGACTGCCATATATTGTATTTCTACAAGCATTTTTTGGCATTGGTAAACTCAATTTTAGTTAAAATGGGGTTTACAAAATAGATTTCAAACATTTATGTTCTGATTTTTCCCAAGTGATTTGTTTTCTGCATTAAAATCAGTACAAAATAACTGTAAATTGGCTTGGTCCCTAGGCATTTACTACTTTTATGAGGAATAATTAATCTAAAATTTAAATTGCAAACATGAATACAATTTTCTTCAACATAAATTTTGAAGACTCCTTTTAAAACAGACACTCAAGCCAAGGTTCGTGAAGCTTCTCAATCCAGCAGCAGTACCCTCTCACACATGGCACTGAAAACAGGCAGATAAAATGCTCTATGCATAGCATAAAAGATGTAATGGATCTGGGTATGTGTACTTCTGAAATCCATAATGATCTGGTAATTAATTTGCCAGTTACAGAGAAGCATATGGGGATCCAACCCTGCCCAGTACATATTTTGTTTCACTGTAATGATTTCATACTACTTTATCCACTTGCAAAATGTATGACCAGAAACAAATGCTTGCTCATGATTTAAGCATGTCCTTTTACTGGCTTTTTGTACAATTTCAAGCCTTTGAGTTTGATTTTACCAGTGCATTAGTTACTATAGAAACAATGTGTCTGAATTTTGCAAAGCCTAGTGACACAGCACACTTCAATAGTCAGTGTATTTTATGTATGTCTGAAGACACATGTAGGTTTGTGAACACAGTCATCACTTAGTAGTAAGGATATGGTCCCAGAATGCCCACAGTTACCAAAATCGGCAAAGGTACATAAAATGGACATAAAATGGACAGCATTTACACATAATATGCACATATTATCTCATATACTTTAAATCTCTAGCTTCCTTAAAAACCCGAATACAGTATAGATGCTGCATAAATATTTGTATAAGGAAAAAAAATCACAAGAAATAAAACATGTGTGCCCATTACAGATACAACCATAGACCTAACTAACATTGATTGAATCCCCAAGTAGAGATCCAGCAAATGTGTAGGCCAGCCATATTTGCATATACTTGTTCATACACATCTCAACATCCATGAATGGCTATAAACAAATGTATAAGCAAATTTATACACAAGTTCATACCACATATTTTTATCCATTTATTAGTACACATATATATCACATCTCTATGTAGTATGAATCTTTTAAAGCATGAAGAGCTTTAATATATGGGAAATATATAAACTAATAAAATTATGCATAATTAAAATATAAAGTTTTCCTAAAATTTAATGTTTTAGATTTTAGAATATTATATATAATTGTATATAATAGTATATATAATTCAAATAATCAAGTTCATAGCAAAGGCAAAGAACAATTTGCTGTGCATTTAAAATTTAATGCCTTAATACTATATATATACATATATATATATATATATATATATATATATATATGCACTGACCACAATTTTAGAACAACAGAATATGGTAAAACTGGGCATAGATTCCTTCATCAGATATATCATACAAAATTTTGCTACTAAATTTATAGGTTTCCAAAATATGATGGTTAAGAAATGAATTAATCCAGCTAAAATAAAAGTAATATTAGTCAAAAATAAAAATAATATTATGAAGTATAAACATTTGATCAATATTTCAAAATATTATTAATGAAAATATTTGGATGACATTTAGGATTTGAAATCATATAATCAAATTTTCCTCTATTTTCAGCAGTTAAAGACCAAAGTTCTGCATGTACTGGCAAAACTGTGAATCTCTCAAATGCCAGAAATCAGAAGAAGAATCTTGTAAAAAAAACTGAAATACACAAAATAGAGACATTTGTCTATATGTGATCTCCAGAGACCCTAGAGAACATTTTACAGGTTTCAGTTACCTTTCAATTTTCTGCAAAATCCTCTGTATTGTAGAACTACTTTTGCATATTCAGCCTAGCATTACTCAGATAATATTTTAAGTATTTTTAATGTTCATACTTATATGTAATCTATCTTGATCAAATACATATTGCCCCTCTAGAACCTCCCCAGTATACCTTCTTCCAAATTTCATGTCATCTATTTAAAATAAAATTAAAACAGTCTTAATACACTGAGGCCAGGTAGCATGAACAACTTACCAGTGGATCCTGGCAGCATTAATTACAAATAAATAAAACAATGCTGCATTATCCAAGCTCGTAATTGGAATAGAGGGGCCCACAGTTGGCTTACTGACACATTTTATACTGTACAAACCCTGTCCTATAAACAGTCTCACACCCTGAGAAAAAATTGAATATTCTTTCAAAATTAGTTAAAATATGAAGCAAGAAAAGGTACAATAATGGAAAAAAATCAAAATTCTGATTTGTTCCTTGATATGATATCCAATAACTATTTTCTCCCATATTGAAATATTCCATCTTACAGGAAAGCTCCTTAAACATGAAGGTAAACAATCTAAAACAGCCTCAGGATGTCCTGGAAACTGAATAGATTCATTAGACCCCTCCATGCCAGAGTAAGTACAAGGGTTTTTCCAGTACAAGACCATCTTGGCAGTCAGGATCCAAGAAATAACACAAAGTCACACCATGCAAGAAACCTCACAAAAGAGATTTATTGGGGAGAAACACAAGGTTGCTGTTGACACTGTCTCTCAAATAGAAGAGAGACAGCTGCAGGCTGGGTGAAAGGGGAGGGCTTTTATAGGGTGTTGGAGCATTATGCAGTAAATATAAATGCTGAGAGTCTTCCTCAGACAAAGGAGGAAAGCTGAGCTACAAAGAAAACTCAGAAAAGCCAAGATGCAAAGACAGACTCTTGAGACCAGACCAGCTGCCTGGAAGAAGCAGAAACTAGCTGACCAGCCTGAATGAAGTTTAGATCAACTGAAGTGCCTGGGAGGGACACTCTCCAACTTGTTGGTGAGTGCTAGGTGCCCAAATTTGTTAGTTGTTACCTGTGGTGGGGTGCTCTGTAGTGGTGCGGGTATTGTTGAGTCACTTCTGCTCCTTGAAGTAATCCCTCACCCATATTTCTGTAAGTAATCTCAATATATCACCAAGTTGGTATGTGGTGGAATCTGTACATTGATTTGTCATAAGATCCCAATTAAAGGTGAGTAGATAGGTGTGTTGTGTCTCCCCAGGAACAATTTTATCACACAACAATTAGCAACCAAACAGGGAAATGACAGCAACAAAGATGAGTTGAGGAGTTAATGTATGTTCCTGGCTACAAATATCAAGTGGTGTGACAGAGCCTGCGAATCCTGCAGTGGGAGGGGGCCTGTCTGTGGAGAAAAATCTGAGAGAGTTGTCCCTTTTTGTATGGTGTATATTAGTGTGCCTTTGTGCTATGACAGTGGCTGCAGAGTTCTTGCGATGGGTAGTGACATATCCAGCTGAGGCTGAGTCATCAGCATTAGGAGTGTCTATGGGAGGAATCCCACAATGGCAATCTTCATCTATGCTGTAAGGGGTTGTATGGCTGCTTGATGAGTAGGGTCTCCCACATGAATATGGAGATGCCCTGAAAACAGTTAAAGGTTCAGAGGTAATTTTTCAGTCTCCAAGATTAGTGAATAATGGTTTTGCTTGTCAGCAAGCAGTGGCAGCAGTTCCATGGCCTCTGTTGTGTCTAGTTAGAAATGCATCTGAGATTAATATGGCAGCCAAGCAAGAACTTATTTTTATAAAGCAGGAACTTGTTCTGTAAAGGAGAAATTGCAACAAGAAAGGGTGCATCCTCAGTGTCAACCTCTGATTTGGAAAGTAAATTAGATAAAGGAAATGATGAGAGAGAGTTAGCAAAAGCAGTAGGAGATACCCATCAACTCCAAAGTTTAATAGAAAAAGGAGAACTGGGATCACAACATCTAGGTGGAGGTCTTTACAATCGTCCAGAATAAGAAGCTAGGGTGATTATGAAATACTCAGCACTGAACTACAGGAGTTAGGGAAGATTTTAAACAAGAGATGAAAGAGCTTGGTACACATGGCTTGTAAGTCCATGGGACATGGGAGTAGATGGATTAGGCCTGGCTGTCGTGGAGGCAGGAGAAATAGTAGTACCCATCCCTCCTTAAGGCAAAGGCCACATATCTTAAGACACTATGAGAAAAAGCAGTCCTTAAAGGACTGGCTTATCAAAGATAAACAAAGGAACATTCAGTTATCTCCTTCTGAAGTTCCCATACATATCAGGAACTGAAGGACCATAGAGGAGAGGCAGATGCTGTTGAGGCAACTAGAAATAAGAGAAGCTGTGTTCGAATCCCTGCTCCCTGAGCCAGACAGAGCTATGTTAACAGTTAAAGTATAGAACAGAGGAGTTCAACAAAAGTTAATCCTGCAAGGACCTCAAGGCTTGTATGGAGTTTTTGTGGCTTTGCTGAGTCTTTTTGTGGAGCAAGATGTTTGTAAAGGGGGAAAGGCTTTGGCAGATCTCGGTGACTTAGACCAGCATGTAAACAGTATCCACAAAGTCAAAAAGCAGGAGAGACAAGAAAAAAAAATCGGAGGAAGAGGTCTTTCTGGGTTACTCTAAGAGAAATGTGGCAAGATGTGTGTCAAGTTGGAGTTCCTAAGTGGGGAAAAATGGTATATCAACTGAGTGCTAATAAGTCTCTGGGAGGCTTGGAAGCCAAGGAGCAGTTCACAGAAGACATCCTTGATAGAACAATACAAGTAAAGATCAAGCTTGTCCCAGGGGTAGGTAATCCCTCAGACTAAGGAGCGTACATTCCCCTCTAGTAAAAGGATATGCTAGAGATGGGGATGACTTGACCATCCAGGAATACCCCAACAATCAGGTATGGTGAATGGGGAGGCCATAGTCACTGTGCCAACCCAGGAAATCAAATCTCTGACTCATGAAGCCATCAGGTGCAGCATAGGATACCAGGGCCACATTTACCTTTGACGCTGAGTAGGTCTGAGTAGACTAAGTCAGGTCCACTGAGTTTAACAGGTGTGAATAAATATAGAGAGGCTCCATAGAAGATTATGGAAATGTAATGGCTTCAGAGAGAATGACTAAGGGTTCCTGAGGACTAATTAAGTTAGAACCTGCTATCCATGCTTTGTACCCAAGCTTGATCTTTGAAGGAAGCCATTGATAAAAATGGATGGAAATTTTCCATGCTGTATTAAACCTTGCTTATGTTTGACATAAGTATCTTCTTAGTTGTGAACCTCTGTGATTACCTGACAGTTGATGAGAACAGATGATAACAGACCTTCAGAATGCTTCATCAAGATCATCTTTGTTACCTCACTATTTCTTGTGGGATAGTGGTTCAGGATGTTGCCTTGTTCTATCTATCCTCTGGAAAAGGTTTTGTTATAGAGATGGTATAATGTGTCTGGCTGATTTGAAGAGCCACTGGAGAGGCAACCAGTTACAAAGGTACTTCCAACTACCTTGCAATCATAACTGGGGTTGATGTAATTAAAAGGGAAAAAATCTAAAAGTTACCCTACGTGAGTAGAAAGGGACATTCCCAGAAGCTCTAAGGTTACTGAATGAAAACCCTATGGCCAGATATAGGCTGAGTTGTTGACCAGGAAATCACTTGAGGTCCACAGACAATAAAGGCTATTGTTTCACTGTTGGTTGTATGACAGAGTGAGAAGGTAACACTCTATTGCTAAAAGCATTGCATGTGCATGCTTTGACTTCAGGAAAAGGAGAAATTAAGGTGGGAATTAACTGGAAATTCCCACCCTGCTGATTGGCATTCATAGTGCCAGAGGAGGCTATGAAAGCTGAAGGAGACAAGCTGTTACCAACATTCCAGCTTGGTTTTGGACCCTACACATTAAAACACTGACATGCTAGGAAGGGTGCACCTGCTTGTGCAATGGTGCTTTGCTAACATGGGTAAGACCAACAACAACATTCCAATTGGATTGAAGGCCTGCTCCACAAGAGGCAGTCAAACCTGCTATTGTAAGTAAGAACAACTACAACAAAACTGTGGCTAGAGAGGTCATAATTCCCAATGGGGAAGCAACTTGTATGGTTTTTCTAGATGAATGTGATGTGCTTGTCAAACTGTCTTCTAAACATATATGTTCAGGCCCACAGACCAATCACTGTTGTTATCAGCCTCAACTCATTACTATCAATGAATCTCCTGTTACTATGGCATGGTGGCCTATTACTTAGCCATAGGTTGACATCTATAGTCACCCCCTCCAATGATTAGCAATAATTTATGAACAGAAAGAATGTAAGACCCTGAGGAAGGGATGGAGCATTACCTAACAGTTTCCTCCAAGATGGAAACATTTTACCTGGCACAAAAGCTCTTTGAACGGGAAGGAAAACAACTCAAAATAGCTTCAGTAAGTCCCTTAAATTGACCAGATTCACTATGTCCTTTCTTGCTATGGTAAGCAATAGAAGCCGAGAGTCTCCCTCACCTGAAAGGATGCAAAGCTGCAAAGAAGACAGAGACCATATCAGCTGGTTAGGAAAAGCAGAAAGCAGTAGAGCCGCCCAGAGAAAATGTAAAAGGATGCTCTCTAACCTATTGAACTGCCTCTAGGCTGGTCACTGTGCTCTCCAGATTTCCTTCGTTGTGGGCTCTCACTCATTCTGGGGTGGGATTTGATGATGGAGCCGTTTTTGAGTTATTTCTGCTCTGTAAGTAACCTCTCACCAATATTCCCATAAGTAACCCCAATAAAATAAGTTGGACTTTAGTGGTATCTATGCTTTAGTCTGACATGGGAACCCTACCTGGCATGAGTAGACATGACATGTGTGTTCACATCTTCCCAGGAAACATTTTGTCATACAACATATAGTTATCATAACATGGACAGAACACAGAGAAAATGCAAGGTGTATGTCACATTCACATTTGGCTCAAGAAGCAATGATATGAATAAGATGGGAAGAAATGGAGGGCTTTGAGGTTTGTGGGAGAGATCTGTTTCTTAACTTCAGTGTGTTTTGTCTACATTAAGTTCTCAAACTATATATTGGTGCTTACTTGCTTTCTATGTTTACATTATAATAAAAAATATAATTCTTTTATCCTGTATATCATACAAAATATTCTCAACTAAGTAGATTATTACAATGAGAAAATAATATTAAAACAGCCCTAATTTTAAACTAAAACTCTGTACCTAAAATGTTTCAGAACAGATTATATTCCAAAGGATCCATCCGGTGGTGGTGGTGCATGCCTTTAATCCCAGCACTTGAGAGGCAGAGATAGGTGGATCTCTGTGAGTTCAAGGCCAGCCTGGTCTACAGAATGAGGATCCAAGACAGGCTCCAAAAATGCACAGAGAAATCCTGTCTTGAAAAACAAAAACAAAACAAAACAACAACAACAAAAAACTTAAAAAAAAAAAACCTACAAAACACCCTCAAATTAATTTTGTATTTATTTCCATTTCTCATTTCTTCAAAACAATATTTGCCAATCATTGCCTTGAATGCCAATTACAAATTGTTTTGTGTAATTTCTAGACATGGGATGTAGAAATGTATTTGTGTAGAAAAGGGTATAGCTACATCTCAGCCACAGTTGTGCACTGGATTGCACCTCTGACAGATTTGCAGAGTTTGGAGCTGAGTATTATGCACACTCTTTAAAATAATAAGGTCTATCTTGTGATAGCACAAATCCCCTTCTAATGGCTATTTCAAGCCTTTTTATTGGAAATTCATTGACCACCTTGACCTATATAAACAAGTAATTACATTATCTTCCATGGTCCAGATTCATGTTTTTCTGAAATTTATTTTAGATTATAGCTAAACTTGCAGTTTGGAAAGTTAATAGAAATTGCATTTTATATCAGCAGCCTAACTATGATGCAGCTACCCTGTGAAAGTCATTGGTAGAACCTCCCTGTACATCACAATTTGTGAGATACTAAAAATAAACAAATTGGCATTCAATTATTGAGAGCTCCTCAAATGATCAGCTAATATTTCAGGGGACCCTGCAGTCTCTGCCAATGTAAGTCTAACAGAAACTCTGAAGAAAATAGTAATTAGCATCTTCAGTCTCCACATTGAAGCATATGTTGCTAAATATCTCTCTAATTATAGATTTTCTTTATTTACTTTCAATTAGAAAGCATTTAGTTGTTGTGGGTTTATTTTATTTTTTTTTTTTGAGAGTGTCTGGGAACTTACAGGCTTGAGACAAAGTTTTAAAACCACTTTACAATCCCCGAAACTTTACTAAAATTGCCTATAGAAAGAATTTATTTAAAGTTGATATTAATTATCTGCTCTTGCTATTCTATTCCTCTAACTCCACCCCTACTTTCTGTACTTAGTCCAATAGGAGTAAAGTACTAACATTGTCATAATGAAGTGGAATTAACTTTTGATTACTATGAAACTACAATTTAGATAAATACTCAAAATTATATTTCTAGAATTATGGGGACTGATCTTCACCATAACAATGAATAATGAATGTCTCTGCTACTGTATCCCTTCTCCACCTAAATTAATAATTCTATAATCCTTACTAAGAAACATTTGAAAACTATTTCAATTTTAAAGTCTTAAAGTGATTTATATAGGTCGATTACCCAAAGCAAAATGAACCAGTCAGGAAAGGTGTGACCACTGGTACAACAGTAACATGATTGTGAAAGAAGTATTCAAATGCTTTGTAATTTGATCTGATTCCAGTTCCATAGGATTCAGATTCATGTCTGGTGTTGAAAACCTTGTCAAAAAACTCATGGCTGGGGATGTCATAGGCCTTAGGACACAACTGACTACTATTGTTTAGCTAAAGTGACATAGCCCAAAACTGACTTATAAATGTTTTTCAGTGTTTATGCCTACAGACAAATGCTACTCTCATATTTAATCAGAGATGCTTTCTTTAGGAGTGAATAGAGATGAATGCAGAGACTCATGGATACTCAAGGTACTGAGAATAAAAGACAGATGCATACCTTATTATGGAAGTGGAAGTGAAAAGAACATAGGGATTTACAGATAAAGTGCAGTGATAGTCTTGAGACTATCAAATGGTATAACAAAGCCATTTCAAACAAGACCTCATACGTGCTGTCATTGCCTACATTTTGCCTGCACAAGACTGGTCCTATAAATAGTCCAGCATGGATCTAGGTGTCGTTCATGGAGTCCTACCCTTTCCTGCTAAGTTATTGACTACTGATGGATTTGAGCAAGGTGCAATCATTGTCTTCAGTCATGTATTTATTTGTGAGCTCACCAGACTCCAATGGATTGTTCCAAACCCATGGTCACACTTTTTATAATTAGTGCATTACAAAACAAAAAGACACAAATGTGGGAAAAGAACATATACAAAGTAACCCATCATTAAATGAATGTGAGGTAGAGTTCAGAGTAATCCGAATGCACTATTTACATGCATAAAATTTCAAAGAACAAATTTAATCAAGACAAAAAGAAAGATTAGGAAGTACCTTCCTACAACACCTGAAGGCTACTACTACTTTCAGATATAGTACAAAAGTGTTGGCGTTTTCAGAGGCAATCAATTTATCCTATAAATGGAATGGCAATTTAATTTTTTACTTGAGAAAAATAGAGTGTTTTTTATATGTAATGGTTCAAAGTAGAGAAATATATAAAGTTTGCATTCCTTTAGCAACTATTTTAGTTTTACTCTCTCATAGATCATCATAACAAAATTTCATTCAAGGACCCTGTATATATATTATATATTATATATTATATATTATATTATATATAATGTACTATTATTATATATTATAATGTAATAATTATATATTATATATTATATTATATATAATGTACTAATATATATATAATATATATTAGTACTAATATATACATTATAATATACTAATATATATAATATTATATTATAATGTACTAATATATATTAGTATATAATAAATATATATACTAATATATATATTAGTACATTAAAGACATACAAAACTTCTAAAAAGCTCTGTATGGTTGATGAATAAAGCCTACAATCCTCTATAATAATAAAACTTCAGGTTAATTTGAAGATAAAAACTGTCTATTAAAAATCCACTTATATAATAGTGATTGTTAGCATTGATTATCAAATTGACACAACCTGTATTAATCTGGTGAGAGAGTCTCAATGGGGAATTGCATGTGTTAAATTGTCTGTGAGCATGTCTGTGAGGAATTGCCTTAAGTTGATATATTGATTTAAGAAAACCCAACTCACTGTGGGCAGCACCATTCCCTACACAATGCGTTATGAACCCTTTGAGTGGAAAAGGGAGCTGAGAAGATGCAAGCTATCAGTCGAGAATGCATGCATTCATTTCTTGCTGTTCTTGGTGTGACAAGCTCTGTGAAGTTCCTGCCTTGAATTCCTTACAATGATTGACTGTAATCTATAATTGTAATCTGAAATAAAGCCCTTTCTTCCCTAAGTTGCCTTTTGTGTCATGGTTTTTTTTTTTCAAGCAACATAATTGAAACTGGAACAAAAATCCAAGGAAATAGCTTACAAATAATTTCTATTTTTTGTATTTATGGACTTTTGTGTGTGCATATTTGTGTATGTTTATGGGTATATGTATGCATGTGGATGTCCATGAACTAGTGTGAAAATGCATGGGAACACTAGAGGGCAATATCAGGTGTCCCTCCTAAGGTAGACAGCCACCTTTGTCTCACTAACCTTTGGGCTTGCCAAGTTAAGTTAACTAGCCAGTAAAGTCCCATGGCTCCCTTTGTCACTGCTCTTTACCCCCAGCAAAGGGTTACAAATGTGTAGCAATGCACTTCATCGTCTACACTGAGGGTTAGAAATTGAACTGGATTCAGCATCATGTATGGTAAGCACATTAATATATGAGTTATCTCTCTAGCTCTACCTTCTAAATTTTAAGAACTCAGGTTGATAGGAAAATGGACTCAACCTCAAAAAAACATGTGTTTCCCACAAAACAATATGGAAACAAACTTACCTGCACACACACATGCACACACTAACATACCCAGATTTGTAGGCCTTCATTCACTTTCTATTTTTAGGAATAATCATCTCCTTTGTATACCGAACCATCCAAACAATTTATCTAAGTGGAATTACATATTTCTGTAAAATAAACTCATTCCTTTACTACAAATTTTTGGCTCATAGCATAAAAACTTATACCAACTCAGCATAACATTTCTTCCCATGAACTTAAAGCTAACTATGAGTCAATATAATCTCAAACTCATGGTTCTCCAGAATAAAGAAGAAGTAAACTTGAAGTTGGTATGGGTAGTGGTTGTTTTCCCCCTATGAACAGCTTCATGAAACTAATATAATGGGAAGCAAATAATTTTAAATCACCAAACGTTTCTCTAAAAGAACAATGGTAATGATTTTTCACTGTAAGAATTTTAAATGTATCCTGAATGCCTTAGCTTGTTTCTGAAGCTTCTTCAGTAGAATGGGAAAAGGGCATATATGATTCAGTTCTCCTCCTAAAAGATGCTGTTGAATTCTCTTTGTTATTGTATTTCAAGTTCATAAAATAACTATTACCTTGAATTGTCCCTTGACCTAAATCTAATGTTATTCTGTTTTGTTAGTAACAAGAGGCTATTTTTCAGTGTTTTAGATTTCTGTCTAAGCACAAAATAGAAGTGACAAACAGAAATTAGACCTCTGTTTCTTTGATCTGATCCTCTCAGGATGATTTAAATCAATCAGTCAAATGTTGCTGATGGTGAAAACATTGGAGCCAGGGGAAGCCCATGGAGAGCTCTAGCTTGTTCAGCCTTCCCAGGGAAGAGCATTGAGAGAGCTTTTGAAATATCACTACTCACCAGGATGAGCACTGGCAAATGGGACACCTTCATTACATAAATTCTGACTTCCCCATCAGACAAATCCAATCCCGTGGAAATGTAAATTTTTCTATCATTGGTAATTTAAAAATTTTAAGTTTTAATATGTACAATGAAAAGATTGGTTACAAAGGTGTTAAAGGTAGAGATATTTGAAAGCAGAATGCTGACTATGCTTCCTTTATGTTTATCTCTCTTCTAGTAATCATTATATAGAACTAAAGATTGCCTATTAAAGAGGCTATGGATTCCTTCCGGGTTAATATGGATCAAGTTTGAGCAGGTGAGACCTCCTGAAACTTCACAGGTGATATCTATCAGCAAATGTTACTGCTGATCTTCCCAGGACTTGGTCGTTATCTCAAAATTTTCTCTCTAGGCCCCTAAAGATACCTTGTACACAACACAGGCAGCAGGAAGAAGTATGGAAAAAACTACATTCACATTTCTAAGAATGGTTGGTTATGTGGTAGGTTATAGATGTTTGTTATCATTTAGGGGAATATAGAATATTGACAGAAATTTAAAGTTATTTTTGTGAGATTGTATATATATGTTTCTACTCTTGTGTAAAGGATTTCTGTATATGATAAAAAATAAGGTTATTTTTATTACAACATATTGTATATATGTTTCTATTCTTATTTAAGTTGTACTTATGCAGCTTATTATAAAATATAAGATAAAATTCTAGTTTTTGAAAGCTGTTACTATATAGGATAATCAGGAAACATAGGTTAGTTGTTAGTAATATATTACAATCAAAATATACTTTTGTAGACAGGTTAAGTATACTTTCCAGGTCATATAGAGATATATTTTAGATAGATATGTGGTCTTCAAACCTTTCAAAGACCTAAAGAATATGGCATTTAAAATGTTTTGTTAAAGTTTTTCATGACAATGAGACACATCTGCTCCTGGCACCACCAATTTACTTCGGAAAAGATGATGAGCATTGAAGAAACTCCTTATGGATTTTGTTTTCATTGTGGCAAGGTTATCCACTGAGCAAAGAATCTGTTCTTGCCTTTCACTGCTAACAATTTTCTATGCAGACTGGACAAGAGGAAAAGGACTGTTGAACTTTGCCTAAACAAAGCAGGCCAGTCTTTCAAAATTCTCGCTTCACGTACCAGTCTGTCAGATATTCTGCGGGACTCAGAGGATAATGACTGATGAATTTTACCAATACAAGGCAGAATAGTCCTTCAAATTTCCTGCTTCACTGAAAAGTCTGACAGATACTTTGGGCCTGCAGGCTGAAGATGGATGCCCCAACATTGCAGAGGAACTTTGGGTGACTGTCCAGGCAGCCAAATATCTTTGTTGTTAAATAATATTACATCCTTCTGAGTCTTTGATGGAGCTGAAGACTAAACAGTTATAGTTGTGGTTTCCCTTAGTTATGATAGAAAATAAATTAGGTTTTAAATTTTGGATTCAATAAAATAGGATAGATAGTGCATTATATTCTCTGAATATGCTAACTAGAAATGAACAGAATATAGTGAATCTAAGCCTTACTTGATAATTTTATGTAGTCTTACTATGTTTAAGTTAAAACCCTCTCATTTTTATTTAGACAAAAAGGCGGAAATGTAGAATATTATTTTAAAGGTATTACTTTTGGTTGTATTGCATTTGTCTAAATCTGTGAAGCTGTGTTACTGTGCCTCTAGAAAACATCTGATGGTCTAATAAAGAACTGGCCGATAGCAAGGCAGGAAAAAAGGTAGGTGGGGCAGACAGGCAGACAGCAGATATAGAAAGATAAATCTGCGAAGAGAAGAGTTCAAGGAGCCAGAGAAGGAGAAGGACTCCAGGGGCCAGTCTCCCAGCTACACAGTGAGCCACAGAGTAACAGTAAGATTACAGAACTAAGAGAATGGAGAAAGCCTAGAGGCAAAAGACAGATGGGTTAAAATTCAAGGAAAGCTAGCAAGGAACAAAACAAGCTAAGGTCAAGTAAGAAAAGAAAAAGCCTCTGTGTATTTATTTGGTAGCTGGGTGGCAGACCACCACCACCACCACCACCACCCGGAAAAAAAAAAAAGAATAAAACAGAACAACAGTATTCCAAGCAAAAGAGATCAGGAAGCAAACAGGTGTTGCCCTCTTAATATCTGAAAAAATAGACTTCAAACTAAAACCCAGCAGAAGAGACAAAGAAGGGTACTCCATAATAATCAAGGGATCAATTGTTCAAGCAAATATCCCAATACTAAACATATATGCACTAAACTTTGAGGCACACAATTTCATCAAAGCATATTAATGGAATTAAAGGCACAATTTAACACCAACCCAGTAAGTGAGATATCAATATCCCACTTTCTGCAATAGATAGGCCACCTGGACAAAAAGTGAACAGAGAAATCTCAGGATTAAATAAAATCTTACATCAAATAGACCTAATATGCATCTACAGAATATTTCACCCAAACACCAAAGTATGTATATACATACATATACATACATTCTACACAGCAGCACATGGAAGCTTCTCTAGAGTAGACCTAATGCTGGGACACAACACAAACCATAAGAAATATAGAAACAATTGAAGAAATCTCATGTATCCTAGCTGAACATTATGCAATAAAACTTAAACAACAAACAAATTACTCTTAATTGTATATACTTATGTATATTAAACAATTCATTACTAAATAAAGAAATAAATCAAAATATTCAAGAGCTAAATGAAAATGAAAAACAGCACAATCAAACCTCTAGAGCACACTAAAGGAAATTTAAATAGGGAAGATTATAGCCCTAAGTGCCAATATTAAATTATTATTAAGTATCATTCTCAAACTCATTCTGTGAAATCAGTATGACTCTAATACACAGGTAAACACACACACACTCACATTCACACACACAAAAAAAAGGAGAGAAAGAAAAGGAAAATAAACCACTTTACACACCCAAACCAAAATAAAACAAAAACACCATAGGCCAATATCCCTAATAAACATAGATGCAAAATTCTTCAATAGCAAACATTGTACAGGCATAAATCAAAATGAAGATACACCATTATCAAGTGAGATTTACCAGAGAAATGCAGAGCTGATTCAACATATATATGTCAATAAATATAATAAACTCTATAAATTGACTTAAAGACAAAAATTACATGAACATCTCAATAGATGCACAAAAAACAGTTGACAAAATCCATCATACTTTCATGACATAGAGTCCTGGAAAGAGTAGGAGTAGAACATATATACTTCAACATAATAAGGGCCATTTATGACAAAAATACAGCCAACACTAACCTAAGTGGAGAAAAACTTGAAGCAATCCCATTAAAATGAGGAATGAGAATAGGGTGTCCACTATCCCCACCCTAGAAGCAGTAGCTAGAGTAAAAAGGCAAGAGAAGGAAATTAAAATTAAGTTAATTTTAATTAAAAGGAAGAAGGGAAGTCAGATTATCCTTATTTTGGATGATATAATATGTCAAAGCAATCACAGAAATTTCACTAGGAAATGTCTAGAAGCAATCAACAATTTCAGTAAAGTGGCAGGGTGCAAAATAAACATCCAGAAATCATTAAATATCCTTCCTATAGCCACCAACAAACACTCTGAGGAAGATATCATGTACACATTTTCATCTATAGCAACATCAAAGACAATAGCATATCTTTGAATAAATTTAACTAAGAGGTAAAAGACCACCACAATAAAAACTTCAAATCTCTGATGAGTAAGATTGAGAAAGAGACTTGAAAATGGAATGATACCCCACGTTCAAGCTTCAGTAGAATTAATATTAGAAAAACGACCATCCTACCAAAATAAACATACAGATTCAATGCAACCCCAATCAAAAAAGCCCACAAAATTCTTCACAGAAATAGAAAAGGAAGTTTCTAAAATTCATATGGGACTCCAAAAGATCATGGATAACCACAAAACAATCCTGAGTGAAAAGGAATAATATTGGAGGTAGTACTCATAACTACTGCTAACTGGTATTTGACAATCAAAAACCTATACTGCCAAAAAGACAGCATCTTCAAAAATTGGTTCTGGGAAAACTGAATGTCAACATGAGTAAGAATGAAATTTGGCCTACATATATTAGTTTGCACAAAATTAGATCTACTTGGATCAATGACCTCAGTGTGAAACTCACAACAACAAAACTACTAGAAGAAAACATAAGTAGTACCATACAAAATCCAAGGTATAGGTGTATGTAGGAAAGAACTTTCTGGATGAATTAGTTTGCCTAGCAATTAAAGCAAACAATTGGCCATGAGGATCTAATAAAACTTAAAAGCTTCTGTGAAGCTAATGAAACAATCAATCAAGTGAATAAAAAAGAAAACTCATAGAATGGGAAAAATATTTATCATCTATACATCTGATAGGGGATTAAAATTCAGAATACTAAAGAATTCATAAAACAAAGTCAAGAAAACAAATGGCCAAAATAAAAAAAAAATGGTTAAGTATCTAAACAGATAGCTGTTAACAGAAGAAATAAAAATGGCCAAAGAATCACTTTAAAAAATGTTCTTCATTCAGCCAGGCGGTAGTGGCGCACGCCTTTAATCCCAGCACTTGGGAGGCAGAGGCAGGCAGATCTCTGTGAGTTCGAGGTCAGCCTGGGCTACCAAGTGAGTTCCAGGAAAGGCGCAAAGCTACACAGAGAAACCCTGTCTTGAAAAACCAAAACAAACAAACAAACAAACAAAAATGTTCTTCATTCTTAACTGTCAAGGAAATGCAAACTAAAACAACTTTGAGATCTACTTCTTTTTATCCCAATCAGAATGGCCAAGATCAACAAAACAAATGACAACAAACACATGCTCAGCAATGTTCATTTTCATTATACTCACAATAGCTATGAAAAGGAAATAGCATAAATGTTCTTGAACAAATTAATGGATAACAAAAATATGGTAAATACACAATGGAATACCATTCAGCTGTAAAGAGTAATTAAACACAAAATTTACAAGTAAGTAGGTTTAACTAGAAAAGGTCATACATTTATAAGACAGATATATGGAAGGTTTACCATTTTGGCTGAAAATGTTCCCCACAAGAATCATAGACTAACAAAACCCCTAGTTACATGCTTGCAAAAAGAGATCCTTTCCAATGGTTGGACAGTAAAATGCTAGTGATGAGACACTAGCATTTTAGCTTGATCTTGTGTAGCTTGATCTGCTGAAGGGGCCCCCTGGCAATAGGATCAGGATACATCCCTGGTACATGAGCTGACATTTTGGAGCCCACTATCTATGGTGAGACACTTTACACGGCCTTGTGGCAGGGGGAGGGTTTTGAACCTGCCTCCACTGAATATACCAGGCTCTGCTGACTTCCCATGGTTTGCCTTACCTTCTGGTAGGGGGAAATGGGGGTGGGTGGGTGGAGGAAGGCTGGAGAGGCAAGAGGAGGGAAGAGGGGGGAATCTGTGATTGGTATGTAAAATGAATTAAAAAAATTCTTAATTAAAATAATAAAGTCCTAGTGACAATCAAATCAGCATAGACTATTACTGTTGCCCTTAATGTACCTCTCCAAAATTAAAATTAAGTTTGTACTGCTGAAGATACCACACAGCTAGGATTAGGACTCAGGACTATTCTGTGATATTTTTATCACATTCTGACAATAAAGTTCTCTTTGAATCAAAGGGCAAAGCTAGCTACTAGCTGACCAAAATTCACCTTAGAGGTTTTAGAGGATTGAGGACAGATAGAAAGACAGGAAATAGTAGGGCGGAGCTGAGAGTGGATCTTGGCCCTTTTGGATGGAGGAATGACAATGACAGAGCATGGAGGAACCTGGTCCTTCTCTGCTGCTTCTCTGATAGTTCAGGTTCTTGCCCCGCTATCTGACTCCTGGTTTTTTGTTGATAAAGAATAATTACATAACTCAGATGAGCGGAGCTGGATCTAACCTGAATGCCTGTTGCCTGTGGCCTAGCTTCCATGCTATCAGAAAAATGCTATACAAGTTGTTAAGGAAGGGAAGCAATTAATAGTCCCACACAGCAGTGACATCTGTGAACTACAGCAATGATCATCGTAGCAAGATATTCAATAAATGCCATTCACATGTTTGCAGTAACCTAGAGCTGTCAGGTGGAACTGAATGAAGGCCCACCCAACAGGACAGATATCCTACCTGATACTGGAAACTTAGACACCTTGCTGGGATTGATGGCATCATGGATCTTTGAAAAGAATCTGCTACTACCCCTTTGCTAAACCAACATAAATCCTAAGTACAACCTAAATCTTATCGTCATATGCATAGGTAAGTGTAATTATCATCTCTTATCAAGGAAACTTCTGTTTTCAGAAAATGAAGACCATCACAGAAACAATGCAGAGGTCACAGACTGTGTGTAGTCTACCACCAACAGATACATCTACATGAGAGCTCCTGAATCTATGAGTCAAGGAACCCTGAGAAACAGCGGGGAAGAAATATTGCAAAAATTGGACAGAATACCATATTGTTTGCTGTGAAACTGACTCTTATAGAAATGTCTCCATAAAGAGGATCCTAGTCATGGCAATCTCAATAGACATGCTAATGTGAAAGAGGCAAAAATCGGATAGGGCTCCTCCCCTAAACAAAAAACTAAAAGTAACTACAGAGAGGAAGAATTATCCTTTCCCAAGGATGACTTCACTTATTGTTTACTCAATACAAAGTGGTTATCCCTGAAACTGTATACACACAAAGAAAAGAAACAAACTTCACTGGTTGTATTTATACATTCATGCATACATATAATACATATATATATATATATATATATATATATATATATATAACAGTAATAACCCAAGAAAAAGAGGATATTAATGTGAGAGTGAGGGAGGAATATGGGAGGGATTAGAGGGGGTTTAATGGGGTTTAATGGGGCCTAGAAGGAAAAAAAGAAAGAAGAAAAGTATATAAACATACTTTAATGAAAAGTATATAAAATGCAAAGTTGAGATTTTGATATACAAAATGCATGCAACCTTTCACAATTCTGTATGATGTTTTATCCAAGTTCTCTATAACACAGGAAACAATGAGTTAGCAGTCCAATGTTCTGTTAAAAGCGTTTGTTTGTGTCCTACTTCTTACAACTACTGGATCATGTATTGTTTGCCCAACACCTCCTCCTCAGTGACACACAGTGAACAAGTTGCATGGTTTTCTAGATTTCTGATGCTTATCTAATTTGAGGTTATAACTGAAGAAAAATGAAATATAATGTAGTAACTGGCATTACAATGTTGGGAAACAGCTGCCACTTTTCAAGTTTTTCAAGCCGTCTATCAATGAACAGATTGCCTGAAAATCTGTACACTTTGCTTTTCCAGTAACAATCAATACATTTACTCTATTGTGCTCCACAAAACTCTGTCAAACATAGCTATGTTTGGAAGGAAATCCATGAATGAAAAGTCACAAGAGGTTTTTTTGTTTGTTTGTTTTTTCGGTTTTTGTTTAATGAATTTCCCTTCCCAAAGTTCTACATAATGATGATTGTTGATTAAAGGAAATTTTGTTAAAATGTCCAGTGTGCTACTGTAAGAATGTTGCTTCTACATTCTCTCACTTAAAAGATCCATTGATGAGGTCATTAAGCTCTTAATATAGGGCGTCTTCACACTCATAATACTTATCTGACAATGAACCTTTCTATCAAGAGTGCTCAATCCTCTGAATTCATCACCTCACATTTAATGCATATAAGCAACTTAAATTAGTGTTTTCAGCATCTTCAAATTATTTTACACTTAGGTGAATTGAATCTGAAATCTCAGAATTTTTCACTCTTTAACTTGATGTTGCATTTCTTGATGATAAATACTTTATCATGTATGAAAATACATGTACCCCACATTTATATTTTCAGTCTCCCAACAAAGACTAGAGATCCCTAAAATTAGAGACTTACTCTGTTTTACTCATTTCTAAATTCCTTCTGCCCAGCACAATAATACAAAATTATTAGACTTATGTATTAAATGCATAAATAACAAATAAATGTTTGTTATTACTTCATTAGGAAAATATTTGAGAAGGTTGTTTTAATATCAGTGAAGTAGCAATAAACCTAGATTTAAACAAACCCAAAATAGCAATTTATACATTGGAGCTCAATAAACGAACCATAATTATTATTATGTATCCCCTGGTCTATAACAGGCATGAGAATAAAGTTGGATGGCTCTTATTTGGTCTGAACTAATAACCAAATAATTTCTTAGAAATATAACCTTAAAGGGAGATTATCTCACGTGCACTGTCTGGCTGCATTTATTTGATGCTAAATATTGTCAAAGAGTTTGGAGTAACAATTTCAACTGCATGTATCTTCAATAACATGGAAAATCAGTCACCAAGGAATTATCTTCTCTGTTACTGTAAATACAGCTGGTTATGCACCTGTGCAAAAAAAGGGGGGTTTCACCGGACCTCTGGTGGTCATAAACAGATGACCTTCTAGAGAATCACTGATATACAAAAATTAGCTTCAAATAAAAGGGGAGAAAATTTTACAGGGCAAAATTTTTTCTCAGTGGAATAGATGAGCATTAAAAGCCTTCCAGGTGATTTTTAATGCTGTTATATTCCGTGAAGTTGGTTTTCAAAGTGCCCCTAAAATTTTGTGGTTAGGTAAAGAACTATGGGGGGGGGGCAAATATGGATCTCCCTGGAAAGGGGAAATAAAATAAATTCACAGGCTGAATAGAGTCATGTGGGGATAGGATCAGAAAGGATCAAGAGGGTGGGAACATCTGGAATTGGGGTAGACACTTTGGGAGACAGTGTGGAAACCTAGTGCACTGGATACTTTCTGCAACCTATGAGGCTGATCCTAGTTTGGACTCCTAGTAATGGAGGATATAGAGTCTGAACTGGCTATCTTTTGTAGCCAGGCAAGGCTTCCAGAAGTGGGACTTGGTTATATTTGGTTGAATTGTTGGTCAAAGAGGTCCTGTGGTGATCCATAAACAACCCAAGCTGTTGCTAGAACAGAAGCTTACTCTCTGGAAACTGACATGGGGCTCCATTGCCCCTTTGCCAAGGACAAAATTCACACAGCTCATTGAACTTAGGGAGGTTGAGCTAGGAGCTCAGGGAGGTATCAGCTTGGAACCTTCACCCCTACCTTCTAGTCTCTTTGGCACAAGAAGGTACTCTACAGGCTACATAAAGAGAAACCTGGACACCAACACTACCACAAAACCCTACACCTACAATCTGTCTTGCATGCTAGATGTGATGGAGCAGTGGTAATGCAGAACTTGTTGGAGTGGCCAATCAGTGTTGGGTTTAATCTAATGTCCACAACAGGAGAGGGAGCCCATGCCCTACGCTGCCTGGATGTCCAGCAACCAGAGATTGGATAGCCCAGAGACCTAAGGTTGAACCAAACATAACTGGTGGATCAGAGAGACAGTCAGAGAGAGGAAGAGAGAGAGAGAGAGAGAGAGAGAGAGAGAGAGAGAGAGAGAGAGAGAGAGAGAGAGAGAGAGAGAGAGATTTCAATGAAATGGTTTCTAATGATGTTCTGCTATACTCATAGATAGGAGCTGTGTCCAGTTGTCACCAGAGAGGCTATCTCTGGCAGCAGACAAGAATGGGTGCAGATGCTCCTTACCCAGCCTGAGGTGATCATCTTCCCCTCCTGAAGGGCTTTGAGAAGTAGAGTTAGTGCTATGACTGGAAGTAGTCTACCTATTCTACATCTAGAAAAATCTGTTACCATACTTTGTGTGGGATACAGATGGACTCAGGGACAGTTAGTAAAAAGTGAGCATGAGGTGGAAAACTACATTTTTGGTTAGATCAATAGCGGTGTATGCCCTGATAAAGATGAGTATGGCAGTGGTCTTCCTAAACTTGTGTGGATGCAATTATGAAGACATTAATTAGCATCAATGAGGGGAGGTTACAGAGAGATTTCCCACTATCCGATGGGATTACTTACAATCCCATTGTAAGTAGGATTTCCCACAATCAATGTTATCACTTAGTTGTAAGACACCAGGGCAGGTTTTGTAATTTTATAATGGTCCTCCAACACAAAGTAACCAATAGGGGCTTATCCATGCAGAGAAATGTATTGCAGGGAATTGGCTCACATGTTTATGGTGACTGGCTGGGTGAGCCAGCAGAGCAGAGACCCACAAGACTCAACGGTGGGATTCTTGCACAAAGATCATCTCCCAACAAAGAAAGGGGTTTTATGTCTCTGTTTTTATCCAAGGGGAGCAATAAAACTGATATCCTAGTTTGAAGACCGTTAGGAAAGTGATTTCTGTTACTGAGGTAACAATCATCTGTTTTGTTCTATTCAGGCTGCTGGGTCATAAGTGCAGATGCAGTGGTGTTAGAGAGGGCAGTATACTTAAACTATTAATTTAAATGTCAATCTAATTTTTAAAAAACACCTAAGAAATACTTAAGGGTAATATTTGATCAAATCTATACACATTCCATGACTCAGTAATCAACCAGTAAAATTAACATTTTTTTTCTACCTAGAGATTGGCTGATTTGAGTCTAGTTGTAAATGGCATAATCAGGAATTTAGTTGAACCAACCAACAACAATAACAACCAACCCAAACAAGGACAACCACCACCAAGTTACATCTTATCTCTGAAGTTATTCAAATACTTCATTCCAGAGGCTTCCAAGTGAGGGCTCATAGTGCTGAGAAATGCTTGTATTCTCCCTGGTGCATGAGGCCAGACAGTCACACAGTTGTTGGTCAGGATTAGTGATAACACTCTGCATCTAACAACTCTTAGATCATCCTTGAACCAAGAGCATCACCAATAGCTTGGATTCATTTTTCATATAACCTTTATTAGTTGTCTTTTCTAATGTTTCTTCTTATAGGTCAATCCCAGAAACAGAAGAGAATAATATATGAACATCTAAAATGTAAATAAATAAATAAATAAATAAATAAATAAATAAAAGAATGGGTGCAGAGATGCACAGTAAGATATTACGTATAAAAGTCTAAATTGGACGTCTCTATCGGGTCCCTTCAGAGTGGGAACCCTACAGAAGAGGAAGAGGAAAGACTGTAGGAGACAGTGGGTGAAGGACCAGAAGAACAGGGCCCACTAAATCATCTAAACAAACCTCACATGGGCTCAGAGACTAAAACAGCAAGCACAGGACCTGCAAGGGTCTGTACCACGTCTTTAGCATGTACATTATGGTTGTTAGCTTTGTGTCTTGGGGATTCCCAACATAGGAAGCAGGTGTGTCTCTGGCTCTTTTGCCTGCTCTTGGAACTTGTTTCTTCCTATTGGGTTGCCTTGTTCAACCATGATATGCATGCTTTCAATTTGTCTTAATGTGTCTTGTTTTGTCCTGTTTGACCATCTCTTGGAGGCATGTTCTTCTCTGAAATGGAAATAGAATGGAAGTGGGTCTGGGGGGGTTAGAAAATATGAGGGAGGGAATTGTGGTTGTGATGGATTGAATGAAAGAAGAATCTATTTTCAATTAAAAAAATAATTGTGGGTCCTAAAGTTGACAAGAGTTTCAAGGTACCAAAAACACACTAGTTGGAGAGGTTGTGGTGACCTTGGGAAGTTAGATTAAGTGTAGGCTAGGGTAAGTGTGAAAGAAATTCTGTATACATTAGTGGCATTGGGTTTCACAGAAATAGTTATAATATGAATAACATTAGAAAAATGGCTTAAGACTTAGAGAATCAACTTGGAGTCCCCAGCTTCCCCCAATCAGGAATCTAAACTAGCCAGTGAGCCACAGTAAACAGAGCATAGCCAAACATATGGGCTCGCTTTAAATGGTGACATAATACAGCAGTGACAGAAGCAGTGTGAGCTCTAGGAGCTGAAAGTACTCAGGGACTAACAAGGCTTTCCAATCTGATTTGCAAAAGGAAGCCCAACAAAGCAGAAAGAACTAGAAGAGGGTGGGAATCTCATGTGGAAGCAGCATTCGACCAGAAGTGAACTAATTTGCTTGCTCATTTAGTTAATATTTGTTTATCACATGTATGGTCTGGTCTCTAGAACTCCATCTGCATGCTTTATTAAACACTTCCAAGTGAAAAAAAAATAGTTTTACTTACATTTATTTGTCTCTTTTATGTGGCATTCAGAAAACCCTGAAATGGAAAAAGCTACTATTCAAATTTTTATACAGTACCTTGCAGTGCACCCATCATGCGGAGGAGGGAAAGATGCTTTTATCTGTCTTAATGGGTTAAAAATATGGAAAACAAGAGGTTGCAATGCAATATGCTGAATAACATTCACTAAGCAGTCCAGGACATAAGAGGCTCGACACAGCCCCTGAAATAAACCAGACAGCAAAATAAGAAGGTCTTTGTGTACAAAGAGTTTGGATGTTGTTAACACGCCTCTAAGTATATTCAATAACGTTAACGTGTACTTATTAGAGCTGTTCATAAGATGAGTTGAGTGGAAGAAGAAAGTATAGTTTGTTTTATATGAATGGTTATTGGGCATGTGTATGGGGCAGGAAGAAACGGTAAAATAAAGATAGGCGAAAAGAGACGTTATTCCTAGTAAGTTCTCCAAATGTTTACAAAATATATCTTCAGTTTACAGCTTTCTTGATGCATTGTTTATCACTTATTTAAATGTCCTTTCTAAAGAATTTTATGTTGATAGGGGATACATATAATGAACCTTATTTCCCAGCCTCTGTGCAGGCCACAGGCTGCTATTCTTACACTGAGTTACATGCGCTGAGTCCTCAGCTATGTGCTTTCAACACGAGTCTAACAAAAATGAGCTTTGTGTCTTGGATCCTTCTCCTCGCAATTTCAGTGTTTATGCTTATTGATTTGGCAGGGTGCCAAATAAGCAGCTCACACTGAAAACCCTGGCAAAGAAGAACACTGCTTCTATTGAGAATTCCTTCAACGTTCAGTCTCATAATTATTCTGTTATTAAAATTATCTTGTTCAGCTTGAATTTGGTAGAACCTAGAACAGGGACACAGGCAAAATATATTGGAAGGCAACATTTTTTAGAATTATTATAGTACAGGCTCTAAAATATTACATCATGAGTCACATTGCTTTGGTTTAAATCTGCTGTGACCAGGAGCTAGTTAAGTTTCTGATTTTTGCCTATTTTCCTGGAATCTGAGTTCCAAAATCTCATCTAGTATTCAAAGTGCTATTATGCGGATATAATACATGATTACCTCCATTCCTGATAGGTATGTATAGTTAATAAATTATAATGCAATATTTACATAAATATAAGATTACTACTACAATGATTACTGTGATAGTCATTCTTGGTTGTCAATGACATCGAGTTAACTAATACCTAAGGAGCCGGGTACACATGTGAGGGACATTTTTAATGAAATAATTAGAAGTGGGAAGACCCACCTCTAATCTCTAATCTGGGTCTTTTGAGGTAGATCTGGGTCATAACTTCTGGTTGCCACCTATACAAAGGACACTGAAGGAGAAAGCTTTTGCTCTTTGACTGATTGCCTTTGATCTCACTGGCAAGTCCATTCCTTCACTGACACTAGAGCCTACTTCTTCAGGATTCTGACCTATACTGAAGACCAGCTGAAGTATCCAGCCTTGTTGACTGAATAACTACTGGATTCTTTGTAGATAGCCATTGATGGGCTAGCTGGACCATTGGCTGTCAGCCATTCCAATTGATTCCCTAGGTAGGTAAGTAGATAGATAGATAGATAGATAGATAGATAGATAGATAGATAGATAGATAGACAGATCAATCCATTCTGGCAACTGGGCTCCTCTAGAGAACACTGACTAATAAAATTACTTTCTTCCTTTCCTGTTCTAAGATGGCTAATGACTGTTGAAGTGATCTATTATTAAAAGACAATGAGCACAATATTCTTTCACTTTCCTTATCAGTCATATCATTTTTCTTTAACCTTTATCTAAAAAATAAATTTTGTTATAGCAGCACAGATAAAAGAGCATAATAACAAATGACCTTAATATTTGTTATATTGATAAATACATCAAGGTAAACATTAAGATGCAAAATATGTAAATGTAATGTGCATACTTAAACTACTTTTGACACATGGTAATGACTATAGAATTATAATGGTTCACCAAAAATTATGCTGCTTCATATACCAACTGTGCCAGGTATTTCAGGGGAAGGCATAAATCTTCAGTAATGTCCCTGAGGCAATGGGAAGTAATTAGAGGACTTCACACTTAAACATTAATATTTTGGATTTATATTTTGCCTTTAATCTAAAGGCACAAAAGCCTCTATAAACATTAACTCATTAGCTTCTCAATGGCTTCCCTCCCATAAGGTAAGGAGGTTTCCAACATAATTTCACAAATGGAGACAATTAAAACTGGAGTAATTAAATGTTACACCTAAGATTTAGCAATAAATTTTTAAGAATTAAAAAATGACAGATTTTCTTCATGTTAAAATGCTTATACAACTTTCAGTATTTCAGAACTTTTTCTTGTATTTCCTTTTAAAAGCATGTTTCAGTTATACATGACAGTAAGTTTTATGATTTTTTAAATAAGATTTTTTAGATATTTGAGCTATAAATTTACTGCATGAAAGCTGAGGGAAATTCTACTTGTGTGGGAGTGTCTGTGTGTGTTCACAGCAGTTTCTCAACATCCTGAAACCCTCATGTAATTTTGTGTTACCAAAATTAACCAGGCACTCAATTAACAGTGTAGAGAAAAGCAAGATGCTGTGGCATAGTAGTAAGTATATTTTTGTTTACAGATCAGCTGAACTTCATAATTAACCAATGTAATATAAACACATTATAGCTCTTGAATGAACTCTCTCCATTTAATGATGTCAAGTTCAATCCACTTTATTACTTAATATACCCAAGTACACAGGTCTTTATTTTACTTATCATAAATCATTCACTTTTCTCAAATACACCTGCAAGAACTTTCCTCCATTCTTCTATTTCTTCTCAGAATATGACTATATATACACATATATATATATACATACATATATATGTATATGTGTATGTATGTATATATATATATATATATATAATTCCTCCATGTTATAGACTTTGAACTGCAGCAAAATGTCTTCAATATAGTCTCAACAGAACTTTTCTACTCTGCCGCCAATAAGCTTCACAGCCAAGAACAATGGACACACATTTATGCACACAACACATGCATACATAAACACATAGACATAAACAGAGGTGTCTGTCATCAAGATCAATTATGAGACCAAGTACTTTGTTTCTACATGTAAAAACTATATAGGTATACTTCTACTCTGCAGATTGTGGACAGATTTCTGTAACTAACCATGTCTTAGCCTTATCACATTTCCTTGCCCTCTTCTGCTCTATCTTCTTTTCTAGCTCCTTTTTGTTCTAAGGATATAGCTCAGTAGACTAATTTCATTAAAATTCCTACCTTAGGCACATTTTCTGGAGAACTCAAAATATAGGACCATCTATTACATAAATTTCTGAGTTCATTTTAATGTGCTTATCATTGCAGACAGTAAGAAAATTTAAAAGTCCATTTATGGGGTCTTGATTAAATAAAATAGATCTCTAGGATATAATAACAATAGGACTTTAGAAGCTACTAAATAAAATCCCAGTACCAAGAATAAGGTTCTTGTTTTTGAGTTGTTGACCAGTCAGTTCACACAGACCCCCAAGCATTATGGACCTTTACTTATTGGCTACCCTCTGGGAACTGACAGAAAGACCCTGTTGCTGAAGACTCTACATATTTGTGTCACAGAACAAGAACATGAAGGTCAACGTGGTCCTTACCTGGAGGATTCATTATCACTGGATAGCATTCATGGTGCTGTAAGGAGTTATACACACTACTGTAGGAGGAAAGTAATCGTCAAAATTATTCAGCTGTGGGCACTACAAATGACAAGATGTGACAACTGGTGTAATAATGGTATAAAAGTTATAGCAGTGCCAGGTACAATAGTGGGCGGCAGGTAGATGTCTGTGAGTTTGAGGCCAGCCTGGTCTACAGAGCAAGATTCAGGACAGACACCAAAAATTTACAGAGAAACCCTGTCTTGAAAAACAAAAACCAAAAAAAAAAAAAAAAAAAAAAAAAGTTATAGGAGTAATCAACTAATTTTTGACTGTATCTAAGGCCCAATCTCTGAAATGGAATTCTTCTGTCACTATTAAAAGGATGAAAAAAAAAAAAAAAAAAAAACAGTGGCTACATCAGCCAGATTCTACGGTGACATGTAGCACTATTATTCTGTTAAATGGGCATAGTATTAAAATGACTTATAATGAAATTGTTGTATCTGTAGATCACAGCATTTCTCAGCCCTTATCAGAGATATATTTCTTTGCAGTAGCTGGCAATTAACACAAAGATTCTCAACTTGTCAATAAGCAAAGCATAACAGACTGAAAGTGCTCAGCCTTAAATGAAACATGCATGCCATACATTCCCCCAAAGGTTCAGGGATATTCATGGAAAAGTGGAAGAGAGATTCTAAGAGCCAGAGACAGTGGATAACAACAAAGAACCTTGTTTTCTAAATGCAAAGGACAGCTGCACATAAGAATCCACAGCAATTGTGACAATATGTCCAAACCTGAGTCAACTCAAGCCAAACAAAATGCCCAGCAGAGGGGGAAGAAGGTGAGTTTGAAATCCCACCACTAGCTGATGAGCTATGGACAATTGAGAGCTCCTGAGAGAGGAAGAGTTACTTCACTTTAATGATGTGACCACTGGTGGGTCAATCACATACCAGGTCTGGAGCCACTCCCAATACTAGTTTGGCCACACAAACTGGACTTAATACAAGGAAGGCTATAGCTCACTGTTGGAAGACTGGGAAGAGGAGTTGGGTGGTGGAGGGGATGAATGTGCTCCAGGTACATTGTATAAAATTCTCAAAGAATTAAATATATTGTATAGAAAAGACAGAATCAGGAAAAATAATAAAATGGAACACCAATTCAATAATACAATACTACAACGTTTATAAAATATGCTTTCAAGTTAAATCAATAACATTATTCTTGAAATATTTTAACTATTAATTTTAGAAACACTAGACCAAGTTCATTATATAGTAAAATACTAAAACTTCTGAATGAAGCCCACACTACATAATAGAGATACTGATTTGATAGGATGAGACACAGTCTCTGAAGGTTAGAAGAATGCAATCATTCAAGATACATATTATATAATGCATTTCAGAATGGCCTGTTCCTAGTTTCTACTAGATCAATTCTATGAAGGATAATAAATGTCCACAGAAAAATATGAGATGTCACTTGGTTTATAAGGCCAAAAGACTTCAGTGTGAAAAATGTGTTTGAGCAGAATAAGATGTGATGAAATGTGTATTTGTAAGGATCCTGTAGATAAAGGAAAAAGCACATTCAATATCCTCGAGGAAGTAGGACCATGTCTTTGAATTTGAAAAAAAAAAAACATTGATGAAATTAAAACAAGGAAGAGTGAAGAAGCAACTGAAGTAATTTAAATCATTATACCTGTTACTGAGATAGTCCTCATGATGAATCAGGGTAGTGAAAGGGGGGCAATTTATTGAGTTGTAAAAGGATCAGTAAAATACAAGCTTTGACACAAATGTGATGTTTGTATCTACACTTAATAAAAAGGGAGGTCGGCCGGGCAGTGGTGGTGCACGCCTTTAATCCCAGCACTCAGGAGGCAGAGGCAGGTGGATCTTTGTGAGTTCGAGGCCAGCCTGGGCTACCAAGTGAGTTCCAGGAAAGGCGCAAAGCTACACAGAGAAACCCTGTCTCAAAAAAACAAAAAAACAAAAAAACAAAAAAAAAAGGGGGAGGGCATGCCTTGCAATTTTAATAATCCTTGTCAGTGAAAACTATCATAAGTAGCCTTTCTTTGTGCCTTCTCCTATTTGCTTTTCAATGTGTACACATTTTTGTCTTTATAAAATAGGGTTAACAGTGTAATCGATCCTCAATGTAATAGCACAGACCACAGAGTACTCAATTATGGTCTGCTCCATGCAGAAAAGGAACAAATTCCTAGAATCCTTCATTCAGAATGAGTTCAACATCTCAGAGGTAATTGATGCACACAAATTTGACATTTAGTTTTTTTATAAACATCTAAGCCTAGACATTCAACCATAGCTCTTTAATCTCATCCTTCCTGTTTTGTAGAAAACATTCCCCAGAAATTATACATCTGCATCATTTAAAATGAAAATAATTCTTCATGGTACACCTCAGACTTCTTTTAAACCCAAGAAGAAAACTTGTTTCAAATCAATTCAGAAATGTATTGCCTCACACATAACTTGTTATTCCACTGTTTTATCCTAAAAATCACAATTGTGATTAAATTACTCCCAAGTATCACCCTTTGTAAAATCAAACTGAAAGCCATATTAATAATAATGATTCATGAGTCATGATTATACATTATGTGCTAATCAAAACTCAGTGCTTTGCAGGGATTATGTTACCAAATAAAGAACAGAAAAATGGGAAAGTTTTCATATTATTTGGGGAAAGGAGCAAACGAGCTCAGACACATTAGGGAAATGCCAGTGTAGGTAGGATCTGAGCATGAGCATACTATGTCAGAAATGTAGAGGAACACAATTGTGCCTTTTCACAATGTCAGAATTTATTGAATAACCATAATATCAGCATGTCTGAAAGTTTTGTTTGTACCAATGAAAGCAATTATTTCTGTCCCTCCACAGGGGGCCAAGGCAAATATGGGTTCTTTTATTCCAAACTTAATTGCTAATATTAACTCATTCAGCTGATGTGTGTATGGGGGGGGGGTGTTAAGGTGTCTATGAAGAATTTAAGAAGCCAAAGCAGAGTTCAAGTGTTTTCAAGTCTGAGAAACAAAAGCTAAAAGCTGATGGGGTACAAAAGTGACAACAAACTAAGAATAAGACAGACAGCCAGGCCAGACGTTTTCTGGAGATGGTGCTACTGCTGCTGTTGCTGATTCCATAATGTGAGTCAGAGTTGAGCAGCTCATCGGTGTTGAACTGCACTGCAGAAGCAATGGGAACAACTCAGAGACTGTACAGGTAAAGGCCAGTACTGGCTTCAAGTGAATAATAGGGTATATGAATGGACAGTAGGTCCAGAGGGACAACCTTGCAGATGCTGAATGGACAGCAATTTGAGCAGGGTACAGCAGGAGTGAGGACCTACCTGAGCTGAAGTTACTGGGACAGTAGGGAGCCATGGACATCTATGTTGTATCCTCTTAATGGGGTCCAAGTGAGGGAGTTACATTCCTTCCTCAGTCTGGTATGTGAAATAAGTTCTTGGACATGGGTTCCCTGTATGATTTTTATTCATCCATGTGCTCCTACAGCACTAATTCATCTCAGTGAAGTAGCATCTTTGTTTTTAGGAATATATTACTACTCAGCCAGTGCCTCTTGGGGGATGCCAGACACATGGTGTTATGTATTCACCAAGATCAGATTCATCTTCATCCTCAAAAGAGAGTCAAACTGATTATTCCATACACAATATGGGATAACTTAGGGAAGGAACGCAGTTCTCCACATCTGCCCTGAGGTTGCTTCCGAATCAGGTGTCAGCAACCTGTCAGCCTCACACCGCCTCACTACTCTCATTCTATGAACTAATTGAAATTTGAGGTATGAATTTTCCTAGACTACAATTTGTTCAAATAAGCTGATAAAAGTCAAATGAAGAATGTGACCCTTCCTGGCACAGTAACCAGCAACTCAAGAAGTCAGGAAACAGAGATTTATTGATTGCTTTCTGTATCAATGGAGATACTAAAAGTGAAATAAAAACTGAAAACACAAATCAACCTGAAACAGGAAATTATTGGCCCACATAATGAAAAGTCTAGAGGGAGGGCAGGCTCCAGGCACCATTTGATCCAGTGGTTCACAATACCATCAAGGCTTGGCTCTGTTTCTCTGCGATTCTTTTGGCTCAGTTTTCCTCACTCTGTATGCTGGCTTTGTATCCAGGCAGGGAGCCAAGGCAGCTACAACAAGTCTAGGTTTCTCATCCACACAAAGTCTCATTACAGTAAGTGGGGAAACCTTTGTTCACATTTTGAAGTTTCAGCATGAGTACTGAGACTCTCTAGTTAGGCCAACTTATGCCATAGGTCAACTCTTTACCAGTCATCATCTGAACTGAATGTAGCAATGGACTCAGCCTGGATCCCAAGCAGTCCTTCCTGTACAGTGACACACATAGACACCCATAGACATTGCAGTGAACTCAGGAGATGTGGTGGTATCTTAGGAGAAAAGGAGATCCACACACTTTGTCTAAGACTTATACATAATACAAGTAACCACAATCAGAAAGAAAACCCAGTAAAATAGAAATTAAATCTGTTACAACTATTAAAATACCATTAAAATGTTACAAAATCGGGGTCTTAAAACTTCATGAGGATTAATAGAAGATTATTTTCTCTCACAGCTATAGTCAATTTTAATTATTTTTATACAAAAAATATATTTAGGTTTCCTGAGCTCAGATGAAATAAGAGAGATCAGAAAATATTTTTACATGCATTCTTTCTTCCTTTACTCTTTTCTATCTTACTTTTATTTTACAAATATTCATTGGCCCTCAATAATAAATCAGCAAAATGTTAATCCTCATATGCACATCATAATACATAAGGTAAAGTTTATTTTCTCCATAACTGCACGAATGTTAAGGGAGTGAAAGAGATACAGAAGACAGATAGGCTCAGGCTGGTGAGACCGCACAGCAGGTAAAGAACTCTGCCTCCCAGGATGGTAACCTAAATTCAGTTCCTCAGAATCACATGTTCATTCTCACCTCCACTCTTGCATATGGGCATATGTACATGAGCATACACACACACACACACACACACACACATACACACACACACACAAATTAAATAAAAATAAATTAATTAAAAAAAAAAGACTAGGCTACTTGCTCTGAAATGAATTCCTACTCCAAAATGAAAGTACAGAATGCTTAGTCAACTGGCACCAGGTGTGGCTCATGTGCTTTTCTTGTCTTCTGATTTAAGGACAAATATAGAGGGCTTACTTTAGCTCTAACAGAAAAAAAAAAAAGAAATACATACACAATTTAAAATCCTCATTCGTAAAAGGAAATTAGTTTGGCACATAAATTAGGGTTAGTAATTGTTGAAACTGCTCGAACTGTATCTTGCAATGATGCTTTATACATATCCTAACTTCCTCTGTCCTGAAGCTAGTACAAACTCTAACACTTAACTCCATGTAGCACCACCTCAGTGAGCAACAGAGTCTTGAACGGAGTTAAAACTGCTCAGTGAATGAAATGAGTCCTACACACACCATCAAGGTGTGCATGCCTTCCCAGAATATGAATAAGTCATAGTAATAATTGCGATATATATTTGAGAATGAAAATACACATAATTTCTTCATGCTCTAATTTCTCTTTGGTTGATAGCTAGAAATGAATTTGAGTGCTTCCACAGGCTGAGTGTGAACTTTCTGATGACTTCAGAGCAGTTGTGCCTCAGCCTGTATACTTGAGCTCTACATGAGCCAATCCCACCGGAACATTTGCAGCCTTGTGTTGTCCTCCATCCTCTGTTCACTTCAGTGGCACCCCAGCTTCCTGCTGACTGCTGTCTGTCTGGGAAGACAGACATTAGCACTCTCACTTTCTTTATTCCACGTTTCAGTTTAAACTTCAGTAAGTCTTATTTCTTTCATGAGAAACCACTAAATACATAGTATGTAAAACTTTTTTTCTTGAAAAAAAAAAATCAGCACCGTCATAGGAAACCTTCTTGGAATAAGCAAGAGAAGGTAATGGGCGAGACTTTTCTAAATTTTATCTCAGTGGATGAAAAACTCTCTATTCCATGGGGAACAGGGAGAAGAGGCAATGCTTGAAACCTTATCAAATCTTCCTATGAATAATTTGGCAACTAATATGGTGATTCCAACTAACAAAAAGAGGAATCTGTAGCCTGAACCTTGTGAACATTTCATTTAAGGAAATACACTCTTCTATGGAGGTTACTCCATAGAAACCCCCACCCACATTAAAGCACATCCAGTTGTCAAGAATGCCCTAGAAGTGGGGAACTACCACCGAAGAGGCTGTTGTACCCACTTTCTACAACCTGACTCCATGTCAATCTCTAGTACCCAAAATTAATGCTGGTACACTCCAGTTTTGGTACAATATAACACAGGAATATTTTTACCTGCAAATCCAGTCTCTTTCACCAAATAAAGCCCAAGATTTTAAGAATCCTAATATAGGATACTGTGATACCTGAGATGAAGTGTGGCTTCAACCACAGGGAAAACAATGAAGGGACTGCCTATCTTACTTCAACAGTCATCCAGGGGAAGGTTTCTTACTATAAAAAGGAGCTTCCAGCATATCTTGCCATTAAAATAATTCAACATTTTATAAGACTGTGGGGCATTTACCCACCACCCCCACAGTTCCCCAGAGTTTTCTTGAGTGCAATAAGCAGGAAATATTAGATAGAAGGATTTATTGAGGAGAATATCACAGAGATAAACAGATAGAAAATAAAGGATAGCCTTGAGAGGGCCTGGAACCTATTCCAACGGGCCCCAACTGTCTCTGGCCCAGGGTTTTTATAGAGACACCAGGGGGTGGAGCAAAATACCTCCTCCCCCAGCACAGTCAAGTGCAGACCATCTCAGACACCTGCACTCAGGCCCGTGGTCCTGATCATCCTCTATTCGGACCTGCTGGGTAAAGCCACGAGGAACCCAAGAACGGGCTCCCACAGGTCCCCGCTTCTTATTATATAAAAAATAACTATTAATGGCTTACAGCAATCTCCATAGCTGTTACACCTCCCAGTATGGGAGTAGAGGATGATATAGATGGCATTTCTCTTTTGAATTAGGTCCAAGGTGACTACAGCAGTCTTAGCTGCTTCAAGCCCTTTCTAAACCAAAAACTCTTAAGGCAACTACAAACTTAAAGAATCCCTTAGCTTCATCATTACCATTAACAGGTTAACATAAATATTGCTATACATAGTCACAATTCTCTCAATCTTACAACTCAAAGCAAACTCTTAACAGAACCATTTAAATTAGCATATATGGTGCTATATATAGTTAACAATTTTCTCTGTCTTACAACTTTAACTCAGTCATTTGAATTTTCTTGTTAACAGAACATAGGAAAAACTTCGATGTATTCACATCAAACTTAAACATTTCCTCAACTCCACAAAACCAGGGTGCATTAATATCAATAGGTTTCTGCGAACATAATTCAATCTCATAGCTCCTCCTTTTTTTTTTAATAATTTTTAAACAAAAACTCAAACCTAGTTAGAGGAACCCAAACTTATACAATTCCTACAAACCCATATTGAAAAGCAATATTTTCAATCTAATCATTAACACTTTGAAAACTTTTAGCAAAACATCCATAAGCAGTTTCTTAATAAAACTCTTTACACACTTTAAAAGTAGTTTCGGTATACCCCATTTGCATTTCTTACTAACAAAACATGACATTAATCCACTCAAACAGCAATTTAAATTAAATAGACTAAGGATTATTAACTCTCTCTTTTCCTTATAATTTTTTAAGCAAAGTCTCAAGCCTAGTTAAAAAACCCAAACTTTTGCATTTAAACAGTTCCATTTGTAACACAAAACCAGTTCCTTAAGTAATTCCATTTTTACATATAGTTCCACAAAACAATTCATGAATCACCAGTTAATAAAGCATATATGCATACACAAAACTGCATCTTGATTCTAGGTAGAAATACATTTCTTCATTTAAACAGTTCCATTTTTAACCCAATTCCAGAAAACTATTCCTAGGTTATTACTCAAAACTGTCCCATTTCAATGAAATCTCTATTGTTTATTTCATTTAAGTCTTAAAATTCAAATGATAAAATCTGGTACTAGCCTTCCAAATATGAGAAATCCATAACCAAAATCTTTTTGTAATTTTATTTCATTTTTAAGTTCAAAAAGTTCAAACAAGAAAAATTCTGGTATCAGGCTTTCACTTCCAAATATGAAGAGACATTTTTCAACCAAAACTTTTTGCAGTTAACAATTTTAGTTCAAACAAGCGTCTCTGCAACTTTTGTTCTCACAGACCTTTTTAGTTATAGTAATATTCTAAACTGCACCATTTTTGATGTTAGCTCAGGTTTTTCTGTGCTGCGTTGATATTCCACGGATCTCAGCTGCGGATGCCTTGTGCTGGTTCTGGCATCCGCCATTCTTAGCTTCTTAGCGGCTTCTGGAGCTTTTGAAACCATTCAGACTGCCTATTTTGCAGTGTACTGGGACACTAACCTTCTGTGTCTCGGGTTCTTTCACCATATACATTAAGAATAGATTTACACTTAACATTTACACTTTTTTACAAACTCACATATAACATATTAACATCTACTTATTTATACTTTAAGGAAACTATAGAACTACTTTAGCAAATATATTTCTTATTAATTCTTATATACTTATATTCATTCCATCTTATTTCTTATTTAAACTTACATTTACAACTAGCATCTTACAAGCTTATTACTACATGTCTTAAGACTACCTTAGATACTTCTTACAAGCTTATATTCTTAAAGGAACTCTATAGATCTATTTTACAAACCTACATAGGCTACCATTAGCATATATCTAACTTAGCAAACACCTAAAGATTTCTTAACACAGATCTAACGAACAGAATAATTTCTACAACTCACATCTTATTTTTGTCTTTTTCTACTTCTTACTCTTAATTATCATCACTATCTCTATTAGATTCTCTTAATTAGACAGGAAGTACGTACATCATTTCTAAAGTTTAGAGTTTATAGTCAGCTTTGTTATAAAGCACTGGGATTTAGTGAGTGTTGTCATTATAGAGTTGTGATACTTGTTGCTAGGGGTTTGTAACATTCTCCGGACAAAGCCACACCCCAAAGTTGCCGAGTTGTCTCGGCCTTTCTGAACCGGCAGAGATGTACTGTCAGCAGTAAACGGTTTTTAACTAGAGGCTGTCCCTTCACCCAAATTCATAATAGCTCCCCTAAGAACTTAAATTCAAACAAACATTTCTATTACAGCAGTACTTTTGGTTTGCTCTACTGAAAAACTTCACTTCAAGCTGAGGGTGAAATTACCGTATTTAGCTGCTGTAAAGCTCTTTGCCAAAACTGCACAGCTATTAGGTGATATAAGGTATTTTTCTAAAGGAGCTAGTAAAGCCAAAAGCGGCACAGCTCTGAACTCTTATTCCTCACTGTTTGCATTAAACCAGTGACAAAACCTCAGAAGCACTAATCGAGCCACTTTCATTCTGGTTCCTTTATAGGAACGTCATTGGAGCTGACTTTTCTTAGTTCCACGCTCCTTAACAGACACTCCAAACTTGGTAACCACCAAGCTTCATTCTCTTGTGAAAAAACAAACATGTCCTAGACCCCATTAACACAGGATCAGGACCCTTCCATAATCCCGAGCAGGAATCTTTCTATTTCATTCGAGTTTCAGGATTTAGTATTTTCACTTCATTAGCTTTAACTCCTGATGTTATTAGCAGCGGTGATATTTAGCATTGATTTCTTATAAGGAACTTTCAGGTGAAGCAACTCTTTTGTAAGACAGCTAGATTTTTTGAAGTTTGTTTCCCATCTATAAAGCAGTCATTTCCTTTTTGAATGCCTGTTTCCTTGTCTCCTTATTAGTTTTGCAAAGGAATTACTCATTGCAGGCAGTTTGTTCAAAGGCAAAGAACTTTTTTAATTTCAACATAAGTTTCTTCATATCTAAGACAACATTCAGTGTATAAACTGCTTTCCCTTGTTTTCTTAAGGATTTTAAAGTGGTTTGTTTGATCTTAAAGGTAGCTTTTTGTCATCCAACTACCGTAAAAACTTTGCACAGTTATTAGGGTAAATAAGGCATTTTACCAACAGAGCCCCAAACCGCGAAGTACCTAGGTTCCATATCTTTTAAATTTTTTATTGGAACTGACATTTAGATGATTTTCCTCCTTACTCTTTTAAAAGCTGTATTTTAAGTTTACCATGAATGTATTTTCGAGCTGACAAAAGTGTTTCAGGGCAATGTCGCCATCTTTAGCGGAAAAACTACCTTTCCCAGAATGCATTTCCCTTATATGAGTCCATAATAATATCAGTCCCTTATATCATTTTCCTTATATCATTATATCATTTCCCATATTTCTTTTTGGGTCTGAGAGTCAACTTCTAAGTTTTTTTTTTTTTTTTTTTTTTTTCCCAGACTTGCTTACAAATTCTTGTCCGGGAGGTTTGAACAAAGTTTTTTGCTTTTACAATACAATGGGAGATTTGAACAAGTATTTTACATTTTCAGCTATAGCACATTGGGAGATTTCTATTCTCTCAACTGGCTTTTACAGGTGTTTCTCCATTAGACACTGGCCCCCTAATCAGACCGCACCTGCCTCGTTAGCACGCATTGAGGCTGGCATTTCTGATAGCAAACTTTCCTCAGGGCTTGTGTTTGTTTTAGCCAGTCAGTGAAAAACAAGATCATTTGCAACAGAGCTTTTCCATAGCTCCTTCAGAGAGATTTTCTCCCACTGATCTTATTCTCATTTTGCTTGTTCCTTCCTCCCCAGATGCAGAGCTTCAGCTATCTGTCTGCAGCTCTGTTCCTCTGCTAGCTGCCTTTGGAGGTAGGGGCTTTTTTCTCCCCCTGAATCTGCCTCAAACTCTAGCAGCTTTGTCAGGTCATGCATTTTCTGGGGAGGAATCTGTCCCCTCTGTTTCTTCATAGTCTTTCTCCCTGACAGTATCCAGTTTGGTCTCAGTTTATCACCTCTACCCCAGAAACAGTTTCTGACACTACAGTGGCAGCTTTCCCTGCTACTGAAGGTAGTGGCTTTTTGTCTGTTTCTGTTTTGGGGGTCTGTGTGGTTTGCATACAGACTGAAAATCTAACAAGGGAGGTTTTTGTCATTTCTAAACTCCCATTAGGACAGGTGCTTTGCCTCATCAGGCCTTCACCTGGCCCAATCCCCCAGTGGATTGTGTTTGCTTGTCTGGGTGCCCAAGGACAGAGCTTATGCCAGAGGCAATCACCCCTTAGGGCTACACTCCCTCATCTCATGGGAGTCATTTGAAACAAGGCTTTTCTCAAAGAGATGCTTTCTCTGATAGAAAAAGAAAGCTTTACTCCTGGACAGTTCTGTTCTGCCCTGGCTGGCTTCTTTCCCCAGACAGCGTTCTGACTCAGCAGCACAACTGCTTCAGACACAGTTCAGCTTTACTGTTTTCCAAGAAAGGTCCTTACTCTGATAGGAAAGCTTTTCTCAGATTTCTTTTTGCAGCCGTGGACCTATCAACCCGGGACTTGTAGGAAAGTGGACAACTGTGCTGTTCCCACCGGCTTTAGCTTTGTTTGTTCATTAGTAGTCTTCCCCTGGGTCCTGCACCTTCCTGCCTCAGCTCTGTGCTCCAAGAAGTTTATGACTGTAGGAACCCTAGTATCCCCGAAATGCACTCCAACTCAGAGAGCTGGCCAGTCGCCCCTGGGTTTTTGCTCAGAAGGGAGGATACAATGCTAACAGAGTTTGCATTGCTTCAGGGGATCTTTGCTTAGGATGATTAGGAGCACCTTCACTTACTCAAACAAAACCCTTCATGCCTCAACTTGGCTGTAACTGAAAAGCTTGGTTTTTCTGCTTTTCTTAGGCAAAGTTTCCTGCCCTTTTCGGCTCTCTGTAGCTCTTCACCCACACTCTCCCAAGCATTTCCCTCAGGGTACTCTGACCCACTGTCTGTTACTGGCTTGAAGAGACAAAGCTTAGAAGAGTTTTTTTAGGAACTTGTCCCTGCCTCCTGCATTGCAGGGAGGATTTTTAAAGCTTGAAAGAACTTAGAGGTTTTGCTGTCTTAAGTTTGTTGTTTTCCCTTAGAGCTAATTACAGGTGGTCCCCATACTAATATCTTCAGGTGATTATAATTTGTCCTTCTGAGAAAGTTAAAGGCTTTAGTTTTTAAGTTTAAGAGAGCTTTTGAGAAAGATTAAGGATTTTTAGAGAGATTTTTCCCCCCAAATTTTCCAAGAAAAGTTTTATAAAAAAGTTTTATAAGTTTTATAAGAGAAAGATTTTTTTCCCCCAGGAGAAAGACCAACTTTTCCCAAAACTTCCCAACTTTAAACTTTGACTTCTTACACCCCCATTTTTGCCTCAGGGAGAAATTACTTTCTCCTGCCGGTTGGACTTAGCATTTCAGCTGTCTCCAGGTCAAAAGCTTCCATAGGAAACTTTTTCTTCCCCATAAGCTCAAAGAAGAGCTTTTCTACTACCCAAAAAACCCAAAGAAAGATTTTTTTCCCCAGTTCGCTTTCATAGCCTCCAAAGTTAGAAAACTGAAGTTTTTCTGTCTAGTTGCTTTACTTATTTTTTCCTACACAATCTTACACTTCTAAGTTTTTCCTAAACTATATTACTACCCTATACCTTATACTTATTTTTCAGATAGAAATTGAGAAAGGGATAGAAGATAGAAACTTTTGACAGAAGAGAATTTCGCTGCATCGGACATCCTTCCAGTCTGCTTTCCTTTCTCTCGAGAATAAAACCCCTGCCTCCCAGAAAAAATATTATTTTTTCCATAACACCAACATGCCTTTCCACTGGCAGGGCTGACAGCACTTTCACTAAAAACTCTGTAATAAAACTATTATTTTCCTTTATCTTTAGTCCCTATTACTTTGTCTTTTGTCCCTGTTCATTTTTTAGTCCCCCCTTTTTTTGTTTCCCCTTTTTTCTTTAGTCCCTTTTTTCTTTTTTCTTTAGTCCCTGTTCATGGTGTCATTCTGTGGGGCATTTATCCCCTTCCCCAGTTTTCTTGAGTGCAATCAGCAGGAAATATTAGATAGAAGGATTTATTGAGGAGAATATCGCGGAGATAAACAGATAGAAAATAAAGGATAGCCTCAAGAGGGCCTGGAACCTATTCCAACGGGCCCCAACTGTCTCTGGCCCAGGGTTTTTATAGAGACGCCAAGGGGGTGGAGCAAAAGACCTCCTCCCCCAGCACAGCCAAGTGCAGACCATCTCAGACACCTGTACTCAGGCCCGTGGTCCTGATCATCCTCTATTCGGACCTGCTGGGTAAAGCCACGAGGAACCCAAGAACGGGCTCCCACATAAGACAATGAAAATAAATCTGTACCATTATAGTGCAATGTGTCTTCCAGTGGGTAGTTATCTGCTATATCCACAGCTTGCCTGCCTAGAGTTCCACTAACACCTTTGCTGGTCCCAAGAAAAGCCAAGCACCTCTCCATCATCCACAACTCTCTCTTTCCCTTATCTTCTCTGTACTTTCTGATTCTGTCTTAACTTCCTGGAAATTTTAAAGAATCATTCAGTGTTAGACTCTGTTCCATGCCATTTCCACAGAATGGACATCACTGTCCTGCTGATTTAAATGCAGTGGTACCAGGTCCTGGGCTCGCTGCATGAAATAGCTGTTTGAAACCTGGAACTTATACAGGGACGCTTGGCTCAATCTGGGAGGAGGGGACTGGACCTGCCTGGACTGAGTCTATCAGGTCGATCTCAGTCCTCAGGGTTGGCCTTGATCTGGAGGTGGTGGGAATGGGTGGTGGGCTGGGGGGAAGGAGAGGGGGGCAAGAAGGGGGAGAACAAGGCAATCTGTGGCTGTTATGTAGAACTGAATAGTATTGTAAGATAAAATAAATAAATAAAAAGATAAATTAATATAAAAAATGTTCATCTTCCTTTACTCTCTATCACTTACCCTATATTTTCTTCCTAAGTGTCCAAAATCTCATCCTTTCTTGATTGTCCATCTCCAAGTTTAGAGCAACACTGCAGAAAGACACTAATGCTGAATGTTTTCACTACATGTGCCAGGAAATAGAAAGAGTGCTAGATATACAGATACAGCTCACAAAATGTTGTTCTTATTAAAAGAATTACATAACCATACCATTGTACATTGCAACTCATTACTTGAGCATACCAAGATCCTTATGGAGCACATGATATAATATTTTAGAATGAATATATATACATATGTATATATATATATATATATATATATACTAAAATAATACATGAATATTTTAAATGAGCAATAATACCCTGAGTCAACAAGCATACAAAATAGAGCAAGTGGGAGCAGCAAAAAATACGAATATAATCAAACCATGTTGTTGTATTTCATAATGACAATACAAAAGGTACAAATGGGGAATGAGCAAGACCACATCTTTGATTTGTTGGGTTTTCCTCTCTAAAATCATAAAATCTTCATTTAAAGATTCCATAGGAAGGCCAGGAAACACTCTTCTATCAGCTTAATAGAGAATCAGATTCACAAGTTTAAGATAATATACATTATGTAAATACTTAGGATTATTATATATGAAAGATTAACTATTTAGAGTTAATCTTGGATAGTGAAAACTAAATATAAAAAAATGCCTATTGTGAGGTAGGATTAACTCACAGACCAAGCCTCTCCCCATGGTTATTATTAGTCCAGAAACAAGCTCTTTAAAATGTATGAGAAATAGTGACTTTCATTGAATATTAAACACAAATAACTAGGTAAGAATTTTCAAAGACACAAAGTGGAAACATGAAAACCACAATTAACACCTTGGCTGATACAGGTAACTTTAGTTGTGTAAACATTCACATCCCTAAGAGATCCATTCTATAGGCATCCTTTTTCTTTTACAATTTATTCTGAATAAATAAAACCAACATGAAAGTGTTGCACTCAGTTCCTGACTATAATAGATTTTTTCAGTTTACATTTTACAATATTATTTGTGACCATAGTATAAAATTATGTTCTAAAACAGGAAGTTCAAGGTCAAACAATTGGGAAAATGTAAGTTGGAAGCAATGACAAATTCACTATTCCATCTATCCTCCTAAGATACACTGTCTTCAGCGTGATTACTCAGGAAGCCAGCAAATGGAACCAAATATACAGAAGTACACCTCATAACACAGACACAAATTATCATCATTTTCCTAATGGGTAAATGCATGATACTGTGACTTCTTCTGTTTTCAGCCATTCTGGATGACCTCGGAATGTTTGATTTCCCAAATCTCCCCACTAAGTGACTCCACTAAAGTCACAAGCCTGGCTGTTTCTACCTGAGCTAGCCTGTCCTCCACTGCTCCATACTATATCCTGCTCATGTTCCTGGACAGAACTTTATCATAGTAAAGGATACAGTTCAGATCTAGTAGCTACGATCTGACCCATATACAACTGTCTGAAAACCTAAAGGTTACATTCTTTCTTGAATTTGTAAATTGTTCGTTTTTGACATTATTTAACACTTGATATTTCTCTCTGCCTCTTTCTTCATACAGCTGCTAGCCAGAGCACACATCACTCTATGCATGAAAATGCATGAGCTTGCTGAAGAGACACTGGTAGAAGTACATGTTTCTGTTTGTCTTTCCTGGTTACCTTACCTAAACACAAGACAACAACACATCCCATAAGAAAACAATTTCATGGTAGCAGTGCTCTGTCTTGTTTTACACATGTATGTATGTTATTAACTTACCAGGTCATTTTAGTCATGGACATTTCTTTTAGTTTTAGTTTTGATATTTCACATTGTTAAAGGAATCCCAGAAGAAATGACCCTTAAAAAATACATGAATTTGAGTTTCTAGGAAGAAAACGATTTTGGGAAGGAAATCATTAAAACATATAGTTACAAATATTCAAGTACTGCTTTCATTTTGTGTGAGATAGAGTCTGACTACATGTATGTAGCCTAGGCTAGCCTGAAACTAGTTATTCCCTCCTCCTCAGCCTCCTGAGCAACTGTACAGGCCTGATGCTGTCACAGTGGGCCTTTTTTATTTATCATCTTTTAAATATAAAACTAAAACATTTAAGTGATTGAATTACAACATTTACACAAGAGGGAAGAATATTTACCAAATAATTGACTTAATAATAGCAAAGTCTGATGTAAAGTTCTGATCAATTCCAATATAATATGAGGAAATTCCTAATCAGAGATAGAAAGAGTAAGGAAGGAAAATCACTATTATCTATCTATCTATCTATCTATCTATCTATCTATCTATCTATCTACTATCTATCTATGTGTGTATATATATATGTATATATATATACATATATCTACTACACAATCTCATAGAGTGAGGGATTTCAATGAGGATGGCAATTGAAGGTCATTAAAAATCTCCACAAGGGATTACAGGCTGTTAAGCACAGGTATAAGCTAGATTAAAAAACATTATAGTTTATTCATAACCAAGAACAAATAAGTGAATAGACTTGCAGTGTAAGATTCATAAGAAAATACAACAATACAAACCACTTATATAGCACCAATAAACCTAGGATTGAATTTATTCAATGACTACTCTCTAGAATTATTTTATTTAAATGTTTTCCTTTCTAGGAGATAGCAAGTGAAGCACAAGCCTTCAACACTGTTACTATGGCAATGTGGTAAGAACTACAAGGTGAACCCTGGACCACAATGACCAAACCTTGTAAGTGTTCTTTCTTTTTTATTCATTCTTAATTGTTGTACAAAATAATGTGTTTTTTTAATGACATTTTCATACCTGGTCCCATCCTTTTCCCAAATAGTCCTTGAGAATGCTTTCAGTATGTGTGTGTGTGTGTGTGTGTGTGTGTGTGTGTGTGTGTGTGTGCTAAGGAAGGTGGAACTCTAGGATTCAAGCATGCTAGGCAGGCACTCTAATATTTAGGATCACAACCCTAAGATAATTGGTAATACAAAACTTGAGTTCATAGTGAGAAAGGGACTCTGAGAAAAGAAAAGAACAGAGGCACAGAGAGGCCTTAAATTCTTTGGGAAGTCTTCTCTAGCAACAGCCGAAATAGACGTTAGAATCAGACTCCTCTGTGCTGAGGTGAAGAGGGCCAATTACATGTCATTGTTAAGTTTTCTTCCTCTTATCTGAAAAATGGGTGTGATTGATTATTTTGCCTACATTACTGGGATTACTGACATCTTTTTTATGAGATAATGTTAAAATGTGTGCAAAAAAAATGCTTACTGTATTGTGAGGGTTTAATGATTTTACTCCAACAAATATTTGAATGGGTGGCTGTGCATTCCAAGTTTTCCTTACACAGAATGGATTTAGTCATTTTCACTCTATCTTTCCATTGTCCTGTATAGGGTCCTATTAGAACTGTTCACAGAGAGATGAAGTAGAATTAAAGGGCCTTTCCCTGAGTATTACCTTTTTGGTATTGGCATTTAAGGTGGGCAAACTAATTCTCTGTTCCCTTTGAACATTCTAAAGCATTTTTACTTCAATGTATGCTTAATAATAGTATTTCAAAATACACAATAAATGTCTTTTCATTAGTGTATCTTTAAATTAAAATTAAACTGTGGCATTTATATTAAGGGCCCTATACAAATTGCACTGATTTGCCTTTGAATGCTCCAACAATCTGTTGACCTTTAATCAGTTGTAAACCTGTGGAGCTGGCACTCTGATTAAAACCACAATAATTGCTTAATTCAGGAAAACAAGTTTAGCTTAAGTGAAAAAAAAAATGAAGAATTTGTAAATCAGTGCCAGTATATATAAAACTGAAAGGGGAATAAAATGCTTACAAAATTACTGTGATTGCTCTCTCCTTCTGTGTTATAGATAAAAACATATATCTTTCTTACAAAATTTCTAAGTGAACATAAAAAAGTAGAAATAAGTATTTGAGTAAGTTTATAAAAGGAGTTTTGAAACAAAAAGAGAGTAGTATGTAGGTAATTTTGAAATAGAAATAAAGAAAATTAAGTAATTATGTAATATGAACAGTAAAGTTAGAAAACAATGACTTGGGAAATTGTTACTATGAAGATACAAAAATATTACTCTAGATATCTTTGAAAGTAGGCTTAAAATAACCATGAATTATATCTTAGAAAGAGCGCAGGCTGCAGAAATATTACAAGTTTATAGGTAACTACAACATTATATTTTATGACATTCTAAAAAGATGAGAATTATGAAACAAAATCCATAGAGTTGTTCCAGGTGTTTTCTGATATATTAAGCAAATATCAAATCTGTTTGAGATTAAAAATGAGTATATGAATAAACCAAATATTAATAGATTTCCTCTTCACTTGACATAATTACAAAAATCAATTAAATCCAGCCTTGGGATACTTGGCAAATGCTCACAAAACAGTCAGAAACAAAGTGTACAATTATTTAAATAAAAGTAAGTGTGCTTAAGAAAGCTGGAAGAAGACTGAGGAAAAGGGAAGAAGAAATATTTTTTGGCTGAAGGCTCAATTATTGCCAGGCACTCTCCATTCTCCTAAGTTTGTTTTTGTCACTTTGTGTACCTTTCTTTTCTTGATGATAAGTAGTTATATTTATATGCTGTATATGAAAATAAAGGCTTAGCAGTGACCCTAGATTGACAATTACAATCTTCAACAAGTAAGCACCAGTGATAAATGTATACCCACAAGGACATACAAGTTTGTATTTTAATTTTAAAAATCAGAGTTAATGGTCATTATTTGTCATATACAAATCTGCCATTTTATTACTTTATGGTTTCCTATACTGATGCAGAAGAGTCATCATTGTGTCAAGGATATGTCTGTACAAAGTTCATCATTAGGGTTAAATGCAACTCCAAGCCCAAGGCCATACAAAAGAAGAATTGAGAAAAGTATAGAATTCTTTCAAAGGGGAGCATTACAAGACGGAACTATCTTTAAATAATAATGTAAAATATTTTCAAGAAGTTAAAATATATCCAAAAGAACATGTTTTGATAAAAATTTAGTGAATGTGCACTGATATCTGGAGTTATTGCAATGTAAGTTTGAGAACAGAGGAGGACAAGAACAGAAAGTGAATGTTGGGAACAAAAGGTGAGAGTATACATAGAAAAATAAGGGTTTGGATCTGGATACAGGGGGAAAAGAATTTGGTCTGGAGTAGCCTGTCCTGGATGGTCAATTCTGAGGGAACTTTGATGAACAACTCATCTCCAAACATTGTAGAAACATTCCTCCAAAATGTGTTAGCTACCTACAAGGTTATTTTAGTAAGTGCCAAAGAAATTAATTACAATAGTCTAAATAAATTATTTAGAGCACAAGTAAAGTGGATCCTGGTCCTGGTATATATATATATACACACACACACACAACACACACACACACACACACACACACACACACAGATTTTTACATAGCTTCACATCTAGGAAAGACATAAAGGGAAAGAGCAACAGGAAACTGGTGCTACACAGAAGGAAATAATTATGATGTATGCAAATCAGGCTATGAGTGCAGGATATGAGAGAAAAAACAAAAAACAATGTTTGCGCTTAGCTCCTATAACAAATTTTAATGTGAATTTATAAAACTTTAGTCGTTAAACCTATTTTCTAAATTTGAATCATTGGTACTATATATGATAGACTTCTCTAATAATATTTTCAAATACCCAACTATTTACTTAATGCCTTATGACTTGATTTCTTCTCCCATGAGTCAAACTACATTAAGTTTAAGTCTCTGTTGTAACCTACATTTCTGTTTCTTTGAGACATTTTACTTCCTATGCCTGTGTCTTCAGTCTATGACATCTGAGATGAGGTGACAACTGATATGACTGCCGGTGTTTAATCAGTTTTGCTAGGAGCTAAGTTCAGTATCAGAGAAAATGGTTGGATCAAATGAAGGGAGTACTCCTACTACACACTACTTTCACATAGACACACACAACACACTCACACACACACAGATACACATCCATATATATTCTCATATCATAATATATATCACATATATGATATATTGCTATGGAACAATCTTTTTGTACACTGTGATAATGTGTTGCCCTATTGGTTTAATAAAGGGTTAACTGGCCAATAGCTAGGCAGGAAGAGGTTAGGTAGGAGAGTAAGACTGAGAGAACATTGGGAAGAAGAAAGTTGGAGTTGCCAGCCAGACTCAGAGGGAGCAGGAAATGTGGAAAATGAGATAACAAATGATGAGCCATGTGGCAGCATGTAAACTAATGGAAATTGGTTAATTTAAGTTGTAAGAGACAGTTAGTAATAAGCCTAAGCTATCAACCAACCAGTTATAATTAATAATAAGTCTCTGTGTAGTAATTTGGGAGGTGACTGGAGGGACATAAACTCCCACCGACACATGATAGCCAATGTCTGGGGCCATGTACATCTACATAAAGCCTGAGAAATTTTAAAGAAAAAAAAGAGGTTCAGAATGTAGAGTCACATGCAGTTTCCTGGTGACAGCCTTCTCTTGGATAGGCTGGGTGCTAATGGCAAACATAGGCATTGCTTTTTTAAGAGACCCTGCTACCAAACACTTGTATGGGGTTTATGAATAGTAGGCATCTCACTACTCAATGGCATTACATTAGGTAAAAACATCTATAGCAGCATGAAACCAAAAACTTCCCAGAGCATGGAGCAATAACTGTGGCTCCTGTCAGCACCTCTACCATGAGGCTAAGCTATCAGGAAACCAAGTGGGAAAGGGATGCAGCCTCCAGTACACTATGAACTAAAATGGGCAGCAGTTTAAGTTTTACTCACGCAGACAGAAAATGTTACAGATACACAGTGAAGCAGATCCAGATATTTGAAAAACCTCTAAACAGGTTACAGTATATTTAAAAATGTACATAGGCTTAAGAACAAAAAAAGGGGCAAAGGTATAGGCAGTTATCAAAAAAACAGTTTATAAATAATAGTAAAGTCTTTAAAGAAAGAGTAAAGCAATATAAAGGAAAAAAGCCATGTAAAGATGGAAAAAAAATCAGGGAGTCTGATGTATTGGGATCCTGTATGTTATTTTGTTATCTTTAAGTTTTTTTGATTGCTGATGAATAAACAAAAGATGCCAAGAGACACTGGATCATGAAAACTACTAAATTACACCAACTTATATATTTTTAAAATATCTTAACTTCAAAATGGAATTCAAAAGTTATGTTGCATTGAGGAAGAGTTTATGTTTTGTTCCCACAGTATATGAAAGGGTGTGGATTTGTTCAGGGTTGAAGATGATCAGTTTTAAACAAGGAAGAACCCCTGAAAATCCTGACTACAAACATAAAAAAATAAACCTAGAAAAGTTACAAGACACATGATGTATATTTTACCTGCTCAAACATAAAACAAAAAAAAAAATCATCTTTGGCTGACTTGTGTACTACACTTAAGAAACAAAATATGATCATATGTTATGAAAATTACTAACCATCACAGGTTTTGACTGAATTGTTTGCTAATGTAGCCTCTACTCATTTAAATTCTAAAGTCAGCTAGAGAACTGGGGACCAAGATTGAGAACAGAAAATCACCAATACAGCCCATGCTTAAACTGCTTCACTGTATCAAGTATTGACTATACATAGTTTAAAAGGGGTTACAAAGATTAGAATCAAAGCAGACTGGCATTTCTGCACCCTACCATCAGTTCTGCCTACATCCTTCCAAAAGCAGAGAATTATCCCCTTACTATTCTTGAACCCATTATTGACCATGCACTATGAAGGTGCAGTCTTCGGTGGAGTATAAATGAAAGCAGGCTTGATTCCCCACTAGGTCTAGCTTTATGGTTGCAAGTAGACCCTGTCACATTTCAGGTGCCTCCCCATTCTTTGGGATAAACATTTCCTTCTGAGAACTATTTTTGTTACATTATAGCATAGAGCTAAAATATACAAATTCTATGGAAATATTTCGTGTCTTCATTTAATCTACTAACTCACAAAAATAAAATATATCCACCATAAGAAATAATGGATACAACCACAGACAAGAAGTTTAAATGATAGTCTTTTCTATTATACTTTTAGTCACCTGAGATTCAGTCAAAGAGCATTCTGCTTTAGAATTCTGTATTGACTAGACATATTTGACATATGTCAAATAAAACAACACCAGGACTATCTTAATATTGGTTCCAGTCTTCAATTAAAAAAGCATGTAAACTTAAAATTCTAAATTTAAGTAATATTATTTAGACTAAATAATTCTTAATGATTAGTTCACACACAAACAACTGTACAAGTGGTATCTTCTAAACATACATTGCACAATGGTGCTTTTAACAATTCCACGTGAGATAGGAAATAATACTGTTACAAATATCTTAAATAAGGCAAGAAGACTTGAAAATGACTGTTTTTCAGTTAAATTAGGATGGAGCACTGTGAAGAACACTCCTCTTCCTCCAGATGAAGCAGGCAAAGGAATGGCCATGATGCTGTTCCCTGGGATATGATGCTTCAAAGTTATGCTCAGTGCATGCTGAGTTCAAGAATGAATTATATAAATGACACCAACTGCCCTGCTGATCAAGCTTGCACGTATGGTGATGCTGAATTTATCTGCTCTTTTCCTGTACAAATTGTTTCCATTTATATTTGTGGTTGCCAATTCCCTTACCTTGTTCCCATGTATTTATCATTTTATTGCATGACAAGACCTTGAAGATAAAGCCAAGCTTCTCTTAGCTGGGTCCCTCTGGGATCTGCCTAACTTCCACCTTCTCTTGTCACAGCTCTCACTCTTACTCCATGTTTCTTTCAATGGGAATTACTTTCTGATTCTGTTTTTTCCCCCTACTTCCTAAACCCATGGATTGGGCCAGGGCCTCCATATCATCCCTATTTTTCCATGACAAGGAGAATCAGATTTTCATTTATCTTGAGAGCTAATATATGAAATAAAATAAATAATACGAGTATTATAGTTTTTCTTTCAGAATGCTAAAAGCTTACTTATTATCATTTGGGGGTATAGTTATAACTGAATTACTATCATGAAGAAAAAATATTAATAGAAAGCTGGCATAAGTGTCTAATGCATAAGGATTAACCTTGGGATATTTGAAAAAAAAATGAAACATGGGAACACTCCAATATTTCATACCAAACTTACAGCACATTTTAAAATTCAATAAGCACACTTGTTTTATTAAACCATTTTTTTAGTCATTTTACATACCAAAGATCCCCCTCTTCCATCCTCCTGTCCCCCCAGCCTCACCCTCCCAAGCCACCCCTCATTCCCTCCTACAAGAAGGTAAGGCCTCCCATAGGGAGGTACATTTAGTAGAGGCAAGTCCAAAGCCCTCCCCCTACCTCAAGGCTGTGTGAGGTGTCCCATCATAGAAGTGGGCTCCAAACTGCTTGACTGCATCTGTTTCCATCAGTTACTGGAGAAAGGCTCTATGATGACAGTTAGGGTATTCACCAATCTGACTATGGGCGTAAGCCAGTTCAGGCACCCTGCCCACTATTGCTAGTACTAAGGTGGGGTCATCTTTGTGGATTCCTAGGAACTTCCCTAGCACCCCGTTTCTCCCTATCCCCACAATATTTCCCTCTATCATGTTATCTCCTTCTCAATGAGCACACGTAAAGACAAGTTTTCATTTTCAAAATGGACCAGCCAAGATAGGAGTCAATGTTAGTGCTCTCAATTAACATTAAGATACTAACATTGTGGAATCAAACATAGACTTCTAAGGGTTAGTTAATACTTCACAACCTCCAGTGGATATCTGAGTACTTTGCTAGTCTTAAAGACTGAACAGACAGAAAAGCAATAGATATAGAATATAAAGAGCAAAGAAATAGAAGCTAACCAGTATATCACAGAGCTCCTTTATGGATGCTCCATCCATCTCTCAAACTCAGTAGCTGGCCTAGACTTAGGCCTTGCTAATCTTGACAACAAAGCCTGACTAACATGGCTGCCTCTACAGTTACTTTGCCAAACCATTTTTTTATTTCTTATGAATGATTAAATGTAATTATTTATCCCCAACCACCTCCAGTGCTCTGAGATCTCATAAAAAAGGTGACTGAACAACAGAGTAAGCAAAAAGAACACGATGAAAATGAGAATCATGATAGAAAAACAGGTGCTAGGAATCCAAATCCACAAGATGACTCATCTTAACTACTAGCAATAGTAGAGACGGGCTGAACTGGTTACTCCGGAACCCTAACTGTCATCATAGAGCTATCATACTGATGAAAGCAGATGCAGAGATCCATGCAAACCAAGCCCAGGATCCAATCAATGAAAAGAGAAATCTATGAGAAAGGACATGAATCAAATGAAAACATACAGAAGTCAGCAAACTAGTGGAAACCCATTAAATGTGGACTAATAGCTGTGGAGCCCCCATGGGAAAGGACTAGGCCCTCTGGATAGCTTGAACTGATTGGGAGGCCCGCAGGCAGGGTGATCCATTCCTGGTGCATGAGAAGACTTTTTGGAGCCCAGTGCCTAAGGTGTGACACGTTGTGCAGCCATGGTGCAGGGAAAGGGGCTTGGACCTGCCTCAAGTGAATGTACCAGGCTCTGCTGACTCCCCATGGGAGACCTTGCTTGGAGGAGGTAAGAATGGGGAGGGGTTGGTTGCGGGGAAGGCTGGGAGGTGGGAAGAGGGAGGGAGGAGGGGGATCTGTGATTAGTATGTAAAATGAATAGAAAATTTCTTTTTTTTTTTTAACCAAAATTTGAACTAAGAGTCTGTATTAAGCTATCCAGAGACTGTCTGGAGAAAAACACTCCTCACAGAGTAGCCCGAATGAACATTACAGGGAGTAGTTTTGTTTTTTTAAGTTAGATTTTTTTTTTATGTGTGTGTGTACTTTTTTTTTTTGAATGGCAAATGCCATTTATTGAAGAAGGGAGGAGGTCTTAAATACAGGCTTACAGCACAATGGGAGAACCCCAAAGGGTAGAAGTTCGCTACCGATGTTTTACAATCTTGCATCTAAGCTGTTAATGACCAATATGCAGGACACAGACAAGGAACTTAAATTTTTTTAAAATGTTCCATTATTGATTGGGTAGATTAGGCTAATTATTAATTTTTATAAATCAAGAACAGCATTTATTTAAAGGGGAAAATGTCAAACTTTAAGCATGTCCACCATCAAAGATAACAATTTGTATGTAATTTTAACAAAGGGCTAGCAAGAAAATAATGGTGTTAGTATAATATTAGTAATATATATATTAAACCAGGTAATAATGGTATATACTGTCATTTCAGCTACTCAGGAAGCTAAAGCAGAACCAAGAGCATATTGAGCCACATAGTAAGACGCCATCTCTAAAACTGTATATTGTACATTACATTTTAAAATATTCATTCTGAACTATTAAAAGCATTAAAAGGTCTAAATTATATATCTTTGATAGTTATACTGTCATTTTCTTTGTTTATGCTATTCTGTTTTCCATTTCACATGAACATCTAAGAAAACACAAATACCAAAAGTAATAAACGTTCATAAGAGTAGCCATTAAAGGCAGACAAAGAAATTTGATTTTGTTAGTTGAATATTCTAAAGAATATCATGTCTGAATTTGTCAACTGATGGTCTTGGCAAACTCTAAGCACTTATCCCCTAAAAGAAGCCAAAGAATGAGTTTAACAATAAAAACTGACTTCCTAACAAGGTAGAAAGATACTAATTTGATGGTTTATCTGAAGGAAAGGACCATTAAATTATAAACCATTACTCACAATATTTGTCTGAAAATACAAAAAATATATCTACAACCAACTAACAATGAATAAAACTTTATCAAAGCCAGGTGTGATGCCATGCACTATGACCTTATAAGAGAAGGCATGAAGACAGTATGTTCTAAGCCAGCTTGGATCATCTAATGAAGCCCCATGTCTAAAAATAAACAAACACCCCTAATGAAGCCATAGACCTCTACTTGATCACAACACTTTCTCTGATGTCTTTTCTTTCTCCAGTTCTCTGGATTAGATTTTTGCTTTTATCATTTGTACATACTTTACAGTTCTTTTTCAAGGGCCAGTAACTCATTTCCTTATGGTCTTCTAGAACACAGCATCATCTGGGAGCCAAGTGGGAATATACAATGAAGGTCTCAAGACACAATGGAGATAATAGACAGAAGCATCAAACCAACATAGTTCCTTACCTAAACTGCTTTAAAAATATAGCTAAAGTCTATATTGTTCCTTTTAAAAAGACACCAGAGTCATGATGTTGAGAACTGGGCTAATGCTGAGGCCCTGGCTCAGCAGCAGTACCCCCAGGAACAAGCTTTTCCAAATAATAATACTCTTGATATGCTTCCAATCTTTGTTGTGCAGAGACTTCCTCCTTGGTGGTCTAGAAGCTTCAGTCACAAACAACAGTCAAAAGCAAATATTGTCTTCAGAAGCTGGAAAATATTTGGGGAAAATAAAGATGTTTCTTCTCAGCGAGCCTATGCCTAGGAGCATTCAGGGGCTGATTTTCCGGTTTACAGACTATCTAAAATTCTTTGCTCCTTCTTCCTGGCTTTTGGCTGTTTTGCTGCTCATTAGCATTGCCAGTGAAGGATGGACAGGAAATAGAAAGAATCAAAGCAGTTTGCTATTTATTAACTGTTTATTAACAACAACAACAACAAAACTTTTGTGGAGAAAAATATGTATTCAACAGTTACTTTTTGATCGTTTGTTTCTATCCATTCTCAGTGTTTGCTCTGTTCTCAATTACAGCTACATGGTTAAAGGTTAGTATCCATGTTTCCTACTAAGATACCATGGCTCTTGTAAAAATAAAGTATTTTATTTTGTTGTGGGATAAACTTCCACCTTCCTTTGCTGGAGTATAGACAAAACAGCAGATGTATGTATGACAAAAATTGTATGACTAATTTTTGAATTATTGTAATATGCAATATTAACTTCAAAAATAAAAGAAAAAGAATTTCAATTTATATATGTATGTATATATATATATATATGAAAGACTGCACAGTCTAACATATGACATTAAATTTAAACAAGATCTCAATGCTTTTCTTTATTCCAGAATCACTAGATATATAAGCCTCTTCCCCTGTTCGTGATTTAATAACACAACTGCTGGCTTCTGTAGTGTGAAGAAAGAAAAAGAGGCAAATAAATGGTTGACATTCTGCATTGGCTCTGGCTTTGACATGATTATATTTATTTTGCAGCCCATAGCCACACTAAGGTGAAGGATTAACCATCAGAAAGCTGAGTAAAGAGATTTCTATTATAAATGAAGACTATCTGTAAAGGATAAACTCCTCATCCTATTTATAAGCTACTTTTTTTCTGAAAAAATATATTTGGCTTATGGCACTGTCAAGATTCCATCAACAGGACATTTATTGAGTTCCCACAATTCCCCATGCTGTAGTGGACTGTACTCATCCAACTGGAAGGCCCAAATTGCTCTTCCTTCAGCTTCCTAATATGAAACTATGGCCCAAGGAGGCAGATATCTATCTCTAAAATCTCTTCCTTCAGGGATAAGAGGCACAGGTTATCTAGATGATGAAATTCGACATTAAAGCCTAAATATTTAGGCATCATATGTCAAAATTAACATTTGCTCCACCTGTCTGCTAAATGTCCTCCATTAAATTCATAAGCAACTCAATATGTTTACTGCAAATGCAGTCTGAGGCTATGGATCATGATTTTTCTATTTGAACAGTCAATTACATACAATGTTTGAAACACACCAGGTACAGGAGCAGATAACAGGAAAGCAATGTCAATCAAGTGTGGTCATGAGATAAAACCAACACAAACGAGGTATACATTATTGCAAAATGATCTTGTTCAGAAAATAATCTAATGGCCTCATTGTAGGCTACACGCCCTTTGGTCTATGCTAAGAGTTGTCAAAACATCTCCAAAAACAATGCACAATGCTCTTGTTGTCATTCAACAAGGAATTGACTAGATATACAATTGTCACGGCTCCATTCACAAAATTTTGCATGATGGCAAATTGCTATGGACATTCTACAAATAAATCAGCTTCTGGTTTTAGTTCACCTTAAACTGCATGCAACAGAACACCTGCAATAGTTAATTTGTCTCTTCAGTTTCTAAAATATTACCTGGTCCTTGGCTTTTAAGAACAATATGTCAATCTGAAATATACTGCCAATGGCATATGGCATTTTAATGATGTTGATAGTAAGTAGATTAAGTACTTCATCAATTTTAGGTACCCGTTCCAACTAATGAACTGCTTCAAACCTCTGTTAAATGACTTCATGTCGCCATCCCTATAATAATAATAATAATAATAATAATAATAATAATAATAATAGTATGTTAACATACTATTTAGTTACAAATATATTTTGATATTCCAATAGTATGTTCCTCACAATTGTCTTTTTTTTTCCAATTATTTCTGATCCCAAACTGGACTTCAATCTTCTGACTGTTCATGAATCTCCTGTTTGCACTTCAATTAATACATGTAGCCAAGCAGAAATCTCCATGTAAGACTTAACATCATTCCTATAGGGGGAGAGGGTCTTACAAAGGAGCTAACACCAGAGAATAATACAGGGGGAAAAAAGCAGAAAAATCATGAAAGTCATATTTCTTTTTTTCTTTTTAAAATATTTTTATTTTATAATTAACTTAATTTCACATATCATCCACAGATTTCCTCGTCCTCCCTCCTCCCACCCCTCAGCCCTCCCTGGCCCCAATCCACCCCCCATTCCCACCTCCTCCAAGGCATGGTCTCCCCTGGGGAGTCAGCCCAGCCTGGGAGACTCAGGCAAGGCCGGTCCAATTCCCTCCTCCCTACACCAAGGCTGAGCAAAGTGTCCCAGCGTAAGACCCAGACTCCAAAACGCCAGCCCACGCACCAAGGACAAGTCCTGGCTCCACTGCCTGGGGGCCTCCCATACAGTTCAAGCTAATCAACTATCTCACTTATCCAGAGGGCCTGATCCAGTTGGGGGATCCTCAGCTATTGGTTCACAGTTCATCTGTTTCCACTAGTTGGGCTATTTGTCCCTGTGTTTTTTCCAATCATGGTCTCCGTATCTCTCGCTCATACAATCCCTCCTCTCTCTCAACTGGACTCCTGGAGCTCCACCTGGGACTCCACCATGGATCTCTGCATCTGCTTCCATCAGACAATTGGATGAGAGTTCTATCATGACAGCCAGGGTGCTCAGCCATCAGATCACCAGAGCAGATAGAGGGCAAGGGTCGGGGGAAAGAGAGTTAGGGGAGCAGGAGGTCCCAGCTGGATCAGGAGCAGAGTGGGAGATACCATGATGAATGAAGACTTCAGGGGAATAGGAAGAAGCAGAGTGCTAGAGAGGTCCCCAGAAATCCACAAAGATACCTCCACTGTAGAATACTGGCAATGGTCGAGAGAGTGCCTGAGCTGAAAGTCATATTTCAATACAGACATTAACTGAAGCACAACACTAATGTGATATACACAACTTGTTGGTGTATTAATAGACTTATGAATGCATTAAGATTCACTTTCAAATGATTTCCAAGCTTAGAAAATTTAGAACATTTCCTTTCCTCCTTTTCACCTGTGACTGAAAAGCTGTCAGCTGTGGTATAGCACAAATAGAAGTGAAAGATCCATAAAAGGAAATGTTTAAATGTGTCACTGAAAATTAACATAACATGAATTTCTGTTTTGCAATGAACGCTATTGCCCTATAAAATAATAACATTCTCCTTTTTGAAGGAAATATTTCTGAGGGATTTAAAGCAAATCAGATGTATATCAGAATTTATTTAAAATAAATTTATGATCAGTTCAAATGTATCTACTATAGTGAGAATTGCAGTTCATCATCATTCATTAGTTTAAGATATTATATAGTCACAATAATTAATTGAGTGCTCCAGAGGTAAATAGTTATTCTCTTTGTAACACATATCATTGCTGTTTAAGTTGTAATCCACTCATAATTTCAGGTGAGAAATTTCAAGTAAACTCAATGGAATAAATAAGCAGAATAATTAATATCATATGTTTCAGAACTACATGAAAGTTTCTCACTTAAGCCAGTTACAATCAGCTTGGCCCAGTAATCTTGATCTAAGATTAAAAATTTTAAAAAAAAAATGTTTTCTTACTATTCAAACCTAAACTCCAGGCAGCAAATAAATTTGGAAGAAAACAATGTATCTTATTCTTAAAGTCCACAATTCTCTTACAATTCCTTTTAGTGAAAATATCTTTATGAAAATTCCTATACACGAACACTCCGAAATTTCAAATTCAATTCCTCCCTGTTTTTCCTACTATCTCCTGCAACCTTTCCCTTCTCCTCCTCCCTTGTCCCGAGTCTCCTAGAGCCCTCAGTTCTCAGTGCACTTTTTTAATTTTTGCCAGTCTCTATTTTACCACTTCCTGCTCACTGCACACAGTTTTCTCCATGTTCATCTCTGTCCTGAAGTTTTCTAGAACATTTTTTTTTTATATATTCAACTTGACAATACGTCACTTCATCTTCCAAGGAATACTGTCCTTGCGTTTCTTCTAGAATATTATGCTGGTTTCTATTCTGTCCCACAGGGCACTTATCTGTCTCTGCTCCTGGGTTCCCTCTCTCCTCTAACCTCTCCATTCTTCAAGGCTCATGTTCCAGAGCTCTTCTCCTCGCTTACCTTCCCTACTCACTGACTGAAGGCCAAATACCACAACAAGTTGTACATTTTCTAGAATATGTAGACACATAAAATAAAAATCATATACCCTTGACCTGGAGGTCCAACATAAATACCAAATTGAACAACTCCTACTTGGATTCCAATCTAGCAATTGCCCACATCTCCCCCTTTCCCACTTTTGCTTCACTGTAACACGCTTCAGCTTCTTGCCCATACGAAGCACTTTGGAAGCCTCCATGCCCTGAACTTCTCCCATCTGGCCAATGCATGAGAAAAGCCTGTTTTAACTCCCTTATATGATGTTCACAGTCTAATGACAGCTCTTCCCCTTCAGCCAGCAATTGAACTCAGGCCACAGTGGCTAAACTACAGTTCTACACCACCTAGTACAGACAACTGGAGAAGGTTATAAAAACCCGAGAGCTGTAACATGACACGTAAGTCTCTCCTGCATTTGCTTTACTTGTAGGTCAGATTTTATTCCCTTCTACTTCCCACTTCTCTCATTAAACTATACTCACAGTGGCTTTCAAAATGTCCCTTTACAAATTAAACTGACTCCTAGTGTCTTGTCTCATAGTCATTGTCCTTGCAACAGTTGCTGCCTAAATATCTCCAGACATTGATATGCCTCGTGCCTTTCAAATTAAGTCTTTTCTCTCCTGAGAGTTATTGCCATGCCACTCCACCCAAAGTAGAGACCTGTGTCACCTGTCAGTCTTTCATTTAACTTAATGGTGTTTGTTACAATAGTAGGTTATATCTGTTTTCTTATTTAGTAGTCTCCCCGATGAAACTGAAAATTTGAAAACTACAAAAGCATAGCTTACTCAGTATGTTAACTATGGGACCCCTATATAATCATTTATAAGGCTGTAAGGAAATTATATGTGTTACTCTGATTGGTTGATAAATAAAACTGTTTGACCTATGGCAAGGCAGCTTAGAGGCAGGAGGGAAATCCAAACAGATAGGCAGGAACAGAAAGGAGGGCAAAGGAGATGCTGCTAGCCGCTGCCAGGAGAAGCAAGATGTAAAGATACTGGTAAGCCATAAGCCACATGGCAAATAGATTTATAGACTTATAGAAATGGGTTAATTTAAGATATATGAGCTAGCTAGCAAGAAGGCTGCCATGGTCGTAGTTCAAAAATAATATAAGCCTGTGTGTGTTTATTTGGGTCTGAGCGGTTGCAGGTAAGGTGGTTAACAAAGATTTGTCCTGACTGTGGGCCAGGCGGGACACAGGAAAAATTTCAGCAACAATACTGATTTGAGGATGTGGCAGAAGTAGAAGGTTCGTGGTCTCACCAGCCATGGGTAATTGGCTAGGTTTAGAATATCAGGCATGAATTCCCTCATACTGAGGGAATTCAATTAAGTTCAATTGAGTAGCTTGTTGGTTAGCCCCAATATATGTGTCATGCTACTACTGTGGTTTTTAGACATGAGCAATCACTAAATGGACTCAGAAGTGTGTGTGTGTGTGTGTGTGTGTGTGTGTGTGTACATGTATAACAATAATAATTTTAAAGTAATAGGTCATGAAGCTAAGAGAAACTATGGGCCACAACAGGTTTTAGAGCTAGAGGGAACAAAGTAAGTGTGGAAATTATGAAAAATATAGTACTCAAGTATTAAATTATCAAAAATTATTACAAATGTTAAAAAGAATAAGAAAAAGCTTCTGTTTAACTTAGATCATGTGCTTAATAAATATGTGATTCAAACCACAATGTTTGAATTGTTATGGTAGTGAAAGTTGACTTACATTTCATCTTCTATTATTCTGAGAGTAGAATACCATAAAAGAGATATTATAGAAAGAATTAAAGAAAGCAAGAATTTATCAAGGAGAATAGACATTGATTCAAATGACTGAATGATTCAGTAGCATTACTCATGGTGACTGTATTGGTTGTTTGCATGCCTGTGTAATACTTACATGATACATGAAACTTCATGTTAAACAGGTAAAATTACTTGAAAACATAGGTGATCATGAATGACACACATTATGTTTAGATGTTTCCGTATTTGTGTACACCTATGCAACATTCACGTCTCTGTTTATAAGCGTTTCCTCCCAAACACCCCTCAGTTTGCAGCCATAGGGTTTCCAGAGGTGAGGAGAGCCACTCCAGAAAGAACTAACAAATGGCTCCATTCACTGATGTCTGATTGTACCAACTCTACTCAACATGCAGCAGCCTTCCTTCTGTCCTGGCTCCTCCTCACCAGAATATTAATTTAAGTGAATATCTCTGTTTGATGTTAAATTTAAAATGTACATTGTTGAATCTATCAATATAGCTTTAGTAAGTAGCAGGTATTGATATATTCTAGAGTAACATTTATAAGAATGAAAAACAAAATTAATACATACTTTTCTACTTAAAGAATAAAAACAACTCTCTTCTAGAATCATGAATCTCATTAAGTAGCCCCTTTTTCTGATAATTTCAAAATGACTTCATATGTTTTTTCATGCAGAACTACAAAGAAACAGTTCAGAACAGAGTGACAACTAATGGTGAAGATATTCCTATAGGCTGTAACTAATATTTCCAATAAATACTAGGTATTCACCAATACCAAGTATTGTTACTAATATGCTGTCTATAATCAAAATGAACCAATGATCCAATATAAATGGGAATGCCATACTCAAAATACTGTAAGTGGGTAAAAGAAGAAAAAATTCTATATAGAATATAGAGCTTTAAAATCATAATGTACTATTAAGATACATTTCTAGTAAGGAAAAATAAGCCATAGAGGTCAGAACTGAATGAAATTTATCTTCCATTGCTTCTAACAATTTTCATTACTATCTATTTTTAGACAAGTCAAATGTTAATCACTGTGATTTTTATTCATATTTGAATGAACATTTATAGGAGATATTTAGTGGATATATGTTTCATCTGGAGTAGACAGCAAAGGTCCTTGTTATTCTGTTTATTAGTCATGTCACGCTTGATGTCTTTGATTAATAACAACACTGTCTAATTTAATTCACATCAGAATTGTGCTTCAAAGAACTGTATTAATCACGCAGAAAAGAGCAACAGTGAAATATGTGCCTAGATACTTTTTGTAAGTTTATTTCTGTTTACCTATAACTTAGGGAACAAAGATCTGTTATAACAAAAGTAAAGGGGGGAAAAAGCAATTTGAGATATATGATACCAAGAGTCCCTGATGCCACTTTGAGGTCACTGGCTAACCAGTAAATATCATGTGAAGAAAAAAAAACATATTTTAGCAAAAAAAAGTTATTATATGCCTTCTGGGAATGTGTTTATAATCATATTTAATAAAACAGACCCCAGACCAAAAGTAATAAAAACAGATGCTTTCAATTGCATGTCTGGCATTGTTCATAATGTGCTGAACATTCATTCACAAAGCCAGGCTGTATACGCTGAACATGCTGATGATTAAAGCATGCTGTGAACTGTCTTAGCTTCTCGCAATGACAGAGTTGATTATTATGATCTTGAAAATGAAGTATCATCTGCTTATGAGAGAAATGAATAGATGGTTCTTTTCTACCCCTTTGACATCAGGCGTTTTACTAAGACTGTTAACAGCCATGGTGTGTGTAATATATGAATGAGTACAGTCCTTATAGAGCATGTTCCCTTATAGAGATAGGTGACTGAGGATGGCTAATTTACAGTCTGCTCTATGAGCACCAAAGAAACGAGCATATATTAAACTGTTAAAACGTGCGATCCTCCATATTAGATAGGAAGCAAAACACAAACTGTTCGGTTGACTGGAAATGCCACCTAATCCCTGCTTAATTAAAGCAGCACACTCTACACTCCTGTTGTGTTGAGGGAGCACAGAGTGTGGGACGACTGATGGATGAGGAAAATAGCAGTCAGCGTGGCTAATCTCAAAGACTTGGGAGCTTTCTAGCTACATAAATCAGCGCGACTTCTGAATAGCCTCATAAAACACCGTATCATTGCCATTCCACTCACGACGTTTTGGTTCTTCCTACAGCATGCAGATCGTTAGGAAACTTCTAAGCAATCAAGTAATGTGGGCCTGATGAAATTACTCAATCAATGCACAGGCCCAAAGTAGAAGCATAATTCAAACTTGCATAGTTTTTTATATGTAAAAGACCTTTCTTTCACCAGGGCAAAGGAGGTGATTCAACATGAAGTACTATGTGCATGTGTGCATATGTATTTAGCAATTAAATACATGCAACTAGTAAATGCCTCTAAAATATGATTATCAGAAAAGTCAAGCAATTACAATATTATGTATTTTGAGTAGTATAGATACATATTCATCTCAATCATTGTGGTTCAACCAATAAAGTGTTATTTCCTGATCATAGTAAACTAAATCAACAAATTTATTTAACTAAATTTATTCAACAAAGTATTAAAGTTTAATATGCGATTGTTTTTATTAAGCTACATGCATGAAGTAAAAGGAGAGAGGTGAGGATTTTCACACACATCCCATGGTTCAATATCAAAAGCATTCAGTATTTAAAGAGCGTAATAGAGCAATGACTTTTTATCTCTCCAGTGTGCTGAACCATCATTGCAACCACTTTCCCATCTGACTGAGGAAACCTTCATTTCTGCATATCTCTTTACATCTCTCGGGGTGAAATATTCCTTTCCCAAAGGTGTCATCATTTTCAGCCTTTGAGTCCTGAGCTAATACACTCCTACTATTCATATTTCTCGTATGATTTCATGAAAGCAATCACCTAAAGAACATTCCTTTTCCTCGCTGATCCAGGAAGCTGGCTGCCCCACTGCATGTTAACTGCTGCCTTACGAGTTAAATACAGGTGTACCAGTTTTGAATTTCTCATACTTCGGGTAAATGTGCAGAAAAGGGGGCATTTAACCTTTGAAGTACACAGAACTAAGCCAATTTTCAGTACATTATAAGAGGTATGGAGCTTTTAAAACTCAGTGTCACTGCAATATTAGGTAGTCTATAAAAGATGCCAACTCCCTTGTCTATTGCACTAATTTCATTCAAGCCAAATCAATTGAGAAAGAAGTATTTCTCTCAGTTGGTTATACAGAGCGGATGCACACAGTTAAATTTCTAAAGAAATGTGTAATAGCTTCACAGTCACTTTTGAGAAACTAGTTATAAATAAGTAAGCCATTTCACTCTGACAGACAACAGTGGGAAATTGACAGTTATCTCCTACTCTGAACCAAATGCCCAGACTGCATTGTGAAATAGTATTCCTCTCTTAAAGACTATCAAGATATATACATATATACATGTTTGTAAATCACGTATTTAACACGGAGAGCACAGAATAAGCACTTATCTCGGGGGAGGGAAGCAAGCTTAAGTCAGAAACTCCTAATCATCAAATAAATATAAAGAAAGGTATATTGATCACACCCCCAAAGTCTTACCCTCATCACTCAACAACTAGACATAAATTCATGCCGTTTCTTTACGAGGAGCATGGTTCATTTCCAAACTCTTATCAGAGTGTTCCTGAACCCCTCAATGAGACCATAATTTCTCCCTGGAAAGTTCTGAACCTACAGGCACTGTTAGCCCCCAGGCAAAATGGGATCCAGCCGGCCAGCTATCTAATGCTTCATTTTCTTAATGCACAAGGGCAAGGCTTTCTGAATTCTGACCTCATTAGCCCTTGCACAGAGACATACAGTCCCATTGATATAAATGATAGAGAATGGCAGACATGTTTGCGGAGATAGCTTATAATACCAAAAGAGGGAGCCCCCTGGAGCTGAGAATCTGCCCACCACAGGCACAAACACTAGACAGAAGCCCCTGGCTTGGGAGGAATTGCCACCTGCAGCTGTTTTACCTGCTAGGGGTGTGTGTGTGTGTGTGTGTGTGTGTGTGTGTGTGTGTGTGTGTGTGTGTGTGTCACGGTGGAAGGGCAAGGGAGAAGCTGTGACCCATCTGTCGCCTGGATTTGCAGAACAGGAAATCGTTTGTACAGATAAAACTCCTGTACCAAAAAAAGAAGAAAAAAGAAAAAAAAAAAATTTCCCCAGAGGGGTCTCACTGCAGCCCTGCAAAAGAACCTTGCTTGCCCAGGAGGCGAATTTCCGAAAAGGAAATCATCACATTAAGTCAGAAGAGGCTGCAAAAGCCGATCTCCACTCAGCTCTCAGGGATTAGCAAGTGAGAAGAGTTGGAGCCCTCAGCTATGGGCACCCTGCATGATAATGACTCCAGCCCCGCCGCTCCTGCCGCGCCGCCGGCCGCTCTGCTCGCCCATAGGTGGGGCCAGGATCCTGGCGACCCGCGGGCCCTCCGGGAGCTAGGGCGCAGGGCTCGCCCTGGCGCAGCTCGGGAGGCGGCTGTCAGCGGTCGCCGTGTCTGGCCGTGCCACGAGAGCGGCCTGCACCGGCTTCGGCGTCTCCCACGCCCCGGGCCGAGAGCGTGTGCCCCGCCATCCTCTCCCGCCACCCGGTCGCCTGGACCGCAGAGACTGCGAGCCTGGGCGTCCGCACTGCTCGCCGCAGCGGACTCGGCCGCTCACGATGCAAAACCACCTGTTCGAGCCGCGGGGAGCGCCCCCAGCCCCAGTCCGCGTCTCTCCCGGCGGATGACAGTGCCAGCATCACCCCCCATCACCCCCCGCTCCGTGATTTTTTTTTTTTTAATGGCTCAAATGTACATCCGGGAAAAATTGGGAAGCTAGAGTCAATCAAACTTCCTTCTCCCCACAACCCGAGTCCCCACACTCCCTGCACTCGTGCGCGGAGGCCAGCGTGAGCCCCCTGCGCCCGGCCCGCACTCCCCGCCCGCCCTCACTCCGCGCCGCGAGGCTCAGCCAGCCACAGCTAAGGGAGAGCTGAGCTTGTGCGGGCGCGGGCATCAAGGGGCGCGAACCGAGGCTACTCCGGCAGCAGTGAGAGGCTCAAGGGGGTGGGGGAGCAAGAGATTACTGCCAAGGAAACATTAGGGGAAAATCGCCACAAGCCGCACCAGCCTTGTCTTACCGATGTGGATGATGGAATCAGCGGTCGCCAGGTCCCAGGTTCGAGACCACCAGAGGGACAGAAACAAGAGCAAGGGGAAAACTTCCATCCTCCGATGCAGATCTTCCTTGACCACGACTTTGCTTCCAATATGTAGATATCTTTTAACCGGTCCACAGAGTTTGAGGTCACGATAGAGTTGAGTGCAGCTTTTCCACTAATTTCCAAATCCCTCTCGCCAGTGCACTGTCTTTCTTAGTCGCCGAGAAGGCACAGGCGACCCGAGAGCTAGCACAGCCGGAGGCAACCTCCTCCCAAGCCCTGTCACTCGGAGGGGAATTTTGGCATCGCCAGAGTTGTTTGCAGTTGGGCTTTTTAAAAATGTATCCAGCCTTGGCTGCTCTCGGACAGGGGGCGAGGCTGGCGCTCAGACGGTGGCCGTGGCCGCGCGGGGGCCGCGGTGGCGGGTCCCAGCTCCGCCGCAACTTGGGCACCCCCGCGCCGGATGTGCCCGCGCCCTCCCCCGCCGCCGAGCCCCTCCACCCCGGGCCGCGCGCGGTCGTGGCGCCTCGCGGCCAGCTCTCAGTGCCACCAGAGACGAGGAGGATGCGAGCGGAGCCGCCAGATTCCAGCGGGGAGGGGGAGGCCCGCTCCGGGAGGGGTGAAAAAAAGTGAACTTGAAGGTAATGCAGATAGTAATGCAGAGAAGACTCCCCTTCTGCTCGAGGCGGGCCCCGGAGCTGGCGCGGCGGGCCCGAGCCGCTCCGCGGGCGCGGTGGCGGGGGAGTCCGCCGGGAGCGAGCAACGGGCCAGGCCGGCGCGCGGAGCCGCGGCTGCAGGATGCTCCGGAGCCGCTCGCCCGGCGGGATGCGGGAAGCCAGCAGCAGCCTGGCAAGCTCCGCTGCAGCCCCACGTTGCCTAGAAATGGATCACCTAGGAGAAGCGAGTCCGCAAGAGAGCGGTGCTGTCAGGCGGAGAAGGGAACCGAGAGAGGAAGAGCTTCTAATAACCACCTCCTCCCCCTATCTGCAATACAAGGGAGAAACAAAACCGCGCTCTCAATTCCCTGGGAATCTTCACCCGGACTGAGAAAGGCAGGACTCACAGAGAAAGCAGTGAAGTCCCCCACCTGCCTTAGTGTTTTCTTCTTTTTTTTTTTTTTTTCCCGAGGTTAAAAGCAACCTAAAAAAGCCACCCCACTTATTTAACCTTGCTATCCCCCAACAGGTATCGGACTTTTTTCTAGTCTTTGTCTGGAATTAGTCACATTGGCTGAGAACAAATTAGGGACACCTAGTCACTTAGGGAAAAGAAGACCCAGAAAGCTTTTAATGAGATTTCAATTATAAAGTTATAAAAAGCTGAGAATGTGCTAATTACCTTTTAAACAGTGCTGAGTTTTTTTTTTCTTTTTTTTTTTCTTCTTCTTTTTTCAGTCTCTTTTTTGGCAATCAGGATACAGAAAGAATTCTGAAATACTGTCAGAAAAGAGACAGTCTTGAGATTTTTAAATGTATCTAATAATACAAAGTCAATAAAACAAAAAAACAATGCTTCAGTGGTCAAAATACTGCATTAAGTTAATCACCTGTGCGGTTGGGTCGTCATGGGGAAGCTCCTTTCCGTCCTTGGAAAGCTGTGAATGCTCTATAGGGCAAGCTCCCAGCCTTGAGAGGGGGAATTTTGTGCAAGCATATCCCTCCTCCTGGTGACTTCTTAAAACGACTACTTTATATCCTTTTCTCTTACTGCAGGAGGGGGCTCTGTTAACTCAGTCCCAAGTGTCTAACTGAGGTTAGGTATCAACAGCCTTGACACTGTTTCAATTACAACTGTAGTCCCCTGGAAATCTTGTTACCAAGGGGGTGCATGTCAGAAAACACCATTCCTTTGAAGACTGGCTGAGCTCTGTTCCTGTTCCCTCAATGACTGCCTTTCTCTCTCTTTGATGATAACTTGGCTTAATTGCCCATTCTCACCTCCGCAAAGTCTTATCCTTCCTTCATCTTCTAAATTTTATCCTTGGACATTCCAGAAAATGATTTTTTCCCCTCGGTTGCTACTCATACCAACACTTCCTCCTGCATCTCATATAGTCCATTCAAGCTCCTCACCACACCAAGAGAAGGATCCTGTCACCTAGGAAACAGTGCCCCACCTTTTAATGTGAAATGATTCCACCCATCTTCTCTACTCTCACTGCAGTCTACCTTTGTATCACAGAAACAAACAAACAAAAAAAAAAAAAACTGCTTTGGAATTTGGAATTAGTTCACCAGTGCCTTCCATAATGATCAAGACTTAAACACCTTTTCCTCCTTTCTCCTTTTGCAGAGAGCTCTAGTTGTTGAACTTCTGAATCTAGAAACAGTACTTCCAGGAAGCCATCACTGCCTGTATTTCCCAATCAATTTGCATCAACTCTTTGTCTCCACCCCCATGAGTACACAAGAATTCAATATGGATTATGTTCATGTTATTATTTGATGTCATTCTACTATTTGAAGCATTCTGGTTTATTTTCATGAATGTTTATACAGATGATGAGATTTTTTTTTTAATGGATGTGTTTCCCCAAGACACACAGGGTCATTTTAAAAGCAAGTGAGTCACTGTGTATTTTATGAAGAAAAAAATGTGAAGTCATCATTTAAGATGGACACAACAATATCATATCTTAGGATCAGAGAGGTAGGTGGAGCTTTAAAGCAATAATTTTATCATTCTCCTCATAATCAGTGCTATTCTTGGAGAAAAATTAATAGCTAAATGCAGTCATGTTCATATAACCTATTAGAAACTTATTTTAATGTACCATAAATAAAAAATTGTCATTATTCCAAAATACTCTGTTTAGTAGTTTTCTATCATAAATTCACTGTGGAAGAATCTGGTGCTTTAGCATGCCTTCTGCTTCTGTGATAAAACATTGACTAAACCAACTTATACAAAGAAAGGGTTTATTTGGCTTATACTTCTATGTGACTGTCCATCATTGAGGGAAGACAACTCAGGAACTCCATCAACAACATGGAGGCCAAGGAATAATGCTGCTTCCTGGTTTGTTCCTCATGGCTTGCTGATCCTGCTCTCTTATACATCCCAGAAACACCTACCTGCCTGGGGTGGAACTTCCATACTACCCATGAATCAATAGAATGCCCTTGGAGACATGTCTACAGGCCAATCTCCTGGAGACATTTTCTCAATTGAGATTTTCTCTTCCCAGGTGACTCTGGTTTGTGTCAAGGTGACACAACTAAAGGAGCACACCTGGACTTCTGTGCAAAGGGTGTGTGTAAGTATGAGTAAGTCACAAACTCCAAAGCTTGAGACTCAATCTATAAGCAACCTAGTTCTGTAAGTATATCCAACAGGTAGCCATAGTTCATAACCACTCTTCTAACACTTGGACATATAATGGGATGTGGGTGGTGCATCACAAAACCCACAAAGATGTAATGATCAACTTCTGTCAGTCAAAAGCAGTCATCCAAACATGGGTTGAGGCTTTCTAAATTTAAAGCAAGACAGCTAGTATAAAAGTAAAGTATAGCACTGGCTTCTTAATTTTCAATTTAGGAATGAACAGCAACTTTATCAGTGTTCAAGCACTTCCTATGCCCAGTGTGGCCTAATTATTTGGGTTTGTATAAATATAAATTTATATACTTACACAAGGCATAACTATATTTTTTAGAAAATTGGATAGATTAAGATAGTTACCTAGAAACAAAGATTTACAATGTACAAAATAGATGTTAAATACCAGGTGTAAAAATAAAATATTCACTGACTGTGTTTATTAATTGTTTATTTCTGTACAGGTAATTGAACCTTGTATATGTTAGGCACATGTTAAGAAATGTCTCTATCACATAACTGTATCTTTAGCTTGTTCTTTTCCTTACTCCGTTATTGTTGAGACAGCTTGTTAGTAATTTGTCCAGGTTGGCCTTGAACTTGTGCTTCTTCTGCCCCAGCCACCTAAGTAGCTAGGATTTCAGACCTATACTAACAAGCCAAACTTAGTTGTGTTTTCTAAATGGACATGGCAAAGTTGGGTTCCCTTTCATTCATGCTTCTTCACTTGAATTCAGGTATAAGATGTGGGAATGAGGGATGCATCTGGCCTACTGTACTCGTATTCAGTCCTTATGAAGACAACCTTCATTTACTAAAGTTTTATAACAAGCACTTAATTTTGCAGGAAAAAAATGTAAGTGAATGATAATTGATACTTCATGGATTTTTCCAACCTGAGACTGTGTCTTCACTGAAGAATCATTGTGATTGGAAAACCAGTGATGTAGAGAAGTTGTAGAAAGTGTGAGCAACTTCAACATGTAAAGTGTAATAATCAGTGATTTTTATATGAAAAGCAGAATTTTAGAGAAGTATTATTTTGTGTTGATGGATTAGGGCACATCCGGGCTCCTTCAAAACCATATTGTGTAGAAGGAAGCAAGACCATGAGACCATGCATACAGTAGATCTTTCTTGAATTTTCACTTGAAAAACATCTAAGAATTTAAGTGTCTACATTTGTAAAATAAGCTTTTTACTATTAATAAACAGTGTCAAATTAACTCATATTCATCAGTTCTTTAAAGTGCTAATAATAAACCATTATACATTGGGTTTTGTTTTAACATAAAAATCAATGCATTTATAAGTGTTTACCTTAAATTTAAGGCATGGTTAAACTTTCCATATAACACTACCAAAATGTATTTAGACGATTATTTTAATTATGTATAATATCATTAGCATTATAAATTTTGGTGGCCACATAAAAGAATCTAAATAAATTACAACCATACCATCACTATATGAAGAAATAGAAGAGAACAATGGCCAACCACATATAGATATAAGTAGTTGTAATAAAAGCAGTTGAAGTTATGCATAAATGTACAATGGTGGAATATAAAAGCATGAATTTTCTTTGGATGAGGAGCCTGAGGTAATTTTTTTCTTTTTTTACTTAACAGATCATGGAAATTCAGTGTTAATGGAACTGCAGAGCCTGATTTATTCAGTTTCTTATTTTTCTCTGTAAATGAGGATAAGGAAATTCAGTCCCAGAATTTGAACTGATATTTCTTAGAAAAAAAAATGTAAACTTAGAAAACAGAGTTTGGCTTTGGTATATTTATTTGTTTTGTGCATATGAATGTTTTGCCTGCATGTAATACGTGCAACCTGTGCATGTTAACTGAGTGAGAAAAAGGCTAATTCCCTAGAACTAGAGCTGTGGGTAGTTGTGAAGCAATGTAGATGCTGGGAACCAAGCCACCTAGTGGGTGATGAACCACCTCTCCAGCTTCAGAAAACACAGGTTTTTATTTTTAATTTATTTCAAAAATTGCTATGTAATACATCTGTGTTAAGTGTGCTTTGTCATTTTTTCAAATTGATTTCTTCCTAGTTTGCAATATATTTTGTCAATACAAAAATTATGGGCTGGTATTTCCCTCCTTCTATCTTTCCTGTCTTCTCCCTTCTAATTTAAGTTCTCAAATGCTTTGCACCTTTTAAGAGCTTTCTATAAATGTATACGACTGTCTCAGCTGAAAATATTTTTTAACTAAATGAGATATAAATTCCAAACAATTTCTGTAACCATGCTGATTGTTAAACACAAATGTTTTACCATTATTTTTATAGCTAAATTTGACTGAAATGGAACCTTTCATTTCACATCTTTTTCACCATCCAAGGGACCATGATATTGAAGTTTTAGGCATAGGAACTTATTTATACAAATGTATATGTTGGTAGATATCTTCCATTTATCTCATCTCCAATGACTGAGGACTGATCAGTTTCATAAGGAATATGAATAAACATGAATTAACCGAAAGAAGTAAAATAATGACTTGCAACCTTTCAGGGACACTTATTTTTTTTTAAGATTGGCCCCTCACTACATTTTATGCTGTCCCCACAAGATGGCAGCCATGCCTGATGCTGATATAATCAGTTCACATTTTAAATGTCTCAATACTAGTGGTTTAAAAGATTGTTACTAACTTGCATTAACCAAATAGTTATAATGAAATAAACTTGATACTTTAAGTGACCTTTGTCCTTTGTTTTAGTTACTTCATATCCTACATTCTTTATTTTTTTTTTCTTCATGGAATTCTTGATTTTGGGATTTTTTGTTTGTTTTGTTTCCATCTTATCATATTTGATCAGTTAGGAATTAAATATCAAAATGGTGATCAATAGCCATATACTACTTAGAACATGAGAACATTTTTATTAAAATATGTAGTATAAATTTGAAAGCTTCAAAAACAAGGCTACTTTATTCAATTTTTCTAAAGAAGTAATTATGTTACTTATGTTCAAATAAGGACTGCACTCTGCCATAGAAGGGAAAGTATTTTTTCTATTATATGACAGATTATTCTTGTGTGGCATATTCGTTCTGTGCCATGACTGGTAGGTCAAAGGCAAAATGAGTTCATAATCTCAATGATATTATTAATTATCACTGTACTTCCTCACATGGAAGTCAAATACCATTATTTTCCCATAATAACTGCTTTAATTGTTAAAAGAAAATTTTTTCAGGAGACACCACTGACATGGATGGATTTGAAGTTTGTTTGTGGACTATGCTTCAGATATTAAACTGTACATTTTAGTTTGAAAGTTATTGTATATTAAAATATCACATATAATCAGACAAATCTAGATACATAAATAACATTTGGTCTTGTTAAATATTTGATCATTTATGGTTTATGGCTATATGACTCTGGGAGTGCCAAGCAAGTCATAAAACTTTGAAAACATATAATTTCAATTCTTCATCAGCAAATACATAATCCATGAAGACTTTTATAAGAAAATTTGTTCACTATACCTAAAAGTCACTGGTAAATTTCAGTATTTGAATAAAGGTATGGATACATGGATAAACAATTAGTGAACAATTGGGTAAACAATTAGTATGGAATTGGAATATAAACAAATATAGTGGAATAATGCTCATGTCATATGACTTCATCTTCTCAATTACTAACAAATAACCAGATTGCAAAGGTTTCAGAATGGCCTCGTCACAGATCATCTCACCTGGTTTTCATTCCATGTTTTACCACATGGGTAGATGCTATGTTTGATCTGAAGAAGATGAAAGCTGTTTTCAAGGATATCTTTGAGAGATGTCAGTAGAAATAATATCAGCAACATAAATCCATATATGAGTCTCTGTCTAAATTTAACTTGACGTATTTTCAGTTTGGTGTATATGACCAAAGACAATTTAGGGGAAAACATTGAATTTTAAGTTAGTTCTCTTAGAATTCATTTAGAGTTTGCAAATGTAAAATAAGTTGTAGGGTATAATTTTATTTCCTATTATTTTTAAATACTATTGCTTTATGGTACTTTCTATTTCACCCAGAAAGCCGAAAGCAAGTTAGATACAAGGTTAAAGTTGTGAGTATGAGACAATAGTCCAAATTTTTAAAAAGTTAGTGTTTGTAGAAAAATCTGACTCAATATTCCTCACATTGGACTTTGCTATGGTTTAGAACAATGGGTAATTTTCCTTCTAATTTCATGTGATAAAAGCTTGGTTCCCTATCCAGGTGTGGTGTAGCACCCCTTTAATCCCAGCACTGGGAAGCTAGAGGCAGGAGGATCTTTGAGTTTTAGGCCATGTAGGGTGACTTCCAGGACAGCCAGGGCTATTCAGAGAAACTTTGAAACTTTTATCAAAAAGCAAATTCAAAAACAACAACAACAACACACACACACACACACACACACAATTAAGATTAATTAATCCAGGTGTGTCTATTTAATGGGTAATTGGCATACATGTTTTCTTTTTAGAATACTGTATAGATGTCTGCTGTTAACTTAGAATTCAAAAGTAAAGTTTAAGAAAGAACATCATTATAATTGTAAACTTAACTATGAGAAAAAGATAGACAATCAAACAGATAAACAGACAGATAAGTAGGTAGAAAGACAAATATCTTTGAACTTATTAGAAAACTGAGCAGTAAAATAGAAAAAAAAAATTCATTACAGAAAATATCAACCACACCCAACATGAGACAGGGCATATCACTGTGGAAGGGAAGAAGTTTCTGTAGAAGAAAAAAAGAAAAAAAATTCGGCCAAGTTTTAATGAATTACTAAAGCTTGATTTTAGTCCTGACTATAATTCCTGAGAATTCATACACTTGTATTTAGTCTCTTCTGTATACCTCTACTACATGGTCATAGGTAAAATGAAGATAGAGAACATGTTATTGCTAAAGGCATGATCAAATTGGAGCAGGTTCAAAGTATAGTGGCTAATTTTTTTCTCTTCATTAGGTCTTTTTCTGTAAGTAGAAAGAAGTGTTGAGCTGCTAGAGAAGAGAAAGCAAACTGTCTTATCTTCAGATCACAGTGAAAATCTAATGTTTTATGTAGAAGCAAATCATATCAGTGTTTATGGAAGGTTAATAAGCCCAGCTTTCCAATAAGTACAAGAAAATATTACTATTGGAGGAGAAAAGAATGAATCAAGGTTATATGACCATGGAAGAGAAGCATAAAACATATGATATTGCCAATGGTAGTGAGAGGAATAATGATATAATCTCCTATTAAATATCCTTTAAGGAAGCAAGTGTGAACATGATATTATCAGTAGGAGAGAGGTAACTGTGACAATATAGCCTCACTTATGTCACACAGAAAGATGCATGGTTCTTGCCTACGATTGAAGCTGTATCCTCTAAACCAAAATCTATCCCTTGTCTTCCCTAAGAGTATCACAATGAATAAGATACCATAGCTGTTGAATATTTCGGAGAGGAAAGAGTGGAGTGAGATCCTTGATTCGGCTCAGTGTTGTACAAGTAACTGAAAGGTATGTACCTAAAAGGTATGTATGGAGCAGAAAATTTGAGAAAATCCTCATCATCACACAAAGTAATTTAGTTCAGTGATGCCTGCACTGAACAATAAATGCCAATGGATAAATAAAATACAAAACTAATTACATGGATATGATTGGGCACATCTGTAGTTTTAGCAGCAAAACAAGACCCAGACCAGCCCATGCTACAAAGCCAAAACCTGCTTCGAAAATCCCCATCTCTATCTGTCTTCCTGTCTTTCTGTCTATCATCTTACTCTATATCTCTGTCCCTTCCCCCACTCCCCTACCACACACTCTTACCATCTAATAACACTAATATGCTACCATTTGTTGTAGCCTGATATTTATCCCTGGCATAACACAATTATTGCATTGCCATGTGGCCTGATATCCATAGAAAGTCCATGAGTAGACAATTCAGTGGTAGCTAGATCTCTGGTGGTGGTGATGGAGCTATTGGTACTTCCAAGGATAAAGAGGAAGAGGGTCACATGGATACCTAGGATTCCAGTTATTACTCATCTTTGTTGATTCTCCTGCTGCAAATGATCTGGGAAGATGCTAAATGGTTTAGGAAGCAAAAGATTAGTAGAAGGTGGACCTCCATGATGCAGCTCCCATGGATGTGACTCTGTAATGATACAACTGTTTTGAGGACATCTACCTATTATAGACAGACGCAGAAATCTTCTGTTCTGACCACCCAGTCCCAAATAAATATGCAAAGGCTTATAATAATTACAAAATGCTTGGACAATAACACAGGCTTATTATTAACTATCTCTTACTTTTAAATTAACCAATTTCTATTAGTCAATATATTGCCATGTGGCCATGGCTTTACTGTTAATCTGGCATCTTGTATCTTGAATGGCTCACTGGCATCTCTCCTGACTCCACCCTTCTTCATCCCAGTCCTCAGTTTCATTGTCCTGCCTAACTTTATCCTGCCTTGCTATAGGCCAAACAGCATTATTATTAATCAATGAAAGTGATACATATTCATAGCATACAGAAGGTCATCCCACAAAATCTTCAGATTACCTTCACTCCAAATCCATAAATCCAATAAAAATCGTCTAACCAAAATGGAATATGGTATATAGCCATTGCTTTAGCATGTCATTAATGCCCTCTGTGGATTGAACATATGTATATTTTTTACGACTCACTGGAAAATGTTAATAGAATGGAACCTCAAGAGAAAAGTATTTGTATATACTCCTTCCAACAAATGTTTTTCATTTCAGATTCTGCTGTTCTTCATTTCAGAAATTTCAGCATTCATTCATTCTAATCTTAAAATAAAGAAACAATAGGAAATAAAAGCAAGAATTTCCAGAGAGGTCTACCAACCACACAACAACAACAATAATGAACAATTATAACAGTTACAGAGCCATAAAAATCATCTAGAGCCATTACTGGAAGGAATATGATGAGGAACACAGTAGAAAGGAGAGAATATATATAAGCATATAAGGAATTTCTATAGAAAAATAGAAATATATAGTGAACTCACTTTTTCTTTTTGAAAATGGAGAATCAGAGCATCAAACAGTGATGCAAATAATGAAGAATTTCTCTGGTGAGCTTCACTCCATACCTGAGGGAGGAATTCATGACTCTAATTCATTAATAAAAATTACTCAAAATGAATAAGTATTTAAAAAATACTGTACACATCATACAGAAGTTGTGAGACAAGATCAAGTTACTTTAACTCACAAAGTTAAGGGAAGAATTGATAAAAGGAGATACTAGAAAGTTAATGAAATCATATGATAAATTCACATATTTTAGCAAAGACTAGAAACCAGAAACTAGATAGCTGTGGTTAACAGTTCAATTTTGATTTTTAAATTTAAATTAGAAAGTTTAATACAAGAAATACTAAGACACATCTAAAATATGCTTTAAAAAAAGTAAACATATTTGAAACCCATGTGAAAAGAAGAAACACTGTACATATAGGAAGAAAGAATTACGACACATTTTCTATTAAAAATATTTAAGCAATAATAGTTATTAACTAATTGACCCTGTAGCTGCCTTTCACTCTGTCTCAGACACCAGGGTCCTAATCTAAGTGATCATTTACTTAGGACTAAGAACTGACACCTGAATCACATGATGTTGGAGCACTCCAGCCTGGAAGTCCAGGGAAGACTATGCCCTGCCTCTCCCTCCATACTGGCCAAGGCCAATTTGCACTATGGTACTAATTAGTGCCCACCCTTGTAAGTCCTCACATGTAGGTAAGGTCAAACAGTTTGAACACTGCCCTCTGAAAACTTTTTTAAGAATTAGAAATTGTCTTTGTTACCTGCATTTAATGGGCAGAGGCCTTGCTATCCCTTTTAAGTTCTCACTTTGATGCTATATCTGTGCTGATATTCTGGGAACAGATAGATTTGTCTCTCCCTCCAGAACCACTATCATGTTGTACATGGAGGCTTCCTCTTCAGATAATGCTCCTTTTCACCCTGGAAGACCTGTTCTCTATTTCAGGACACCATCACCTAATAAAGCTTCACTGATGGGTGATAACAATAAGGAATGCCATTTAAAAACCAAGTTCACCAATTAAAGCTCAAAGCCAATGAAAAGTATTCAAAAACAAAGACAAAATAAAGTCAATTGAGAAAAAAAAAAACTAATGTAATTCACTTACAAAAGAAAGAAATAATGAGATTTATTTTAATGCCAAAGATGCTTGATGTTAAATAACAATATCTGGATTTATAGAGAAAGATGATAAAATGAACTGAAATAGTGAAATAGAAAGGAAATAGAAAAAGGATACTATTTTTCTTACAAAAGTATTTTTGAAGTAATTTTAATTTGCATTCCTAAGGATGTTAAATACTTTTTTTAAATGATTACTTAGTCATTTGCTTTTCTTCTTTTGTCTTCAGTTCCATGGCCTTCTTTAAATTCAGTGTTGTCTTCTTGGTGTTTAGTTTTGTTTTTGTGTGCTTGTGGTTATTGTTGTTGTGGATACTAATTCTGTCAGATGTGCAGCTAGCAAAAGCATTTTCCTGTTATCTTGGCCTCGTTTTCACTCTATTATTGGCATCCTTAGCTACATAGATGCTTTCTGTTTGATGAGATCTCATTTGCCTATTGCTTATCTTGTTTCCTTCATTGCCAGAGTCTTCTTTAGAAAGATATCTGGGCGCCTAAGTAGAAACATACACCCTACTTCTACCCTCTAGCAATTTGTGGGTTTTAGGTCTTTTGTGGAGATCTTTGATTCTTTTGCAGATAAGATTTTGCAGGGTGAGAGATAAGAATCTAGCCTCACTCTTCTATAAGCAGCTATTCAGTTTGGTCCACACCATCTGTTCAAGATGCTGTCTTCTCTCAAATGAGTATTCTTGGCATCATTATCAAATATCCGTTAGGTGTAGAGGTTTAGGCTTAGATTTGGATCCTCAATGCTATTCCATTGATCAATACAGCTACTTTAATGCCAGTACCATGTGGTCTTTATAATCTGGTTCTGCAATATATCTTGAAATCTGGAATGCTAATGCCTCCAGCAGAGCTTTTATTTCTCAGGATAACTCAAACTTGTATGGGCAACTAGTTTTGACAAGAACAGTAAGTAGACACTAAAGCAAAGAAGAGATTTATATAAATATTTAAAGACAATTGTGTATCTGCATTAAAATTATGAAACTGGATGTTTGTTTTCTATTTTTTCAAAGAAATTTAACTGAAAGTAGAATGAGGACCTAAGCAAAAGTCCTAAATCTAAAATAAATGCAATACAAGAAAAAAAAAATGTCCCTGCTTCTGGTCCTGGAAACATTTTTTTTTCTTTATCAGAACAAAATCTCACATAAAAAAAATGGGTCTTGACAATGGCTTATAAAATTCCCAACAGATGCAAACATGGATAAGAAGGACTTCACCAAACTCAGAGGTGTAAACACATGTCAGTACAAATGTTCTGACATTATTTTGGAAGACTCCCCACATCCTTTGACAAGAACTTGATAGCTTTAACCAGGAAGCTTCCTCATTGAAGACTAGCTCTCATAATTTGGGAAGAATTCAGAGAAAATTCTGTCCACAGAGAAAGGCAATCAATAGTTACATCCAGCTGCCATGCCAACAAATCACAACAATGACAAGTGTGACAAGATATTCTGAAAGGTTCAATAGTGACACATATCCTGGATGTAACAGTAGTCACCTAATTGGACTTAAGAGCCACTCAATGGGAGGGAATTTATGCCTGGCAGTACATATTTAGACAGCAACCCAGGGATAGGTGGGGCAATGGAACCTAGAAGAGAGCTTATTGCTGTCTGTTTCCTAAACCACTGTAATCTCCAACAACATTCTAAATATCTTATCCTTATACTCAGGGAAAAGTGTATTTCCCACCCCTCATCAAAGAAACATCTTTTTTTGCAGCAGACAGAAACCATTACATAAAGACACAACTGCTCAAAATTCAGAGAACAATTAGATATAAAGTGTTCATCCCCAGTTAATATAGTTACAACACAGCCTCTATACTGACTACTCAGGGAACTTTATGGAAGGGTAGATATATTGATCATATGAACTTAAGGACAAGCAGAGATACTGTGAAATAATCTCTGGGGAATAATCTCAAATGATTGTCACAGGTGACAATTTTCTGAACAGAACACCATTAGCACAGGCACTAAGATCAACAATTAATAAATGGGACCTCCTGAAACTGAAATGTTTCTGTAAGGCAAAGAACACTGTAAATAGGACAAAATGGCATCCTACAGAAAGGAAAACGATCTTTACCAACCCCACATCTGACAGAGGACTGATTTCCAAAATCCATAAAGAACTCAAGAAGTTATATATCAACAAACTAAATAATCCAATTAAAAAATGGACATACAGATCTAAACAGGGAATTACCAACAGAAGAAACACAAAGGGCTGAGAAACACTTAAAGAGATGTTCAACATCATTAGCCATCATGGAAGTGAAAATCAAAAAGACTCTGAGATTCCAACTTAAAACTGTCAGAATCAATAAGATCAAAAACTGCCGAAGAAAATGTGGACAAGGAGAACACTTCTCCATTACTGGTGGGGAGGAAAACTTGTACAGACACTTTGGAAGTCAGTATGGCAGTTTCTCAGAAAACTTGTGGTAGATTGGGAATCAATCTACCACAAGACCCAGCTATACCACTCTTGGGCATATATACCCCAAGGATCCTCAATCATACCACAAGGATATTTGCTCAACTGTGTTCTTAGAAGCTTTATTTGTAATAGCCAGAACCTGGAAACAACCTAGACGCCCTTCAACTAAGGAATGGATGAAGAAAATGTGGTACATTTACATAATGGAGTATTACTTAGCTGTTAAAAACTAGGACACCAGGAAAATTGAAGGCAAATGAATGGAGCTAGAAAAAAAAATCATACACATATTTAGAAAGACAAGTGTGGTATGTACTCACTCATAAGTGGATATTAGCGGTAAAATAAAGGATAGCTATGGTACAATTTACAGACCTAGAGAGACTGGGTAACAAGGTTCATGGGGGGAATTCCAGGATCTCCCTGGGAAAGGGAAATAGAAGGAATTTTGCAAGTGGACTGAGGGCAGGTGGGAATGGGAACATGAGCCATCAGGCTAAGGGTGACAGAGGGGAAGAGTACTGAAAGAGACTCTTGGGTGTGTGTGTGTGTGTGTGTGTGTGTGTGTGTGTGTGTGTGTGTATGCATGTTTTATAAGACATCACAAGAGGGAATGAGAGTGAAGAAAGTGGACCTTTTTAAGAATATATATTATTATAAGAATTACATAAAACACTGTGGGGGATCTTTTAAAAGTTACAATTAAAACTGTCATTTGACTCATATTTCTTTTCTGGTTCATATTCAAAAAAAATAAAATTGGTATCTTATAGAAACATATACCCTTTAATAGATGCTACAGCATTGTCTTAAATAGTGAAAATATGGAACTAATATTTTATTACTTATTATTGACAGATTAATGAATGAAAAAATGTGATATTATATATTCATATAAATGTAAAATTTACAAACAAACATTGAAAATGTATATGCTCACACATAGTATCAACAGGAGAAAACTAAAAAAAGCACATGTAGAATAGAATTATGGTTACTTGCATTTCAAAGAGGGATAGAATAGAGAGAATTCATTTTTGAACACTTAACTCATAGAATGAACACTATGATCAATTATACTGCAATATAAGCTGTAAAAATTTTAAAACAGTAGATTTTAGATGTCTTTATCATCACACAAAATTATGTATAAATTTCATGAATATACTAATTCATTTAATTGGTGCAAACACCTCACTATATGTACATATATCAAAATATCTCTGTGTACACACTAGATTTAAACAACAAAAATTTCATTTTAAGAGGGAAGCATACAAATCTACATCATGATTGTGAATTTCAATATTGTCTCTCCATAATGAGTTGAAGTTGTTAGGAAAATAATGTGGAAAAATAATATAGATTTGAACATTACTATTAGAGAAAATAATTTAATTGAAAACTATAAATTATTATAATACTATAATGAAAGCACCTATTCTTTCCAAGATCACAAGAAAGATTCTTCAAAGGAAAAATTTTTGGAGCCATAATTCAAATATCAGCGAATTTAAAAGTATTGAAATCATAAAAAGTATGGTAAAAATAAACAATCATATCTGGAAAGTCAAATATATTTGGAATTGGAGCAATACATTTCTAAACTGTCTGTAAATCAAATAAGAAATCATAGGGAATTTTAATCACATAGAAATGAGTAAGAAATATAAAATCTGTGAAACAAAGAGAGAACAATGCCAGAGAAAAAATTATGCACATTAAAAAGTATGAATTTCATTATAGAACTAGCCACAACTCCTATCTTAACCTACTAGAATAAAAGGACATGTTAAATCATAGCTAGCAGAAACAAATGAATCATAAGCACTAGGTAGAAATTACTGAAATTTTAAGCATAAATAAAATACAATAAGCAAATGAAGCTATATATATTGGTTCTTTCAATCAGATAAATAAATATGTCATTCTGTAGTCTCAAGCTCAGTTAGGGACTCTCAGTGACAGTACCCCAACCAAATACCAACTGCTCTACTTACCATATTACCCATGGACTGCAGGGCATTTTGTGACTCTGACTCTCAGTCAGAAATCCCCTAAGCTCACCTTTCATCCCACCAATCAAGGACTGTATGACATCTTGTCCTCCTGACCACAGATGAGGATTACCATCTTGATCTCAACCTCATCTTCCTCTACCTGGAATTAATATGGCATCCAGAACCCTACTTCTAAGAACCATTACTCACTCCCTCCATCATCCTACCTACTGCTATTCAAGGACAACCTACAGTAACCCATGATACTTTCACAGACTTTAAAAGGTTTACAGTAAAAAAATCTTCTAAAGATGCAGAAAATTGCACTTGAACTAAGAAGTTACACAATATCAAGCTAAACCTGGATCATTTCTGATACTCCACTCACTCATCAAAATAGTTCCCTCAATTGTGAAACCCAAAAACCATTCAAATGATCAACAACATGACAAGTTGTGGTAACAGAAAAACAAAAAAATGACAACAACAACAACAAAAAAACAACCAACAGAGATAAAATCATATATCCACACCAAGAAACACCACCAATATCCTGTGTCAAGATGTCTAGATTTCTTGTCAAAAACACAAACAACATAAATCATCAATAAATTCACATCTCATTATAATGTTCTCTGTGAAAAACACCTAGCTGATTTACAAGACAGTTATTTCAAAATAGCAATTACAAATATATTCAAGAAACTGAGAGGATATGAATAAAGTCCAGAATTAAGAAAATAAAACAACACAGTTAAACAAAATAATGAGCACTACTAGGGACATGACAATTTAATAAAGAGAATTGCTGAAAGACCACTGAAACAATACTTAAAATGAAAAATTCACTCAGTGAAATAAAAACTCAGTGGAAAGACACACCAAGAGAACAGGCCAAATGAAAAATAATATATCAAGCCCTGAAGGCAAGGTTGAGGGCTTGGATCACTCAGTCAAAGAAAATTAAATACAAAACTGCAGGAATAAGCATGAACTCTGTGACATCATATGAATCAAAGATATAATATAAAAAAATCACAAATCAGAGAAACAGAGAAGTATTTTCAACAAAACCACGCAAAAAAAAAAAAAACCTAAATCAAAGCAAAGAAATGGCTTTCAAAGAATGAAAGTCATACAGAACACACAATGGACAAGACCAGGAAAGAAACTGTCAATACCACACAATAATCAAAACACAAAATGTACAAAATGAAGACAATATATTGCATGCTGTAAAGGAAAAAGATCAAGGCACATAAAAATTGAGAACACTATTATGTCAATGTTAACTCTGAATACCAGAAAAGTCTGAGCTAATGTTCTACAAGTTCTGAAAGACCACACATTCCGGCATAGACTATTATACCCAGCAAAACTAGCAGTTATAATTGAAAAAGAAAGAAAATTTTCTATGGTAAAACCACAGATTTAAGGAGTGTATGAACACTAAATCAACTTTAAAGATGATACTAGAGTTAAAACTTCAGACTGAAGAGAAAGCTAAATATATCCAATGGGGCATAATGGATAATTTTAAAAATTCTATATGAATTAATCAAAGGATATCTAAGAAAAACACCACCACAAAAAAGTAACAAGCAGTGATACATATTAGTCAATGATAATTCAACACTAATGATCTCAATTCCCCATTAAAAACACACAGGCTATCAGATTGATTTAGCAAACAGGACTCATACTTTTGCTTCATTCAATAAATAAAAATCACCATGGAAGATAGATACTTCCTTAGCATAAAAGGATGGGAAAACAAACTCAAAAGGTAACTCAGGAAAATGGAGCTAAGGAACAAGTAGATATATTTGATCTATAACTTTTGAAGTAAACTCAAAACCTAAACTAGTCAGTAAAATTAAGGAGGTACATATTATGTCCTTTGAAGACAACAGCCACCAACAGAACATTAAAATACCGAATATTTATGCTCCAAACACAAGAGAACCCAATTTCATAATACAAGTACAAGTATATCTAAAATCACAAGTTAACCTCAACACAGTGATATCATGAGTAACTCTAAGAACAACAATAAAACTACAAAAAACCTACAATCTCATGGAAACTGAATAATGCTCAACTGAATCACAATGGTTAAAAAAATAAAGAAAAAAGATTCTAGAGATCAATGAAAAAAAAAAAAAAACTTATAACTATAAAGCAGTGTTAAGAGGGAAATTCATAGCACTAAAAGAACTAATTCTCATCAAAGAGGGGTTACCCAGATGAAAACTAATCAGAGACATTCTGGAGTTAAAGAGTCTAACACACAACTACAGAACTAAATAATAAACATTAAATAATAAACATTCTGCTCTGAAGTCCATGTAACTCACTCCAAAATAGACTACATATTAAGACATTAGACAAAGAGGAAAACTGAAACAACATCCTTTATTCTATTTGGTCGCAAAGGACCAGAGGTGGACATCAACAGCAATGGAAGCTACATAAAGTTCATAAAATCAGGGGAAAATACAGTAATAAATGAAAACTAAATCAAGGGAGTAATCAAGAAAGAAATTTGAAAATCTCCAGAACTGAATGAAAATCACAAGGTAGTATCCAAGATCTGTATGACATGATAAGGCAGTGCTAAGAGGATAGCTGCTACTCTAAGTGCCTACCTTAAAAAAAAGACAGATCTCATATTAATAACCTAATCATGATTCTTAAGGCCTTGAATAAAACAATCACACAAAACAGTACCCTAAAAGTGTAAACAAAATGAGATAATTAAAACTATAACTGAAATTAATAAAATAGAAATAAAAAGTAACAATATAAAGAATCAATGAAACAGAGTTGCTTCTTTGAAAACATTAACAGGATTTAGGAAATTTTAGCCAAAATAACCCAAAGAGATGACTAACACAAATACAACCAGACATGAAATTACAAACATTAGAAAAGACACTGAGAAAATTTAGAGAATCCTAAGGACATATTTTAAAATCAATATGCCACTAAACTAGGAAACATAAGAGAAATGGATGAATTTCTAGATAGATATGACCTATCATTTTAAAAAGATTAAGTAAATAACTTAATTTTGTAAATTATCTTTTTTTTTTTTTTTTTTTTTTTTTTTTGGTTTTTCGAGACAGGGTTTCTCTGTGTAGCTTTGCGCCTTTCCTGGGACTCACTTGGTACTCCAGGCTGGCCTTGAACTCACAGAGATCCACCTGCCTCTGCCTCCTGAGTGCTGGGATTAAAGGCGTGTGCCACCACCGCCCGGCCCTGTAAATTATCTTTGTAAGTTAATTTTGTAAATGAAATAAATAACTTAATAATAGACCTGTAACAGCAATTGAGATGAAGTAATTACAACTGTCCACTAAAAGGAACCAAGGACAAGACAGATTTGGTGTGAGATTTGAGGCTGCCTCAGATTGAGCCAGTTCAGGAGCTGGGGTCAAGTGGTTCAGGAACTTCTCTATTGGAATATGCTTGGGCATATGGTGTTGTCGTGTACATTTTAAAATGTACTTCTAAAGTACTTGGTTACCATGTCACTTTTTCAAAAGACCTCTCTGTATATACCCTCTCTACCCTGCCCTCCCACACCCAACCTCATTAACACTTCTTGTTCCTTTATTCTACTTTTAAAACATAAAAATTATGACAAAATTCAGTACCCATTCATGATAGATTGTAACATGAATCTTAAAAGGTCTTATTAATAGAAAAAACAAAAAAAAAAAACAAAAAACACTGAAGCCAGATGTTAGAGTGAAAGCTGAAAGATCAGAGAAACAGATCAAGCTAGCCACGTTCTTACCTCTACAAAATCCTCAGCCTCAAGAGAGAGACTTCCTGTTTACTTAAGCCTTATATACCTTTCTTTGCCCTGACATCTTCCTTCCTTCCTTCCTAGTGCTGCGATTAAAGATGTGTGCCACCAAGCTCTGTTCCCAGTATGGCCTTGAACTCACAGAGATCTGGATAGATCTCTGCCTCCTGAATGCTAGGATTAAAGGAATGTGCTTCCACTGACTGACTTTTATATAATGGCTGGCTTTGTCCTGTGATCCATAATCAGGCTTTATTGGGGTCGCAATATATCACCACAGTAGACGCCACTGAATTCTGAATATTTAGAAACAGAAACTATTCTCTCACCTATCCTCTCAAAATGAAGCCACAGCACAAGAAATTCAAAAAAAATTCTATTTAATATATTTGTGATGAAAAATCTTTACATTTTTTTCTATTTTCTTTAGCATGATTTCCAAAAATCATAAGGAAAAAAATGATGTTAGCCATCCTCTAAAATATGAGCTGCTCAAGTCATCCACTCTCTCTATATATTTGAAATATTAAACTTTATGAAGAGAATTCAGGCCTGTTGAAGTGTGGGTTGGGTATAAATATTACTTTCCATTCAGCTCCTCATTATTATACACAAAAAGCACCATTACATGTTTATCACCACTTAAAGTCATGCACATGTTCAAGATGATCATGTAGTCCTTTTCTCATAGCTGTTTAGGCTTATATTCTTTTACACTTCAATTGAAAAATCTCCCTACCCTTAAAATAGCTAGTGACTATAAATGCTAAGACCTGCCTGCACATCTTGCTTTGATGCACTAAACATCACTTTCTCAGCTCAGAAGCTGGGTCCATATTTTTACTATGACAAACAATATCATTATAGCTGACATTTTTCTTATTGCATGCTCTTTCTCTCATAAATTATGACAGAATCATTACTTCTATGATAAGATGATGAGGAAACAGCTAACTAATGTGATAAATGATTGGGAAATGTTTTGAAAATAAATTAACTACAGAAGTTGTGGTTTATGTAGCCACCATAGTAAAGGATAACCTTCTAATTTTTCTTCTTGGAAGAATTAAATTTCCAAAGTAGCATTTAAATCTTGAAGAAAAAATATTCATACAGTTTTATGAAGTAGTATATTTAAATCACTGATTTAATATTACTCTATAATAAACTAAATACATTTTTAAATATAGGTTTTAAAATAAACAATATTCAGCTTAAAACTGATCATCGTTGATGCTCTGATTTTTATCTTTTTAAAAAGTGATGTTTTATTTATTGATCTGTTTATTTTGGGGGGATGGCATACCTACAGAGTATGGAAGAGGGTGTCAGATTCTCTGTAGCTGGATTACAGGTGGTTGTGAGCTGCCCTTGTGGGTTCTAGAACTGAATGAGTCAGCTGAGAGAAGAGCAAGTGCTCTTAAATTCTGAGCCATCTCACTAGTTCTTCCAACTGTTACATTATTTTTTTTTTCAAAATTCAGTAAAATCTTTTTGTGTATGAGTGTTTTTCCTGTATGTATGCCTGGGAACCATGCATATTCATCTAATAGTATCTTTAAGAAAACTTGCTTATAAACATTTTCATTCATTAAATTTAAATTTATTCTCACACAAAATGGTTTTATGTGCATGTATTTAATGAATAATGATTATTTTTAAGTGAGTGATCTTGTAGCTCTTTAGTTTTATGACACTTACAACTTTTAGTTCTCCAAAGCCAATGAATAACCATCACAAGCTATGTGATGACTCTTAACTGATTCTTACTAAGTTTTCAAATGTTTTGCTGTGGGACATAGGAAAGACATCCACAGTTGAAATTGATTATTAGGGTAAATTTTGTTAATGCATGAGGAAGAGATTACTTAGTGTGGAAGATATATTTTTCTCTCCTTGAATTAAATCAAGACTCAGGTTTTCAGGTGTTCATAGCATGTAAATGTAAAATTAGTAATATCAGATAATAAGATAATGAGCAAATATAGTTAGAATGAAAATAAATTCACAACACAGTCACTTTAATAGGAAATTTTTTTACTAATAAACTGAATTGGTAAGTTAAATTCTTGAATGTAGTATGATTATTAAAAATCAAGAAGCATGAAGACAAACTTCTAAACATAAAGTACAATGTTATTATCTATGAGGACTGTTGAAATATCTTCAAATTCTTGGCACAGATCTTAAAAGAATATTGTTGGGTAACAAATTCACCTACATGCTGTTGAAACTTTCTGTGTAATAACTGACTATTGATGATATTGAATTATTTTCTCTTTTTTATAATATAAATATTAGAATATATGTTAAAAAGAGAATGTCACTAAGATTTAAATTTGATGATGAGCATAATATGAAGGAACTTTATTTTTAAGAAAGAAGAGAATGGGAGAAAGACCATTCTCTTCTGTTATATTTGAAAGAGTCTCAGCAAGAATAAGTCAGATTTCTGTTTCTACTTGCAAACGGCAGGGTAAGGCCATAAGAAAGCCTTGGGAAAATGTGATTTTATACCTTTGGGAAATGTAGACATCAAAGGTAGAGAGTTCAGCTGTACCTCGATAGTGCTTCATATGACAGATAGAATAATCTCCAGTGTCTTCTTGTCCACACATGGGCATGCAGGCCAACACACAAATTGTTTTGCCTCACCTACAAAATATTCTGTTATGTTATTATTCCCTCTCCCTTTCTCTTTTACTTAATAATCTTCTATTTCCCAGCCTTAGTTTTTAGTGAGGTTTTGAACATTTATAATTTTAAATTGAAACATAAAATCATAAAGCTATTTACATATTTGAATGCATTTAAAATACTCAAATGGCAATATATATGAAATTTAAAAAATGGACTGGGTAGATAGCTCATCAGTTAAAAATACTGATTGCCTTCCTAGAGAACCTGGGTATGATATAAAGCACCCATATGGTGGCTCACCACCATCTGTGACTCCTGTTTCAGGGGATCTGATGCCTTCTTCTGGTATCTGACTGTGGTGGTATTCTAATTGTACTGAAATATGATTTTGATTGTATGTTAATAAATAAAGTTGCCCGGGGGTCAGAACTATTAGAGCCATAGACAGAGTGTGGCGGTGGTGGCACACACCTTTAATCCCATAGATCTCTGTGTGTTCAGGGATACAGCCAGCATTGGAGACATATGCCTTTAAGACCTAGGGGGCTGTACATTCAGACAGTGACGAGGCAGTCACGTGTTTGGGTTTACAACCAATGAGAAGGCAGAATGACTAGAAAAACGACTTACACACAGGAAATAGCTCTTTTTTGAGAAGCTGGGACACAGCAGGAGGAAGGGTGAGATTTTAGCTCTGAGCTCTGACCTCTTGGCTTTCTCTTTTACATTGTTTCTGTGTTTCTTATTTAATAAGACGGTTGGTTACATCTACATCTGACTTTACCAAGTATGAAAGCGATATACAGACAAACATACAGGCAAACCACTCATACACATGAAAATAACAATAATAAAATGGTTAAAAATTAAATTGGATGTTGAATTTGAATTTGCATATGACACACTGATCCTGTCAGAATGACATTCAGGAAATTTGAACACAGCAATTATTTTCTCATAGAATAAAAGTGATTTTTCCATTAGTATTGTTCAAAGCAAGATTTACTTTTCAGCAGAGTTAATTTGGAATAAATATACATAGAAACAAAAATGAATTAAGTTATTTTAGAATAAGGAAATTTGTGCTAAAACACTTCTGTCAGTTTTTTTTTTTTTTAATTTTCAGGTGCAAATGTTAAATTTTTGAAAATATTGAGTTCAATAATATTTTAAAACCCCAGTTGCAATTTTATAGAGATGACAATAGATTATTGTAGTAGTTCTCTACATTTTAAGAATTAAACAAAATAGTATTCATTTCTAAGACTATTAGATATTCATAAACTATAAAAATAGGCTATAATTTTTATTAGTTTGCTAATGATGAAGGAATACTTATTTTATACATACCAAGATATGTCACACCTTGAAATCATTCAAGAGCTTGATGGTATTGACAGTAAGTTTGATGCCCCATATATTTAGACAACATGCACTATTGAGTGCTATCATTTAATACAGTTGTTACGTGATGAACAAAAGAGGATTCTTAAGCTTATTGAAAAATCTTACACATAATCATATCTTTGTAACTGTTTATGTTACATTTTCTTCTCCTTTTTCAGAATGTATTCTAAGCAGAATCAAAACAGGCAGGCATTTGCAATCCAAGTCTACATAGTGGAGGTCTCTAACAAGCTGGTCATTTGTTAGTTAATATAATCAGAGTCTTCAAACCTTCCTGTTCAAGGACCAAGGGTGATTCATATGATTTTCTTTTGTGATGGTGAGACGAAACCAACTCTCTTCAAAATTAAGAATGAGAAAATTATTGATGTTGATTTCGAAGAGTTAAAGACAAAGAATTCTAGATCTAGGAAAGCAGACACAAATAAAACCTGAAAGTAACTAGTTGTTAACATGCAAATCATTTGTATGGAAAGGATATGGAGAAACATCGAAAGCAAGATAGAACACTATTATTTTTGACCAAAAGTTAATCTCCTGAAGATTATAGTTAAGATTACATAGCTTATGAACAATCATTGCAAATGTCCTAGAAAATTGAGTCAGGTTTGCTTGGTCTTTGGCATTCAAAAATGCAGTTTCTAGTTTTGGTAAATTCTACTAATCAAGTATTCAGGAAATAAAACACCATGGCGCTGGTAACAGAAAATTGCTGGAAGCTCTGAACCCCCAAGGAAACAAAATCTTATTCATCTGGAAATTGAGGAATAATGATTATAATAACTCTAGTCCAGAGAAAGTAGAAGTTGCATCCTTATTGAGTCATAAAGGCTACTACTATCATGTTAACAAGTTTGAGCTTGGCTCCTGCATGATACAAGTGACACCATAATCACAGCTGATGGCCAGTAAGCTGCTATTTTCAGTTAGTGAACACATTTCCTTCACATACTTGAACAGTATTAAAATTTAATTTCAAAGAAGTAAGTCTAGTACCTGTTACTGTGAAATGGGAAGAAATCAAGGAATTTTGGACTCATGATTGAGTTAAACATCAGATTATAAATGTCAGCAATATTTTTCTTCTATATAGATAAACTTTCTCAGTTTCCTTTTAATTTCTTTCTGCCAACAAATGCAGTTACTTGCATTGGTTTATATTTTATCCACTTGATGCAAACTAAAGTCATTTGAGAACAGGGGAACTTAATTAATGTATTTCCTCATCAGATCGACTATAAACATGTCTGTGGAGACATTTTATTGATTAGTAATTGATGTGGGAGAACACCGGTGGTGGTTAATGGTATCACCCATAGGCAGGGACTCCAGGGCAGTATAAGAAAACAGGCTAAGAAAGCCACTAAGCAACTCTCCACTCTTGCCTCTGCATCAGTTCCTGCCTCTGGGTTCCTGCTCTGTTTCAGTTTCTGCCTTGGCTTCCCTCAGTGATGAATTGTGATGAGGATATGTCAGCAAAACATACATTGCCTTTTATCAATGTTTTATTACAATAATAGATGATAACAAAGCCAGGGGGTTCATCTACAGACATAATGTCTAGAAATAAGGCTAAATTCATAAGGCACACTCTAAATCTGTTATAGACATGTTACATTTGCTTCCTGGATGAGGCAAATAACTCTGTGACCACCACTTACAGATTGTCAGCATCACATGAATGAGGATTTACTAGACCTAACCAGATAACAGTCAGTTTTGGAGTGAAACAGACATAAAAAAGCCTAGTTAAATAAAATCATCAGAGCTCCTCAGCTGATACTTAAGCTTATGACCAATATAGTTAGATTTGGTCTCTCACATTGCCAAGCTTCAGCTTCTCCTCATGATCTTTCCATAACATCAAAACTAGGACCATCTGGGAAACTCACCCATTATCAAGTTTGGCTGTCAGTACAAATAACAGTTTTTGAAATCACAGATTCTGTGTGCTGACCTCCAGGAAATCCTTTCCAGATTTTGTCATAATAGTGATGGCCATTGTTATCACAGCTGATTCTTCAGTTCCAGTCAGCTAGTGCTGATCATCCCAGCAAAGCAAAAGTTTCGCTTTAATGCTCTGGTCTCCTGTAAATCACTCAGATTCAGCCAATCAGAACCAATGATTCTTAATTCAAACTATTGAATGGCCTGCAAGAGCCTGTTTGTTTGTTTGTTTTTGAGACAGGGTTTTTGTGTGTAGTTTTGGTATCTGTCCTGGATCTCACTCTGTAGACCAGGCTGGCCTTGAACTCATAGAGATTCGCCTGGCTCTGCCTTCCGAGTGCTGTGATAAAAGGCATGTGCCACCACTGCCAGGCCCTGAAAGAGCCTTTAAGGGACTCTCAAACTTCCTTGTAAAACTTCATTAAAAAGGTTCCATTGTCTGCAATGCTCTCATGATTATTGTATACCATGTTCTCACATTAGCTTATTAAGCTCTGAACAGGAAATGGCTTTTCTAGTCCAACATTCCCAAGTCCTTCCAAAATCCTCTGGAAAACATGATCAAGTCCATTACAGCCATACCCCATGAACCTAGTACTAATTTCTGTCTTAATTTTTATAACTTTGATAAAGACCATGTCAAAAGGAACTTGTGCAGAAAGGGTTTATTTGGCTTTCTGGTTGTAATCCACCATCGGGGAAGCCAAGGCAGGGGCTGAAACAGACACAATGGAGAAATAAACTGGCTTATTTTATATGGCTTGTTCAACCTCCTTTCTTATACATCGCACCATCTTACTATGGGTAGCCCCAGTGAGCTGCTTCCTCCCACTTAATCATTAACCAAGGAAATGTCCCATAAACTTAGCCCACAGTCAATGTTATAGACAAATTTTCCTAATTGAGATTCACTCTTCCCAAATAACTCTAGCTGTGTCAAGGGTGAAAAACAAACAAACAAAACCAAAAACCAAAACAAAAGAACCTAAGCAGGGCACATTGTTTTGCCTGCTGTAATCATTAACTAAGACAGACAACTAAAACAACCAGTTTGAATTAACTAATGAGTCATTATTTTTAAGTATTTGTTTGTTAGTGGGCAATTCAAGTTTTTTCTAGTGCCATTTTGTGATGGGCTCAGCCTACTGAAGTAGCTGGAATTTTCTAGGATAAAATCACATTCACAGGAGTCTTGCTGGGTCCAGGGTATCCAAGTATCAACAAAGATGACACAAGGCCTAGAGGAAGGGAGAACATTCTCACAGTCTGAGAGACATCACTTGTTATGTGTCTCTGTACTGCTGAGGGATGAAGAGAATTCAGAAAGGATGCAGTACTTAAGCTTTCCATGGCAGATGCTCTTGTCAGTGGCTGATCTAGAAATATCATATTAGTGGTATTGTTTATAAATAATAGCTAGCATTTTGATCAACATCAAAGCTCAGCAGAACTATTTAAAAGTGAATGAAATAAGTGTAAGACAATTCAGATGACTTATTAGATTTTGTTTGCATTCTAAAGCAAAATTCAATCAGCATATTTAAAGAAAAATTATCAATCCCCCAAATCTCTAATGAATCATTGGCAATGTCTAACACATACACAGAAGTTTCTAGACATAGGAAGCAAGAAGAATATGTAATCTGCAGTTGAGACAAAATGAAGCAGAAGAAAACACACACGCCTAGAAATCATGAGATGTTGGAGTCAGCAATGGTTTTACACCAGACACATTAGGACAGGAAAGGTAATAATCTTATACCACCATTTGAACAATTGTCTTTACACAGTTTTCTTGAAAAGCTAACATCCACAAAAAGACTGTACATGCAGTAGAGAACCTGAAAAGTATAGCTACAAAAGATCGACTTAATCATGCAGTCCTTCCCCAAAAGTTCAATATAGATCCATGTGATTATGAAGGTAAATTCTATAAAATATTTAAATCAAACATTATCAGTCATATATAAACTCACTCATAAAATATGTGAAGAAATCATCCCTGATCCATTTCATTAGAATGTAAGTCACACTTAAATATGACAAAGCTGTTTCAAGAAAATTAACATGTGCCTTTTGATCATGCACAAAGACACTGTTCTAGGATATTAGCAACTACTTGGTGCACACACATCCAGTCCTGACTCCTCAGTTCTGGAGACTGAAACGCTTAAGGGTTTTAGATTAGCCTGGAAAAGGAACAAAATTTTAGCAATATACACCAGAGATATAAAAACATGACTCTTTCTCATTCAAGGTGTGGCTTTCTATATTTGTAAGGTGTAGCCAAATTTTTTAATCAACCAATAAATTTAGCACATTAATAAGAAAAATGGAAAACCTGTAAATTTGCATTGATCATTGCAGAAGGGGCATGACTCTATTAGTTATTCTTTACTTAACAATTCATCAATAAAAGAACATTTTCTCAGCCTGTGTTAGAGGAAATGTCAATGTCTGTGGGATACTGTAACGAAATGTTACACTATGAGGTTCAAAACAAAATGTTATTGCTTAATGATTTTGAGGTTGGAAGTCTGAAGTCAGCGTATTAATGGAGTCTTATTTTCCTTGGTATTTAGAGGGCATTCCATGCTTTCTGTTAATTTCTGTTGGTTTGCCAGCACTTTTTGGCATCCCATAACCTAAAACTGACTAATTCCTATCAGTCTCTGGCCTTGATTCCACATAACATTTTTCCTGTGCATTTGCATTTTCATGAGGCTATATCCCTATAGGGGCCCCAGGGATGCAAAATCCAGGGCTACCTGTACCACGTGACCTCACTTTAAATATTTAATCTTCAGCAACTCTATTTCCAGGTTACAGTGTATTCTAAGATACTGGGGATTAGGCCTTCAGTGTACATTTTTTTTTTTGCAGCATCTTAAAAGGATCTGAAAATTCTATAACTAACTTGAAGTTTAGCAATGGAGTAATGTACACATTTCACTCTGATCTGGGACAAGGCAAGGGTATGTACTTAAGCTCAGCAGAAAAACCAAACATTCTGGCAGAGGACCTGGAGAATGCTAAAACCAAACATTCTGATGGATGACCTAGAGAATGTTAAAACCAAACATTCTGATGGACAACCTGGAGAATGCTAAGTGCAAAAAATCATAAAGATCATGATTCCAACACTTGGAAAAGAAAAAAAAAAGTCCTGTGAAAAGAGTTCAGTGAATGTCATGAGTGAAAATCAAGCTAGAACAAATGATATCATGTGTGATTGGCAGAGACAGCAAACACAGACAGAACAAAAAGGTGGAAACATAAAATACTTCAATGTAAATCTATCCATCATTATAAATATTGATCTCTTTCAGATTCAAGGGGCCTGTGGGTCCTTGGCACTTCCTTTATTGCCACCTTGGACATGATTTAAATGGTTCATTGCTGGAATTTCCTCCCAACATAATATGTTGCTGTACTTCAGGCCCCTAATTTAGCAGCCGTCTGAAACCTGCAATAATGGAGTTCACATAAATACTATCTTCTTACAAGTTCCTCTTCTTAGCTATCATAGCAGGGAGCAGCAACTGAATGGCCAGGTTGTCTCCAGGGTTCCAAGGCTACTAGTATTTTCTTCTGCTGCCTTGAGTATTCATAAATTTATATAACTGCTTTATGAATTTAAGAAAGCATTGTCAGCACCTACACAAAGTACTTCAGTATTAATTATTATTTTTGTGGTAAGTTTAGATGATTAAGTAGGGCAATTAGTATTAAATCTTTAAGCTATGAATGTGGTATTTCTCCTTTCATTTTTTTCCCAGATTTTTCCAACAATTATTGGAAGCTTAATAAGGGATAAGAAAATCTCTATTGATTTTTTTTAAATAAAATTTTTGCTCCTGCTTTTCCCTAAAGGTCTAACCTAATAGTAAGTTTTTACCATTATATTTCATTGACGTTATGGCATGACTTAGTTAGAGAGTTAGGTCCTCTAACTAATGTGTTTATTTCATGATTAGCACTACTAGAAGCCAGACTCATGACTGTGAAGAAGAAAGGAAATTAAAAACATTGCATCACTCACTTTCACATTTCTGAAGTACCTGATAGTGGTCAACTGAGGATGTGCAACTAATTTTGTTTCATGTTTTCCATTTATCACGGTGGGGAAGGTACACCAGGATAGCATAGTATAGGCTGGCAGGAACATGTAGCAAAGACTGAACATAGCAAGATGACAATAAAAATGGTTGGTAAGAACCAGAAACCAGTCTATAACATTTCAAGTCCCACCTAAGTAATTTACATCTGCCAGTAATTCTTGTCTTGTTCCTGGCAGTTGTTCTGAGCCCTTGGAATATTCTTCCTGATTAGAATGTTCTGGTGAACCAGAACTTGGGCCATGTTCTGTGTATGGCAAACAGTTAAGTATTGGTCTTGGAAGAAGTGGATTTGAGTGGTTGTACTCAGTCCTGTATCTGCTATATGTTTATGTTATTAGCACCAGTGAAATACTGGACACCAAAGTCTGTTCAGGTGAATCATGTTTAGTAAAATGCTTATATGTATTATACATAGTGTTTGGAGGGAATTCATAGAGAACTGTGTGACTCCATGGGGAGGCACCTCTAGAAACCTTCTCTTTCCTAGAACAAATCAGTTTTATGAGCCCTGTAAGTTCTTCCGAATATTGAGACTGACAATAATATTGGAGTTTTGTTTGTTTGTTTTCATATTTTGCTGATGCTCTGGGACCTTTCTTCCAACAAGCTCCACTTCTGAAGTATAATTATGTATCAGATCCTTTCCAAGAACCAGCTTGTAATGCCCTTCTCCTGCTTCTATAGGTACCGGCTGACAGCTATCTTAATCTATTTGTTCACAATCATTCCCACTTAAAAAATAGATTTTAAGGGATTACAACAATGTAGGAGGGAATGAGAGATAGGGAGGGAGAAAGATACAAAATCTTAAGTAATTCAATAGTTACTAAGATACAATATATAAGAAAAGACCTTCCTCTATTCTTGTAACTTTTCGGTAAATTTAAAACTATGCATAAAAAAATACAAAAATATTAAGATAAATAGAGGCATGGCATGGTTTCAAGCTTACTATATTATTGCTGGAGACTGATCTCTCACCACCCAACTCAAATCTAGTTGATTAAGAACTCAGAAGCTTACCCTTTGCCACCCATTCCTAGTCTCTGAACAACAGCACAAGCAATTCATTGAACTCTGTACCAGATAATTTGTAGCCCATATTTATCACTATCATACGTTTCAATGGAATAATTCAGTATTTTCTTATTATTAATTTTGTTTTTAAAATCTCACATATATGCAATATGTTTACATCATTTCTTCCCTCACCCACTCAACTGGTGGGGCCTTTTAGGATTTCTTCCATCCCCATTGGCATGTCAGTTGGTAGTGTTATTTTTCAGGCCTTGGTTGGGCAACTGTATTTTTGAGATGTTATACTTGTAGCATCTCAATTTTTTTTTTTTTTTTTTTTTTTTTTTTTTTTTTTTTGGTTTTTCGAGACAGGGTTTCACCGTGTAGCTTCGTGCTTTTCCTGGATCTCACTCTGTAGACCAGGCTGGCCTCGAACTCACAAAGATCCACCAGCCTCTGCCTCCCGAGTGCTGGGATTAAAGGCATGCGCCACCACCGCCCGGCCTCAAATATATTTATTTGAGAATTATTTATATAAGACACAATCTCTCAGCAAATATTCTGGACCTTTGACTCTTGCAATATTTTCACCCCAATTCCATAAAGTTCCCTGAGGTTTAGGTACAGGGGTTATGTTGTAGATGTATCAGTTGAGGCTGGACTTGTCCAATGGTCAGTTCTCTGCATTTTGACCAGTTATGGCTTCCTATTACACTCTTTGTCTCTTGCAAAAAGAATATTCTTGGAAAAGTGTTAAGAGCTACACTTAGCTATGTTAATAAGGAGAAGTACTTAGCACATGTGGCTCATAGAGACAATGGGGTATTTATTCAGCCATAAAAAATGAAGTCATAAAATTTGCCAATAAATGAATGGATCCCTAAAACATAATATTGAGCAAAGTAATCCAAACCCAGAAAGACAAAAGCTGCATGTTTTCACTGTATTCTTGTTCCTACATCCAAATCTATACTTATGATAATGCAATCTGGAGTAGCCAAAGAAACCAGGAAAGTAAAAATGGACCATTTAAGATGGGAGATATCTGAAGAAGGGATATCAAGACACAGGTGATATGAAGGGAGAACTTGGAAAAACTATCCTCTATCTTTCTATCATCTATCTATCTATCTATCTATCTATCTATCATCTATCTATCGATCTATCTATCATCTATGTATATATGTATCTATCTATCATCACCATCTAACATCTATAATAAAATTATGCCACTTGTTCTGACAACAGTCCCTAGAAGAGCCATTGACTGTCTAACAAAATCACCAGCACCAGGCATGAGAAAGCTGCTCTAGAGCTGTTGGTTAAGAGTATCCATATAACTCTCAAAACAGTATAGGCTATTGTTGTTGCTCTTGGTGTTTTCCACAATTTGAAGGTAATTTCTTATTACTGAAGACAGTATGCCCTTTAGATATGGGCCTTAGAAGACTCAAGCTGGATCTTACCTGAAAGTCTGCTCCTAAGGGACCAGGTTTTATATGCCCAAAGGTGTTACACAAGCTGCCAAGAGAGAAAAGCAATTGATATTAATTTCCTGCTATAGCACATATAAACCATAATAACTACCAGCATGGAAAGACATCACTGAAGGTGCAGCAGTGATACTTGTATCTTGGGAGTATCTCCAGGTAGATAAGCATTTCTCCAGGTAGACTTAAGACCTAGACAACAGGAAGCAATTCATGCCTGGTACTGATACTGACAACCAAACCAATTACCCATGGCTAGTGATGTCCTGGATCAAAGAGGAGAACCTACTGCTGCTGCTTTCCTAAACCAGTATAATTGCAAACTGCATTATAAATAACTCAACATTTTAAAAGCATATCTGAGGCTTATCTGCAACTCTTTCGATCAGTTATTCATACAGTATGCATTATTCTCCTTGTATTTCATTCTGTCATGTACACAGAACTGATGCTGACAAATTCTCCTTCATTGGATTGTTATGAGTGTTCAGTAAGGCTTAGAATGCTCAGGAGCCCTTGTGACTCTTCAGGGGTGTTAATTGTTAGCATCATTTCATAAACTTGGTTTTATTCTTTTAATAATATTCTCTAATAAACTTCTGATTAAGCAGAGAATAGAGTTCTGACTACGTAAGAGTATCTCAGAATGCCCAATGGATCCACTGAAGAGTTTTAGCAACTAAGTCTATAAAATATGCAAGAATAGTGTATCAGATGCTTTCATACAAAGTGATTTCATATAACTGATTTAAATAATGTAATTGTATAGAGACAGTTTTAGAAACTAATTCAGCTAATCATGTTTCCAATGGGCCCTCTACATAGACGCCATATTGCCCAATGTCTACAGCACTCATAAAGCATTTTGTCTAGAGTTAGTCAATGGACTACTACATGGAAGAATAAATTTTGAAAGAAAGTGAATACCTGAGCAATAAAGTTCTCCTTAAATGAAAAAACATATACTATAACAGATACAGCTGATCTTTCAGTGGGCAAGCTTTTCCTCATCTGCCTTCATATCTTTCTCAAATTTGAAATGAGAAACCAGTCATTAGCACTGCTGAACCCTGTAGTACCAGTTATCATCAGCTATCAATCCTTGATTCACACCATCTAGGAGTTACAGACACTGCATCTGTGTCTTTCCTCCTCACTCTGTACTCACCACTAGCCCAAACTGCCATGGTCTGGCCCTTAAGTCAAAGAAACCACCAAAATGCATTTTAATATCTACACTCTAGCTTTGACATCTTGATCTTGATAGAAAAGTCATGAAATATAAATATATTAATATAAATATAAAACTTGAATTAATGCTTATACAGTGTTTATTTACTTTAATATGCTCCAGAATAGCCCACAGAACTAATTAAAATGTTTTAATTATGGAGTCCTAACCTTAAAAATTTAAGGTCATTTTAGGGTGGGGTCATGACTGAAAATTTCTCACAAAAGTCCCAGATAATTCTAGACTGGTTTGATAATGAAATAACAGAAGAGGAAAATGAGACATTTATCTCCGAAAGTAAGTAAATAAATAGTAAAAATAAAGACGACCTGAAATAAAAAAAGGGACTATTTACAACTCCCAGCTTCCTCCAAGTTGCTTGCTTTTGATATCTTTTGTTGCCCTAGTCCATTCATTACTTCTTGGTTGCATCCAGTTTTAAGACCTAATACTGAATCTCCACTATGTTCTTTATATTTGGACATCTTTTGCATTTGGAAATCCTCAAAATTCATATGTACCTTACTTATTTCCATGTAAATCCTCATCTAGGATTGGCTCCTAACACATTCCAGTTCAACAAATCAGTTCATATATGTCTCAATATATGTCTAGATTCTATATTTTACTTTTTCTCTTCTTGTCTTATATTAGGTCACAAAAATACCAGTGTAAAGCTGTGAATTTTCCATTTAGGAGGACAGAAAAAGAAGTGTAGAGCCAGAGATAACATGGAAACAGAGAGGAATCTGGGAACAAAGAAGAATGGGGTCATCAGATGGTAGCTTCTGCTCAGACTACCTCAATAGTGGGTTTGGTATTAAAGGTCTCAAATTGGAAAAAGATTGGTAAAACATGAAAAATCCACATTCTTGCATCAAGAATTTAAAATTGAAATTCAAACATTGAAGTAGAAAAAAGTCAATTTAAAATAAGAAGCTAAAGATTTTATGAAAAAGACAACAAAAGTGTTTATCCGAATTATAATTCTTCTAATCTCTCAGTGCTTTATCACTATTATAGAAAATCTACTATATTTAAAACATCGCCAAAGGACCAGGGATGAGACTGTCTTAGATAGGTTTCTATCACTGTGTAGAGACACCATGACCATGGCAACGCTTATAAAAGAAAACATTTAATTAGAGCTAGCTTACCGTTTCAGAGGTTTAGTTCATTATCACCATGGTGAGAAGCATGGTAACATGAAGGCAGACATGCTGCAGGAAAAGGAACTGAGAGTTCTACAACTTGATCTGCAGGCAACAGGAAATGAACTGTGTGCCCCACTGTTTGTAGCTTGAGCATAAGAGACATCAGGCTTACCCCCAGAGTGACACACTTCCAACAAGGCCACTAATAATGCTCCTCCCTTTGGGGGACATTTTCTTTCAAACCACCACAGTGATCATTACCAAAATAATAATTCTTAGCCAGGTGATGGTGGCACATGCCTATAATCCCAGCACTCAGTAAGCACAGGCAGGTGGGTCACTTTGAGGTCAAGGCCAGCCTCGACTACAAAGTGAGTTCCAGGACAATGAGAGAAGATGCTGCTGTTACACAAAGAAACCCTGCCACAAAAAACAAATAATAATAATAATAATAATAATAATAATAATAAATAACTCTTGTTAAAATTTTAATGAAATTTAATTTACTGAAATGAAAGACATAAGGAGTCAATCCTGAGAAACCAATCCATCTGTGATAGTAATGGAAGACTATAAAGGTGGAACACTGTAAAGAAATCAGGGTGGGCACAAGGCAGGGGTACTTTACATAACATTTGTATGAGCCATTAATGTGTGAGCTGAGTTGGCATTTACAAAGTGCTTCCAGCTGAGCATCTTTTGGAGATCCCAGGGCTATTGGGTGCAGAGAGGCCCAAATCTGGTTGAGAGATATAAGGAATCCAAAGGAGGCTCTAAGTTTCTGCAACAGAATTTAAGGCGAAATGGCAAACAGTTGATAATCAATAACCACAGACAGGTGCATAGAAGACAGATCATATAGCTTTAAGGGCCACATAAGATTTTTATTAAAGTGTAACAGAAAATCTTTAACAAATATAAGGAAAAAATTATGAGAAGTTTATTTCTAGAATATTGTTAGATTCTTCATGGTAAAAGAATTGTGTAAACAGAAAAGGGTATGCAGGCAAACTAGTTGGAAATTGTATCAGTATCTCAGTGATAAGCATGGTTTGAGTGTTCTCAGTGAGACAGCACAGGGCAAGGGCAGAGAAGTAATATTTGGGGATAAGTTGGTTCATGATGATAGGTTGGGTTCATATCATAATTAATTCAAACTGATCAAGGAACTGATGCAGACACCTAGGTTTTAATCTGAGTGAATGGTCATGTCATGTACACAATGAGGACAAATGAGTAGATGTATATGTTCATACATCTATATGCATCTTTGTCTTCTCTATGTTAACAAGAGCCTGACAGCTGTATTATGGTTAATAGTAACTGTCAAGTTACAGATTTTATATTTCTCCATGAGTCAAACCTCTAGAATCACATGATTATCTAGGTTATAGTAACCTCTGGGCATGCCTGTGAGGGATTTTCTTGGTTAGATTAGCTGAAGTAGGATAATCCATCTTCTGTGGAAAGGAGTTCCAAGTGGTAAACATTCTTTTGGCCTGCTTGCTGTTACCTCATGTTGGCCAGTGCATCTACTCTGCTACTGCTTCTTCTGTTGTCATTCTTGGCTACATCAGCACCCAGATAGTTATATTTTCAAATGCAAAATTGCTTCAAACAGACAGGACCAGCAGTGAAATAGTGGCATGAGGATCATGGGAGTAAATACTTCCTTTTTTAATTATTAAATTTAAGTACTGCAACAGAAGTTGAAACCCTTTCCTGACACCATTATTTGAGCCATGAATCTGTGACTAAAAAAGTTATAGCCATAGCAGAATACCTACTTGCGGCGAGCTCCTCGGCCAGCGAAGACGACCACCACGAGACCATCTCACCACTTTATTGAGCACTCTTGTTGGAGCATGACTCTTGTTAAGGAGAGCAGTGAGGACTAAACTCAGCTGCTTATATGAGGACTCAGGCAAACGTGCCATACTGTGATTGGGTCCCGCCAGAATGCTAGCACCGGGAGCCACGGGATAGGCTGAGGACATAAGGCCAATTACCATACTCGTGCATCATAGCCAAATATGGAGTTGTTTACAGCTAGGCTACCAGGAAGCCAGCGCCATCTTTGAATAGCGGCTCCCTACATCTCCCCCCTCTTTATTAATTAAGCAGCAGGAGAGAGTATAGGTCTGATTTCTGCAACACAAGTATTTCATCCAATCAGGTCCCCACCTCATGATGTGTTGACCGATCAAGGATGAGTTAACTGTGCATAATTGCCTGCATACCTTCCCGAGTGCAATGGACCAACCAGTCCCGGGGGTGCAAAGGCTATGCATGTAACAATTGTCCACATACCTTCCCAAGTGCAATGGACTAACCAGTCCTAAGGGTGCAAAGGCTATGTGAACCCATATGCAGTCAGACTTGCTCTCCTTGAAGGAAGGAAAATGTCCTACACTTCAAGTGCAGTGCACGAGCCTGACATCCTGTGCTCAATGCAAGTATGTGAAAGCTGTCCACATACCTCCCCGCGTGCAATGGACTGCTAGTCCCAGGGGTGCAAAGGCTATGTAGATATTAGTTGTTCTTTAAGGCAGAAAGCCAGATCCGGGGGGAGGAGCCACACTCCAAAGCGACTAATGCTTGAGTGATAATGACCTTGTCCTTTTTTGTACGTGCTCGCAAACGGCAGACCAACCACAGACAAAACACGCATCCTCCAAGGCAGCATGCCAAAAATATACCCTACCCCCACCCATTCTAAACAGGGAAAAGGTAGAAGCGATCCAGGAGGACAGTCCCTCCGCCACGCTGAGATCCACTTGGGTGGAGTTGATGGTCACCACCGCCACTCTCAGTTTCTCCAAGGTCTCTTCAAATTCTCCGGACCAATTTCCTATAAGATAACGACGTCGTCACCGCTCCGTGTGTTGAGTTCTGAATCCTCTTCGACCCCTCACCTGGTGTCCGAAGTTTCCGTCCCGGGTTTCGGCACCAGTTGCGCAGCTCCTCGCCACGAGAAGAACGACCACCATGCGAGGATCCATCTCAGAACACACTTTATTGGAGCACTCTTGTTAAGGAGAGCGGGAGGTGGGGGCTCTTGGTTAGGGAGAGCGGGAGGTGAGGGGGAGGACTAACTGCAGCTGCTTATTGAGGATCAGGCAAACGTGCATACTGTGATTGTCCGCAGAATCTAGCACACAGGATATAGACATAAAATTACCATACTCGTGCATCATAGCAAATATGGATTGTTTACAGCTAGGCTACAAGGAAGCCAGCGCCATCTTTGAATAGAGGCTCCCTACACCTACTACCATTGTTTTGTTAAATGGACATACTATTAAGCCCGTTTCTGCTGAATTATTGTTATATCCAGAGATTAGTGCATCATCTACCAAATCTTATCAGAGAAGTTTTTTTTTTTTTAACACTAGATAGTAATTGACATTGGGCAAGGTGCAGAGAATAAGACACCATTGAATGCTCAGTCTTAAATGGATCATGTATAACACATCTCCTTCTCAATGCTAATGGAGCATTGTGAAAGAGATGACAAAGAATCTAGAAGCCAGAGGTAGTAGATGACTCTGAGAAAATAGTATCTTCCAGATACTACAGAGCTAATATACATCACAGGATTTGAGACAGCATGTGCAAAAGTTGTGCAAGCTCAAGCCAGACGAAGTCGCAGCCTGTAGAGTGGAGTTGGACATGAAGTCCTAAACCTAGGAAAGGAATTATTAACATAAAGAGAGTCAATTTTCTCTAATGGTGTAGCCCCTGATGGGTTGACCATTCTTTAGTGAAGACCACAAATCCAAGAAAGTGTAAGTACACAATACAAAGTGTACTTTTTAGTCAAAAAATGAAAAAAAGAGGACACAATATTGAGTGAGTAGATTAGGAAGTAGATCTGGGAGGAATGGGGAGGGGTGAATATGGTCAAAATAGAGTGTATGAAATTGTCAAGGAATTCATAAAATGAGGAAATGGTTTTTAAAGAATAAGGAGGTACTAAAGGAAAACACAAATAAAAGTGAAAAGTTTTTAAACAAAGGAATCATAAAAAAAAAGTTAAGTGTGGAAAATAAGACCACAGACACTCACCTGGTCCCATTCCAAAACAATTCCATATGAGATAAATGTATGGCATCATAATAAGACTAAGACATCACAGGAGAACTGATTAAACACAGACTTCGAGAATGCATTAAACTTGAAATGTCATAAGAAACAATTAAAAATGGGTTTAATTCCACCACTCAGGAGGCAGAAGCAGGCAGATCTCTGTGAGTTTGAGGCTAGCCTGGTCTACAGAGCAAGTTCCAGGATAGCCTCTGAAGCTACACAAAGAAACCCTGTCTTGAAAAAAAAAACATAAATAAATAACAATGAATTGTTAAATAAATAAATAAATAATGGATTATTAAATAAATAGATACATAGATAGAATAAATAAATGAATGAACAAATAAACAAACAAACAAATCAGTCAATCAATCAATCAATCAATGAATAAATGAATAAATAATGGTTTTGATTGCTAAGCATGGTTCCTAATCAAATCATGGACAGAAAAGAACAATTGGCATATGAACATTGTACACATGATTAACATCATCAGTAGTTAAATGTAATACTAACAAAAATGTTACATTCAACATATCATAATCTCAAGGTAGAACATATCTAATTATCTAGAAATATATTTGATTATACACACAAAAATTACAATACGGTTGCTGATAATTAACAACCACCAAACACTGCTGTATCAATGTTAAAATTCTGCTGGGAAAATATAAAATACAATTTGGTGCCACCATTTTAGAAAATACATATTGAGACTTTTAAAATCACAATGCACTTGAAACACTAATTTCATTTTTAGGAATTTCTCTAGAGTCTCAAGTATACATTTTTTGATAAGTCAAATGTGTACTTCCCAGTAGAAATGTCTCAGACCTTTATATTCTTTACTGAAACATTGCTTTCCTCCATAGTCTACAAAGTAGGTCCTGGTAACATTATTTTGAAGATATCACAAATGAGAGCCAGAGAACTTAGTGATGTGTCCAGCCACAGGACTAAGCACAATACTAAGCCAACTACTAAGTGTCAGGATGAAGTGTTTGCACCCTTCATCCTAGTCGAGGATGGTATTAGTTAATCTCACTATTAGTTTGACTATTGTGTTGTGTAATTGTTTCCTCCCAAATAAGACATTCCCCTCTGGAGGGAGGACAGAAGTTCCTAAACACCAGAAATTTAACAAAACTTGAAGACTATGAAAGCTGAGAAAGTGACAAGACTCATGTGCCAACTGTCAAGGCTCTACAAGCAGCTAACAATTGCTAAGGAGTCTGGCTCTTTGGTGGAGCTGACTGCAAATATGTCAGAAAGCTCTAGGGCTGTAGCTTTAATGAGTTGGTACTCAAGCTGTCAGGAGCTTTTATGTGATACAGCTGCTTTTGAGTCACCCACGCTCCTGTAAGTAACCCAAATAAACTAGTTGTTTTATCCATCTAGACTGGAACAGGGTAATTTCTTTGTTTTGTCAACAGTATCCTATTTGGAGTAAGAAGACATTTGTTCATGTATTTCCATGAAAATTCACATAAGATAGGAAAATTTCAAAGTAACCTACATTTATTTAACAAGTAACTACAATGCATACACTGGATGGATTCTCAATAAGTACAATGATCTACATAAGGCCTAGGCAATAACAGACAGTAGATGTATCCTGTTCAATATTGCAAATAGGTTACTGCAATTTTCCAGTGCACAGCTAGATACACACAGAATCACATTACCTATCAAAAGGGGGGGGGGAATAAAAGTACTGCTTCTCATGTTTCCATGAACACAGGTGTTTTTTTCCAATTTTATGTTTCCACATTTTCTAAATCATCATGAACTTACCCATATTAATTTACTAGAAATAAATATTAACTTAGGACAGCACTACCAGTTGGAACTGTACATCTTAAAGAAGAAAGGGACAGGTAGAAATAAAGGGTCAAAAAACATAATCAAAGATTAACACATTCATTTAAAACTTTTACAGCTATTTTATAGTGGATAAAATCACAACAGTCATTATAGCTTAAAATGAGTGAAGCTTGTACATAATAATTTTCATGGCTACTTTTAAAGGAATCACTAATGCACATGACTTAAGCTTTGGAATTGTATGATAGTTTACTATACACTTACTCGAGTCTCATAATAAACTTAAAATTTAACACTTCACACATGAAAACTGGAGAGTCAAATTTGGGAATCAATGACACCATTAGTAATTCATGTACACCATACAATATTATTTATTTTAATCAATATGCTGAATATGAGTATAGAGCTACCCAGTCCAAATTTAATAGTCAATAAAGCAATGACATAAAGCTAAACTCTAGGATTTCAAGAAGAAATGATAACACACATTGTTCTCCTAAATCTGAAATATCAAAATAATGTGTTTGTAATATCTAGATATATTGGAAACAGTCTATACTTAGGTATTCCAGGCTACTAGAGTTCTAAACCTGACCCAGCATGGCCTTCTGTAGATCACTGTAACTATGGCTTATTCCTTCCCTTTTCTCTCTTTAATATGTGTGTTTGAACCATTGATTTACAGAGCTTTTCTCCTACAGCCTGGGGACTCTTGAAAAAGGGTGCTTCTTTATAGGGGCTCGTCAATGGGTTTAGTTGAAGCACAGGATAACAAAATTGATGACTTGAATGAATGAACCAAAGCTTGTGGGCCACTTCTGTTCTGCCCAGGTGAGGAATAAATCAGAGCATGTGGCAGCGATGGTCAGCACTGACATGTTATTAACAGACAGCTTTCTTTTACACTATCAATTATTAATGTAACTTCTATAAACCACTGAAAACAAACATGCATAGTCTGTTAGGCCCATCTAGAAGTCTACTGGAAAGGCTTCAGAAAAGTCTGAACTGAATACTTATTTCTTAAACTGAGAAATATTTTCTAAGGGTGAAGTTGCCTTTTACAGGTGAGTAGGTTTTATCAACAGATACCTTCTAGCCTTAAACTATGAACATAAGGAAATGGGAAATCACATTAGATTCTGAGCATGGGATGAGACTGTGCATTACTTAATTTTGAGCATGAGGCTTGGGAAAGTAAACAGAGTCTGTGTGACATCTTCAGGGCTGTGTGCTTTAGAGTACAGTGCTATAGAATCGGAAGGTCTATCACTAATGTATACAAACACACAGCATAAAGAAATACTGCAGATCACCTGCTTACAGTTCAAGATCTTCTACCTCTCACTGCTCCTTAATACATCATGATTTCCATACTAATGGGGAAGGCAAAGTACACTCAAATCAAACAATATATTTAAAGAATATAGTTGATTTTTTATCTTACCTAAAAATACCAAATGAACTTTAATAGAAAAGGTCCATAGATGATAGCATTTCATATTTCTTGATGACAAAAATAAATTGAAGCTTTACTAAATTTATTCTTTGAATTTAGCCTTCTTAATCATTTTCACAGGGGTATAACAGTGCCTATAATCATTTACTCTCTTTTTTGTAGGCCGTGTCTCATAAGAGCTCACTCATTGAATGATGACTTTCAGTAGCAACAGCAACCTAAACACTCCTTTTAGAGAAATTGAGTAAAGATTGCAAGAGCAGTTTGAGGACTGAGAAAACACCAACATTCAACTTGATGAACTCAGTCGTAGCCAATGGGAAGTTATGTTCCTTTAACAACATAGCAGGATCTGTGTCCATACCCCACAACTGCAGGGGCACTTCTCAAAAGCACACCTGCTCCAGTGGAGCATCACACATTATTTCCCCTTTGTGCCTTCTGCCATCTGTCTGATCTAGTCTGTCATGGACTAGATTTATGGCACTGGGAGACCCCCTTCTCTAAGTTCAAGCTTTTCAAATAACTGTTGTGTTAACACATACAAAACCTGAACATAGCAACGGGATCACAGAGTTTTTATGGAATTTTAATTTTTTGGCTGTACTTATTTTTTGTGGGTGTCATTTTTGCCAAGGAATCTATGTGGAGGTCATAGAACAACTTCAAGGAGTCAGTCATCTCCTCCTGTTATGTGGGTACTGAGGATTTTTCTCAGGTAGTCAGACTTGGTGGCAATGCCTTTTATTTACTGGACCATCTTCATGCATTTTATGGGATTTAAAACAAACAAACATATAAAACTCTAAAAGTGGTCCCTGAGATTAACTTTGGGCTTAGTTACAGTTATATGTGTTTCTTTTTCCTTTGCTACTCTTCTGTATATGATAAAATTATATTTTAGGAAGAGATACAGAAAAAATACACTAGTTATAAAGCCCACTAGGCAAGATAAGTGTTAGGTACAATTATTACTATTCTCTATATCTTTATATACCTTGCCACAATATTAGCAGCATTGTTACATAGCTTTTATTCATTTTATTACTATTTTACAATATATAGTGAGACTATATAATTACCACAAGGTATTATATTTTATTGAGTAGTTTGTAGAATACTTTTGCTTAGAATAATTTGTTGGGTTATCACATTCAGATAGAGCAGTAAATAAATCACGATGAAACAAGGAAGATGAGCATGAATAAAATGAACTTGCTTGTGTAAACAATACCCAGGTCAAGAAAGACAATCTCATCAGAGGTTCTAGTACTCCAAAAATAGTCACATCTCTGGCAATACTAGTTCTGTTTATTTGTAACTTTCATATATCAGACTGTTCTCATTGAGTTCCTCTTCTATAGTGTTGGAGTTAGCAATGACTCCTTCATTTTCATTGCTTAATGCTACAGAAGCCAACTCTATTCAGTTTCATTTGCTCTCATGTCCCTGCTGTGCTGCAAGAATCTTCAAAAACATTGCATTTCAGATGTTCGGGTTGTTTTCACACTTGTACTCTGGAGACTTACCCTGCAACTCACAAATTTACGATAAAGATGCTGGTGTGGGATTACTTAGGTGTTTGCTAACATTTACATGTTTTAGTTTTTTCCTCCTGGATATTAACTTGACAGACTGCTTCACTGAATCTATTGAACTTAGGATATGGACTTCCTTTTCTCCATAAGTGTGATGGAGTTTGAAGTTACGCTGTGACTAAGAAATTCAGCACAAATGGGAACATCTTTCATCTGTGAAGATTAAAGTTTTGTCAGATATGCTCCAGTAAAGTTGACAGTTGACAATGGCCAAAGAAAACTGATCACTTACCTCACTTCAAAAATCATTCTGTAGATTAATGGTCTCTGTCTTGGTGGAACTACCTCCAAATAAACTGGAAGTATTCTTCCACGAAATTCAGTATCTGAGGTTTTGCAAGAAAGACATAAAATCATGGCTCCTATTCATAAACAAAAAGAATTGGTCCGTGAGGTACATAAAACATTAATTTTTTTCCTGATCTGAGACCAAGCATATCACAAAGGAAAGGAATATGTGACCTATAAAAATCTAGTTCCAAGTCATAATTCAAAGACAGTTTTATGATGGCCACCAGAGTTCTGAAGAGAGTGGGATATTAAATTTCTGTTCTGAGATTATGAAAGCAAGAAGAAACTGTTAATCAGAAAACAAAAAGTACAAGAAGAACAGACACAGGAATTTCTTCGGAGAAAATGAATAGCTATGAAAGGCTGGTCGAATTTAAATTCCCTGTTTCCATTCAAGATTGTTTTTGATGTGTGACTTTCCTGGAAATGCTGTTGCACTGCTGTGAGAATCACTACTCCCACCCTCCACTCCAACATGATGGGCTTTAAAGCACCAGTAATAATTTCTCCATACTCTCCTTGTTACCCAGTATATATATATCAAACCAATTTCTGAACACTGTTAGGTGGAGACAGGGAAGTCTCTGTCAGTGTGTGTCTTTCAGTCTAGTACATAAACACACCTTCAGTTCAAAATTTGTGTTCAACTGCAGGGAAGGGTTTTAAAGAGGATTGAGTTGGGGTTATGAATTGAAATCAAGAAAAACCTTTAGTTTGAGGCCTAAAAAAATCTCAAAATAGGTTAATGATTTTGTTTTATATTCCTTGCTTGTGACAAGATGAAGGATGATAAAGTTGGACCTCTCATAGTCAAGAAGGATTGAATGTGAAAGTGTGTATACAGCATTTGTTAGGAATCATCTGGTGACATCTTATCAAGAGTGAAGACTTAGATCAGCCCAGTGCATTCTAGTTTCATAATGTCAGATCTCAAAATGTGTTGGCAAAAGCCAAGCCATCCTCCTTACACAGGACTGACAGATACAATCTAAATAGATGTTTTGGTTTTCTGTGCCATCCATTGATCGGGCAATTAAACTCCATTATTAAATAAGGCTTTTTTGTTACCTATGACATTGAGTGTCCATTTCTTTGTAGTGTATACTTATATTTAATATTTTGATAAACCATTTGAGAAATAAATTTGCTCTGTTATCCCCACACTACATATTTATTCTAGAAAATGTCTTTCACCCTAAGACTAGAACTCTTAGTGGTTTAAAGTTGAAGAGGAATACAATGAATTTAAAGTATAGAAGCAATGCTGGGAGACTCAAGATAATGTTAACATTTTATTTTACAGAGGTAGCTAAATATCTATTTGTGAAAAAAATATTGTCAAATACTTGTATTCATTTAGTTATATTATGTTAGTTTTTATAGTAACTTATTTGCATCAGAAAGTCTTAGTTATGAATTCTGTCTTTTCCTTATTTTAAAATGTCTTGGCAAAGAAATATGTTGTTATGGTCTGACTTGAAGTGCTATTTTAATAGAGTACACTCATGATTTATGAGATCTATGAGATTCAGGCTGATCTTTTATTTTTATCTTGTATCTTTCCTTATAATGTATAATGTGGAATCAAAAAATATCCCCTGAAGCTTCAGTAGGATGTGTTCTTAAGCCATGCCTTTCTCTAGCTCAGAAGATCTAGAAATATTTCAATTTAAAACAGCCACTCAGTTACAAATGAAAATGATGCTGTTGAAATGGAGCTATTTTAATGTTTTACTGCCTGGAATCCTATTTTGCCTAGATTTCCCTGAAGTAAGAGGGTCTCATCTGTGTAAGATTTCTTTGATGGCCTAAATTTGCACTCTAACTTTGGAGACTCTGCCTGTTTCAACAAGCCCCTAGACCAGCCTTGCAAGAGCAGTGTATGAAGGTTTGTACAGTCTTTGAATATTCATATCACACAGTTGCTGATTCTTAAGAATGTGGCATGCATACAATTTCTCGAGTGCTGTGCCCACAAAAGAATCTTCTTCCAAATTACATTGGCACTGCAGCATTTATGAAAGAAAAAGAAAAGTTAAACATTTTCCTTAGTCTATATGTAGATCTGTATAAATGTTAAATTTTGAATCTAGAAATTCAAATATTAATGAGAAACAGTGAAATCATTTTCCTAACGTATGTACTTTTTAATATTGCAAAATAATCTTTAATCTTGTTACATGGAGTCAATATAATATTTCAATTTTAGTTTGTGTACTGTGGAAACTCTGATGTTTGATTTGTCTGGCTAGAATTTTAAGTCATACCTTCAATCTTCTTAAATTCTCACGTACACTCTACCTGAATCTGTGTTCTGATAACATTACCTTTCTAGATCATTATACCATAAATTACATTTTAGTTCACATCTATCATCTTTGTCTGAGATGATAAAAGCTATTTTATTATAAAATTACAGTTGAAAATGATGACATCACTAATCAATGATGTTTAAACAGAGATATCTCAGGAAAAATACATCACGAAGGTGTTATGATGCTCTGAACTTGAATAATTTTTTGTATTTAATGACATAAGGGGCTTTGAACTTACAATGTAGATGTTTGTATATTTAGAAATAATGGAATTTAGTCCCACTTTTACTCAGAGCCCTTACAAAATGAAAAAGTAGTTAAGGGAAATGTTGAAGAAGTTTGAGATTTTAGTCATGTCCTAGTTTGTTTTCTGTCCTGTGATAAACGTTAAACAAAGGCAACTTGAGGAGGAAATGGTTTATTAGGCTTACCTACCCTGACTTCAGTACATCATTGAGGGAACTCTGGACAGGGACTCAAGCAGGAGCAAGGGCAGAAACTCTGGAAGAATTCTGCTTAATAGCTTGATTCCTATGGGTTGTTGAGCTTGCTTTTTTTTTTTTTTATACCAGCAAGAACTGCTTAGTAAGGGATGGCACCACCCATAGTATGCTCTCACATTAACCATCAATGAAGAAAATATCCCATAGTCATGCCCACAGGTCAATCTGATGAAGGCAATTCTGTAATTACGATTCTCTCTTCCAGAGTCTGTGGGAGTGGGAGATCCCAGGTGGATCAAGAACAGAGAGGGAGAACAAGGAATAGGAGATCATGGTAAATGAAGACCACATGAGAAAAGAAAGAAACAAAGTGCTAAAGAGGCCCACAGAAATCCACAAAGAAACCCCCACAATAGATTGCTGGCAATGGTTGAGAGACAGCCCCAACTGACCTACTCTGGTGATGGGATGGCCAAACACCCTAACAGTCGTGCCAGAAACCCCATCCAAGGACTGAGGAATCTGGATGCAGAGATCCACGGCTAGGCCCCGGGTGGAGCACTGGGGAGTCTAATTAGCAAGAAAGAAGAGGGTTTATATGAGTGAGATTTTTTTGAAACCAAGGTTGGATAAAGCACAGGGACAAATAGCCAAACGAATGGAAACACATGAACTATGAACCAAAGGCTGAGGGGCCCCCAATTGGATCAGGCCCTCTGAATAAGTGAGACAGTTGATTGGCTTGATCTGTTTGGGAGGCATCTAGGCACTGGTACCAGGTCCTGTGCTCATTGCATGAGTTGGCTGTTTGAAACCTGGGGCTTATGCAGGGACACTTGGCTCAATCTGGGAGGAGGGGACTGGACCTGCCTAGACTGAGCCTACCAGGTAGATCTCAGTCCTCAGGGGAGGCCTTGATCTGGAGGAGGTGGGAATGGGGAGTGGGCTGGGGGGAAGGGGAGGAGGGCAGGAATGGGGAGAACAAGGGAATCCATGGCGGATATGTAGAACTGAATGGTATTGTAAAATAAAATAAAAGGAAAAAAAAAAGATTCTCTCTTCCAACATAGTTCTAGTTTGAACCAAGTTGACAAAACCTGGGCAGCTCAAGGGGAAAGGAGCACAATCAAGAGATCTGTTGGACAGCATGATGACTATCCTTAGCAATCTGAGTATTCTTGAAAACTGCTGAGTCCACACTATACAATAATAACTGTGTGAAGCAATATGTTTGCAGAAAATCTAGCTGCAGTCACTGTATAATACATATGTACTTCAAAACATGCTGTATATGATAAATTCATAGACATAATATGTGGAAATTTAAACTGTAGAAAAATAAGACTAAATTAGTAGTGTGTATTATCAGAGGTTTGCCAATATAAACAATATTATTCTTTATGAGGATACATTCATAAAAAAGGAATTGTCTTTTTATATAATGAGCAGTATCCAATATCTTATTTCTTAATTTTTACATTTTATATTACAAAATTAGAGAAGAAAAAGAAGCCATGTCTTTTTCTTTTCTTCACAAGACTTTGTGACACCCACCTTCTAGTTAGCATGTGAATAACTGAATAGCTAATCCAGTGAAACAATTCATTTAACTCAACCATGCACTTTATAATTTTTGTCTACTGTTAAAATCACACTCAACATATGTTTCACTAAAATCTTTTAAATCTAAAAGTAAAAAGTAAATCACGCTTACATATTATAGATGAGTCTTGTGCTGATGAGAAAGAATAATTTGGTTGTGTGTGTGTGTATGTGTGTGTAAAGTTTATTCATATCTGAATAATTACCTTAACTATGAACAATAACACTATTGTTTTCCTATTACATCAAAATTGTGATGTGAAGTGTTTCTTCTTTGTTGGAGGTGATTTTGCTATGGGTATTCTAAGACTACCAGAGTATAAGATGATTATATTTTTCCAGCAATATTTCAAAGCTTATGAAGAACTTCCATGACTAGAACCAGAATAGCAAATGATGGTTAAAGAATTCCCTGACAGTTCAGTACAAAAGCCTATTCCATTTGTCTTCACTAGGCACCCCCACATATGCTGTAAAAGGTAAAATATGAATGTGAGTACTTCAGTATCCAGTTGAGACACCAAGGTGAGGGAGTACAGAAAGTGATATTAGGCAATGAAAAAATGCAATCCGGGGGTGTCTCAGTGAGTGTACTCTAGTGTGTCCTCTGAGAAACTACATTAGATGTACCTTTGGGTAGTTGCACCACTGTATGGGAAAGCATTTGTAACACAGCTACAGGGTTATTGAGGGTGACTGAACTGTCAGTAGCATCAGCAACAATCTCTTGTGGGATAGTTGACACCAATGTGTGAAGATATGTCCTCGTCCTTCTTCACCTGCCTAAGATACTTTCTTATTGGTTTAATAAAGAGCTGAATGGACAATAGCTATGCAGAAGAGGATAGGTAGGACTTCTGGGCAGAGAGAGGAACTCTGGGAAGGAATCTGAGAGGCAGGGGATTCACCAGCTAGGTGTGGAGGAAGTTGGATATAAGGTATTAAGGAGAGGTAGCAAGCTATGTGGCAGGACGTAGGTTGGTTAATTTAAGTTTTAAGAGCTAGCTGGGAACAAATCTAAGCTAAGGACAAGCTTTCATAATTAATAATAAGTCTCTGTGTAATTATTCAGGAGGTGGCAGTCCAAAGAAAGTCCAACTACATCTGTCCACTTCTCATACTGTTGAGACATTCTTGTGCTCAGTGCATTTCTTCTTATTGACATTTCAAAATGACAGCTGTATTCCACATCTAAAATAATAGGATTGAATGAAAGTGATAGTGATCTACCTGATCTTATGGGCTAATATTCATTTTTTTAATAAACATGTCATCTAAGTAGGTGTTTCTAACTCTTTACAACTACAGTGGGCATGGATATTCACTCCTAAGGGTTCAAAGTCTTAAGATACTTTGCTATTTTATATCTGTAAGTGTGGGAAATGTTTGTGTAGAGGAGGGAGTGTAGTAATAGAGACCATGGAAACCCTTCCACTTTCCACACAATTTCCTTGTTCCCTTGTTTTATAGCACAATGCTAGTACTTCATTTTGGGCATTACATGCAGAAGCTTTCAGATATCTTTAACTGTGAGGCACCTGATTGTCATAACAATCACATTCACTACTCTTAGCCAAAGGCTACTAGGAACATGCATTTCTTGAAGGATAGGGCTTTTCTGAAAAACAACTTTGATTAAATATTTCCTTGCTTTCTTGCTACACTATTATAATTGTGTAGTGTGGTGGTTAGAAAGAAAATGGCCCCCCAGAGGGAGTGATACTATTAGTAGGTGTGGATTTGTTAGAGTAGGTATGGCCTTGTTTGAGGAAGTGAGTCATGGTGGAGGAGGGCTTTGAAGTCTCAAATATGCTCAAGCCATATCACATCCTGTACCTGCAAGTCAAGATGTAGGACACCTGACTACTTCTCCAGCACCATATCTGCCTGTGTGTCACCATGTCACACCATGATGATAATGAACTAAATCTCTGAAATGTAAGCCACCCCAATTAAATGTTTTTTCTTTTTTAAGAGTTTGCCGTAGTCATGGTGTCTCTTCAGAGCATAAAAACCCTAAAGGACATACATTTTGTGATGCTTGTTCTCAATTTCTTTTTACTTCACTTTCTTCTTGCTTTTGCTCTTGAGTGAGAGCCTCATCATAAACAAGGTGAGTTTTCTCATGCTTGTAGTCCCAGTAACAAAGAGGCACATGCAGGACATTCACCCACAATTTGAGTGATTTCCAGGGCTACAAATCAAGACTCTGTCTACAACAAAAAAACAAACAAAAGTAATGAATTTAGAAAAGAAAGGAAGAAAGAAAAGGAAAGGAAAGGAAAAGAAAGAAATCAGTGGCCATCACTGTCTGAGGATATGTTCAGCATCTGTCTTCCTCCCTCCCATTCCCCCTCATATTCGCCATGTTGTATTTCCTATCTAATTCTGTCTTCACACCTGCCTCCCAGAGGATTTTATACTACACTAATGATGCCACGATAATGAACTTTACAGAGAATTCCTAGTGGAAATATTAACAGAAAATGACTGTTTAAGATGGTGCTAATCTTGTTTCATACTGAGCACTTTGTCAGTCATGGTAGCTCACACCTGTACTCCCAGCATTCAGGAGGGCAAGTCAGAGTGATTGCAATGAATGAGAAGCAGGATTTGGTTTCATACTGGTGTCATGACCAGTACTGGCTACATAGGGACACCCTGTCTCAAGATATAGTAAAAACCCCACTGTTCATAATGATGCTAGTAGTCTCTGAAGAGCAGCCTTGCCTCAGGGTCTCTTTGCCTGAGTTGCTGGAGGTTGTTGCCTTTATAACCCCCTTTGCATGGTTCATAGTCTTCCTTTGTCAACTCTGGCTTTTGCACTGTGCTTCTGATGTGCTAACATTGACAAATAATCCTCTGCATAGGAACCCCAACTGGGGAGGTGAAAGAATGAGCATGAAATGAAAATATCCTTTGTCTCTGCAGGGGAAGTTTTAGAAAGTCAATATTGCTCACTAAGGTTTTTATTCAAGGTATTGTTCTTTGGTTACCAGGTGTTTGGAAGAGTCTGCACTTGGCTGTGCTAAGGGGAGGTAATTTGTTCCACCCCTTGGTATTCCTTTTAAAAGCCCTTTAGAAGAGACAGAACGAACTGGCTGGTGGATATGGATCCAGGCCCTCTCGAGCTATCCTGTGTTTCTGTTTCTCTCCCCTCTATCCTTTTGTCTAAATATTTTTCAGTTCTTCTTCCTCAAGTGTACCCTGGAGTAAAAGTGGGAGTGGGTCTCCCACACTGGCATTAGAGTAGAAAAATGAGTTTTATCATAGTTCATATTATGGTAGGATTTTCTTATTTATTTTATTTTATATTTTTGCTGTTATGATGACAAAATAACTGATCAAAGAAGCCTAAGATCCAGAATTTACTCTGGTTCAAAGTTAAAGGCTATAGTCCATCAGAGTGGGCAAGTCATGGCAGCAAATGCTCAAAGCAGTTGGCAAATTGGCAACAACAAACAGGAAACAGATTGCAGTGAATGCTCCTGTTTAATTAACACCTCCTCTTTAAGTAGAGGGGGACCCAAGACAAAGCATGGTGCTGCCCTGTTTTAGGGTAGATCTTCCCATCTCAGCTAACTTAATCTGGATCATCTCTCACAGGCCTCCTAAGGCATATCTCCTATGTGATTTTGGATCCTGTCCTGTTAATCAGATATCACATTGCTTTTAAATATATGTATTCCTCTTCTAAATATCTCCATCTTGCTTCTCTACGTGTATCCTCTATTTCCTTTGTTCTAGATTGATATGAAACATTTGTACAAAGAAACCAAATGCTGAAGATATTTTGAGTTGCGGGAGGTAGAGTCAACAGGTACTCTACCCCAGTGGCCACTGAGTCATGTATGAAAACTCTTTGTTCAGAATAGAGGAATACGTTCTTAGTTCCATGATGAAAATAATTAGCCACTTATTATATGATTTCTGTGTATGAAAGTGAATCATTTAGTTATATTTGCCTTGAATTCTATGCTTGAATTTTGACAGGCAAATATAATTGGGAGATATCAATAATATGTCAGAATCTCAGATACTAATAAAAACTATGTCCTCAAAATATGCCAAGACAAAAATAATAAAAGTACAGGATCATTTTCACTAAAAGTCTTATACAGTTAGAGAGTTAATTTTTGATTAATTAACATATTTTAAATCTTACATTTATCAGAACTAAAATCCTAAACCAGATATGACTCAGTGACTCTGAAAACTGAGACAGAATGAAGCCTGGGAGTATGTAAAGAGTCATTCATAAGGAGGACAACAAAGTTTTATGATAAAGTTAATCTCCAGAAGTTAAGGAGACAAGCAACTGGATTCTGTGTGAGGAAGAACGCTGAGTAGAGCTCTGCCTGACAATGTGGTGATGAACAGCTGAGGTTGGAAAACTAGCTAAATGAGGAGACAAATACAGCATGGCTATGAACTAATTGTGAGACACAATTATAGAACACATTGTCTTTCACTCCTAATTTCTGTCTTTCTCTCAATAGACTATTTTAATTCAAAGTACATTGTAAGGCCATGATTGATTTAAGATCAGAAACATGAATGTTCTCCTCAGATTTCCTATAGATCTGTACTGCATTTCCTGTGTTGTATTGATAGATATAGAGGTAAAGAAATTGGACACTTGGGAAGTGGGGTAAAAGGCCATTTGAATTAGCACCGTGCAGGGGAGTCTGTGGTGATATTTTATTTGTGCACCCCAATAAAGACTATATGAGAATCAGAGTAAAAAGCCAGCCACCATATGAAACATAGAGATTAGACAGTGGTAGCACACACCCTTAATCCTAGCATTCGGGAGTCAGAGATTCATCTGGATCTCTGTGAGTTCAAGGCCACACTGGGAACAGAGCCAGGCATGGTAGCACACACCTTTAATCCCAGCACTAGTTAGCTATAGAGGCCAGGAGGTCTGTACAGACAGACAGGAAGTGATAGAGCTGGGTAGAAAGAGGAAGTGATGTAGCTGGCAGAGAAAAAGTGAGATGGCAGGGTTCAGAAAGGATATAGGAATGAGTATATGGGAAGTAACTTCTCTTGGGCTGAGGATTTCCTAGGGTAAGAACTTGTGGTTGTTGCTTTGGTGTAGTTGAAGACTAAATAGTTATAATTCTCCTTGGTTATAATAAAAGGTAAATTAGATATGAAAGTTAAGATTCACAAATATTGGATAGATGATAAAATATTTTCTTTACTTTTGCCAACTACAAATAAACTAGATATTGTAACTATAGTTCTTGCTTGATAACTGCTTGTTATATGTAATTTTACTATACTAAAACTAAAACCTTCCTTTTTGATTAGATAGAAAAGAGGAAGGGCTGGGGGATGTCTTTCATACGCTGTGAATATATAGTGTTCCCATTGGTTAATAAATAAGCTACATTGGCCTATATCAAGGCAGCTTAGAGGCATGTGAGAATCCAAGGAGAGAGAAAGGAAGGAGAAAGGCGAAGTCAGGGGAGACACTGGCATCACCAGGAGAAGCAAGATGTGAAAGTACTGGTAAGCCATGGCCACATGGAAACTTATAGATAAACAGAAATGGGTTAAGTTATAAGAGCTAGCTAGCAAGAAGCCTGCTATAGATGATATAGTTCATAAAAAATATTAAGCCTCTGAGTGATTTTTTTATAAGAGACTGCAGGACTGCATTGCTGGGCTGAACCAGAGAAACCTCTGGTTACAGCAGGCAAATTAGTTTTCAACATATTCTTTGGGTTTTTTTTGATATATTTATTGTTATGTGTCAAAAACATATTCAAGATATGAATAGACATCAAGCCAAAACTTATCAGAAGAGATAGGGAAATTAACTACATACTCACCAAAGAAAAAATATTGACTATGAAATTCTTAATGTCTATTCATCAAACACAAGGCACACAACGTTGTAAAAGGAACACTACTATAGCTTAAATCGCATATCAATTGTCATACAATGATAGTTGATAACTTTAATATCCAATGACTGCAATAGCTGGGTCATCCAGACCCAAAACAAACAAAGAAATGCTGAAACTAACTAATGCCTAAATTAAATGGACCTAACAGATATTTACAGATCATTTTACCAAAACACAAATGAATATACTTTCTCCTCAGCAACTCATGCAACTTTCTTCATCTCTGACTACATGCCTGGACACAAAACAAGACTCAATAGATACAAGGAAACAGAAGTGACAGTCTGGATCCTATCTGACCATCACAGATTAGGGTGGAAATCAACAATAGAAACAATAGAAAGCTTAAAATCTCATGGAACATGAACAACTCCTTACTGAATGAGAAATGGGAAGAGACAGAAATTAGGAAGGAAATTAAAGACTTTCTATAACTGAATGAAAAAAAAAAAGCTTACAGGACACAATGATAGTGATTCTTAGAGGAAAATTTATAGCACTAAGTACCTATAACACACCTGAAAGCTCTAGAACAAAAAGAAAAAAATGATACTGAGAGGAGCATATGGCATGAAATAATCAAAATAGGGACTGATATAAATTATATAGAAACAAACATACAATACAAAGAGTAAATGAAACAAGGAGTTTGTTATTTGAGAAAATCAATAAGACTGATAAACCCTTAGCCAAAATAACTAGAAGTATAAGGAAGAATATCTAACTTAACAAAATTAGAGACAAAAGAGTGAGGCATAACAGCAGATATTGAGGAAATCCAGAGAATTATAAAGACATTCTTTAAAAACATGTTCCCTACCAAACTGGAAAATCTAAAAGAAATCGGTAGTTTTCTCAGAATAAACCACCTAAGAATGCTAAATAAAGATTAATTAAGCAATTTTAAGAGACCTATAATCTTCCGTGTATAGAAGCAGTGAATAAATGTCTCCTAACCAAAGAGAACCCAGAGCCACGATGTTTTTATTGCAAAATTCTATGAATTTTGAAAAAGCATCAATGCCAATATTTTCAAATTATTCCATAAAATAGACACAGAAAGAACAATACAGAATAACTGTTTACAGTTATTCTGATACCTAAATAACATAAACACCCAACCAAAACCAGAATTACAGGCTAAATTCCCCTATGAATACAGATGCAAAAATTCTTAATAAAACACTTGTAAACCAAATCCATGAACACATAAAAAAGATAATCCAACATGATCAAGAAGATTTCATCCCCCAAATCTGGAGATGGTTTAACATATGTAAATTGATAAATGTAATCCATCATATAAACATACAGAAAGTCTAACACCACATGACCATCTCATCAAATGCAGAAAAGACTTTTAACAAAATCCAACATTATTTCATGATAAAAGTCCAGGAGAAATTAGAGATAAAAGGGATGTACACCAACATATGAAAGACAAATTATAGCAGGCACATCACCAACATTAACTTACATGAAAAGGAATCAAAGACTTCCTACTAAAATTAGGAACAAAACAAGGTTGTCTACTTTCTCCACATATATTTAGTATAATACTTGAAGTCTCAGCAAAAACAATAAAACAACTGAAGGAGCTCAAGGGAATACAAATTGGAAAGGAAGAAGTGAACGTATCCTTACTGGTGGATGAAATGACAGTACACATAAGTGACCCTAAAAATTCTAGCAGGGAAATCCTACAGCTGATAAACACTTTCAGCAAAGTAGCTGGATACAAGATTAGCTCAGAAAAATCAGTGGCCCTTCTATAAAAGAAAAAAAAAGTCAAATTGACTGAGAAAGAAATCAGAGAAACAATGCCTTTCACAATAACCTCAAATAATATAAATCATTATATTATGATGTAACTCTAACCAAGCAAATTAAAGGCTCATATCCTAAAAAAATAATAAGACACTGAATGAAGAAGTTGAAGAGAATATCAGAAGATGGAAAGTCCTCCTATGCTCATGGATTGTTAGGATTAACACATTGCAAATGGCCATCCTACCAAAGAAATTTTCAGAAACAATGCAATCTATATCAAAATTCCAATTTTATTTATCATCATATGCTAAATTCAACTCTAACTGTACCAAAGACCTCAACATAAGGCAAGGTATACTGAATCTGATAGAAGAAAAGTGGAGAATAGCCTTAAACTCATTTACACAGGAAAATATTTTCTTAACAGAACCATTAGCACAAGTACTAAGATCTACAATTAATAAGTTAGACATTATAAAACTGTGAAGCTTATGCATGGTAAAAGACAACATCATTCTGACAAAGTAGCAGCCTAAAATTGGGAAAGAACTATATATCTGAAAAGAGCAGATGTCCAAAATATATAAGGAACCCCCCAAAGAAACCAAAAAACCAAAACCAACCAACCAACCAAACAAACAAACAAAATTTAAAAATGGTATACAAATCTAAACAGTATTCTCACAAGAGTAAACTCAAATAGCTGGAAAAGAAATGGTCAAAATCCTTAGCCATTAGGAAATTGCACATCAGAACTATTTTGAGATTTCATCTTATACCTGTTAGAATGGCCAAGATCAATAAATAGTGACAGCTCATTCTGGTGAGGATGTGGAGCAAGAGGAACACTCCTTTATTGCTGGTGGAAGTGCAAACCTATACAGCTACTGTGGAAATCAGTGTGGTGGTTCCTCAAAAAGATAAAAATAGATCTACTTCAAGATCATGACATTCTACTTGGGCATATACCCAAAACCTACTTCATCCTACTACAGAAACACTTGTTCAACCATGTTCATTGCTGCTCTATTCATAAAATCCAGAGATTGGAAATAGCCTAGATACTTCTCAGTCAATGGATGGGTAAAGAAAATGTGGTGTATTTCCACAATGAAATATTACTCAGCTGTTCAAAAAAACTGAACTTAATAAATTCACACATATATGGGTGGAACAATAAATAAACAATTGTCCATGAGGTAATTCAGACCCAGAAAGACAATTGTCATATGCATTCACTAATATGTGAATTTTAGCTGTTAAGTCATTGACAAGCATGCTACAATCCATATAACCACAGAGGTTAAGTTGATAGTAAGGAACTAAGGGGAGAGAAATATATCTTCCTAGAAAGGGGAAATAGAATAGATAGTTATGAATGGTTGAGGAGGAGACTGGAATGGCAGGCTCAAACAGGAAGTAGGAAGGAGGATGGGCAAGGCAGGGAATATGAGAGATAGCTAAGACTAAAGGCTGTTTGAGGGGTCATATGGGAACCTAATACAGTAGTTGCATCCTATTATATACACATAGGTGATCTAAATGAAATTACTAAATTATAGGGGAGGAAGGGCCCCAACTTTCTATATTTTTTTCCAAATGAAGCTTGCAATACATTACATCAAATTAAGTTGTTGGTCAAAGGGGCAACATAAGAACCCGCAAACAACTCAGGTTATTGCCAAGGCTATTGGTGGCTCTTCACAAATTGACAGGTCCTATTGCTGAAGACAACACCTATGTAACTCATTGAATACAAGAAGTTGAGCTGGTGCCTACCTTGAGTCTTCACTTCTATGGACTAGTATTCATGATACTGGAAGGTACTCTGCACACTACCAAAGGAGAGAGAGGTATGCCAACATAGCTACAAACACTTCAATGTAGAATGATAACTTGCTTTTGAGATATACTGGTGCAATAGTCGCACAAAGTTTGTGGGAGTAACCAACCACTATCTGATTTGAATCTAGGCACACTCCATACCAATACTGCTTGGATGACTAAGCACCCAAGATTAAATAACCCAGGACCAAGGGAAAAACCAAATACTACTGTTCTGCTAAAGAAATATAGCAACAAAATGACTTTCCTCTCTCCTCATAGATCTTTGCCTTGCTCAGCCATTAGCAAAGAAGCTTCTTCCTGTTGCAGATAGAACCCAGTACAGAGACCCAAAGCCAGATAATATGCAGAGGGTAAGAGATCTTATAACACTCAACCCTAAAATGTTTCAAATCCTTCCCCTCAGGCCTCAGGAAACTCTGATTAAGTTTAAGTAGAAAGAATTTAAGAACCAGAGGGATGGAGGACACCAAGGAACCAAAGCGTTGTGGGCCTGGCAGGGCTGGTGACCATATGAACTCACAGAGACTATGATAGCATGCTTAGGGTCTTCAGGGGTCTGCACCACAGGGGGTCCTAGGGCAATAAGAGAAAATAGATACATCCCTAATCCCTGAAGCCATCTCCAGTTGATAGCCACTTCTTGCAAATGAAAAATTTGTTTACTCCAAGAACTGGGGGAAGTAGGAGGAAGAATCAGTAATCAGAATATATTGTATGAAAAAACAATCCATTTTCCATAAAAGAAAAAGATAATATTAAAGTAAAGAATGAATGTTCTAAGAAGATTCAATGTCATTTTCTTTCCATATTTTTCCTAATAGCATTTAGCAGGATAATGTCAAATAAGAAATGAAATTGCATGCAATGATTATGAGAGTTTAATTGATAAACTGTGCATCTGTTTTTCCTCCCTCCCTCCCTCCTGTCCCTTCTTCCCTCCTTTCCTCCCTCCCTCCTCCAACTCTCCCTCTGTCCCTCTTTCTCTTCACCTCCTCTCTCTCTAGCTCTTTCTCCCTCCCTTCTCCCTGCCTCCATCCTTCCCAGATCAGATGGAATTACAACAAGCAAGCTCAGGTTTATAAGTGCAGCTTTCCAGCAAGGTTAGCCGGTTCCAGGGCACAGGGCAAGAGAAAGTCACCAGATAGAGGGTTCCTATAGTCTTAGGCAAGGGTAAGAGTGACATGGCAGGCAAGAGCTGTATTTTTCCATATAAATTCCTGTTTTGAGTGCCTGGTGGTTGTTGAGGAGGGGGGATGATGCCACCTGGAATTGTATTTTGGCGCCATTTGGGTAAAGGTGGCTTTATAATGCAGGCAGGGCTTTAGGAAGAGGGAATGTGGGTCTTCCCAGCCTGGGTCATGCTTTTCTTTGCCCAGAGTCATCCTAATCTAAGATTGATGTAATTATTTTTATTTATTCTTCTCTCATACAAAGCATCCCGACCACAGTTTCCCCTTCCTCTACTCTGCTCAGTCTCTCCACATCTCTCCCAGATCCACTCCTCCTACACTTTCCTTCAGAGAAGAGCAGGCTTCCCTGGAACATCAACTGAATAAGTCATAACAAGATACAACAGGTATCAGTTTCATATTATATTTTTTCTAGCAATGTAGTTTTTAAAGTACTATACAATGTTGAGTATGAAACCTAGTAGTAATTGATCATATAGCTCTTTGTAGATTTTTTTTTCAAAGCTTTGAGTGCTTGTAAAAGAGCCGATAACTGAATACCAGATGGTATAGCTAAGCCAATTTTAACTATTTTCTATTTATTTTTACCTCAAACATATAGCTAAAAAAAGGGAAGCTGTATTATGTTTGTATGTTTAAAACCTTAGAAATTAGCATGTAAATTGTTTTCAATGTACATAACTAAGTTTTGAGAAAAAAATTCATAACAGAATCTTAAAGAGATAGACAATCAAATTATCTTATTTTGAAGCTTTTACTAAAATATATAACCTACCAAATTTGTTCTAAACTTTTCCAAAAATACATCACCCAGCAAAATCCCACGCAAGGCAGTGAAGGAGTAAAAAGAAATTTCTATTTTTCCTTTGGCAACTTTTCTTTTTCTTTACTTTCTCAATGTATCAAGTTAACAACATAACATAGGAACTGACAATTAAAAGTAGTTATCTATATTAACTCTTAAATCTCAAAATTAAGAACATAAACTCTGCATTGTTATTGTAACCCTTGACACAAATTAGACCTGAAATGGAATTTAGGTTTGTTCCCAAAGCACCACAAATATTTGTTAATATTTTTTCAGAACAGCAATTTCCTGATTGATGTGGCTGATGTACTACACCATGGCAGATCATCTGTGAATATCTTTATCTTCCTCTCTAGTATCAAAGAACAACTGCCAAACACTTAAAACCCAACTGTCATAAATATGTATAGTGCTAACCTTTCAAAAATGTTATTTAACATACAAATTGGGGATCTGGCAAGATGAAACATCTGATCCAAATGGATATTAGAACACAGACTAGAGATAATAGAACTGAGGGAGTTCATGAGACAAAGTTACAACCTTTGAAGTGATAGTTTCCAGGGGGGAAAAAATCTCCTCCAGAGTAGATATATATGTCAAAATACTATGTCTACCAAACTTGTACTCTTAATTTTACAGTAAATGACAAGGTGAAACAAGAAAGCCCTCCTTGGAAAATTAATATTTTTGCACAATTGTGTTTAACAACCTGTAGAGAGCTGCGTGCCGCACCCTAAGATGGCACTGGCTTCCGCCCTCCACCCTCCCGACGGTGAGTGCTCTCTGTGGTAAACAACTCCATATTTGGCTTGGCTCTTGGATCTGGCTTGCTTCCGCATACCTGGACCTATCCGTGATGCCTACATAGCGAGCTAGGGTTGGCTACCCAAAGGCTATTTAGGCTGAGGGAGGGTTCTCCCCGGGGTCAGAAGTTTGTTCAAGGTTCCTGAATAAACTGCTGAAAGAAGAGCTCTGGTGTTGCGTCTTCCTTGCTGGACGAGGTGGTTGCGACAAGAACCCATTTGTGAATTGATACATTAAAATCTCTGTTCCATTATCAAGTTTTAGATATTTTTTCTTAACAATAATTTTTTATCAAAATTTAAAAGGTGACTAATAATAAACTCTATATTCTGTATTTAAATGAGCAAATAATAGAAGAGAAAATATTTCATTTCAATTATTTGAATCTGAAAGGATCTGTTTGTGTTTAAACTCATCCATTGAAAACCAAAGACTGCCTAAAAGAAAATGATGTTATTATACATCTTGTGAAGAAATATTTATAAAATTAAAATCAATTGGGTTTTTGCTTGTTTGCTTGTTTCTTAAGGTAAGGTCTCATTTAACCAGGCTGACCTTACATCTGCCTCATACATGAGATGACTCTGAACTTCTCTTCTAGCCTCCCAGTCCTAGGTGCTTGTTGGCACACAGGTAAACCACCTGTCTTGGGTATTTAAGCAAATGTTGAAAGCAAAAGAAGGAAATAATATTGAGATATTTGCTCAAAAACCATGTAACTTCAGTTGTGTGAGTACCGCACACTTGAACACACTCTCTCTCTCTTTGCTACACCCTCTTTATCCTTGCCTCAAAAGCATCTTAAAGAGGCTTTTCGGGGAATTTAAAATGTCATTAGACCTAAGTAATTAATTCAAATATTCTCAGCCATGAATCACATTCCCATTTCTTTGCTAATGACTGTTTAAGGGATGGCCAGAGAGAAGAGGGAGGGGAATTGCTTATAAAGCACTGCCAAAATCAAAAGGAGTGCCTTCTTGTCATTTATGTGATCTATGATATTTGAATAGCAGGTCACAGGCCATGAGATACAAAAGCTTCAAGACAAAAGTCAAACAGCTCAAATGACAACAGAATGAGTTGTAAAAATATGTGTACTTGTGGTATTCGGGGGTAAGGGGTTAAGAGAGAGATACATGTTTATGTGTGCATATACATCTCCATGTGGATGTACAGACCCTTGGGTACATGAGTATACATGTCAGCTTGTGGCCAGGGGTTGACACAGTATATCTTCTATTACTCTTTAATTTTTTGAGACAAGATATCTCACCGAACTTGTAGCTCAACAAGCTGTTAGAGGTTGGCCAGCAAGTCACTAGGATCCTCCCGTCTCTCCCTAATAGACTTTAGATGTATAATGCCATGCTCAGTTTCTTACTTGGATGCTATGGGTCCAAAACCAAGTCCTCATGCTTGCATATCAAGCACCTTATCCACTGAACTCTTGCCAGCATCCAAATGTTTGAACTGTTGACAATGCTATGGAACAAACCTCCTAATTTTGTGAAAATAGTACCTGTTATTTATGACAATTTAGGATTTTGTAAGTTAGAACCAAAAGGATTCAAAGCAATAGCAGTAAGACACCAAAGGGTTCCCATGGGAATCTCCAAACAATGTAGGCTATATAACTATAGGTTGCTATCCACAAACTGTCAGCAAGGCCCCATTGGTGAAGTGAACCCTTCCACTACTCACTGGGCATGGATAAATCAAGCTGGGGTCTATATAGAGCCTTCACCTCTACTTTCTAGCATCTTTGGTACAGGAAGGTACTTTTGCACACTACCAAAAGAGAAACATGAACACTAAGCCAGCCACAAAACCTTTGATCTACAATGACGTCCTTCTGCAAGATATGCCAGGGCAATGGTGGCACAAAACTAGTGGGAGTAGACAAATAATATCTGATTTGACTTGAGGACCACTCCACAAGATGGAGCCCATATCTAACATTGCTTGGGTGACCAATAACCAGAGACTAAATAATTCCAGGACCTAGGATGCCATCAAATACTACTGGTCTTAAAAAAAAAAGTAGTGGTAAGATGACTTCTAATAATATATTGCTATATTTATAGATCAATGCCTTGTTCAGCCATCATCAGAGAAGCTTCCCTCAGCAGCAGATGGGAACAAATTCAGGGACACCGCTGGAACTTTCAGCCCTAAATGAGATGTTTCCATTAAATCTCTCCCCTCAGAGCTCTAGGAACCCCTCAGAAGAGGAGGTAGAAAGAGTATAAGAGCCAGAGGAGAAGGAGGATACCGGGAAAACAAGGTCCTCAAAATCAACATGTGCAAAGCACATATGAACTCACAGAGACTGACGCAGCAGCCCAGGGCTGGCATGGGTCTATGCTAGGTCTTCTGTGTATTATGTATTATGACCTTCAGTTGAGTATTTTTATAAGATTCCTGAATGTGAAAATGAGTAGGTTCTTTTCCTTCTGTTGGTTTGTCTTGTACAACTTTTGATGTGATTTTTTTTGTGTTTTTTTATATTTTGCTATGTTGTTTTATTATTATCACTTAGAAGCCTGTTATTTTTAAAAAACCTTCATTTAATTTACTCTTTGTATCTTTCACATCATGTTTCCTGATCCCACCCATCTCCTTCCCCCATCAAATAAATCAAAATAATAGTTAAGAGAAAAGGAAAAAAATAGGAAGAAGGAGGAAATATCATCATGGAAGCTTCAATGTAACACAATGTGTCACACAGTGATCCCCTTTATCCATACATTTTTACACACAGGCATTTATCACAAAGAATCATTGGTCTGGTTTGAGGCCCTGGGTCTCTGCTGCACCATCTATGCTGGGCCTTCACTAGGACTCATTCTCAACATCCTATTGCTGCTTTGTATTATGGAGATCCTGCAGGACCAATCCCCACCTCCCACCCTCTACCCCCCTACTCATGCTCCAGCAGATCACAGATGAGGTGGATATTGAGGTGGGCCAACACATAAACCTGGTTCTGGACCTAGAGAGTTTCAGGGTTGGTCACGCCATCAGCTCTCCCCTATTTGCCTAGTTTCGCATTCAGGGTGAGCTCTTTAGCATTGTCCTGGCTAGTTCACCCCTTGCAGTGATGAACAAGGGTGGGGTAGTTCTCCAGATTTCTTGTCCGCAGGGTTGGTTCTTCCACACCCACACCTTCAGGGCCAGCTCTCCTGTGTTGCTCAGGCAAGGTATAGGGGCCACTCTCCCAAGTACTGCAGCTGATGAGGGGCAGGAACAGCTAGCTCTTCTGTTCTTATTACTTCAGGGCCAGCTCTTCCACCTACTTCAGGCATTGATGTGGGGTGGGGGAAGGGCATCTCTCTCTCTCACCCATGCTTCCACATGACAGATAGAGTGGGGACAGCTCTTCCATGCTCACAGTATTTGGGCTGGCTCACCCAAACCTCTACCATCAGGGTCAGCTCTACTATGCTGTCCAGGTGAGGTGCAGATCCTGCTTTCAGTAGTATTGCAATTGGTGTGTGTGGTGGGGGGCAGGAACAGCTCTCCAGCTCTTATGACCTCAGGGCCAACACTCCCACCTGCTTCAGCCATTGATGGGGGAGGGCTTCTCTCCTGCACCCATGCCACCAGAAGACAGATGAGTAATTATAGAATATTATTTTAAGGTGTGTTACATTTGTTTATGCTGTAGAACATTTGTTTTAAAGATGAAAAGATGTGTTGCCTTCTTTTGTGTTGCATTTGTTTAACTCTGTGAAGCTGTGTTACTGTGTTTGTCTAAAACACTTGATGATCTAATAAAGAACTAAATGGCCAATAGGAGGAAGAGAAAGGATAGGTAGGGCTGGCAGGCAGAGAGAATAAATAAAAAGAGAAATCTGAGAGGAAAAAAGAAAAAAGAAAGAGCAAGAGAACAAAGAGAGGAGGATGTCAGGGGTCAGTCACCTAGCTACACAGCCAGCCATGGAGTAAGAATGAAAGTAAGATTTACACAAGTAAAGAAAGGTAAAAGCTCAGAGGCAAAAGGTGATTAGGATAATAAAAGTTAAGGAAAGCTGGATAGCAACAAGCCAAGCTAAGGCTAAACATTTATAATTAAGAATAAGCCTGGACAGGGCTTTTCTTTTCTAATGAGAGACTTGGTTGCCCTCAGTCTTGGTCACAGAAGCCTGTTATGGCAGAGACTAGTAGTTAAGTGGTTAATGTTGAGACTCATAACTGTTCACAGTGGTGAGAATAAATAGGGAACTTGAGTGCTAAGCCATATATTGTAGATGTAATTCTGAATGGTTTTATTAAATATGAAACACAGAGTCAAATGCAGAGTTAAAAGTCCCAGAGGTCAGAAAACAGTAGCTAAGAGCTGAGACCAAGACTGCCTTTTTACCACCCGCTGCCCCTGCCATCCTTCCCCTGAGAAAGAGACCTACTTCCTGTGTGTCTGTCTTTTCATTGACTTTCTGCTCTGCCTTCTCATTGGTTGTAAATCCAACCACATGTCCTCCTCATCACTGCCTGTCTATACAGACCTCCAGGTCTCTATGGTTGGTATTGAGATTAAAGGCATGTGTCTTCAAGCTGGCTGTATCCTTGAACACACAGAGATCTACCTGTCACGTGATCAGGATTAAGGGTGTGTGCTACCATTGCCAGACGTCTGCTACATGTTTTGTTATTAGCTCTGACCCCCAGGCACTTTTATTTATTAACATACAAATAAAATCATATTTCAGCACAAATAAAATATCACCATAATATATAGACATTTATAAGCTTCCTCCTCAGGGCTTAGCCAACATGGAAGAGGGGAAAACAAAGAATCTAATAGTTGAGGATAGAGAGGAGCATTGCATGAGTTGGGTGTTACACACAGGGAATCACAACAGCTGTGGTAACCTGTGAAAGACCTGTATAAGATTAAGATCATCAAAAATTACAGCACAAAGAAGGAAAGGGATAATATTACCCCATCCCTAGCTGAAGACTTAGTGGGGCAACTTATGTCTACAAGGAAGGGAGAGTCACTTTTCTTTGGGGGTTGACCACTTGTAGATTGTCCATGGCCCAGTGCTTGACCTCATACCTATTTTCATTTAAGCAACACTAATTGGACTTAGTGGGCTATAAAAATAATTAAAAAAAAAAAAAAAAGAACATGAAATTGTGAGGGAAATGTGTTACTGAAGCTGAGGAGACTTGGAGAAAGGAAGTGGTGGGTGGTTGTAACCACAATATATTATGTGTATGTTTGAAAATTTCAAAGGATAAAAGTACTATAAAGATAGGAATTTTTTATGGATTAAAAATAAAAATCATTGAGGCTGGAGAGGTGACTCAGAGGTCAAGAGTACTGATTGCTCTTCCAGAGGACCTGGGTTCAATTTCCAGGATCCACATGATAGCTCACATCTGTCTGTAACTCCAAGATCTGCCACCCTCCCAGACATACATGCAGGCAAAACACCAGTGCATATAAAAAAAAATAATTTAAAAATATAAAAAAAATTAAACTAAAATTTAGTAAAAAACATTTTTGGACTCTACTTTTTTAAATGAAACCAGGTTGATCTGTTACTATCAGATGAAAATAATGCAAAAGAAGGGTTGTGACAGATAGGAGCTTGAGTTCAGAGGGCAGTGCTGGAGTTTCCCAGGCTCTTTATTGCTGTCAAAATGTACAGAGATGTGTAGCTAATCACAGACAAAGAGATAGTTTATTAAAGGTTTGAAAAAATTAAACATGGAATTTCCCGAGGGCTAGCCTATGGTTCTGTTATTGATCCTTTATATATTGTAAATTTTTCTGTGCAGGCTCTGTCTCCCACATGTCACCAGCTGCTGGGAAGGTTTTCTGCCTTCTATTACCACTGCTTTTTTCTTTCTGTTAGTCTCTAAAATCGCCTCCTCTACCCCAAGTTCCACTCTCTTACCACAATCTCCTGCTGTGCTTTCCAAAGTGGTAGTCTGTTTTACAGATTCTTCCATGCTGTTGAAGGGCATAGACCCTGACTAAAAGTAACCAAGTGTCTCCCTTCTTATTTTGTAAATGGGTTGGAGGGAAGTCTCCATTTTAAGTTTAGACTCTCTTGGTCTTCCTCTTGTTGGAAGCCTGGTGAGTCAATTTTTTCCTTGTAGAAGTTGTTGGATTTTAAAAAGACAAATTTTAAGTTTAGAATATAAGGGCCCAAGCTACAAGCTACAATCAAAAGTATAAATTTTTGATTTATGGATCCAGGTGGTTTTATTTTCCAAAGCCAGCTCATGGATTCAAAGAGTGGACTTGGTTTTGATTGGGTAGATGTTAGAGTTCATATTTGAGTTACCGTAACCTTCTCCTTTAATTTTCTAAGATTTTTTTTTTAACTTTTTGTGAACTATTAATCCAAAAGCAACATGTTTTGTTAAGCATTTCCCACCCACTCCTGCCTGGGCAACATTTTTGCATCAGAGAAACAAAGATTTCTTCTTGTACCTTGATAGCAACTTTAGTGGCCTTCCATTTGTGCTAAAGGCAGGGTTCAGTGACCCTTTTAATGTTGAAAATATATATATATATTGGTGAAAAATTCTCTGGTGTACTTTAAAAGTAAGTGTGGGAAGGAGTATACCACAGTATATCAACCTTACCTCTGGAGCAGGACAGGAAATGTCAGTGTTACACACAAGAAGTATCTAGTGTCCTTTAAGCAGTGTCCTGTAGGTGGCCCCAGACACAAATATATTTATAAGGAATATATATGGAAAATCTCTGGGGTGAAAGAATTGGGGTTCCATAGTCCCCAAGCTTGACAGAAGATGGGTCGTTTCCAAGAAAATGATTGTGCTTTACACTAGAGAAAAAGAAGTGATATTGTAGGGAGCTTCACAGGAAACATTATGCAAAACCAGGGTGAGAAGACTGACTTGTGGAAAACGGCCTCGATAGTCTTTGTTGTGGTCATATACTATCAAAATGCCATCATTTTGGCTGAAGTGTACAAAAGGATTGTTTCTATTACGGTTGATTATAAGATTGACTTAAAGGATTTAAAGTTCTAATCATCCTTTCTCTACCTTATGTGTCTCTCTGTTTCAAAGATATGGTCCAAAAGAGTAGCTTTCCAATTTGGGTACTCAGGCTTTGGCCACTTTTGACTAAGCTCTTTATGGTGTCACTGTACAGTGGATAATAAAACCTACCTCAGGGAGGACCATTTCTTTATATGAACTAGGAGGCACGTAAGGGACATTGTTTCTCATGGGGTTATTGTAACTTATGGTGAAGCCAAAAATCCGCAGGACTTGGTGTTGTCTGCTTACAAACTTATTTAAAGTCAGAATCAATGGAAGTCTTATTCCCTTCAAAAGAGAGAAAATAAAAGCAGGAAAAAATATAATTAAGGTTTAGGACCACAATTCCTAGAAAGCCCACATGATGCTAGAAGTCAGTGACCCTTTCAAAACACCCAAGTCAGCTGTAGTATAGTGCCCTTTAGAGTGTTTATGAAGAAAAGTTTGAGAGCTTCCACCAGTCACAGATGTGAGTGTTTTCCTCTAGTAGGATACTTGGATTTGAGGTTGTAGGTTTTGTCCTGGAGATATGAATCCAGCTATAGACTCCCAGCACTTTGCCAGCCAAGAGGGTGCATAGGACTCCGGGTAAAGATTCTACCTTTGTCCAGGTCTGAGGAGGACATGGTTTCCAGAGTCTAGTATCTTCACTGTCATATCATTTGGACTCTGTAGTATAACTTTCCTTCTATATTTCTGTGGAGTCTTCTTAATTTACTAGTTTAATATATATGGGGTCATCTGTTAGGACTCATAGTCTGAGGTCCTATCCAGTTTGAGAAGGGTCTTACATATAGCAACCCATTGGGTTTAGACTTGGTATTAGACTTTGGAGCTGTTCTAACTAGAATGAAATTGACAGATGACAATTTAGCCATTTTTTCAGAGTTCTTTTGGCAAAATATTGCTATGATCTTAATAGTTTGGCCAGTCCTTTCAAAATCTTTCAGATGTCTGTGGTCTCAAAGCAGAATGCAGGTTATATTTCATTCCTAGAACTGTAGCCATACACTGACTCAACTGTGATGTCAAGAATGGTCCCCTGTAACTCTTTAAGGAGTTTATGAGGCAAAACCTTAGTATAATTTCCTTAAGCAGGGCTTTTGCCAATCCAGCAACCTCATTAGTATTACTGAGAAAAACTTTTATTCAGACAGCAGCCATGTGGTATCTAAAAACATCAAATATTTGAAGCTGGAAATGGAGACATACAAGTTAACTCTCTTTGTCAATCCTCACCTGAATAAATGCCTCTCCTCTGAACTGTTTCAAGGAGTGGAGTGAAGGAGGCTGGCCAGATTTGTTAGGTATGAAGAGTATAGGCCTGACACATATTGTCTATTGTGATGGCTAATCTATGTTCTAGACAAGTCAAGTTACCATTGGGAGGAGGGAGTAATTTCTCCCCAAGTGAAATAAGTAATGAATTATTTTAACTCTCTTCCACTGGAGGGACTGGAAAACGGTATTTTATTTCCTGCATAGATACATGACTCTTTTTATCTACTTTCTTGTTATAGATCATCCTTCCCGGGTATACAATTTAGCTTTAGAACATCTATCTTTACAATCAACAATGGTAATTCCTTGGGTAGATACCCATATAAGGTTGCTTTCTTTGTCTTTCTGCCGACCTATTTTACTGAAAAAGTTATGCATATCTCTGTGATGGCTTTTGCTGTGACTGACTGACTCTTGATTGGGTGTTGGATAGCTTCCAACAGATTTAGAATCACTTGTTTATGTTTTATAGGAAATTTACCAATTAAAGATTGAACTCCATCTTTCCAGATGGGTGCAAAAGTTGACAATTCTCAAAGGAATTATTTAAATTAGTATAGATAGGTCTTACCCAAGGAAAAACACAGCAACTGGGTGTTAAGTGCCAATTGTTAGTCCTAAAATATGCATGTAAGTAGAATTATACAGACGGAACAGGTTATATATATACATGCAATAACAAGTAGTAAAAAACAGAGGTCTGTTATTGTTTGTTTTTGCTCTTTTGGTACCTTCCACTAAGCTCCCAAATAAATCACACACTGAGGCTTATTCTTAATTATAAATGCCTGGCCTTAGTTTGGCTTGTTTCTTGCCAGCTTTTCTTAACTTTAAATTATCCTGTCTTTTGCCTCTGGGCTTTTACCTTTTTCTATTTTTGTATACTTTTCTTTTTTACTCCATTGCTTATTGAATATCTGGGTGACTGACTGGCCTCTGATGTCCTCCTCCTTCTCTGGCTACTTCCTTTTCTTTTCATATTTCTACTTTTGTATATTCTCTCTGCCTGTCAGCCCTGCTTATCCTTTCTCCTACCTTGTTATTGGCCATTCAGTTCTTTGTTAGAACATCAGATATTTTAGATAGGCACAGTAACACAGCTTTACAGAGTTCAACAAATACAAGATAAAAGTAACACACCTTAAAATAATATTCTACAAGAGAGGTCACAAATCTTAAGGAAAGTGGGAGGTGTTGTGGAAGGTTTGGAAGGAAGAAAGAGGAAAGATAAGTCTATAGTATAATCTCAAAAAATAATTAGTGACAAGCAAAAAAATATCAGTATAGATATTAATATTGTTGTCTTGCCCAGAATGAATTCACTTATTAGAGAATTTATTTCGGACATTTGTGTTAAGGTGGAAGTGGGTAACTGGAGGCTTGGTTACTGCTTTTAAATTGATCACTGTGTACCCTGCCTTATATTTACATTTAAAGAATAACTGTTCCCATCTGTAAATCATATGTCCTCTTATTTGTTCAAGAGCTGGTCACTTAAGTCAGCCTGGCTGGCATAGGTTGAGGAGTTATTCTCAGCATGCATATGTCTTAATTACTTTTCTGTTGCTGGAGGAGACACCATGGACAAGGCAACCTACAAAATAAAGCATTTACTTTTTTGTTTGCTTCCATTTTCATAGGGTGAGTCCATGACCATCAAGGTAGAAACACGTGGGAAAGCAGGCATGATAGGTACTCAAGCAGTAGCTAAGAGCTTGGATCTTATCTGTAAGTTGGAGAGAGTAGGGGAGGAAAGGAAGACACACACACACACACACACACACACACACACACACACACACACAGAGAGAGAGAGAGAGAGAGAGAGAGAGAGAGAGAGAGAGAGAGAGAGAGAGAGATTGAGCCTGGCTTGAACTTTTGAGACCTAAATCCCATACCCAGTGACACACCTCCTCCAACAAGGTCACACCTAATTCCCCAAATAGTTCCACTAACCAAGGATGAAACATTCAGATATATGAGCCCATAGGGCCAATCTCATTTAAACCACTACAAGTATACCAGATCCGAAAAAGTTACCATTGACATAACTGAGGCAGAATTAGGCTGTTGTAAATTTTGATAGTTACCTCTAATTGCCTAGAAGGATTGTGTGATATTTTGTTGATGTACTTTCAGTTAGCTGTAGGTGTCAGTACAAAGTATTCATGTGGAGTGAGGCCCTTTAATGGTTTCCCCAAAGAGAGTTTACAGACTTCTTTAACAAGAGTGCTGAGACAGTGCTGTGAGAGAGGAAAGGCTACTCTCATGCTATGACTTCTTCCATTTTTAAATAGGGTATAGGACTCAAACTGTGTCTAGGTTTTGAATCAATATCCAAAGGGCAAGGGCTTGCTTTTCTATCACACACAACAAGAAGTGTTTTGGAGACTAGGCATACATAGTGCTTGGCTTCTGTGAGCACTGGTTTTATTTGGTTGCAAAATTGCTCCAGATGAGCATCCTACCTGATTATCTCAGAGTCTGGAACATATTAACCTTACTGAGAGCTTTTGCTATAAACTTGAAATTGAGAATCCAGGTTCAAAAAATCTCCCAAAGGATCAAAGCTGTCTCTTTGCAATAACAAGGTCATTTATGGCTTTAACTTGAGAAAAGGAAAGTTGTACCTCAGTAGTCTTAATATATCTCAAATATTTACTTCTGTCCAGTTATCTGGGCATTTTCATGGGAAATAGCCTCCTTGAGAGGCTATTTTGCTTTGGATTTCCCCTGCTAGGGCTGCATATCAAAGTATCATCTACATACTATAGAATGTCTTCTTGTGATTAAATAATTTCTAAGATCTTTTTTAAAAATGTCCTAGCGGAGAGGAAGGGACTCCTCCTTAATATTTGAAGTGGGACAGTCCAAGTGTATTGCTGACTAACTCCAGTTGTTTGCTTGCCCTGTTCAAAAGCAAACAAGTACTAGAAGCCAGGGAATAAAGGAATGCAAAACAGATATCTTTTATTTATCATACTGTATGTCATTTCATAGACTTGAGGACCTGAAAATGCAATGTCTCCCTCCTTAATATATGCTACTTTTGATTGGGATAACATCTTGGAGTTTAAATGGATTTTGATTGTACAGACAGCTGATACTCAACTTTGGATCTTTGCATCCCAAATAGTTGAGTGTGCTTTTGTTAGGATCTCATGGAGCACTACAGATGCTAAATATCTGGCATCTAAGGACATTACAGAACTGTAGGATTATTATTATTCTGCCTAACAGACTTCTTCCCAACAGGGTAGAATGTCACTGAGAAGCAACCAGAAATGCATGATTAAAAACCTGACCTTCAATTTAACAGATTACTGGGGGGAGCAAAGTACTGTCTGTAGGGGGTTCCTTCTACCTCCACTACATCTATGTAGCCATAAAATCCTAGGCGAGGGTCCTGTGACCATCCCCTCTTCCTCCTGCTATCTTCTGTTAGCTCATTATCATTATCATTACCACAGGCCTAGATATATATCACTGTGTGGTTCTGCTCAATTAGTTGCCATGACTACCAGGCCATGGTAATCTCTAGCCCAAAATGGTGATCTTGTTATGCCTGGAAGAAACAAAAAGCCTCATTACAGGATACTTAATCTCTAATCTCCCTTTTTAAATATCCATTTTACTATTTTGATTGCCAAAGCAATTTCTCATGATCTTTTTGTTAAAATTTTCTTCTATGAGAGACAAAGTTTAGTTTTTTCACTTTATGTAAAGCACATTGAAATTCACACTTAATAGAAGGTAGCTATGGAAACATTAGCACTGGATCTGTTTTTGTTGTAAACTACAAAGTGATAGACTACTGTAGACTGCTTCTCTGCATTCTAGTGGGTAGAGATTTGGTGCCTTTTATTGCAGAAGTGTGTAATTCCCACTACAGGAAAATACTTGAAGAGACAGGAGGTTGTAATACCTTTATCTGCATGTATCTTCTTGTTAGCTGTGATGAAATATTAGAAGAACAAGCCCGATGTAATTATTTAAATGTATGATCATAAATCATTCTGAACAGAACAGCATCGAGCAGGCCTAGCATGAATGGAGAGATTATTTGTATTTAGGAGTGATTCATTCTAACAAGAAAGTAAATTGGAAGTTATTCCAGCAAACTATAGGGTCAGCTGCTCAGCTCTGGATTCATTGTTGTCTCTTGAGGATGCCACAGACATGACACTTTAATGTGAAGTTTCATGAGAACAACTTAAACACACATATGATTGTAGATTTATTTTACTAATTTGACATATCACAATTAAGTTACCACAATTAATTTAAGATTTTTACTGTAAAAGTTAACTTATTTTTATTTTTAATTAAAATGTTAATTGAATTAATAGTTACATAATTTCCATGAGCAATGAAATTCCACAAAAATCATTTTTAGTTTATAAGTAATATGAAATTCTTTATCTAGTAATTTTGTATGTATATAAAAACAGGCATTAGAACAAAATTGTAAGGCTATTAATTTTCATGATTTCTTGGAGATGTTCAAAAGAAAAAGAGATAATTCAATGTGTGAATAAAACAAAAGTTTTATTTAGAGACAAGCCTTATCTGAAAGTTCCATTTTATTTTAGAGGTTGAGAGTTTAAATGACAGCAGTTTATCATATAATCATACTTACTTTCACAACATAGCCAAAGTGAATAAGAGTTCTTTAATTCAAATTTAAATTACTCACATTAATACATACCAGACAGCACATAGGAAACATACCTACATACATGCATATGTGGTTTACAGAATAAACACAAGTTAGAGATGGCAGCAGATTTCCTAAGTGGGCTGAGAGATAGTCTGTATTGATGAGATAACGAAGCAGAGCAGCTGGAGGGAGCTGCTGGTTGAAGATATGAGAATGAAGCTGCTCCAACTCTGAGTGAAAGACTGAGCCAGAGTCCAAGCTCTGGAAATACCAGATTTAGGTCTGGGTCCAGTCTGGTGAACAGGTGGACAGGCAGGCAGTCAAGTAGGCTACGTCAAAAGCTGGGGAGCTAGCTGAGCTGAAAACTCCAGTCCTTTCTTATCAGTTCCCAAAACACACAGATGGTTTCAGATGAAGGGTCAGGAAGGCCCTACTTGATTGCACTGTTAGATGTTCATCACTTTATTGAATCCAGGCGAGGGAATGACACTCTTTCCTTATCATGGAATGTCTGATGTTTCCTGAGATGATTATCATACTCCCATGCGTTACTCTAGTCTCAGTTCATCCATATAAACATATTGGGTGGCTTTTTTCCTATCCCCCTCAATAAATCACTCATCAATATATTCTGTTTGGACAGTACCTGAGAGAAAGTGCAGTTTCTGGATCCACCCAGGGGATTCACTCATTCATTTCCCTCTAAACGGATAAAGATAAGATGCTCCTTGTAAATGAATTCTCTTAGTACAAAGGATAGCTTGGAAAAAAGACAGTGTTTTATACAACATAGGATAACAGTGTAGGGAATAACCTGATCTCAATAATCCTCAACTCTGATACCTATATTTTTGTATTTTTAAATCAAATGTATTTAAAATGAAGTTTCTAGAAGGAAGCTTCTATCCCAAACACCAGCATATTCAAATTTTGATCTAGCTGCACTGTTTTGTTTTAAATTCTGGAATGGTGGGAAAAATAATTGTCTTTCTTAAGCATGATGACATTACAAAAGTCAACAACTTGATTCTTCTTTTCTAAATTATAATTTTTCTTTATAAAGAATTTTTTATTCATTTTACATACCAACCACAGATCTCCATCTCTTCCCTCCTCCCACTCCCCTGCTCCAGCCATTTACACCCCCCCCAACCTACCCACTATTTCATCCCCTGAAAAGGTAAGGCCTCCCATGGGGAGTCATCAGGGGGCTGGTGCATTCAGTTGAGGCAGGTCCAAGCCCCTCCTCCTGCATCAAGGCTGTGCAAGATGTCCCACCATAGGTAATGTGCTTCAAAAAGCCAGTTCATGCACCAGGGATAGATCCTGATCCCACTGCCAGGGGCCCCCTTAAGCAGACTAAGCTACAAAACTGTCTCACTTACCCAGGAACCAAGCTCATGAACTTTAGACCAACAACTATGGGACTGGATTTGATTCTTTAAAATGAATTATAATGCAAGAAATTTAATCACAGGAAAGATTATACATGGTACATATTTACTATTCTTAAACTGGACAAGTTCAAGAATCACTTTAAAACATGATTGTTATAATTTCACAACACATTACACACACACACACATACACACACACACATGTAAAGAGGAGGACATGGGTTAAAACTATTATTTTCTATTGGCAGTTGAATATTTTATCTTTAAGTCTTTTGCATCATTGTTAAACACAAAGCTCCTGTTTTTATTCTATCTCTAGAATGGGAGTTGATTTCTCTCCTCCTGCAGCAATAGCACAGCCACTATCCAGAAGAACACAGTATTCATGGTGAGCTACTCTAACCTGCTCCCTGAGCAGATGGAGGAAATAGTATTAAAGAATGGAAGCACATACAGAGGCGGCCACACCTGGAACTTACAGTTCCCTGGACCATCTTTCAGCGTTCATGTTTGCAAGTCTCTGTGAATATCTAAGACAATGGTAGAGTGAGAGCTGTACTTCAGGACAGGTGAGGACAAAAGAGTAGCAATGTTTTATTATAACTCAAATTACTTCTGCAGTGCTATTTGGACAGTCAGAACAAATTTGCCTAATTTTGAATTATTTTTTTAACCTAATAAGCTTTGTGTCGACTACTTTAACCTGCCCTCTTGAGTGCTAATTTAATAATTAATTATACAGACAGAAAATTACATGTAAGACATGAATGAAATGAAAAGCAAACAGCAAAGGACAAAAAGCTAAAGCACGCAAATGAAAGCCCAGCATTTAGTTAGAGGGTATGCTTTCATCATGTTGTTAGCAAGGACGGACTTAGCTACTAAATTGTTGTAAATACCAAGTATATCTCTCATGTTTTTTTTTTTAACTTTTTCTTTGTTTTCTTCTTTTTTATATCATATTTTCTTCTCAAATATTTGTCTCAACTAAAAACCAATTTTGGAAAATCTAAAAGTTTGCCTCTGGGCTGCATGGAGCAATACAGGAGAATTTTCAGAAGTTGATGAGAAGTAAGAATAGGAAGAAAAGGAAAAGAAGAGGATCCAATGCCCTTACCTGGGGATTTCAAGCAAAATGAAATAACTTTATGAAGGAAAAGCTCAAGAAGCATTTATGAAAGTTGTAGAATGCTGCTTTTCGAGGAAAACTGATTTAAAGATAGATTATGCTCCTTTCTTTTAAATGGAATCTGTTATTCACCACTTTCCCAACTTTCAAAGGACTACAGGCTTCTGTTGAACAGTTCCTAAAGTGCATTCTGCCAAGGAGCACAGGCTGGCATTGCACAGCCTGCCATCTCATGTGTACAACATATCTTTGAAGGGGCATCAGAAAGAAACAGAATTTTGATTTCTGGTTTAAAGAGCAGAGATGAGAAGAAGTAGGGAATCTGTATGCCAATGAACTGTTAAACACAGTTTTTAAATACATATGCATTGTTACTTCCACCTCCACCTAGTGGGTGCCTGGGTAGTAGAGGATTGCTCCTTACCACACCCAGCTTTTTGGAATAAACCACAGGGATGATGACTTTTCTTTGAAGTTACTTTCCTTAGAAGCAAACAACATTTTTTACACCATGCAATATTTACCTTTTTCTAAGTTAAAGCACACTAGAGCTTTAAAATATTTCCACTAATGAAGCTTTCCTCTGGTGGATATACTCCTCTGATAATTTGTCTTCATGTGAGAGAGTCTCTTCTCTGCATGTGTCTCTGTCTCTCTGTTTCTGTCATGCCCCCCTCCCCCGTGTGTGTTCATTGATTCACTTACATGATATTTATCTAATGTGTTAGGGTTTTTATTGCTATGAAGAGACACCATGACTGAGGTAACACTTCAAAAGTTCCCATAGTCTATAACAGTCTCAAACTTATTTCAAAGTTCAGCATCTCTTCTGAGACACATGGCTATCTCTTAACTGTAACCATATGTAAAAATCAAAATCAAAAGCAGATCACATACATCCAAACATTTAATGGCACAGAATACATATTACCATTCCAAAACAGAGGGAATGGAGCAGAGTAAGGAAATCCCAGACCAAGGCCAGACTAAAACTCAGCTGGGCAATCATCCTAACTCTACATCTCCATATCTGATGTCAAAACACTCTCCACATTTCCAACTTCATTCAGCTTTATTGACTACAATATACTTCTTTCTTTTGGGCTGGTTCCACTTGCTCCTGTTAGGAGTTCTCCTTGGCAGGTATCCGATGACTCTGGCCTCTCTAACATCTTGGTTTCTCCAGGGCAATCCAGACTTCACCTTCACAGCTTCAAGCAATGGCCTCTCCTCTAGGTCACATTCTCTATTCACAGACACCCCTGACACATACCTGGCTTCAGTGGCTTTATTCTATAATTCCTTTCTTCTATCCTTAACTCTAAAACCAGAACCATTGGCTGAAGCTGCCAAGTTCTGCTGCTTGCTATGGCTTGCTTGTTCAATTATATCTGTTCTGATACTTGCTCTGTGACCAGGCTGGCCACAAACTCAGAGATCCTCCAGCCTCTGCCTTCCCAGTGCAGGGATTAAAGGGTCCCCCACCACACCTCGCTCTAAACTTTTCTTTAGTTTCTTTCCACAAGTAGGAAAATTAGCTGGGTGGGATCTTGCCCTGAGGTCACCACTTCCTTCATTCCGTTTCTTAATCTATTTATCTCTTGAACACAGGATTTAGTTCCATTCCACTTCATGGTGCTTTTTTCCCCCTTAAATTTATTTTTTTAATTTACTCTGCTTATCTAGCTCCTTTTCATTATAAGTCTTCATTAAAGTTACCACTAGTACTCACACAACAGAGTCTATACTAGGCTATTTTGAGATTTCTTCAGCCAATGGGATTAGTCTAAAACTCTCCACTTTAGCCTCAGACAACACTTTGGACAAGGGCAGAAGGCCACCACTTCCTTCACTAAAATATTACAAGAATGATTTCTAGACAACATACTAAAATTATCCTCTGAAATCTCTTGAACCAGGCCCCCAGACAGTTAAGTAACTCTTAGCACCTCTTCTGTCTTCCATGCTCCTACTAGTATGACCATTCCACTGCTTCTATAACCCAAAGCAACAAAGTCCAAATTCCTCCAAGAAAAAACAAAAACAAAAAACAAAAACAAAAACAAACAAACAAATAAAAAACCAACCCCTCATGGCTAGGCCTATCACAGCAATTTCCCAGTCCTTGGTACAAACTTCTTTCTTAGGGTTTTTATTGCTGTGAAGAGACACCATGATCATGGCAACTCTTACAAAGAAAAATCTAATAGGGGTGGCTCACAGTTTCAGAGATTTAGTTTATTATCATCCTGGCAAGGAGCATGGTGGTGTTCAGGCTGACATGGTTCTGGAGAAGAGAGCGCTATATCTTGCAGGCAAGAGGAAGTCATTGACAGTCATATTGAGAGAATCTTGAGCAAAAGAGAACTCCAAACCCACCCCCACAGAGACACACTTCATCCAACAAGACTACACCTCCTAATAGTGCTGCTCTCTTTAGGGGCCATTTTAGTTCAAACCACCACACCTTATATATCTCTTTTTGTTTTACTATTGGGACATTTTCTAAAAGTCTGAAATTTGGTGTCATTCCTCTTTTTTATTAACAAATATTCATTAAGTTTTTCCTGTATGATAAGTATTGCACATGTTTTTCAAAAATAGAGAGAAGAGAGAGGAAATCTCTACATTCAGCATAACTTATATTCTGAAACATAAGGTTTTTTCCAAGGAGAAAGTTTGTTGATGTAGAAAAAAATGAATAAAAATAGCATTAAATAATTTCAGCTAGTCAAATGTTACTATTGTGAAAATAACTTAAAACAAATTACTCTCTCTCTTTTTCTCTCTCCTGGTATCTTTGTTATCATTATATTTTTATTATTTGAAACAATTTTTAAATTTAAATATATTTTGACTATATCCTCCCTTCCCCCCAACTCCTTCTAGATCCTCTCCGAAGCTCTAGCTACCTAACTTTAAGTTCTTTCTCAACAAACAAATAGAAACCAAATATAACAACAGAATCTCCCCTGAAATAAAAGAAAATTAAATAAAATAACAACTCCCCACCAAAAAAAAAAGAAAAATAAAACTACCAAACACTAAAAAACTGTGGAGTTCATTGTATGGTCAATACTCCTGAGCATGAAGCTTGCCCTGGAGTAGTTGATATACCCAGTTTTATTACATTGAAGAAACTGAGAATGCAATGATGGATGAAAGTTCAGTTATTAATTGCTACCCTAATGGCTAGGTTTTCATCCATCTATCCATCCATGAATCCATCTACCCATTCATTCATCAATTTATTTATTTATTCATTCCTTTTTAAAAGATAACAAAATAAAATATAGTAAGATAAGACAAAAATTATTACATCAAAGCTTTTGACAAGACAAACCAACAGAAGGGAAAAAAAAGTCCAAGAGAATACACAAGAACCAGGGACATAGTGGTTTGCACACTTAGGGGTCCCATAAAAACACTAACCTGTAAGGCATAATATATATGCAGAGGGCCTGGTATAGACTTTTTCAGTTCTTGTGCATGCTGCCACAGTCTCTGAGAGTTCATGTGAATGACTTTTGCTCATGTTGATTTAGAGGGCCTTGTTTTTTTTTGGTGCCTCTGACCAATTTGGCTTTTAAACTCTTTCTACCTTCTCTTCCATGGGGTTCCCTGAGCCCTGAGGAATGGGATTGTATGGAGATGTCACATTTAAACCTGAATGTTTCAATCTCTCTCTCTCTCTCTCTCTCTCTCTCTCTCTCTCTCTCTCTCTCTCTCTCTCTCTCTCTCCATGTAATGTCTTTCTGTGGGTCTCTGTAATTTTTTTTCTATCTGATGCAGAAGGAAGCTTCTTTGATTATTGCTGAGCAAGGCACTGATCTGTGAGTATAGCAGAATACCATAAGGAGTTAACTTATAACTACATTTTTTTTAGAATAGTATTATTTGGTTTTCCATTAGGGCCCTGGGATATCTAGTCTCAGGTTCTTGGCCACCCAAGCGTGTATCGTTATTATGAGTGACTTATTAGTTATTGGTTGGTTAGTTTCACAAGCCTTGTGCCACCACTACCCTAGCATATCTTGCAGGTCATACATCATTACATGTAAAGGTTTGGTGGCTGGCTTGGTGTTTATATTTTCCATTTGATAGCAAGGCGAGTCCTTTCCCATACCAGAAACAATAGAATTTAGGGGTGAAGGCTCTATGGGGACACCAGCGTGACATCTTCATTTTGAATGAGTTTTGTAGGTATTATCTTCAGGGGCCTTGGTGTCAGTTTGTGGAGAGTAACATATTCTTGGCAATAGACTGGATTGTTTGGGATTCCTTTGCAACTGCTTGGGTCAACAACTCAATTAGGTATAACCCAATCTCAGTACTGGAAACTTCATTTGCTGACAAAAAGTAGCTAGTTGAGACTTCTAATCCCACATTATTTGGCTACTTCTTTTACAGCGCCTTCATATATATATATATATATGCTTCTATTGCATTAGAATTACACTCCTTAAACACCCCATAATTTAAGCCATCTCCTCTCCCCCATATTCACTCCAATAATCCTCACTTATCTCTCCCCTCCCAATTGATCCTCCCATTCCAACTCTTCATCCTCCTATAACTATCTATTATTTTCTCTCCCTTAAACAGATCTCTGTTTCCCCTAGTGCAGTTGTTCTCAACCTGTGGGTCAAGATCCTTTAGGATTCAAATGACCTTTCACAGGGATTGTCTAAGACCATCTGCACATCAGATATTTGGATTATGATTCATAGCAGTAGCAAAATTAAAGATATGAAGTAGCAATGAAAATAACTTCATGGTTGGGGCTCACTACAACATGAGGAATTATATTAATGGGTCTCAGAATTAGGAAAGTTGAGAACCACAATTTTAGTCCCTTACTCTGTACCTACCTTCTATGGTTCTATGGATTATAGCTTGTTTAGCATCCACATAATACATGCCATATTTGTCTCTCTGGATCTGGGATGCCTCATTCATATTAATTTTGTTTGTTTGTTTGTAGTCTCATTCATTCACAGAAAAATTCATATTTTTTAATTTCTGAGTAATATTTCATTGTATAAATGTACTTCATTTTCTTTATTCATTCTTCTGTTGAGGGAATTCTTGGTTGTTTTGAATTTCTGGCTATTTTGAATAGAGTAACAACAAACATGGTTGAACAAGTGTCTCTGTGATAGGATGAAACAGAGTGGTATAGCAGCATCTTTACGTAGATTGATTCCCATATTCCTGTGGAACTGCCAAACTGATTTCCATAGTGGCTGTATGGTTTGCACTCTCACCAACAATGGAGGAGTGTTCCATTTTCTCTATATCCTCACAAGCATGGGATGTTAATTTGTTAATCTTAGCTGTTCTGACAGGTGTAAGATGAAATCTCAAATAGTTTTGATTTGAATTTCCCTGAAGGCTAAGGATATTGAAATTTTCTTTAAGTATTTCTCAGACATTTAAGTTTTCTCTATTGAGAATTATCTCTTTAACTCTGTGCCCCATTCTAATTGGATGGTTTGTTTTATAGATATCTAGTTTATTTATTTCTTTATATGTTTTGCATATTAGCCATCTGTTAGATGTGTTGTTGGTAAAAAAAAAAAAAAGTATTTTCTTTTCTGTAGTCAGCCATTTTGTCCGAATGTGGTGTTTTTGCCTTGCAGGAGCTTCTCAATTTCATGAGGTGTCATTTATTAACTGTTTGTCTTAGCTGTGCTATTGGTGCTTTGTTCAGGTAGACATTTTTGTGCCAATGAGTTCAAGGCTATTCCTCACTTACTCTTCTATTACAATTAATGTGTCTGCTTTTATGTTAATGTCTTTGATGCATTTGAAGTTGAGTTTTGTTCAGGGTGGTAAGTATGAATCTATCTGAATTTTTCTACATGTAGCTATCTGATTTGACCAGAACAATTTGTTGATGATTCTGTCTCTTTTCCAGTGTATATTTCTAGCATATTTTTAGGTATCCATAGTTGTGTAGATTTGTCTAGATCTTCAATTCATTTCATTCATCAATGTTTTTGTGCCAATATTATACTATTTTTATTGCTATGGCTTTGTAGTACAACTTGAAACATGACATTGGAGATTGTGATACCTATAGTACTTATTTTAATATTTAGGATTGTTTTAGGTATTATGGATTTTATGTGTGTGTGTGTGTGTGTGTGAATGTGTATGTGTGTTTTCTTATGAAGCTGAAAATTGTTTTCAAGATATGTGAATAATTGTGTTAGAATTTCGATAGGGATTGAATCTGGTTAGATAGTATTAAATCTGTAAATTGTTTTCAGTAGAATGGCTATCGTTACTATTTCATCTTATGGATCCATGAGCGTGGGAGATAATGTCCCTCTTCTGATATCTTTACTTGAAGTCTTTATCATACAAATCTTTACTTGCTTATTTAGAGTTACTCCAAATCATTTTATACTATTTGAGGTTATTGTGAAGGGTGTCTTTCCCTGAGTTCTTTGTCAGCTCTTCTGTCATTTGTATATAGGAGTGCTACTAAATTTTATGAGTTAACTTTGTATTCAGCTACTCTGCTGAAAATGTTTATCAACTGTAGGAGTGTCCTGGTAGTACTTTCCAGGTCACTTGTATATAATATCATATCATCTGCAGATAAAGATTCTTTAACTTCTTCATTTATTGCACTGGTTTATTATACTGTCTATTGTTCTAGCTAAGACTTCAAGAACTATAGTGAATAAGTATGGAAAGAGTGGGCACTTGTCTTCTTCCTTATTTTAATGGAATTACTTTGAGCTTCTCTCAGTTTAAGTTTATGTTGGCTATGTGCTTGCTGAAAACTGCCTTTATTATGTTGAGGTATGTCCATTGTTTCCATATCCCTAATCTCTCTAGGATGTGGATTGTGAAGGGGCATTGTGTTTTTGCCAAATGTCCTTTCTGCATCTAAGGAGATGATCATGTGAGGTTTTTGTTGCTGCTGTTTGGTTGGTTTCGGTTGGTTACATTTGT